>NC_080105.1:9990423-10654589 GCF_950005125.1 Chionomys nivalis
GTGCAACCACTTTGGAATTCAGTGTGGCGATTTCTCAGGAAATTTGGGATCAACCTACCCAAAGATCCAGTAATACCACTCTTGGGAATATACCCAAGAGATACCCTATTATATGACAAAAGTATTTTTTGCACTATGTTCATAGCAGCATTGTTTGTAATAGCCAGAACCTGGAAACAACCTAGCTGCCCTTCAATGGAAGAATGGATGAAGAAAGTGTGGAATATATACATATTAGAGTACTACTCAGTGGTAAAAAACAATGACTTCTCGAATTTTGCATGCAAAAAGATGGAAATAGAAAACACTATCCTGAGTGAGGTAATCCAGACCCAAAAAGAAGAACATGGGATGCACTCACTCATAATTGGTTTCTAGCCATAAATAAAGGACATTGAGCATATAATTTGTGATCCTAGAGAAGCTAAATAAGAAAGTAAGTGAACCCAAAGAAAATCGTATAGTCATCTGCCTGGATAGGGGAAGTAGACAAGATTGCCGGGAAAAAACTGGGAACTTCAGGGTGAGGTGGCATGGGGCTAAGGGGAAATGGGGTACAAATGGGAGAAGGGGAGAATGGGAGTAGCTTGGGGGATTGGGATGGTTGGAATATAGGAAGGGTGGATACGGGAGCAGCGAAATATATATCCTAACTAAGGGAGCCATCTTAGGATTGGCAAGAGACTTGACTCTAGAGGGGCTCGCAGGTGTCCAGGGAGATGTCCCCAGCTGGTACCTTGGGTAACTGAGGAGAGGGAACCTGAAATGACCTTATCCTATACTGATGAATATCTTGCATATCACCTTAGAAGCTTCATCTGGCGATAGATCGAGATAGAGACAGAGACTCAATTTGGAGCAATGGTCTGTGCTCTTAAGGTCCAAATGAGGAGCAGAAGGAGGGAGAACATGAGCAAGGAAGTCGGGACCACGAGGGGTGCACCCACCCACTGTGACAGTGGAACTGCTCTATTGGGAGCCCACCAAGGCCAGCTAGACTGGGACTGAATAAGCATGGGTTGAAACTGGACTCTGTGAACATGTCAGACAATGAAGGCTGATGAGAAGCCAAGGACAATGGCACTAGGTTTTGATCCGAATGATGAACTGGCTTTGTGGGAGCTTAGCCTGTTTGGAAGCTCACCTTCCTGGACCTAGATAGAAGTGGGAGGACCTTGGTCTTCGCACAGGGCAGGGAATTTGGACTGCTCTTCAGTATCGAGAGGGAGGGGGAATGGAGTGGGAGGAGGAGAAGAGGAGTGGGGATAGGGGGAGGGGAGTGGGGGAAGGGGGAATATGTGGGAGAAGGGGGAGGGAAATGGGAAATGGGGAGCAGGTGGAAATTTTAATTAAAAAAGAATAAAAATAAATCATTAAAAAATTATAATAAATCATATAAATATTTAAAATATTAAAAAAATAACAATGCATGAAAAAGGACACAGTTGAAGGAGAACTGGGATGTCTGTATATAGGAGAGTTGGAGGTACGAAAGTAAAGGTACAAATGTTATAATTTGTAGGGAGTCAAAAGGTTCACATGTTCACAGATAGAACTGGGGAAACTAGGAATGTTAATCACACAAAATTGTCAATCCAATGAATATTTGTATACTCTGTTTTCTATTCTGACAGCTGGGCTGGTAGTGGATAATAGCCAACACATATTTTCCTTGTGTTATCTGTGGCCAGGCCATACTAAACTCCCAGAAGCAACAGTGGACATACTTAATATTCAAAGTGTCAAAATACAGTCAAAATGGTTCATACTGATTCATGCCTTGGGAAACTGTGAGAGAGTCTCAGGAAGAAAAAAAAAAGAGGTATTTTAGCTCAAGTTTTTTTTTTGTTTTGTTTTGTGGCATGTTCTTGTATGTCACTTTTGTGTTTCTTGCAATAAATGCTTGTATTCAATTTATAAGACATTATTATTGTCTTGAACATAGCTATAGAACCCAATCTGGTTAAAGGATGGGCTGAATGTTGTCCTCGCTGTATCTACAATCTTGAGACAACCCAGGGTCAAATTCTAAAAGATATAGTCATGTTTCTTTTACAAATATGGGTTCTCTTGTATTTGGGGCATAGGTATTCAGGACTGAGATTTCACCTTGATGAATTGGTCCTGTTATGAGAATAAAATGTCCTCCTCCATCTCTTCTGATTGGTATTAGTTTGAAATCTATTTTGTTAGATATTGGTGGAGGTATACCAGCTTGTTTCTTAGGTGCACTTGATTGGAAAATCTTTCCCCAAATCTTTACACTGAGGTAATGTCTGTCTTTGACGTTGAAGTGTGTTTCTTGTATACAGAAGTATGGATCTTGCTTTCATATACATTCTCTTAGCCTGGGTCTTTGCACGGGTGAATTGAGTCCACTGATATTAAGAGATATTAATGAAGAGTGTCTGTAAATTACTGTTATTTTTCTTTTCTTTTTCTTTTTTTTTTTTAAAACAACTTTGAGATACCATCTTACACCTGTCAGAATGGCTAAAATCAAAAACACCAACGATAGCCTTTGCTGGAGAGGTTGTGGAGAAAGAGGCACACTCATTCATTGCTGGTGGGAATGCAAACTTGTGCAACCACTTTGGAAATCAGTGTGGCGATTTCTCAGGAAATTTGGGATCAACCTACCCCAAGATCCAGTAATACCACTCTTGGGAATATACCCAAGAGATGCCCCATCAAATGACAAAAGTATCTGTTCAACTATGTTCATAGCTGCATTGTTTGTAATAGCCAGAACCTGGAAACAACCTAGATGCCCTTCAATGGAGGAATCGATGAAGAAAGTGTGGAATATATACATATTAGAGTACTACTCAGCGGTAAAAAACAATGACTTCTCGAATTTTGCGTGCAAATGGATGGAAATAGAAAACACTATCCTGAGTGAGGTATCCCAGACCCAAAAAGAAGAACATGGGATGTACTCACTCATAATCGGTTTCTAGCCATAAATAAAGGACATTGAGCATATAATTTGTGATCCTAGAGAAGCTAAATAAGAAAGTGAACCCAAAGAAAATCGTATAGTCATCCGCCTGGAGAGGGGAAGTAGACAAGATTGCCGGGCAAAAATTTTTGTTTTTCTATAGTAGTGCTTGTGTGTTTCCCTTGTTTGGGGTTTGCTGGTTTGTGGTTATCTGTTGCCTGTGTTTTTATAGGTCGTTAGCTTCCTTGGATGGAGTTTTCCTTCCAGTTTTACATGGAGGGCTGGATTTGTGGATCGGTATTGTTGAAATCTGGTTTTGTCATAGAATATCTTGTTTTCTCCACCAATGTTCGTTTAAATCTTTGTGGGGTAGTGTAGTAGTAGCCTGGGCTTGCATCCATGGTCACTTAGTGTCTGCATCACATCTGTCCAGAATCTTCTGCCTTTCAGAGTTTCCATTGAGAAATCAGGTATAACTCTGATAGGTCTCACTTTTTATGTTACTTGGCCTCTTTTCTCAGTAGCTCTTAATTTTCTTTATTCTCTATGTTTTGAATTTTGATTATTATATGGCAAGGGGACTTATTTTTTGGTCCAGTCTACTTGATGTTCTTTAAGGTTCTTTTTCCTTCATAGAAATATCCTTCTTTACTTTTCCTCTATGATTTTATTGAATATATTTTCTGTGCCTTTGAGTTTGAGTTCTTCTCCTTCTATCTATTATGCTTAAGTTTGGTCTTTTCATGGTGTCCCAGATTTCATGAATGTTTGGGGTTAGGATTTTATTGGATTTAACAATCTCTTTGACCAATGAATCTATTTCCGCCATAGTATCTTCCACACCTGAGACTCTCTCTTCCATCTCTTGTACTCTGTTGGTTAGGCTCCCAACTGTAGTTCCCATTTGTTTACCCAGGTTTTCCATATACAGAATTCCCACTGTTTGTGTTTCCTTTATTGCCTCTATTTCAGTTTTCAAGTCTTGAGCTGTTTGAACTGTTTGTTTCAGCTGTTTGATTCTTCTTTTCTTTGTTTCCCTGGGATACTTTAAGAGATTTATTGATTTCTTCCATTTTTGTTTGTCTTTTCCTCCATTTCTTTAAGAGAATTTTTCATTTCCTCTTTAAACACCTCTATCACCCCTCATAAATTTATATTTTAAAATTATTTTCTTCTGCTTCTTCTGGGTTAGGGTGATCAAGTCTTCCTGGCATATGACCACAGGGTTCTGGTGTTACCATGTTGCTTTTTACCTTGTTGAATGAATTCTTGCATTGGGATCTACTCATCTTTTCTTCTAATTGGTGCTATCAGTGTCTTTGCCTGTTGGTCCAATCCTAACAGTTGCTGTTTACATCTTTTTAAATTGTTCTAGGTCTGTTCTGTACTGTTGCTATTTTTGTCTCGGGGAATTGCTGAGATTTCTCTTGGCCTGCTCACTTGGTCCAACCTCTTGGTTCACTCTCTTGGTCCATTCTGTGCAGCTGCAGTTTGTGTTTCAGAGTTTCTCTCTTGGTCCTCTCTGTGTAATTGCAGCCTGTGATCCAGAGTTCCTTTGAGGTTGTGGGGTGGAGGGGAGGATAGGAATTTGGAGGGGGGGTGGAGTGGGACTCATAGCTTACAGGGTCTTATCGGTAGTATGGGGGTGTTGGAGTAGCCAACCTGCAGGGAGCTTGCCTGCTGACTGGCTAGAGAGCTGAGCAGTTGGGGAAAAGACCCGGGCTTTTGCCCTAGTAGGGAGGGCCTATATTAGGGTGCCCCACTGTTGGGGTGATCACTCACATCTTGGTCCTCTCTATGTAGTTGCAGCCTGTGTTTCAGAGTTCCTCAGAGTTTGCGGGTAATAGCAGACTTTTTCCTGTTCAGGTTGTCAATGGGCAACTGTTTTGGGTTCACCAAAGGCTGATTTGATAATCATACATTTACTCTACATTATTATTATCTTGAGTATACCTGCACAAATAAAGACAGACAAAGCTCCAGCATATATCTTTAAGAAAATGAAGAAGGTTTTTGCTAATTATATAAAGTATATTACAGGTATATCACATAATCCAGGTAAGGCAGTTATAGAAAGATCAAATCAATCTATAAAGGATATATTAAACAAAGAGAAAGAGATAATAAAGATCCCCAGAAATAAATTACACAATGTTTTATTAACCTTGACTTTTCTTAGCTAATCAGAAAGGAACAATCACTGCAGAGAGAAATTTGATAATAATAATAATAATAAAAACTTCTGAATTAAATGACCTGGTGTGTTTCAAGGATATGTTGACCTCAGAATGGTGGTACCTCTTCCACACTGGGACCAAACACAATCAGTTCTGTGGAAAGAAACAACTTTATTCTAGCTGTGTGCGACCTTGACTTGGGTAAAGTCCCTGTCACATACAAGTAACTGTGTGATTTTGAAAATGTGACTATCTGGTGGTCAATTTTATTTTCTCTACTTTGCAATAAATCTGCAATATCCTGTCACCTCACAGCCACAGTCAAGTGGGTTTTCTGTGTCAGGTAAGATATTGTGAGGCTAGGTCAGGCGAGAAGAGGTGAGAAGAGCCAAGGTGAGACAGAACAAAAACTGTGGGATGGTAGGTGTGCAGCTCTGACCACAAGGCCCTCCCTCTGTCCCTCAAGAGCAGACAGACCATGGAGGCCTGATCACTGCACTTGTCCTGTGCTGAGCTGCAAGTCTGTGGCGTGTAGAACCCAGTGTTCAGATGCTCCACAATGTTTATCCTGCTAGAGACACCTCAGACCTTTCCCACCAAAGTCACATCCCACCAGAAAGTGACAACCACCAAATAGAGCCACAGCCAATACATCCAATCATAAATGGTGTGTGAGGTTTTAGTCTGCCTCTGATGCATTCTGGTCCAATGAGCATCCAGTCGGAGACTCTTAACCACTCAGACTTGACCTTGTTCTTCCTGTCTGTGATACTGAGCAGGTTCGGGCTAGGAAGTGCTAAGGAACTGCTGAGGCCTTGTGGAGGAAGAGGCCGGTGGAGTTCCACAAGGTGAGAGCAGCCACAGATTAGCGAGGCCGGGCTCAGCATCTGTCTGGGGTGGGCCCCACATGCGGAAGACCCCAATCTCCTCACAATCGGGGCCTTAGCCCAGCTCCAGTGAGGGCTGGGGCAGTCTTCTCAGAGCCTACTGATTCCTCACAGCCCAAGTTCTCGTGAGGCTTAGATGCCTGCTGTGAAGAGTCAGGATGACAGGATGCCATTCTGAAAGGACAGCATTATTACATTAGTATTTCATCCAAGTTTTAAATTCATAAGCCTAGCTTTGTCCATATTTCCTTACTTCATCTTAGCACCTGTGGGATCTGCAATGCCCACTTTCTCATTGCCTACTTGAGTAACTTTAATGGTCTTTCATTTTCCTTTGCTAGTGTGCCTAGAGATTTATCAGTGTTATTTAGATATGTATCTTTCTCTTGCTTCTTGTCATGTTTATTTTCAATTTATTAAGTTTAAAAAATTGATTAATGGCTTCTTATTCACTTTCCTTTTAGTGTTTATATAAAAATTTATGTCACAAATTGTAAATCTACTCTATCCAAGCCCTTGGGAGACATGAGTTTTAGAACAGTGTGGGCTACACAGGGGGTTCTGGATACCATGGGCCATGTTATGGCATGAGATCTTATTGTGGGAGATACAAACAAAATCCGAATGTATTCACTTTCATATAAAATCATTTAATTTTTATTTTTCTAATTATTGTTTAACTTTATTCCATAAAGTTTATTTGTGTGCACCTGCTCGTTTCCCTGTTGTACTCCCTCCATCTAAAATATTTGCCCTCACAGTTCTGCAAAATTTTTCATTCTTTCCTATTTTTTCTAGATTCCATTTATGAAAAAAGATATGTGTTATTTGTATTTTGGAGAGTTGTCTATGTCTTTGACTTGTTATACATGATTGGAACAACTTTCTTGAGAATTATGTAATTTTTTTCTATAATTTTATTTGTTGATTGATTATCTTGCATGATTTATGCATATAATGTTTTCTTTATCCATGCATATATTGGTGTTTATCTAATCTTATTCCCTGAATCATTTGTTATAGGAAGTGCAATGATAAGAATTACACTCAAACTCACACACACACATATATGTGATTCAGTATAGTGAACTCCCCTGGAAAGTATGCACATCCAGGAGTGATACAGCTGGTACGTCTATGTTAAATTTTCAGCCACAGCTATTATTATAGCATCCACAGTAACTGAGATATTTTATTTTACAATGATCATAGCATATGTGCTCTTTTTTCCTCACTTCCTATGCAGCATTTAGAAAAATTTAGATTTGGTAAAAATGTAATCATTAAAGAGACACTCAAAGCTGAAATTATGGGCACTCCAAATATTATTATACGTTGTGAGAAATGGGTCTTGGGACTCAAGAAAATGACAACACAATCTAGAGTATTTGTGTCAGGCTGTAAGTCCTGTTGAAATTTATTCTTATGCAGATTGTTACCATGGTCAGAATTTGACCTTGTATTACTACATGCTTGGGTATCTCAAAGTGGTCCATTTGGTAAGCAGCATGTACTTGTGTGTAACTGGGGTAACTTTACACACATATTTGTATTCCATATGTTTGTTGGCATTTGAGACACTATCTCCGATATGCCGATTATGAGAAATTGTTTTCAGCATGTAGAAAATGAAACTCTGCTCTTGAACTTCTACCATACACAAACTGCACCAAATGTGTCATGGATGTCAAAATGAGACGTGATTCCCTAAAAATGCCAAAGAATACAGTAGAGAAAATCTTCCAAGTTTTAAGCATAGGAAAGGGTTTTCTGAGTAGGACTCTTGTCTATTCAGTAAATGAGACAAAAACAATCAACAAATAGGATCATATGAAATTAAAACTTTTTATTTTGGCATAATAAAATATCATTTAAATGGGGATTACACAATATGAGAAAATCACTGGTGCAATGGTGACTTGAGAGTTATTGTGTATTTAACTTTCTGCTGATCTGGTGAGGCCTGCACTCTAGGTAGGAATTAGTACCTGGCACTGCGTCCATGGTCAAAAGAGCATGGCTGGATGAGGCATAGAGTCCTTTAAGATGACGTTAATGTTGTTACTTTGTGTGACAAGAGTAACTGCTTCGTAAATATTTCTGATTCTATGGATAGACGTCTTCAGCTGTCAGGCTTGGTCAGAGGCTCTTATTTATGGAGTGCATAGCAGCAAATGCACAACCTCATAATTTCAAAATGTTGAAATGTCCATGAATGTTCATTCCTAATTGGGACCTGTAGACCAACCATTCCCCTAGACAGGGGAAACGTCATGGAAATGGGTCCTGAATGTCCTGCCTGAGAGTGAGGAGGACTGCTGTGACATGCTGTCTTAAGGCATGACCCAGCCACTGCTCACTCACATGAGCTGTAATCACCTGCAGCTTCAGGTGACCATGTTCAGAACTGACCGTTAACCTATCTGTCCTGAACCGGACAGCTGGAGGAGACAGCCTGCTGGTGGAAGAAAAAGCCTCCTAAGCTTTTGTCTTAGTACAGAAAATAAAAAGGAAACTTGAAGACAGCCATTTGTTTTACTTATCAGTTCCCCCTTTCTTTATCTGACATCCAGGGAAGACTGTGTAATTCCTATTTCCTCAAATTAATGAGTTTATTGAGATTAATACAGGAGTATAGGTACGGGATTACTTACAGGAATATGAATAACAAATGTGTGGTATCACAAAGGCTCCCATTAGAATGGGGGACTCAGGAAAACTAGAACCATGAACATGTCTGCATGACTTGTTTGCAACTGACTGAGACGGAGGTTCTCATTTCTTCAGTTCTAACTTAAAACCTATGTAAGCTTGGGAGCAGAAGGGCCTTATTATTCTTTTAAGTTCCAGCTTTCCCAGCCATAATTTAAATGCTGAGTCTTATGAACTTCCTAACTCTTTCCTTAGAACTTTCTGAGACTTAAGGAAATACTTCCACCCAGGGAAGAGCACACCTGTTGTAATCCCATATCAAATAATGAGTCCAGAAAGCTTACATTTAGGACTGTAAAACTACATGTATACATGTATATGCACGTAACAACAAGGAAGGAAAAGAGAGGCCATACATGAGAAACAGCAAGGGAGAGTGTAGGGAGGTTTTGCAAAGATTAAAGAGAAGAGGAAATAATGTAATTATAATCTCAAAAATAACAGAAAATATTTATGTCAAAAAGGAAGTTTTTACATAATATTTCATCCTTTCCTTAAAATATTAGTTGGTTCCACAAGATCACAGTCTACCATGGAGCTCTGCAAAGGCACTAAAGCTGCACACCAGTGCTGAAGTTCCTGGTGAAGCAAACTTTATTGTTCACCTCCTCTGTAAGCACAGCTCCAGCATGGTGAGTGACTCGGCCATAAAGCACTGCTTCTCTCATACATAGTTTTTTCAGCAAAACCTATCATTCATCATCTTCCAGTCTATGATATTTGTGAGAGCTGTGTTTGTGATAACCAAACATCCTAGTGCTTCCTTTGAGCCAGTCCATCAGAAATGATTTTATGAATATTTCATTAGATTATGTATCCTTTTTGTCATGAAGGTTTATTTTTTTATCTTTCTAAATTTTTATTTTATAGCAATTGTCATAGGTAGAGATGTAAATAACACATTTAAAAACCTCCCCAGGGCCAAAGGATGCCAGAGTATTTACAAAGACATGGGGTAGGGGAGGCAAGACAGGAGCGTGAGGCTCAAGGGCTTGGGTTCAACCCAGGCCCTGCCCCAGACTTGGACAGATGCCAACCACCAGCACTGTGTTGTGGGCTCAGGGAGCATCACACAGCCTGGGGCCCTCTAGTCACAGGATCTGGTGGGAGACCTCTAGCTAACTGAAGGCCCCACTTCCTATCCAGGAAGCTCCCCTACACCCCACAAGCCAGTTCAAGGGGCCCCTGGGAAGCACCAAAGGACAGGGGCAGTGTGAGGGACACACAGGCTGGGACAGGTGTCAATGGATGATCTGGCCTGCCCTGGGGTGAGACAGGGACACACACATACGTGTGCGTACATGAACAAACTATACCTTCACAGAAAAATTGCAAAGGGGGAGGTTTCTCCTGTGGGTTTTGTCTTCTAAGTCTCCATGTCTACGATGTTATTTTTTTGCTATTATTATTATTATTTTGTTTCTTCAACAGTGACAAACTGAGGTAAACATCTGTAACCAACACCTTTCCTAAGGGGCAAAGGGTCCCAACCCAACAGACAGAGACAGTACCAGTGGTGGCAGCAAGAGCGGAGCCTGACCCAGCCTGAGTCCGGTTCAGGGTCAGGCTGGTTGCTGCCTCTGAAGGATAGGGCTGGGCTACATACCTAATGTCTCTTCTGAGGACTACCGGATACTACAAGGGAGAGGCCTCCCACACAGGATCTCAACAGAGAGAGGGTGCACATGGGACGCGGGATGTCTACTGTGGAATCTCGCTTCCTTGTTATTGCATATCAGGGTGGAGAGGCCTAAGGCAAGAGGAGAAGTAGCGGCTGGGAAGGAGGGCCTGGTGGCCCCAAGTGGGCCAGGGCAGTGATGGGGGCCTTCTGAGATTCGGCTGTCGGCAGGAGGAGGGGTTTGCTACTTACCTGGCATGTGGGCCCTGTGTCCACTAGGGAAGTGGTGGCACCCCAGGAAAGTGGGACCAGGCCCTGGAGCAACCACAGTTTGTAAACTGGACTCAGGAGGGCAGGGAGACCTATAGCCCTTTGTGGTGGGAGCAAGGGGTTATGTAGAGAGGTGGGGGCTCCAGGCTGAGGGGTGGTTGGTGCCCCTTGCAGCTAGCCAGCCAGCCCCACTATGGAACCTCTTAGAATGACCCAGAACTTTTGGAGGGATCCTAAGAGAGGCAACCCAGGCTGGCCAGTTGGGTGGTGCCAGGCGGAAGGCACAGCCTCCCTGTGCTGAGGTTATTACAGGGGTTCCTTAAGCCTCCACATTGAGTAGGAGTCCCAAAGGAGAGCAGGGACAAGGTGAAATCCTGTTTTGCTGCCGAAGAACCTGAGCCAACAGCAGGTGTCTCCTGGGATTCCCTGAGGAGTGTGGTAAAACACAGGCCTGGCTCTTGGCAGCTGCCTGGTGAGGTGTCCGGACCCTCAAAGTCACCAGACACACATCACACTCACTCTGACTTCAACGACTTCCTGTCCCATCCACGGATGCGCTCCTCCCCTGCAAGGGTACTGCCCTAGAACCGTGAGGCTCACACACGTGATTGACAAACCCCAGGAATAACTAGCGCAACTGTTTCCCTGCTTGCTGAGTGCCCAGGGAAGGAGCAGCTGGGCTGTGAATGCACCCCCTTACCCTAGAGACACAGGAGTGCCAAGCCTCCCGTTCTCCTGCCATCTGTTCCCCTATACCCTCAGGAGGGGTACCTACTGGAACTCTGTTCCCAATGGCCTCATGGCTGCGGTAATGGCTCTCCCTTCTGGGATCTAAGTACCCATCAGCAGGAAGAGGTGAGGGGGCATCTCTAATATTCGGGTCTGTTCCTGCACACAACTTTTGCTACCTTTAGGGGGCTTGGCCTCTCCCTCTGACCTCCTGGGCACCACTGTTGTCAACCCAGTGCCTGTTCCCAGCCAGTTTCTAAGGGTCTCGTGCTCATCTCTGCCCAACACCAAAGGCCCCTTTCTGTGCCCAGATGGGTTTGGATGGAAGATTGTAGGGTGATCTGCCAAGGGGTGTGAAGCGCCAGAAGTGTCCAGGTTCCAGAGCTCAGTCTGGCCCACAAGCTCCCAGCCTTTGTCAGGGGCCTCGGCTCCTCTGGGCTGAGGCTGGCCACACACATGGTCATCCGCTAACTATGTCACCAGCCCACCACCGACCCGGGTGTCTGGGCCTCCTAGTCTACACTACTCCCTCCCACCGCGCTGTGGCTGCTCCCTGTCCCCAGTACGGGTTGGAGCATACGCGGCTTCCCCGCAGCGACTGCTCTGCTCCTAGCAGCTCAGACGCAGATTTCGATGGCCGTGGCCAGCACCACCTGCCCTATGCTCTTGTCTGCACGGCTATCGGTCCTGCCCGAGGGAGCGGAAGGAGCCAGACCAGCCTCAGGCACAGGCACGGGCACCGGAACGGGCACCACGCTGGGCGGCGAGGACCGTGAACCGCTGCCACTCTCGGTGAGCACGGTGCGCTTGAGCGGTGCAGGAGCCTCGAGGAGCAGGGGCCCGGGCAGGCGGTCCCCAGGAGGTTTGCGTGCACGGTGCGAAGGCCGCCGCCGAAGCTCAGATGTGAGCTCTTGTTTGAGGAAGCTGAAGACCTCCTTGGCCGGCCCGCGACGCTCGGGCTCCAGAGCCAGCAGCCGCTGGAACATGCGCAGTGCAGGCTCGGTGAAGGGGCGCCACTGCGAAGGCAGCCCCGGCAGGAGGCCCCGCTGCCAGCGCAGGAACTCCTCGAAGAAGGCATCGGCGCCCAACGCAGCCTCCCACGGGAAGTTGCCGGTGAGCACACAGAAGATAAGCACTCCGAACGCCCACACATCCACGCCTGTGTCCACCGCGAAGCCATCGGCACGGCCCGCCTGGCACACCTCGGGCGCTGTGTAGGGTATAGTGCCGCTCCCACGCTTCACACGGCAGCCCACGCGCCGCTTCATGCCGAAGTCCGCCAGCTTCACACGGCGGCACTCACGGTACACAGCAGCACGTTCTCGGGTTTGATGTCGCGGTGCACTAGCTGTCTGCTGTGCATGAAGTCCAGCGCCAGCCCCAGCTGCTGCACACAGCGCTTCACCGTGTCCTCGGGGAGGCCCACCTGGGGAGGGATGATGTCAAACAGGTCTCCAGCAGGCGCGTACTCCTGGGCAAAGACATAGCATTCCTCAGTCTCGAAGACCACGTCGAAGACCTTGATGATGAAAGGGCTGGATGACAGGCTGTTGGTGATGCTCACTTCACGCAGGAAATTCTTCAGCTTTGTCTTGCTCTTATTCACAAATCTCAGCGCCATTTTGGTGCCTGTGCCCTTGTAAGCCACCAGGTCAACCTTCCCGTAGGTCCCTTTACCCAGCTCCCGGACAAGCTCGTAGTGCTTGGTAACATCGCTGGCAGTCAGTGTGCGCAGTGTCCGTGCTTGCATGTCTTCTGTGAGGAGGGGCACACCTGCACCTGGTACAGGGGCGGCCCCCGGCCCGCAGCAAGGCAGGGAGTGGAGCGGTTCAGGCTCTGGGCAGCCCGCGCTCATCTTCTCCCTGGGCTGGGGCCGCGGGGACGCCGCGGCAGGGGGTCTGGGCGCCCTGTCGGTCTTCGTCAGCCTGGCCCGAGAGGGGCTCAGGGCACCACCACCACCATAAGCCAGGACGCGGAGGGCGTCGCTAGGGGCTCGGTTGCCCAGGTCCCGAGGCTTTGGGGTGCTTCTCGTTAGCAAGAGGGTCTGCTCTCGCTGTCCTAGGTTTGGGGGATCCTGTGTACCGGAGAAGCAGGGAGGGCTACCGCCCCAAAGCTGGGTCGCTCTGTGTCTTCAGGTGTGCGGTTGCAGCAAGCAGATCTTAGGGGGCCCGGGATGGAGCGGTCGCCGCGCGCTGGGTCCAGGTAACCGCGTGCGGGGCTGGAGGTCACGGCTCAGCCGCTGGGGGGCTCGGGCCCCGCCGCTGCAAGCAGCCCGGCCCTGCGGGCCCCTGCCCCAGCCTGGCGCGGGCTGAGGCTGCGGCTCCTGCTTCGGCTCCCGCTCCACCCGGTGTTCGGGCTCCAGCGCCGGCGCCCGCCCGAGCTGCGCTCCATCGCGTTCTCCTGTCATGTAGGTTTAAGTAAGTATATGACCTTCCTTCCAACTTTTATAGAAGTCAGATTGATCCCACATGTTCTCATAGCCTACAATGTCATGTGTCAAACTCTGACAGGATGTTTCATTGATATTTTGAAAGTCTTTTGTACTTCAAGCAGTTGAGAGACAGATTACTCCCTGACCAAGACAGTCTCTTTGCAGGCCATGTTAAGGTTCAAAAGCAAGTTCTAGCGTGTGTTTTCCTTTTCTCTGTATAAAAAGTTGAACCTAAGTGGCATCTTCTATCACCTGCATTCCAAACAGAGAGTTACATAAGTGGCATATTCTATCACCTTTATTCTAAAGAGAGAATTGCATTCTAATTATATACAAGTGTAGTGAATTTTGTCCTATGGAATTTTAATGGATACTGCAGTTTCACATATGATCTTGATTCTTCCATAAACCTTCTGATTTACGATAAGCCTATTTTCTGGCTTTGTTCACATCTTTCCATTTCCATTTAGAAAACTCTACAGATTTTATCTCTTTACAAAATGTATTTAGTCAGAAAAAGTTTTTTGAACTTCGTGTCAGAGAAGCAATAAAAACTGAATATACCAACTCTTTGAATTCATTATTTCTATATTACATTTGTCATATAAAGAAACAAGCTAAGATAATGTGTTTGTAAAGTTGTTTGATGTTGGTATTTTGTTTTCAGTACAACTTACATTTTTTTTTATCCAAGACCCTTTCCACAATATTTCTAGTGTCACAGAGTCAGAGACTTAAGGAATGCTAAATTTAAGCAAGTGATGGAGAAGATATGAATTACCAATCTTTTGGGTGGGAAAATATGGAGAATAAAACCCGGATGGATGGATGGATGGATGGATGGAGATAGACAATATGTGAGGAAAGCCTCTATTTGTTAATGCTTTAATGATTGTCATTCCATGTCATCATGGAAGTATAGGAAGTAGTACAATGGGTATCCTTCTTTGAGAAATCAAACCCACACTGTATATGATATTTTTAAAGGGTGGTAATGTTTATTTTATCACAATTTCAGAGGTTATAATTCATAGTCATGCAGGAGAAGAGATGGGTAGGATATGGTTAATGACAACATATATCCATTCAAGTATGTTCCCTATGATGTTTCCTCCAACTAGATACATCACCTACTTTCTTTTTTATTTTTTTATTAAATTTATTTTTAGAACAATCTTTTCTTATTTTACAATAATATCCCAGTTCCCACTCCCTCACCTCTTCCTGCTCTCCCCACCTTCCTTTCACCCCAGCCTCCATAAACTCCTCAGAAAGTGTAAGGCTTCCCAAGTGGAGACAAAAAGTCTGACACATCAGTTTGAGGCAGGACTGAGGCCCATTCCACTATATCTAGGCTGAGCAAGGTATCCCGCCAAAATGAATTGTCTCCAAAATGCCAATTCAAGTACTAGGAATAATCACAAGAATAATGTAAATCTCTCTGATAATCTGTAAGAGAGGAACTGGGGAAAACTCAAAATCATGTCCCAGGTATCAGGCTGATCAGCTTTCAAACAACAAATGAAATCATGGTTATCTGGAATATCAAGATGGAGATATAGGCTCAGTTCAGTTTCCAGTGGTCTTTTGTTACATTCAGTTTCTGGTTGTGTGTTTTAGAAATTATCATATAAGAAATTATCTCAAACCTTTTCAAGTATACAAAGCAACAGTCAGATTATGATATAGTACTGCCTTGATTATTTTAATTATAGCTCATAAATGTGGGAATATAATCAGTCAAATTAAGAAAATTAATAGTTTCTTCAGATTTCTTGTCAACACTTATTTGTATTTTAATGTCAAATTTGATTATCTCTGAAATGCTGGTATTAGAAAGCTTGAAATAAAACAGTAAAGGACTACTATACTCATGAACTCCAAAATCAAGGCAGTCAACAATAAGGCACGGAAGAGAAAGGCACTCACAGGCCCCCACGCATTACTGAGAAACTGGTGACAGTTGATGGTTTTTTGAGGAGGAAATGTCAGTTTAATTTAGGGTGTGAATACCAGGTGGTTTGAGCAAACTTAGTAATGGCTCTTACACATGAGCATATGGGCATGCAGTGTCACCCTAGGTAGGTTATTTAAAACAAAAACAGGCATGGGGTTAGGAATGTTGGAATTAAGAGAGTGCATCGGGAACCATTGAAAAGGAATAAAGGCAAATATGAACAAAGTCACTGTATACATGTATTAAATTCTCAAAGAATTTCAAAACTGTCTATGTAAAAGGTCACAGCTCAATAACATTAAAATCTGATGTAAAGTTTTATCTTTTGGAAGAAAAGTATGAGAAAGTCACTGTCAGTGCAACTTAGATTTTTTTTTTGTTTTTTTGTTTTTTTTTTATTCTTTTTTACTTAAAATTTCCAACTGCTCCCCGTTTCCCATTTCCCTCCCCCTCCTCCCACATATTGCCCCCTCCCCCTGTTCCCCTCCCCCTATCCCCACTCCACTTCTCCTCCCCCTAGTCCACTCCCCCTCCCTCTCGATACTGAAGAGCAGTCCAAATTCCCTGCTCTACATGAAGACCAAGGTCCTCCCACTTCTATCTAGGTCCAGGAAGGTGAGCATCCAAACAGACTACGCTCCCACAAAGCCAGTTCATGTATTAGATTTTTTGATAATGGACTAGAAGCATTTTTTTTCTGCAGACCCAGATAAGGGGCCTGGCCTAGTTGATTCACTTGTGCTTTGAATTGTCTTCTGTTTTCCTTTTTTAGGATGAATTACATAATGCCTGTGATTCTTTTTTAGCATTTCCACAAATTTTTTCATTATCTTCAGGGAAAGGTCATCTTAAGTGGCATTTAATTTTCTATCATCCAGTGAATAAATATTTGACTGTGAAAGTAGCCTAGAACCTGACTGAAACACAAACAATTGGGAAGCCATGTGATTCAGTTACTTAATTTTATTTTGATTTTTCGGGACAAGTTTTCTTTGTGTAGTTTTGGAGCCTATCCTGGAACTCACTCTGTAGAACAGGCTGGTTTGAAATCGGTTACTTAATTTTAAAACTGATTATTGTTTTTTTTATTCCCTGTGGACTCTGTAATTATTTTTGGATATGTCCTGTCTTAGAGTTTTAAAGTTTTTATTTCTGTGAAGAAACACCATAACCACAGCAACTCTAATGAAGGAAAACATTTAATAGGGCGTGACTCACAGGTTCAGAGGTTTATAGTCTACTATCATCACTGCAGGACAATGAGGCATACAGGTAGATACGGTACTTTAGAAGGATCTGAAAGTGGAGAAGGAGCTACATCTTGATCCCACAGGGAAGAAAACGTGCTCTGAAACACTAGGCATGGCTTGAGTATACAACACCAACAAGTTCTCCCACACACATCCCCCAACAAGGACACACTTACTCCAACAAGGGCACACCCTTAATAATATAAGATCCATATGAGCTTATAGGGTCAAATGCATCCAATTAACAAACCTCCAAGATACCCTTAGAAGAGAGAATAAGCAGCTTTATGGTGTCTCTAATAAAAGAGGTTTGTGAAGATGAGAGCACTTTTTTTTTTTACAGAAAAGCATAATCATTTGGCTGACAAATAAAAGTTTTAGAAGAAACACAGTGAATGCAGAGGAAAAACTACTTTCTCATTTCATCCATCTTAGGTTCCTGTTGGGGACTCCACAACATAACAGAACTTAAGAAGAGAAAAGCACGAAGACTTACCTAGCACAATCTTTCACAACTCCACAGCCTTCCTGAGGAAGGGAATCCTTCAACAGTGCTTAGACCTGAGATTTTTTACCAAGTTGATGAAAAGTGGAACATTATAGAGCATGGGAAAAAATAAAATCAGCATGAGTCAAGCAGGGGAATACAAATAGAGCTTTTGCTCATGTCCTCCGTGTGTGCCTTCATCAGTCTTCAGATATGAAGCTGCTCTTTCCTCTGTGGAGGGACATGTGGTGCTTCTGACATGTTTCAGGAAATTGTCAGAAAGTCCTTTCTAGGTTGTATGAGCATCAGCGGAAGACCAGAGGCCATCTTCATATTCATTCTTGTGCTCAAAATGTTGTCTGATCACCATGTTTTCAGGTAGCATATTCTGAAATCCTCCAAATATGAAATGAAGACAAAAGTCTGGGTATAATTTCTGAGTTACATTCGTGTGTGATCCTGAAATGCAGCATTTAGAGCAATTATGAATTTAAACATTAACCTCAGTATATTCTGTTCTGTGTACATCATTTTGAATCTTTTTTTTTCAGTTATCCTTGTGTAAAGAGTATCTGGAGACTTAAATATATAAGTACATTCAAATAACTGGAATAGTTTAGACAAAGTCTTTGAGACTTTGCTATTAATAAGGTTAACTTCTGAAGTACCTTGGAAATTTTATTTTGGCACTTGTAATAGCATTATATTTAGATGTGTCTGAAGACTACTCTAAGTGATTAAATGCTAAAACCTGGACTGTCTACAGGAACATGCACAGCATGAATAGCCAGTAGATTTACAACAGAAAAAGACACGGGGAACACCAGACAGATTATCAGAGACACAAAGCCAAGAATAAGCATGCCATTTTCTTAACTCACCCTAGAATCTTCCTTGGAGTTTTTCCATATTCAGTGGTGGTGTCCATTCTGAACTCACTTATCGACATAGCCATGTGGCTTCACTTTGCCTTTACCCATATATTACTTTGTTCAAGAAGTTTCTTCAAGCTAGAAAGACAACAGCTCTTCAATCAAGAATTCTTACACCTAGGGTGAGCTTTAATTAAGAACACTAGTCATTTGAAGCAAATGTCTGAATAATCATTCACTTCCTAAGTGCTTGAGGCTCTGCCATTTTAGTATTAGAGGAACTTCAGGTCCCCAGCAGCACCGTGATCAAAGAGTCCATGCAGAAGAGTCCCTGTGAGAAACAGAACATCCTCCTGGCCATAACTACTTCCTGAATGTACTGAACAGACTGCCTAATAGTCCTTAACACAACCAAACAGAAGAATATAAAATATATTTCTCTTCTGCCTAGTAGGATAGAAAACCTTATCCAAACTTAGGTTAATCTACAGGAATCCCTGGGATATTTATGGAAACGAAGGATTACTTCCCTGTAACTCTGAATTGGGAAATGGAATCCAGATCATAGCACATATGAAAATAAAAGGATTAGCTAGGTTAAGTTCATAGTACCGAAATTCTTTCCTGTGAATATAGCTTCTCCTCCTGGTGTGGGAAGTCCTTCTCTCTGTGTGTTGCTTTTATTGGTTAATGAATAAAGAAGCCGTTTTGGCCTGTGATAAGACAGAATAAAGCTAGGCAGGCAGAACTAAACTGAATGCTGGTGGAAAGAAGGCTGAGACAGGAAGAAACCATGCAGTCCAACTGGAGACAGACACCAGACATGTTCATACTCGTAAGCCACCGCCACGTGGCCATATACAAATGAATAGAGATGGGTTAATTTAAGATATAAGAATAAGCCAGAAATACACTTAAGCTATTGGCCAAACAGTATTACAAATAATATAGTTTCTGAGTGATTATTTTGTGGTCTGGGCAGCCAGGACTGAACAAGCAGCCTCCAACAACATCCCCCATCTATTAAAAACACATAGAAAGCCATGTCATGCATAATGATTCATGCCTTAAATTCCAGAACTCAGTAGGTATAGACATGTAGATCTGAGAATTCAAAGTCAACCTAGTCAACATAGTGAAATTTAGGATAATTTGGCTATCAAGTGAGATTCTGTCTCTCTGACAAAACAAAAACAATAAAAATGAAGTTACCCCAAAAGGTGGAGCAGGGATGGTGATTCACACTTGTAACCCAACTTGAAGGATGTAGCAGCATTTGGATATTTTTAAGCCAGCACAGTCTACATGATGAGTTCCAGGAGAGCCAGGAATACATATGGAGAACCTGTCTTAAACATCATTAAGAGCAAGAATGTTAGCAGAAAATGCATAACACATGAACCAACACATTAGAATAGTACATGAGTGTGTCAGGAAGAATATAATACCCAGGACATTTAAAAACTCTCTTCACTTTCATTTTACATGTGTGGGTGATTTGCCTGAATGTTTGTCTCTGCAGTACATGTTTGCACTGCCTAAAGAGGTCACAAGAGGGCATAATATCTTCTGCAACTGGAGTCACAGAGGGCTGGGAGCCACCTTTTGGCTGAGTGGACTGCAACCTGGGTGCTCTCCAAGAGCAATCATACAGTGAAAAGTTTACTAAAATATCTGAGTAATGTGTTCCAGTGATGCATCATTTGTACTCTGAATTATGCCTTGCAGAAAATTCCATGGTCAGTAGTTGCTCTGTACTGTCAGCAAAGGTTATCATTTCTAATGGGAGCAGCATTCATTAACCACCTGATAAATGAACATTTATACTTTTGCATAAGCACTCCAAGTATTTCTGGTTCCTAACTATGTGGAAAGATGCTCAAGTATATGTAACATCATTTATACAAGGCTGACATTTTTATTTGAAATATTGTGGTAATTTAGCTTTATATGCATATTTTTATTTTAAATTCTTCTCTGAGATAATTCTATTTCTGGAAGTATGTCTTAAGTTCAGCCCAAGTTAAGGGCTGCAAGCATCAAGCATGAAGCATTTGCAGACTTAATGGTAAATATGCACAGAACCCTTAAGGACCCTTTTTTACTGGTAGGATGTCTGTATGTGAGATCTCTGAAAGCTTTTTAGAAAATAGAGGTGCAGGTAGCATAAAGACCTGTTGTTTTTAGGGCATATCACTCAAAAATTTTAAAATAAAGTGAATGAGTGATGAATGATGTAATAGCCAATTCTTCGTGATTTAGCCAAACTCTCACTGGTGTGGACTATGGAAAAAAAGGAAACTTTAAGCAATAGAAAACACAAGTTGCATTTACTAAGGAATACAGAATTAGAACAAGACTCTTTTGGAGCCAGAGATAGCAGAAGTTATTATGTTTTGGGTACATGAGTTTTCTTTGGTAGGCAAAGGTCTTAGCAAAGATAATACATGTACTTACCTCACAATATTAAGGGCTTTATGAGGCCATGGAACAGAGCCTGGCTCCTTCCAGCCTGATTTGGGTGTCCTGAGATGATATCAGAGATGATGACATGCTTAGTCTGGGGAACACGTTCTGGCCCTGCAAGGTGCTAGAGTGAACCATTGATAACCTTGGCATCTCCAAGCATGGGAGTGTTTGTGAACTCCGTCAATTTTCTTTTGGCTTCTTGAGGTGAGACTTGAGGGTTATGAAGCCAAGCTGTATCCTGTGCAGCTGTGAATAGGCTTAAGGAAGCTGTCCCCTAGATTTCTGAAGAATGGAAAGGGAAGAAGAAAAACTAGCTGACAGCAAGACTCCCTTTCCTGTAGAGGGATGGTTTAGGGTTGTCATCCAGAGATTGAGAATCTCAAGGCTGCATTTTGAGAATCAGGTAGGTAAAGTCTTATCTCTCTGTTCATTTCATGAGCACCTTCCAGATTCCATGGGTGGGTCAAGAGAAAGTATTGTGGGTCATAGGTGCAGTCACCTGTCAACTGACTCTCAGGTCATTTGCAAGAGAGTGGAGCCTCTTTGTGTGGGAGACTGGGTGAGATTAGAAGCAGGCACATGCAGAATGGTTGTGTGCATATTTGGCTGGGGTGGATAAGTATATCTCCTGAGTTGGAGAAGTGTGATATCTCACAATTAATTATTGAAAGGCCAAGCTGTCTGAAGTACCAAGGGTGCCACTGGGTCCAGGCCTCTTTCTTAGTTGCTGGAATTTGCTGGTGATCCTTTATACCTTGTTTTCTAGATCTTGTCGCATCTCAGATTAATTTGCAAATCATATTCCCTCTGTATGTCACTTCTCACTTTTGCCTCTTTACCATAGCACCACTCTGTATGTTCATAAAACATTTTCAATCCAGTATTGCCAAATGTTTGGTTCTCAACTTGTTGGGCTCTACAAGACCCTATTTAGAAAAAAATTTGCTAATCACATTTACCTGCTTAGGGCTTCAGTATCTGAAATGGCACAGATCACCTGACAGATCTCATCAGCCCTAGGTTCTAAGGAACATGCTTCTGTTGAGAAAGTCCAGAGATCTGGAGAAAATGCATTCCAGCCTAACGATGGGCTGGATCCTCTTTACAAGAACTGTCAGAAATAGAAAATTGAGGTTAGGCTATAACAAAACTCTTTGATTCAATAACCCCAAGCCTCTCCGAATGCCTGTCCTTCTTACGATCTCCTAATGGGTGTTGTACCCAAAGCCATTAACAAGCACATATACCATAACAGCTGGCTCTAGGCCAAGGAATTTGCCTTTTGTTTGCTGATAGAAGCACCATAGCAGTGATCGACATCATGTTCTATCCCATGATTGTGTGCCTCTTCTATCTGTATGCGTGTGCATGTGCATGAGTGTTTCCAACTTAGGGTGCCTCTACACAGCCCCGACAGACCTCTGACTTGTCACTGCTCTTGCCTCAGTGTATTGATTCAAGGTTTGGACCATCATATTCTTTCTAGGACTGTTTTTTCTAAATATCTCAGGGATCATCTGGCCTCATGTGACTCCAGCCAGACATATCAAGAGTGAAGCACATCTTCACTCACAAACTTATAGCCTGAGTGAGCTCTGCTGATTCTCCAGGGGAAATTTTTTATTACTACCTGTATAAGAGCTTCCTTTTTGACCCCAGAGAGGCTCCTGATATGGCACCTTGGTTTCAGGTCATTTTGGAGTAAGGAAATGAGCCAGAGGTAATGGCTGTACCATGGACAGCAGCAGACCCCTCCCTGGACATTCTATTGTATCCTGGAGAGCCCTGGTATTCTCTGTGATGTCATCAGTGTTGTGGCAACACCAACTGCCTGTGGGGCATCTGTTCACTGCCTACAGGTTTTGGACGTAGCCATGTTGGCAAGACTGAGCAGGCTCCTTCGGAGACAGAAGGGAGAGCAAAACGAGACTAGAGGGAGTCAGAAGGAAGCTGGCCTTCCACCTCAGTGTCGCACATCAAGACATAAATGGTTCTGGGGAAAACGCAGTGAGTCCTGGGGAGGGAGTAGGGAGTTTCTTGATGGTGGAAGGCTTCAGCTTGGTTTTCATAGTGAGTCACAGGATCTTAGAGCTTCGTGGAGGTAATGAATCTATCCTTCTCTCTGTTACTAAAGAGTAGATCTGGAGTTTAGGGTTTCTGATGGTTAGATTGGCAGAGAGCCAGTAATGGTCAACCCTGCAGCTGCTGTGCTGGGGTCCATCTGCTTTGACTCAGAGTGGGAAGGAAGGAGAGGGATGAAAGAGGTTTCAGTTACAGCACTGTACTTCAGCACACTGGATTTCTTTTGGTTGTGGGTCACTAATAACAGAGAGAGTACAGTCCCCTGGCCAAAGCTTGAGGAGCTCACATTTTACCTCAGAGCCACTTGCAGGGTAGGAACCATTGAGTATTGCTGCATGTCAGTGACCCCTAGGGTTTCTGAGTTCCTCTCAATAGCCAGTCAACTTTAACTTGACTTTAACTATAACTTGAGTGCAGGAATGAGCCATCACTCTCCCTGCAAGTGTCTGTTCTTGGTGAGTGAAGGCTCACCTGTGGATGCCCTGTCCTTAGGTGTCTCCAGCCTGTCCTGTCACTAGGTTATCTCACCTTTGCTAATGTCATGATGGATGGAATGTATTTCACTGAAGTTTGGGGAAAATCTTCATCATGACCCATGTGACTTATCTTTGGTCTGATGAGACACCCACAATCTCCATCACCCCCACACATTGTAACAGTCCTGTGGATATTTCCTGAGATACTTATTCACTTCATGAAACTGAACTTCCTTCCGCATCAACATGAGCTAATTTCTTAGTATCTTTCACTTTCCATCTTTTTGATTAGGAGGGGAAGAGCCATTCCTTGGGAATGTTTAGAAAATGAGTCTTGACCTCCATTCATGATGAAGTATTAAATTAGAATTAATTAGAGTCTAACTATCAGAGAGCTGCTGACGAGCTTCCCCTGTGTCTCAGGGAAGGCACCTGAAAACGTCAGCTTGGCTTTTGGTGAACTGGGGAAGAGATGGTTATGAGATAAGTGACTGCAGTTGGCAGTGACTCTAACAGTCCATTCTCTGAACATTCTGCTGTATCCTAAAGATTCATTGGCATCTTTTCTGAAATTAACAATGTTGTGTCCTTGGGGCCCTCATTATGTGCATATAGGGTTCACTTGAAGACACAATGGCAAGATTGAGCACACTGGTTGACAGAGAGATCTGACTTTCGAAGGAGGAGGTTGGGGGTTGAGTTGGACCTTACAGAAATGGGATTTAATAGCTGAGATCTTTGGAAGAGATGGTTTTATGCTGTTTCTCTGGTAACTAAAGTGCAGACCCATTGTCAAGGATTGCTGCTAGTTAGTTTGGCAGAGATCCAGGAGTTGTCAAGGTTACAGCTGCTGTTCTGTGAGTTCCTTAATTTTATTTTGAGAGGCAAAGACCAGCAGGAGTCACAGACTAATGAGGTGTGAGAGTAGGGTGTTGCACAACTCATCATCAGTGGATTCTTTAGGTTCTGTGAGTATCTCATGGGAAATTCTCCATCTATGCACCAGGGTCTCAGACATTCAGTTACTTCTATTCCTGGCCACAGGTGAAGAGGGATTCATTGTGCTATGCACTAGAGACTCCAGGAATTTTCTGCAGCACATCAGAAATGAGTTGATATTTCCAAAGCAGCATGGCTGGGTGACATATGCCTTCCAGCCAGTGGGGCAGCAGTAGGGGCTGATGCACATAGCTAGCCACAGTGAGTGGATACAGAGGCATGGCTTATGGGCTCCCAGTTTGAGGACAGTTGTCCTGATCCTAGGGGTCTTTACTGTGCTCCTGCATTCACTCTTCCTCGGCCTCTTCTTCAAACTCAACATGATCTCTCCTGGTCCTGTGCCATACTACTGCATAAATTCACTAATATTTATCAACTTGCAGGGAGTACTCGAAAAACATCAAACCCAAACTCTGTTACTGGGCAGGAGCAGCAGATGAAAAAGGTGGCTACACTGACCCTGCAGCTTCAGATGATGACCCAAGAAAGGAATGAACTTCGTGGAATCCTGGCTAATTATACCAACAAGGATTTGAACAACAGGTAGCCATTTTGTTTAGTTCCCTGGTAACTGTCTTGACCCTACTGAGTCAACCCCAGCATTCCTCAGGTCATTGGAGACTGCATCTGCAGAGTGTTCTGCCCAAACTAAATATCCTGAGGGCATCTAAGAGGCATAGCTGAAACCTGGGAAGGAGTGATATCAGGATACAGGCTGTGTGATTCCTCCAAATAAAAAATTTGGACTGCTCTTCAGTATCGAGAGGGAGGGGGAATGGTGTGGGGGGTGGAGAAGAGGAGTGGGGATAGGGGGAGGGCAGTGGGGGGAGGGGGCAATATTTGGGAGGAGGGGAGGGAAATGGGAAACGGGGAGCAGGTGGAAATATTAATTAAAAAAGAATAAAAAAAAAGAAAAAAAAAGAATACAAAAAAAAAAAAGCAGAGCCTTGGCCTGGATCAGTCTGGAATGAGGCAATAGTTTGTGAGCTCTCAGCATACATTTCATGAGGCCTTGACAGGTGTTGGCGTGTGGACAATACTAGGTGCTGTGAGTTTATGGTGAGTCTTTTTGCTTAACCAGCAAGTACTTGAGTACTGGCTGCTCCTGGGAGCAGCTGCACGGGCCTGGTTGTCTTGATGCATCTCAGTGTATGATTTGAAGTCTGAACTTCATCACTGCTCTTCTCTAGTCTGGTTTCTTATATTCTGAGACAATTCTGCCTGCCAACATTTATTTGGCATCCTCCGTGTACGTGTGTGTGTGTGTCCTGGCAGCTGGGGGTCTGTGGCATGTGGTTCTTTCTGTGCCACAGTTTCCAGGTGATCCCACTAAGTTCCCTTAAGGTCAGGGAACTCCACTATGACCAGTGATGGGGCTCCTGGCCTGTGTGCTCACCTTGGAAGTCCATTGGAATCCACTGGAGACTTATAAATCTGTCCTTAAGTCGGTTCTCCTCCCTGGAAATACTGATTTTGTGCTTTAGAAATCCATGTAGCAATAGAAACCTGGGATCAAAAATCCCCGTTCTGAAGACAGGAACAACATTATCATAGATTTCTGGTGGGATCAGACTTGTGACACAGGCTCCTGAGGACTTAACTGTTCTATTCCTCCAGGCCCATTGATGGAACTCATGCAGCTCTGGATCACTCCCTTTGCATCCCTGACTGCTGGTCTGGGGGCAGGTCAGCAAGTTTAAACAGCACCAGGTTGTCCTAGTTGATAGCTATCAGAATGTGACATTGACTGTGCTGGGGTGTTTAAGGCACAGCCTGAAATCATAGGGTCATTAAGACCAGAATTCACGGGGTTCTTTGCTCTGGGGCTATGCCCTAATACAGGCTAAATTTTGAGTTGGAGATGGTGAATATGGAGCATAAAAAAGTGATGTTGGAGCTACAGAAATTCCCCATGGAGATGAGAGAAGTCTTGTACAAGTGCAAGTTGCTGACTGAGGACACTGTTTCTTACAGGTGAGTAACTGACTTCACTGGGACTCTGTTCCTTGGGAGTGACTGCTTTTGCCATGTTTTTGTCTTTGAACCAAAGTGAGGACTTTCCTTTTGGCCTGTCTCCCTATAAAAAGCAGTTTGTCTTATGCTCTTGACTTGGACCTACTGGACTAGTTTTGCTAAGACTGAAGTATCTGTGAGTCCATCAGAACATTGTCCTGCCAGCCTCAGGAGCCTCTAGATTAAAAATCTATTTGTACCATGATAAGGATGTCAGGCATTTGTGGCTCTTGGGGGCTCTTGTAGGGGTCTACAGAGGTGATCCCATTCTTCCCATAGATAGAATATATTTCAATTGGGTCTGCTGTCCTCCCTCACTGAATATGTGTCTTCTACTTCTCAACCTGCTGACGCTTTCCCAATACCATGGACAGTTAAGTACATGTGGTAGGAGGCAAACCCTGCTCTCAGAAGTACATTCCTTTTATTGTAACAGTTTTCAGAAGTACTCTGAGTCTTTCTGTAATTTGGCCATTCTCTGACATTTGACAGCCACTAGGTTATCCTGGCATGTTGACTGTGGGCTCTGGTATAGGGCTGTCTGGGGACATGGGACTTTGCATGGATGATGTGGGAGATGGAGGCTAGGTAGGGCTCATGGTATTTTTATGATGGTTCAGCATCCTCCACAAGCAGCTCCTGAGTGAGCGAACTCAGTTGAAGAAAAAAGTGAGCATGTTGAAAGAGGAGAACCGAAAGCTATGGAGGGAGCAGATTTCACTGCAAGAGTCCTGTGAGAAGGTGAAGAATCACTATGAAGAGACCGATGAGAAGATCTGTGAGCTATGTGCTGAGGCAGAGGAGGTAGGCTGCAGCAATGTGGGCAGGCTGCCCACCATCTGTAATAAACACACACACACACACACACACACACACACGATCCACTTTTCCAGTAGCTCACTAACATCCCATCCAATTGTTGATTTCTGTGATTATTCCAAGACTTTCTAAGGATTTGGCATCTTGTGAGATCAATGGCTGGAAACAGCTTTAAAGGAGGAAATCCCCATGTAAATGTCAAAGGAGTGGTTCTTGTTTATATTTTTTATCTTCTTTCATGTTTCATCAGTTCAACCTCCTTCCCTCCTCCCAGTCATACACCCCCTGCTCCCCAGACCCAAGGTCCACTCCTCCTTAATTTCCCTTCAGAAAATAGCAGTTCTCCCATGGTTATTTGATCTAATTATTAAAATAGCATTAAACCTGGGCTTTGCTCATGTTTGTTACACATTCTAACAATGAGATACATCACCAGATCCTTTTAAAGTCTTGAGATATGATCACACTACATTCCAAAGATTAGCTTTGAACACACAGTGTAGTTCAAATGAGACTTTAATGTTCAGTCCTTCTGTCTCAGTCTCTGAGTAGCTAGGATTAAGGGTTTGCATCACAAGCTCAAACCTAGTCTAAATACTTAAATTAAAATTGATGCTTCAACCAAATGTCCAAGGTCAGTAGATTATATGTTTGTGTTTTTAAGACATAGGTGCTAAATTATAGTCATCTCAAAAGCATCGGTGTAAATATAATTTAAGATGCTTCATCATTAGTAGACAGGTAGCTTTAAGACGAATAATATAAAGGTAGCTTTCATTCATTTAACCATTCAAGAGTCTATGTTGGGAGTCCCATAAATGCCAGGAAGTAAGCTATACCTGGAGAAAACAGATGTCTGTCCTGAAGGAACTGATGAAGTTATTACCTTTAATTCATCTCTTACATTATAGCTGGTTTCTGCTCAGTGCAACCCTCCAGCTCTCATTGTGTTTGAGACCTCCAGTAACAGAGGCTTTTCCTGCAGGAGGCAGAATCCAACCCTTACTATTGATCTGTCCATAAATTTTACTCTTCACAGAAAAGGCAATTTTTCCTCCTTCCCACTAGCCATGGCCTATATCAATCCCAGGTATAAGTGAAAAATATTATATGCCATCAAATCATAGGGATTCCTGCTCCTCGTTAATATTTTAGAGGAAGAAAATTTTAAGCTCTCCTTTGGGTAGAGATTACATAGTTAATAACTCTGTTTTAAAGTGTTGTAACTCTTCAACGATTCAAATTTTTTTTATTGAGTGAACATTTCTTTTTATTGAAAATAAATCATTCTCACATGCAATAGATACAAACCATAGTTTTCTCTACCTGCACTTCTCTCAGCTCCTATAAACCTCCCTTTTCCCAGATCTGCTGCCCTTTGGTTTCTTTTCAGAAAAGAACAGGCAAGCATGACAAAAAAAGAAAAAGGCCCCCCATACAGAGGCTGGACAAAGCTTTCCAATAGGAGGAAAGGCATCCCAAGAGTGGACAAAAGAGTCAGAGACACACCACGCACACTCCCACTATTAAGAGTCCCACTGAAACACCAACATATATGCAGAGAACATGGTGCAGACCCATAAAGGCCCCATACATAACTCTGTGAGCCTTTGTGAACCCTGTTTACTTGATTCAGTGGGCCATGTTCTCCTAGTGTCCTCCAGCCCATCACACCCGCTGACTCCTAAAATCCCCCCTCCCAATTCTTCTGAAAGTTTTCCTGAGCTCCAATGGGTAGGACTGATAGAAAGTTCCAATTTAGATATTCACTTCCACACAACTGCTGCTAGATAAAAGCTCTCTGATGAGGACCAGCAAGGCACCAATCTATGAGTATAGCAGAACATCGATAGGATATTAGTAGTCAGTTCATTGGTTTTTTTTTTTTTTTAGTTATGTTTGCTTCTGTACTATGTCTCTGGGCTATTTGGTCTCCAGATTTTAGCCATCCAGGGATTGTAGGGCATGGACTGCCTCACCTTGCATGAGTCTCAAGTTAAGCCAGACATTGTATGGCCACTCTTTCAAGTTCTGCACCAACAGTGCCCCAGCATAACTTTCAGGGAGGACAGACTGTAAGTCAAGGTTTTTGTGGATGAGTTGATGTCATGTTTCTCTCTGTGTAACCTGCAGAGTACCTTCCCATGCCAAAGAGACTAGAGCATATGGGTGAAGGCTCCATTCAGGCAACAGCTTGCTCTCTCTAGGTTCAATGATGTGTAGATGTTGTCCACAACAATGGGACCCCACTGTCAGTTTTCAGAGAGCAACACTCTGTCCTCTCGGAGCTGTTTAGGGATCTCCACAGAATCCCCTTCAACCAAATATTCAACTGAATGCAATCCAGTCTCAGCACTGGAAGCCTTTCTTGGCTACAGAAGATGATCAGTTCAGACTGTGTATGTTCCACTTCTAGGAGTCCTCACTAGGATCCCCCACATAGATTACAGGAAGTTTTATCTGTACTAGCTTTCCATAGCAGCCTCTGGGAGCCCCCCAACTCCAACACTCTCTCTCCTCACTCTCTCCCTCCACCCCTCCCCCTACAGGATCTCTTTCAATTCCCTCCCCACCCAACCAAAGTTCACTGGCAAAATCTAATCTATTTTCTCTTCCCAGGGAAATTCTTGTGTTTCCTTCCTCTAGTGACCTTCTCTGTACCTAACTTGTCTGGGTTGTGGAAAGTGGCTTGATTATCAATTACTTAACAACTGATGCCCACTTATAAGTGAACACATATCATAGGCATCTTTATGGATCTCAGTTGTCTCAGTCAGCTTGACTTTTTTCTAGTTCCACCCATTTATTTACAATAGCAATTGGATATCACTTTTCAAACAGCCAAGTAATATTCCCTTCTGTAAACGTACTGCCTGTTCCTTATCCATTCTTCCATTGAGGGACATGAAGGTTATTTCCACTTTCTGGTTATTATGAATAATGCCAATGTGAAGATATCTGAGCAAGTGTTCTTGTGATAGGATAGAACATCCTTTAGACATATGTCCAAGAATGGTGTACCTAGATTTTTAGGTAAATCAGTTCCCAATTTTCTGAGGAATCGCCATATTGATGCCATCGAGGCTGGGCAGCTATAGACTCCCACCAGAAATGGAGGAGTGTTTCCTTTGCTACAAATCCACACCACCATGAGCTGTCATTTGTGCCATTGACTTTAGCCATTCTGACAGGTGTAATGTGGAATCTCAAAGGAGTTTTTGGTTCAAATTCCCCTAATCAAAAGGAATGTTGAACATTTCTTTAAGTGTTTCTCAGCTATTTGTGATTCTTCTTTAGAGAATTTTCTGTTTACATCTGTTCCACGTTTCTTAATTGGATGATTTGATTTGTTGGTGTCTAGTCTACTGAATGCTTTATATATTTTGGATATTAGCCCTCTGTCAGATTCGGGATGATGAAAATCATTTCCCATTCTGTCAGCCTCTATTTTCTCCTACTCATGGTGTTCCTTGCCTTACAGAAGCCTTTCGGTTCCCTGAGGTCCTTTATTAATTGTTGATCTTAGTGCCTGCACTGCCAATGTTCTCTTCTGAAACCATGTCCTTTGCTGGCATGTTCCGCCTATTCCCTATATTCCCTCCTATCAGGTTCAATGTGTTTGTTTTTGTGTTGAGGTCTTTCATCATGAAAGGGTCAAAGATTTTTTTGGTATCTAGCAAAATGATCATCATATGCTTTTTCTTCAGTTTATACAGTAGATTACATTGACTAATTTTCATATGCTGAACTATCCCTACATCTCTAGGTTAAAGACTGCTTGATCATAATAGATGGTATTTTTGAAATAGTCTTGGGTTTGATTTGCAAGTATTTTATTGAGTACTTTTTCATATATGTCCATGAGGGAAATTGGTCTGTAAGTATCTTTGTTGAGTCTTTCTCTGTTTTGGGTATCTGGTTTGCAGCCTCATAAAACGATTTGGGCACTGTTTCTTCTGTTTTTATTTTGCAAACTAATTTGAGGAGTATTGCCATTAACTCTTCTTTTAAAGTATGGTTGAATTCTGTGCTATAGCCATTTGACTTTGGGTTTTTTTGTGGGGTGGGAGGAGGATTTTGATGATGGCTTCTATTTCACTAGGGGATGTAGGTCTATTTATTTATCTGATTTTAATTTAACTTTGGTAAGTGGTTCCTATTGAGAAAAATTATTCATTTCTTATAGATATTCCAGTTTGATGAAATGCATGATTTAAATAAAGTATGTCCTTGTAATTCTCTGGATTTCCTCGGTATCTGTTGTTATGTCCCCATACGGTTTCTGATTTTATTAATTTGGATATACTTTGCCCATCTTTATTTAGCTTGGATAAGGGTTTATCTATCTTGTTGATTTTCTCAAAGAACCAATTCTTTCTTTCACTGATTTTTGTACAATTACTTGATTTCTATTTTATTGATTTAGCTGTCAGTTTATTTCTTCTGGTCCAATCATCTTGGACATATTTCCTTTTGTTCAATAACTTTGAGGTGTTACTATTAAGTATGATATCTTCCCATTTTTTTAATGTAGGCACTTAGTGCTCTTAGCACTACTTTCATTGTGTCCCATAAGTTTGCGTATGTTATGTATTCGTTTTCATTGAATTCTAGAAAGTGTTTAATTTCTTTCTTATTTATTTTTGGTCCACTTTTCATTCAATATAGAGATCTTCAATTTCCATGAACTTATATATGCTTTCCTTTCTTTCATTGTTGATATTCTCTAATGGTCTGATAGATACAGGGAATTGTTTCAATTTTCTTGTGTCTGTTGAGACTTGCTTTATGTTTAAGTATGTGGTCCGTTTGGGAGAAAATTCTTTTGGATACTGTTGAGAAGGTGCACCCTTTTGTGTTTAGGTGGAATGTTCTGTAAATATCTGTTAGGTTTATTTGATTTAAAACTTCAGTTAATCCAGAGTTTATTAATTTTGTCTGCATGACCTGCACACTGATGACATGCACATTGGTGAGAATGAGGTATTTAAGTTCCCAAATATTAGCATGTGGAAATTAATTATGTGTTTTAAGCTATAGTAATGTTTATCTTAAAATATTACTTAGGGCATAGATGTTAAGAATTGAGGCCGGTCGGTGGTGGCACATGCCTTTAATCCCAGCACTCGGAAGGCAGAGGCAGGCGGATCTCTGTGAGTTCGAGGCCAGTCTGGTCTACAAGAGCTAGTTCCAGGACAGGAACCAAAAGCTACAAAGAAACCCTGTCTCAAAAAAATCCAAAAAAAAAAAATTGAAATGACGGCCAGGTGGTGGTGGTGCAGACTTTTGACCCCAGTTCTTGAGAAACAGAGGGAAGCAGATCTCCGTGTGCTCAAGGCCAGCCTAGTCTACAAGAGCTAGTTCCAGTACAGGCTCCAAACTATGGAAAAACCAGTCTCGAAAAATTTTTAAAAAATTGAAATGTCATCTTTGTGGTGTGTCTTTCCCCATCTCTTTTGATTAATTTTGGTTTGAGGTCAATTTTGTTAGGTATTAAAATAGCTACATCAGTTTGTCATTTAGGTACATTTGCTTGGAAGATTTTTTTCCAATCCTTTACCCAGAGGTAATGTCTATAATTAATGTTGAAGTTTCTTTCTTGTATGTAGCAGAAAAATGGATCCTGTTTCTGTATTCTGAGTATTTTTACTAAGGATATGAAACCAATGATACAGAGAAATATCAAATGATTAATTCTTGTTATTTTGCTGAATGTTTATGTTATTGTACATGTATGTCCAGAAGTGTGCGTTGAGGAGTGTGCGTGTGTGTGTGTGCATTTGAGTGTTCAACGCTTCACTAAGAACATAATCTTCTAATGAACAGAAACAGGATATATTGGAGGAAAGACAACAATCCCTGCTGAAGCTGAGGGATCTGGTCACCAAACATACAGAATTGGCAGAAAAGCTGCAGAATCCCTTCGCTGTCTCCCAGATGAGGTAGGATCCCAGGCCATGAAGAGGGAGTTATATCAAATAGTTCCCCAGTACCTGAATCTCTGTCCTATTTGGGTTCCTGGCCATTTGCATGGCTTTTCAGTCAAAGCCAGGGAAAGAACATCTGAGAGTATTGGGCTGGCTCAGTCAACAGAAATGTCTGCACAGGAAGCAATAAGTGTTATCCTTTAATCTTTCTGAATTGTGTGCATTTCTTCAATTCTTAGTGCTCTCGTGTGTTCTGAGTGCATTGATCCGTCCTATGGTAGTCCCAGACCTAATAGAGGCAGTGTTAATTGTGCAAGACGGTGTCTCCTCCTGCCACTTTATTTTCCTCCAGGAGTATCACCTTTAGAGATAAAATCCTACACTTGGACAGATTAGCATACAGCACCTTCTTATTGATTATGGGTTCTCTGTAGTTTGCATCTATTTCCTGTAAGAAGGTTTCTCTGGAATTAGAATCACATTTAGAGTTTGACATGTTAAATCCAAGGAAGTTTCTGTGCTGAAGGAGGAAGCCCAGCCTTCACTGCAGTGTTGTGTTTGCTCCCCTAGAGGGCCTCATACAGTTAATTTTTCAGGTTGCTCACAGTTTCCTGGCATCTGTTCAAGGCCTGTGACCCAGACACTGCTATGCTGCTGTTTTATTTTCAAAAGAATGTATCTAAACTAGTGGAGTAATGGTCTGTTTTTCTAGTTCACCACAGTGTGTATTTCTCAGCTCACTTTCTACCAGTTTTAAAGGTGGAGAAAAAAAGAAACTCGGGTGCTGTCTTATCCTTGAAGAAGCAAGGAGTGAATGAGCCCAACTCAAATGTAATGCTGGATTTCCCAGTTGAGTAGAGCTGGTGGGAGCTCAAAAGCTGGCAGGGCAGGTCCCCAATAGACCTGTGTCCCAGCTGTTTTCCTCCCCTAATATGAAAACCTCCAGCATGATCTGGAACAGGCCACAGTCCAGGATGAGAGCCTCCTGCAGACAGACCTGCTGCAGCAGGAGCCCTGAGTGTGCCAGGCCAATGAGCCACCATTGACTCCTGTCCCCTGCAACCTTGGCATTCATAGGATGGGTTTTCTTCCTTGACGTTTGTTTCCCAAGTGTGGACAGTCCCTGGTTTTGTCTAGGCTGTAGTCCAGTGAGGTTTCCTGTGCATCTGATTGCCGTTCCTTCTCTGACAGCTTTGCTTTGGAGAACTGAGGAGGCTGAAGGAAGCTTCACACATTCTCCACTCGAGCAGCAACACCTACTGAGAAGCAGACCCCTCCTTATATCTGTAAACTAACCAGTGAGGAAAATCTCCAACTACTGCAGGGGATCCATCCCCAATCTGATTCATGTTATGTTGGTGCATTATTCCTGGAGAAAGGAAGTCATCAGAAAGAAGCCTGAGATTCAGAGGACCCACCAAGAATTACTCGGAATCCTGACATCAATCAGCAGGTGGACCCTGAGTGGCGCACTGCAGCATGGGGAGGATATGCTGCTGAGCAAGGCTTACTCTGCCAGTTTACTCTCTGTCTTTAGTAAGCCGGCTGAGCCCTCGATATGTGGTGAGGACTCTCACGAGAAAGACTGTACTGATGCCGTGCTGTAGTCTATACACACCACAGGGAAAAGAACAGGATTCCCTCTCCTGTGCAGTGCTGAGGTGGACTCCATGTCACATGAAAGTGTTGCTGAAGATAACGCACTACAGAGACTACAACATCCCTCACCTGTGTTAGGCCTTGGATCATCCATAAAGAAAATGTCTGGGGATTCTCCAGTTACACATCCTGGACTGGCATGTCAGTCCTGAGAAAGGGTCTATAGAGGAGGTCTGGTCACCTTTGGTGTCTTTAGGGAGCCAGATGCTCTTGATGGATTTTTTTGGATTTAGAGCTAGAGAATATTGTTAGCTTAATTGGAGCAAGGTTTATGGTTTTGGGTTTGGTTTTCATTTGCTTGGATTTTTTTCTTTGCTTTGGTTTAAATTTTGTTGTTAATTTTTAAATAATTTATTCTTGTTTTAATAGTTGGCTAAGGCTCTACACTGTATATACTGACTACCCTTTCTAAAGCCCCTATTGAGTATAATGAGAATTTTTTATGAATAAAATCAATTTTCGACTCCTCAGTTTTACAGCCCTTCTTGAGTCAGATGTGGGGTTGCTCTCCTGTGACTCCAGAACTCATGGGCAGAGATGGATTTGTGCATGTTCCAGGAGCCTTGGTTACACAGTGAGTTCGCCTCCAGGCAGGTCTACACAGGTCTACACAGGAGGGTAGTACCTTGGATGTGAATGACATAGCCTACTCAATGCTTTATGACCCTGACTTTATGTTAACAGCCAGATTTAAGAGAATGTAATGAAGAAGGGCTCTGGAAAGAAAAGGACTTCCCGTTCTGCACTACATTAGTTCTATCCCAGTGTCCAATCTCAATTGCCCATTGAGATCGTGGGATAACAAACCAGTGAACGTGGCCTTTGAAATGCATGAGCACAGTGTGCCTACAGCAGAGGGGAACTGCTGAGCTGCAAGTATGGATTCTGGAGAATCTCCAGAATTCTCCCTCCTAAACCATGTCTGTCACATTGGGAAGCTGTAGAGAAAGGGCCTGCTCCAGCACCGTCATCTACTTACAGTAGAAATATTGGGAACAGAGTCAGAAGGATTCATTCAAAGCTCTGAAATGGTCCTACCCATTGGTTTTTGTCACAAAAACAGTTGATAAAATTCCATAAGGCTGTCTCATATAGGATACTCACAACATCATTTCATCTACTAAATTTAAGAAGTGTGAGTTTAGGGTTTAGAGAGATTGTTTGGTAGTTAAGGGCACTTGGGTTAGGTTCCCAGCTCCATAAAGGGGCTCACATCCTTTTGAAACTAAAATTTTAGGGGACACAATACCTTCTGACGTCAGTACCAAGCATGCATGTAGAGCATATACATGAAGAGAAAACATTCACACAGAGGCATACATGTAAAAATAAATGTGAGTGTTACAAACTAACTTAATACTACAAGGAAGACGAGAAACCTCGTCTACTTTTACTATTAAATAATATCTCCAGTTTTTTCTCAGGCTATCTCAGAATTTAGCATACTACATTTACATCAAATACCAAGGTTGCTGGTTTTATTTTTTCTAATAAGATCAAATTTCCTCAATACCATAGAGTTAAAGCTTGATTATAAATATCCAACAGTATAAAAAGGTACAAGAAAAGGGAAGGGAATGGTGAAAAATGTATAGCTCAATAAAAACAAGAAAAAAAGAGGTACAGTTATCGTAACTGCTTCCTCTTTTTTTAACGTTAGTCAGTTTGTAGACTAGTTTCAATGCTATTTTTCAGTGTGAATTACGATAAAGAGTAGTACAGGTCTGAATCATCAGAACTTTGGTAATGCTGTAGCATTTCAAAATATTTAACTATCCACCAGGAGTCCCTGTGTAGGTGCTGAGAAGTTCCATCTGGACGGGTGAGTGTATGCTATCCTGGGGCAGACTGTCCTGGTAGAGAGCACAAACGCCCCTCCCCCAGCTCCTGCTGCAACTCTGCCTGCACCCTACTTCCCTTGGTCCCTGACTCATTGGGGCTACCAGGAGTCCCTGTGTAGGTGCTGAGAAGTTCCATCTGGACGGTGAGTGTGTGCTATCCGGGGGCGGACTGTCCCGGTAGAGAGCACAAACCCCCCTACACTAAGGCTACCCAACCAGAGCAGTGAGTGCCTGCCTAGCGGGCAGGCCTCAGCAACCCCCAAAAGGGAGCACAGGCACCTCCAGCTTGTACTGCAGTGTCGCCTGTGTTCTACTCGACCCCGCCCTACACCTTGCATTCAGCCTTCTTTCCGCGGGTCATTGGAATACCAGGCATCCCTGTTTTGGTGTTGAGGAGTTCATCTGGTAGGGAACGGTTCCTGCCCCTACACTGAGGAGATACACCCAGAGAGTTAGTCACAGCAAAGACTGGTCCAAAACACCAGGCCTCTCCTGGCTCCATTTGAAGGAAGAGATGGGTAGGCCCCAATGCAAGAATTCCCCCAACAACTTGAAAGGCAACGTGACATCACCAGAATCCAGGAATCCCGAAATAAGAAGTGTACACCCTAATCCAGAAGAATTAGAAGAATTCGACCCAAAAGTGAATTATATGAAAATAATAGAGGACCTTAAACAGGAGGGGAAAAACTGCCATAATCAATTAGAGATTACAAACAAAAAGGTAGAGGAAATGAATAAATCTCTCAAAGATACCCAAGAAAACCAAGAGAAACAAGAAAAAGTAATCAAACAGGTAAGGGAAACGGTTCAAGACTTGAAGAATGAAGTGGAAGTAATAAAGAAAACACAAACCGAGGGAAGGATGGAGATGGAAAATTTGGATAAACGAACAGAAACTACAGAGTCAAGTACCACCAACAGATTACAAGAGATAGAAGAAAGAATCTCAGACACTGAAGATACCATAGAGAAAATAAACTCTCTGATCAAAGAAAACAGCATAACCAACAAATTCTCAACACAAATATTTTGTTTGTTTTTTGAGACAGGGTTTCTCTGTAGCTTTGGAGCCTGTCCTGGAACTAGCTCTTGTAGACCAGGCTGGCCTCGAACTCCCAGAGATCCGCCTGCCTCTGCCTCCTGAGTGCTGGGATTAAAGGCGTGCACCACCACCGCCCAGCAACTTACAGAATCTTAAGGAAAACCTAATCAGGAGGAGAAACTCCTATGCATCCCTCAAAACCTCAACTCCAGCGCTTGGGAGGCAGAGGGAGAAGGATCTCTGTGAGTTTGAGGCCAGCCTGGTCTATAGAGTAAGTTCCAGGACAGGCTCAAAAGCTACAGAAAAACCCTGTCTTGGAAAAAACAAACAAACAAACAAACAAAAACCTCCTCAACTCTAATTCTTCATATAAGAAGCCAACTGCCTATTGCTGTGGGATAATGCTTTTGTACACTGTAAAGATCTGTCACTCATATTGGTTTAATAGAACGCTGATTGACCAGTAGCCAGGCAGGAAGTAGAGGCAGGGCAACCAGACTAGGAGAATTCTGGGAAGAGGGAAGGCAGAGAGTCAGTCACCAGCCAGACTCAGAGGAAGTAAGATGAGAATGCCTCATTGATAAAAGGTACCAAGCCACGTGTCTAAACATAGACAGGAATTATGGGTTAATTTAAATTGTAAGAGCTAGTTCATAATTAACTTTAGCTAAAGGCCAAACAGTTTATAATTAATATAAGCCTCCGTGTTTCTTTGGGACTGAATGAATACAGGACCAGGTGGGACAGCCATCCAAGGGAAACCCTGCTTGCCTCTGTTCTGCACTGACATCATCAAGAGTGTGTTGTGACATTGTCAACACATTCCTACCTGAGTAGCCACCAGGTCCTGCTGGATCTGAGGCTTCTCTAGCCGAGGTAGGGCTGGGCCAGGTTGTATTTCCAGAATGGCCTGCACTGTTGCTTCTGCGTGGGGCATAGTGGGCCAGGGTGTGGTGTCAGGGCTGAGTGCCGGGGGGACCTTCACCAGAGCCCAGTGTTCCCGGAGATGCTGGATATAGCCATGGAGCTGAGCAGCCAGTTCCTGTGGTGTAGGCTTGTCCACACTGCTGCCCTCAGGGCTACAGGAGACAGGAGGGAGATCGTGATACATAACTGTCCCCACGGGGCAGTCTTCCAGCAGATAATATGGCAGCTGCTGGGGCTCAGTCCACAGAGAGCTTGCCCAGCATGCATGTGGCTCCATCCCGGCTCTCAGGAGGTGGAGGCAGGAGGGTCAGATACATAGCAAGGTGGTGGAACCTAGATGGTAGGTAGACCACCAGGGGAGTTTGTATGTAATTATGTGGTATGCACAGTCCGTACTGGACACTGAGGCTGCACGGACAGCTGAGACGCTCTCTGCAGTGAGTTCACAGGTACCGCGACAGACGGCAGAATAAAGGGCATTGCTCACCCTGCCAGGCCCCCACAGGGCTTTACAGTGCCTCCTTGCTTTAGGGCTACACCATGCCGGGGCACTTCCTGCTCTCTGCTTCCTGTTGCCATGATGGATTGACACTTCTGAAGTCAAAATCCAAAATTTAATAATTTTTCTTTTCACTGATTTTTCCCTCCAGCTTTAGAGGTTGAAACCAGAGTCTATGCATCTATGTGAGACTACGTGGTGATTTGCTTGTATGTTTGGTGTTGTATTTATTTATTTGAGACAGAATCTCACTGTGTAGACCAGTATGGCCTAGAACTTGCTATGTAGACCAGGCTGACCTTGAGCTCCTCAAACTCTGCCTCCTGAGTGCTGGGATCAAAGGTTTGTGTCACCACACTTGGTGTCACTGAATGGCCTATTCCAGTCAGGCCCCATGACAGGGACATTACATCCCCATATGCAGCAGGCTCTGGGACATGCACCCCATAGTTCAGCATAGCTCTTGTGCTTCCTGAGGGTACCTGGGCCAAGGTATCTCTCCATCCATAGCAGCTTCCTTCTCAACCAGCAGCCTAGATGCCTCTATCTCTGCAGCCTGCAGGTCACTCTTGGTGGCTCCAGCTCCAGCAGTCGTCAGAGTGAGCAGCATTCCATTTGCCTCCTCACAATCCTCACTGTGGGACAGGATCTGAGTGTTTCAGCACTCAGTCCCAGCCCAGTAAGAGGTAGGCAGAGCTCTATGGATTCAAAGCCACCCTTGGCCACATAGCAAGTTCCAGGCCAACCTGGGCTATACAGTGAGACCCCATTTCAAATAAAAATACCACAAACCACTAAAAGACAGCCCCCACCCTACATACTTTATGGGTCAGAACAAGACCTCATGGTAAGGCCCTGTGCCTTCTGAAGGCCCTATGTCCCTCTTTACATAGGCTCATCTTGGGATGCAGCCCCGCTCCACTCCCAGCCACCACCGTCATTGGCAGTAGGCACAGACCTGTATTGCAGGGCCAGGCACAGGGTTGTGGTCTCAGCCTCCCGCTGGCCCAGCTGCATACTAAGTCTCTCACAGCGGCCCTTGTGACCCTTGAGCACAGCCAGCAAGAGGCGGTTGAAGCACTTCAACTTCTCAATGCTTCTGCCTCCAAAGAAGAGCAACAGTGAATATGAGTGAGGCCCCAATCAGCCAGAGCCCAGTTTCCTCCCCTCCATCTCTCTCACAAACCAGGGGCAGGAGGCATGGTGCCCTTAAAAGCTCAACAGCTTCAGGAAGTCCCTGAAACTAAGCAGATTCACTAGGATCCTCCCTGTTGGGGTAAGAAAAGTTCTTCTGAGACCAGCTGATTATAGTTGCAATGATGACTAGAGGTCAGACCAGATGCCAGACAAGGTTTAGACCAGAGTCACTTGGATGGGACACTCTCCAATGTGCTGAGCTGCCTTCAGGCTGTGAATTGCACTCCAGGCTCTCAGCTTTGTGAGCTGTCAGCCATGCTGGTGTGGGCTTTGGTGATGCAGCTGTCTTTGAGTCATTTCTGCTCATGTATGTAACCTTTCACTCATGATCCTATATGGAAACTCATTGGTGGACTAAGTTGAACTTTGGTGGTGTCTGTACTCTCGTGTGTCATGGCTCCCTACCTGGGATGAGTTGATGTGTACAGTATCTCCCCAGGAAAAATTTTGTCACACACTACTAGGGAAGCCATAAAGCGCACATTGAAGCTTACCCGACACTGGAAAAGCAGAGGACATTACCGCCTAGACTCTGAAGACTTCAAAGACTTCAGATTCACCTGAGGTGCCCAGGGCTGCCCTTCTGCCCCAGAACTGCTGGAGTTGCTGCTGTTTGTACACCCTGCTCTGAGGAGGGGCGTGGGCAGGAAGCCTCCAGCTGCATCAGGGAATCCTCCAGTTCCTGCACCTGCCAGTGATGGAGGATCAGACTGTGGCTTCACCTACAGACAGTTCTGTCAGCAGCAGGAACCCAGCCAAGCCCTGTCCATATGACGTGAGACAGGTCCCCAATTGCCACTCAACACGTACCCCCCCCCCAACCTGGGGACTGCAGCTACTAGCAGGGGGTGGGGGAGGGAGGGACAGCTCTACTTTTTTTAGGATTTATTTATTTTTATTATTTTATGTACATCAGTGTTTTGCCTGCATGCATGTCTGTGTGAGGGTTTTGGGTTGCTGGGAACTGGAGTTACAGGCAGTCGTGAGCTGTCAAGTGGGTTCTGGGACCTGAACGTGGATCCTCTGGAAAAGCAGCCACTGCTCTTTTTGACTTTCTAAATTTTTAAGAGACTCAGTGTTTCTCTGCGTTGTCTGGATCTCCCCAACTCAAGCCACCCTTCTCCCTCAGTCTCCCATGTAGCTGGAATTTCTCTCTCTCTCTCTCTCTCTCTCTCTCTCTCTCTCTCTCTCTCTCTCTCTCTCTCTCTTCTTTCTTTTCTTCTTTCTTTCTTTCTTTCTTTTTTTTTTGCTTCTTTGTTTTTTCGAGACAGGGTTTCTCTGTAGCTCTGGAGCCTGTCCTGGAACTAGTTCTTGAAGGCCAGGCTGGCCTCGTACTCACAGAGATCCACCTGCCTCTGCCTCCCCATTGCTGGGATTAAAGGCGTGCACCCTGCGTGCAGCTGGAATTTCAAGTGTGCACCACCACACTGTGGAAGGAGAATTTCATTTCTGTGTTGGTGAGAGGAGTCTCAGCAAACTAAGAGCGGAGGAGTCTAGGCAGGGCTTTGCTCCCGTCCAGTCTGTTTTCCTTCTCTTTTGAGACAATGTTTGCTTATCTTGTCCAAGCTACTGTTAAATTGTGATTCTCCTGTCTCAGCCTCTGAAGTTCTTAGCATTGCAGGCTTGTTCCACTATAGATGGGTTTGACATTTCCCATCATCTGCCCATTTCCGGTCCCCTTCACCACTTCTCTGCTGTCACCCCACCCCCACCATCAGGGGTGTGGTCTACCACCAGACTGTTCCTCCCACAGTCAGCAGATGGCGCAAGGGAGCACCTGCAGCAGGTCCAGTTCCCCTCGGAACACAGAACCCTCTGCGGTCCCACCACACACAAAGCACAGCGGTAAATCCTGCTCCACCGCCACATCCTGAATACTGTGGTGGTCTCCCACTTGCCGCCATCTCCCCGACTCTATCCCAGCCACAGTGACCTCAGGATCTGCTGGTTCTGTCACTGTGACATCAGCTACAGTCATTTGGGAAGAGGAAACTAAAAGTTGAGAAAATGTTTCCCTCAGATAGACCTGCGGACATTTCCTTGATGACTAAGGTGGGAGAGCCTAGCTCACTGTGGGTGGGGCCATACCTGGGCTGGTGGTCCTGGATTCTATAAGAAAGCAGGCTGAGCAAGCCAGGAAGCAGCACCCTCCATGGCCTCTGCATCAGCTCCTGCCTCCAGTTCCCTGCCTTGAGCTCCCACTCCGGCTTCCCTCAGAGTTTTAAGATGAGAACAACAAAAACAACAAACCTCTTCCTCCCCAGTTGCTTTTAGTTGTGGTGTTTTATCACAAATAGAAACCCTAAAATAGGATTATTCGGTGGTGTGTGTGTGTGTGTGTGTGTGTGTGTGTGTGCAGTACCCAGGGCCTCATACTCTTCAGGCAAGGCCTCTATTGCCAAGGTACTCAGAACCTTAAAAAAAAAAAAAACAAAAAAAAAAAAACAAGCAGGCTGGCCTTCAACTCAATCTACATCGGTGAATTGACCTTGGTTGTGGCTGAGCAGTCTTTCACTTGAGATTGTCTCTCCTCAGCTTCTAGAGCACTGAGATCATGGGGTGCACCCTGCCTGGCTTCTTTCTGACCTTCAGTCTGGGCCTCAAGACCCCTCTTTTACTTTGCTGTTTTCCTTGGTCCCTTCTCTGGCATGGTTTTCATTGCTCCACATTGGTTTGTTGGCTGAACAAATGTGTTCGGGAGGCAGGATCTGTCTGTCCCCAGTCAGATGCTCACCTGTCTCTGCAGGGTCTCCTTCTCTGCCTGGGCATCCTTCAGGGAAGCTTGAGCGCAAACCAACTCCTCCTTCCGGCTGCCCAGGGCCAGCCGCAGCCAGGCGTTCCTCTCTATGAGGCTACCTGCCTCCTGCTGTCGCGACCCGGCTTCTTCCTGACTACTAAAGGACCCAGGTGTCCCCTGGCCACTGTCTTCTCTTTCCACTGGCCCTGCAAAGCTTAGGGAGTAGTGGCGCCAGACGGCCACGGTGGCCTCAGGGGAGCTCAGCCTGCTCTGATGTCTCAGCAGGGCCAGTGTCCTGGGTGGCTGCCTGCGGGCTCAGGGGGCTTTCCACCTCAGCCTTTCACCCTTCTTCTGGCTTCAAGGCTAGGGCCCCATGGGATCCCACACAATAATCATCCTCAGGCCTGTGAAGACAACCGGGACCCCAACCACCTGAGGCTCAGCAGGGGCTTTGGGGCTAGATCTCAGAGTCCCTGGGAAGGGTGAGCAGGCAGTGAGCTGCGTGGCTGAGGAGGAAAGGGAAGGGAAGGGAGAGGATGGAGGAGAGGAGGCAAGAGGAAGCTAAGGCAGATGTGTTGGGGGCGGCAGCTCTGTGAGGGGCACCTGCTGGAATAGAAGCACTAAATTCATCCTACCGGCTCCCGGGTCTCTGCAGGTCAGGACTAAGGAGTTCCGGAAGCAGCTCGAGTTTGGCCTCGAATCTCCCACTGGTGGTCTCTGCCTCCTTTGAACTCTCAGCCACTGGGTCCAGCTCCCCCTGCAAATGACACCCCATACCGAAGGCTCTCAGCCGTCAGGTCCAGCTCCCCCTGAGAATGACACCCCATCCCGCAGGCTCTCAGCCACTGGGTCCAGCTCTCCCAATAAATGACACCCCATCCCGCATGCTCTCAGCCACTGGGTCCAGCTCTCCCTATAAATGACACCCCATTCTGCATTCTCTCTGCTGTCAGGTCCAACTCCCCCTAAGAATGACTGCTCGCCACCACTGTAGGTTCTCAGTGAAGCAGGCTCACTCCTGGGCTCCGGGATCCATGGAATTGGGCACAGCAGGAAGAGGAGCACACTTACGGGTGGAGGATGCCTCCCTCGGCGACTTCGGGGCCCTGTGGCCTGGGCACTCATGGCTTCTTCCACCCCTGATCACGGCCTGCTCTCAGATTCCCTTTGTCGGCCTGGATCCTTGGTTCCCCCCGTAGGAGTTTTGGGTCAACTGCATCGATTGAACACATTTGAATATTTGACTGCCTCACGTGATGGCACTTACTCTTGTCCATTTGCCCCAACCTCTCGCCCTCTTCTCTACCTGACAATCCTTTTCTCTCAGCTGCCTGAAGGCATTGCTCTTATCTGTGCCCCCTCTCCCCTATGGAGGCGTGGGATAGGGATCCCAAGAATTTGTTTTCTTCCCAGGACTCTCCTAGCACCAAACTCCCTCTCGTGTGTGTGTGTGTATGTGTGTCCACCCTCCGCTCTGCTCCAGGGCACCCTGGGAAAGGCCTGAGCCCCTGGGCGCATCTCAGGTCACCCTGGCTATGAGGCTGCACTGGCCAAGGCTGGTCTGGTACGGGCTGAGAAACAGGAAGGCCCCTGCCCTGGTCACGTGGACAGTTATTGTCTTGTTTCCTTCTCCAGGATGTCAGCTTCCTACAGAACGGGGACAGGGTGGGGTAGGGGACTCTTGTCCCACTCCAAGATAACAGCTACCCCCGTATTCCAAACCTTTGGTCCCTCCATTTCCTCAGGTTTTCTGTGTTTCCATGTTCAGCGGGGCTCACTCCACCGTAATATCATTTATTATTATTACTTTTATTTATTTATTTTATTTTACTTTTGGTTTTTTGAGATAGGGTTTCTCTGTGGTTTTGTAGCCTGTCCTAGAACTAGCTCTTATAGACCAGGCTGGTCTCGAACTGACAGAGATCCGCCTGCCTCTGCCTCCCGAGTGATGGGATTAAAGGCGTGCACCACCACCGCCCGGCTTATTATTATTTTTATGTGTTTCTAAAACAAAAACCCTGTAGGAGTGGGCTCCAGCATTGAAATAAAATTATGTCTTTCATTCCTTTGCTTTTTTCATTTGTGTTTGTGGTGGGTAAGCTGCATGCTCTTCTCCTTCCACCATGCAGGTCCCCGGGATAGAGTCAGGTCTTCGGGTTTGGGGTGCCTGCCTCTGTTCACCACGCTACAATGTTTCTCTTCAACAAGAAGGTCCGCTCTTCCCACAGAGCCCTACTTGTCTGCGTCAGAAGGCTCCGGTGGGACATTGAGCCTGTCCACAGTGTGTCTGCTGGCTTTTCTTTTTACTCTTTCTTTCCATCATGGTTTTTAGAAGAGTCTCGTATAGTGCGCGATAACTTGAGCTCCCGATCTTCATCTTCTGACCTCTGGGGTGCTGGAATGACAGGTGTGCACTATCAGCCCCCATCGCGATAATATTGGATGAGTGTCAACATATGTAAAATAAGAACAAAAATAAGCCGGGCGGTGGTGGCAATCTCCTTTAATACCAGCACTTAGGGGCCATAGAGCACTTGGGAGTTCAAGATCAGCCTGGTCTACAAAGAGAGTTCCAGAACAGCTAAGACAGAGAAGCCCTGCCTCAAAAAAAAAATCGATCAATAAATAGGTGGATAGATATAGATAAATAAACAAACAAACAAGCAGAAATAAATAGTTGAGAGAGCCTTTGGCAAACCCAAGCCAAGCCAAACCCTATCCTGTCAATCATCAATCAGCCCCACCCAGGTCAGTTTCCTGCCCTATCACAGCAGCATCTTTGACAACTGTTGTCTGCTGAATCCAGAACTACAAGCTCCCCCCAATCTTGCTTAAGTCAACTCTGGACCACACCCATTCCCAATAGTACCCTATCTCAGTCCCACTCCTGCCGGTTATACTCTAATTTATATCTCCGGGATCGCCTCAGCCTATCAGCGTCCAGGTCCTGAGGTTCCTGGAACTACATTTCCCAGAAGGCGTCACCGCAACTCCGCACAAACTTCCGGTCAGGAAGATGGCGGCTATCTAGAACCCTGTGACTGGCTGCGGTACGTAGGCTGCAGAGTGGAACCTGGCTGTGTGACCGCGCGCGAGCTTTGTGTCGCTGTGATCAAACTTCGATCCGGCTTGCTGCAGCTCTAGGTTCGTTCTGCTTGAGGAGCTGGGGTCTGTGGAGTCCCGAGTCGGAGACATCGCAAGAAACGTGCATCTATTGCGCGGTAGGCGACTTGGATGGCGTCTGCCTCCCACAGACCTGACCACCCGAGTCCGCGCCAAGCTCTCGTGCACGATCCAGTCACTCACGCGCTGTAGCCTCGGGCGACAGAAACCCAGACACAAGCTCGCCAAAGCCAGCAAGGCAAGTGGGGCGCTCAGGAAAGGCTTCAGGCACAGCTGGATCCAGGCGCCCAGAAGTGACTTAGGCGGTCAGCCAGGAGTCTCTTCGCGCAGGCGCCGCCCCAGGGGGAAAAGGGGGCATGAAAAGCCTTCAACTGTATGTTCTCAGCTTGGCAAACCCATTAGGTCTCTTTTCCTTTTCTGTCTCTTGGAACTCTCAAGTGTGGGAGCCACTGAAGGCCTTACTGGGTCAAATACCCATCTCTGAGTATTGCCGGTGACCAGGCAGCTGTGTTTATTGGCCCAGTGAAGGGCAGAGACAGTGTTTGCCCTGTTACAAGAGGTGTAAAGCTAAGATTGGGGCACAGTTCATTTGATGGAGTGCTGTGGTTCTGGGTGGAGTGCTTACCCAGCACGCATGAGGCCCTGGGCACCACATACACCGGGTGCTGCAACCTCAACATGCCGAAGGTGGATGCCGAGGGCCAGGGTTACCAGGTCACTCGAAGCCATGTATGTTATGTATGTGAGTTAGCGGCCAGCCTGGGCTACACGAAACTGTGTCACAAACAAAAAAGAAGGCAAATGAAAAAGCTGTTCTTTACTTCTCCTGTGGGTGGTTCCTGGCCTCACTCTTTTATTTATTGAGCTCTACATTTTTCTCTGCTTTCCTCCCTGTCTCTCCCCTCCCTCTTTCAACCCTCCCCCAAGGTCCCCATGCTCCCAATTTACTCAGGAGATCTTGTCTTTTTATACTTTCTACTTCCCATGTAGATTAGATCTATGTAAGTCTCTCTTAGCGTCCTCATTGTTGTCTAAGTTCTCTGGGATTGTGGTTTGTAGGCTGGTTTTCTTTGCTTTATATTTAAAAACCACCTATGAGTGAGTACATGTGATAGTTGTCTTTCTGTGTCTGGGTTACCTCACTCAAAATAATGTTTTCTAGCTCCATCCATTTTCCTGCAAAATTCAAGCTGTCGTTATTTTTTTTCTGCTGTGTAGTACTCCATTGTGTAAATGTACCACATTTTCCTTATCCATTCTTCGATCAAGGGACATTTAGGTTCTTTCCAGGTTCTGGGTGTGACAAACAAAGCTACTATGGACATAGTTGAGCACATGTCCTTGTGGCATAATTGAGCATCCTTTGGATATATACCCAAAGTGTTATTACTGGGTCTTGGGGAAGGTTGTTTCCTAATTTTCCGAGAAATCACCCCACTAGCCGGGCGATGGTGGCACACGCCTTTAATACCAACACTCGGGAGGCAGAGGCAGGCGGATCTCTGTGAGTTCGAGACCAGCCTGGTCTACAGAGCTAGTTCCAGGACAGGCTCCAAAGCCACAGAGAAACCCTGTCTCAAAAAACCAAAAAAAAAGAAAAAAAAAAGAAATCACCACACTGACATCCAAAGAGCCTGTACCAGCTTGCATTCCCACCAGCAATGCAGAAGTGTTCCCTTTTCCCCACAACCTCTCCAGCATGAGCTGTCATCTGTGTTTTGGATCTTGACCATTCTTACAGGTGTGAGATGGAATCTCAGAGTTGTTTTGATTTGCATTTCTCTGATGACTAAGGATGTTGAACATTTCCTTAAGTGTCTTTCAGCCATTTTAGATTCCTCTGTTGAGAATTCTCTGTTTAGGTTTGTACTCCATTTTTTTTAATGGATTATGTGTTCTTTTGGTGTTCAATTTCTTGAGTTTTGTATATTTTGGAGAACAGACCTCTGTCTGATGTGGGGTGGTGAAGATCTTTTCCCATTCTGTAGGCTGTCGTTTTGTCTTATTGGCCGTGTCCTTTGCTTTACAGAAGCTTTTCAGTTTCAGGAGGTCCCATTTATCATAGGCATACTGACAGGTGTAAGATGGTATCTCAAAGTTGTTTTAATTTGCATTTCCCTTATCCCTAAGGAGGTTGATCATGACCTTAAGTGTCTTTTGGCCATTTGAATTTCTTCTGTTGAGAATTCTCTGTTCAGTTCAGTGCCCCATTTTTAATTGGGTTAATTAGCATTTTAAAGTCTAGTTTCTTGAGTTCTTTATATATTTGGAAGATCAGAACTTTGTTTGTTGCAGAGTTGGTGAAGATCTTCTCCCAGTCAGTGGGTTGCCTTTTTATCTTAGTGACAGTGTCCTTTGCTTTACAGAAGCTACTCAGTTTCAGGAGGTCCCATTTATTCAATGTTGTCCTTAATGTCTGTGCTGCTGGGGATAAACGTAGGAAGTGATCTCCTGTACCCATATGTTGTAGAGTACTTCCCACTTTTTCTTCTATCAGGTTCAGTGTGTTCAGACTAATATTGAGGTCTTTAATCCATTTGGACTTGAGTTTTGTGCATGGCGATAGATATGGATCTGTTTTCATTCTTCTACAGGTTGACAGTCAGTTCTGCCAGCACCATTTGTTGAAGATGCTCTCTTTTTTCCATTGAATACTTTTAGCTCCTTTATCAAAAATCAGTTGTTCATATGTTTGTGGCTTAAAATCAGGGTCTTATCCTCGGTTCCATTGATCGACTTTTCTGTTTTTATGCCAATACCAAGCTGTTTTCAATACTGAGGCTCTGTAATAGAGTTTGAGGTCAGGGATGGTAATGCCTCCAGACGATCCTTTATTATATAAGATTGTTTTGGCTATACTGGGTTTTTTGTTTCTCCATATAAAGTTGATTATTGTCCTCTCAAGATCTGTGAAGAATGTTGATGGGATTTTAATGGGGATTGCATTGAATCTATAAATTGCCCTTGGTAGAATTGCCATTTTTACTATGTTGATCCTCCCAATCCAAGAGCAAGGGATATCCTTCCATTTTCTGGTATCCTCCTCAATTTCTTTCGTCATAGACTTAAAGTTGTCAAATAGATCCTTCACTTCCTTGGTTAGAGTTACCCCAAGATATTTTATGCTATTTGTGGCTATCGTGAAGGGTGATGCTTCTCTGATTTCCATCTCTGCTTCCTTATCCTTTGTGTATAGGAGGGCAACTGATTTTTTGGAATTGATCTTGTATCCTGCAATGCTACTAAAGGTGTTTATCAGCTGAAGGAGTTCTTTGCTGGAGTTTTTGGGGTCGCTTATGTACACTATCATATCATCTGCAAATAATGAAAGTTTAACTTCTTCCTTTCCAATTTGAATCCCTTTGATCCCTTTATGTTGTCTTATTGCTATTGCTAGAATTTCAAGCACTATATTAAAGAGGTATGGAGAGAGTGGACAACCTTGTCGTGTTCCTGATTTTAGTGGAATAGCTTTGAGTTTCTCTCCATTTAATATGATGTTAGCTGATGGCTTGCTATAAATAGCTTTTATTATACTTAGGTATGACCCTTGTATTCCTAATCTCTCTAAGACCTTCATCATAAAGGGATGTTGAATTTTGTCAAATGCTTTTTCAGCATCTAATGAAATGATCATATGGTTTTTTTTTCAGTTTATTTATGTGATGGATTACACTGATAGATTTTTGTATGTTGAACCAGCCCTGCATCTCTGGGATAAAGCCTACTTGATCATAATGGATAATTTTTCTAATGTGTTCTTAGATACGGTTTGCCAGTATTTTATTGAGTATTTTTGCATCGATGTTCATGAGTGAGATTGGCCTGTAGTTCTCTTTCTTGGTTGTGTCTTTGTGTGGTTTTGGTATCAGAGTAACTGCAGCTTCATAAAAGGAATTTGGCAATGACTTCTCTGTTTCTATATTGTGAAATACATTAAGGAGTATAGGTATTAGGTCTTCTTGAAGTTCTGGTAGAATTCTGCATTGAAGCCGTCTGGACCTGGGCTTTCTTTGGTGGAGAGGCTTTTTATAACAACTTCTAATTCTTTGCGACTAACAGGTCTATTTAGATTGTTCACCTGGTCCTGGTTTAACTTTGGTATATGGTACTTATCTAAAAAAGTGTCCATTTCTTTTACATTTTCCAATTTTGAGGCATACAGGTTTTTGTAGTAAGATCTAATGATTCTCTGAATTTCCTCTGTGTCTGTGGTTATGTCTCCCTTTTCGTTTCTGATTTTGTTAATTTGCGTATTCTCTCTCCGCCCTTTGATTAGTTTGGATAGGGGTTTATCAATCTTATTGATTTTCTCCAAGAACCAGCTTTTTGTTTCATTGATTCTTTGGATTGTTTTCTGTGTTTCTATTTTGTTGATTTCAGCCCTCAATTTGATTATTTCCAGTTTTCTACTTCCCTAGGTGAGTCTGCTTCTTTTTTTTTAAAGCTTTCAGGTGGGCTATTGAGTCTCCAATGTGTGCTTTCTCCGTTTTCTTTAGGTGGGCACTTAATGCTATGAACTTTCCTCTTAGCACTGCTTTCATAGTGTCCCGTAGGTTTGAGTATGTTGAGTCTTCGTTTTCATTGAATTTAAGAAAGATTTTAATTTCTTTATTTCTTCCTTGATCCAGGTGTGGTTCAGTAGTTGACTGTCCAGTTTCCATGAGTTCGTAGGCTTTCTGGGGATAGCATTGTTGTTGAATTCTAACTTTAATCCATGGTGATCTGATAAGACACAGGTGGTTACCGATATTTTTTTGTAGCTGTGTAAGTTTGCTTTGTTACCGAGTATGTGGTCTATTTTCGAGAAGGTTCCATGCGCTGCAGAGAAGAAAGTATATTCTTTCTTATTTGAGTGGAATGTTCTATAGATGTCTGTTAAGTCCATTTGATTCACAACCTCCCTTAATCCTCTTATTTCTCTGTTAGGTTTCTGTTTGATTGACCTGTCCATTGGTGAGAGAGGAGTGTTGAAATCTCCTACTATTAGTGTGTGTGGTTTGATGACTGCCTTGAGTTTCAGTAACGTTTCTTTTACATAAGTGGGTGCTTTTATATTAGGGGCATATATATTCAGGATTGAGAATTCATCCTGGTGAATTGTTCCTGTTATGAGTAAAAAATGTCCCTCTCCATCTCTTTTGATTGATTTTAGTTTGAAGTCAACTTTCTTAGAAATTAGTATGGCCACACCTGCTTGTTTCTTAGGTCCTTTTGCTTGATAAACCTTTTCCCAGCCCTTTACTCTGAGTAGATGTCTGTCTTTGTGGTTGAGGTGTGTTTCTTGTAAGCAGCAGAATGTTGGATCCTGTTTTCGAATCCAATCTCTTAGCCTGTGCCTCTTTATAGGTGAGTTGAGTCCATTGATATTAAGTGATATTAATGACCAGTGGTTGTTAACTCCGGTCATTTTTCCTTTCTCTCTTTCTTTCTTTTGGTAGTAGAGTTTGTGTGTTTCCCTTCTTCAAGTTGTGCTGGTGAAGGGTCATTAGATGTCTGAGTTATTGTGGGCATTGTTGGACTCCTTGGGTTGTGATTTTCCTTCTATTACTTTCTGTAGGGCTGGATTTGTGGCTACGTATTGTTTAAATTTGTTTTTATCCTGGAAAATTTTGTTTTCTCCATTTATAGTGAACGAAAGCTTGGCTGGGTACAGTAGTCTGGGCTTGCATCCATGGTCTCTTAGTTTCTGCAGCACATCTATCCAGGACCTTCTGGCTTTCATGGTTTCCACAGAGAAATCAGGTGTAAGTCTGATAGGTTTACCTTTATAGGTAACTTGACCTTTTTCCTTTGCAGCTCTTAATATTCTTTCTTTATTCTGTATGTTTTGTGTTTTGATTATTATATGACGAGGAGATGTTTTTTTTTTTGATCCAGTCGATTCGGTATTCTGTATGCTTCTTGGACCTTCAAAGGAATATCTTTCTTAAGGTTGGGAAAGTTTTCTTCTATAATTTTATTAAATATATTTTCTGGACCATTGAGCTGTACTTCTTCTCCTTCTTCTATCCCTATTATTCTTAGGTTTGGTCTTTTTATTGTGTCCCAGATTTCCTGAATGTTTTGTGATGAGAATTTGTTGGTTATGCTGTTTTCTTTGATCAGAGAGTTTATTTTCTCTATGGTATCTTCAGTGTCTGAGATTCTTTCTTCTATCTCTTGTAATCTGTTGGTGGTACTTGTCTCTGTAGTTCCTGTTCGTTTATCCAAATTTTCCATCTCCATCCTTCCCTCGGTTTGTGTATTCTTTATTACTTCCACTTCATTCTTCAAGATTTGAACCGTTTCCCTTACCTGTTTGATTACTTTTTCTTGTTTCTCTTGGTTTTCTTGGGTATCTTTGAGAGATTTATTCATTTCCTCTACCTTTTTGTTTGTAATCTCTAATTGATTATGGCAGTTTTTCACCTCCTGTTTAAGGTCCTCTATTATTTTCATATAATTCACTTTTGAGTCGAATTCTTCTAATTCTTCTGGATTAGGGTGTACACTTCTCATTTCGGGATTCCTGGATTCTGGTGATGTCACGTTGCTTTTCAATTTGTTGGGGGGAATTCTTGCATTGGCGCCTGCCCATCTTTTCCTTCAAATGGAGCCAGGAGAGGCCTGGTGTCTTGGATCAGTCTTTGCTGTGACTAACTCTCTGGGTGTATCTCCTCAGTGTAGGGGCAGGAACCGTTCCCTTGCAGATGAACTCCTCAACACCAAAACAGGGATGCCTGGTATTCCAATGACCCACGTAAAGAAGGGCAAATGCAGGGGGTAGGGCGGGGTCGAGTAGAACACAGGCGACACTGCAGTACAAGCTGGAGGTGCCTGCGCTACCTTTCGGGGGTTGCTGAGGCCTGCCCGCTAGGCAGGCACTCACTGCTCTGGTTGGGTAGCCTTAGTGTAGGGGGGTTTGTGCTCTCTACCGGGACAGTCCGCCCCAGGATAGCACACACTCACCAGTCCAGATGGAACTTCTCAGCACCTGCACAGGGACTCCTGGTAGCTCCAATGAGCCAGGGACCAATGGAAGTAGGGGGCAGGCAGAGCAGGTCCAGGAGAGCACAGCAGACACTGCAGCCCCAGCAGCAGGGGCCCGCGTTCCCTGGCAGGGACCTTGAGGCCTGCCCTCTAGTCAGGCTCTCACTGCTCTGGACGTTTTATTTTCTGTGCGTGTGTCTGTATGTGCACATGTGGAGGTCTAAAGGTAACTTCTGGGAACTGATTTTTCTCCTCCATCGTGTGGGTCATCAGGGTTGGCAGTGTCAGGGTTGGCAGCTGGCTCCTTCACCGTCTGCACCACTCTGTTCCCAGGCAGACGCAGGGACTGCCTGCCCGAGCCTCCTCCCTCACACTGTCCGAGTGTCTGCAATGTTTCGTGGGAGCCATCTTCTACGTGGGCAAGGGGACCCGAGCCCGGCCGGATGCCCACCTCTGGGAAGCCCTCGGCTACCGTGAACGCCCAGGGAAAAATGTGAGGACAAGGGGCAGGAGTGGTCAGGCCTGCCAGCCTTCAGACAGTCGGAGGGCAGAAGGCTTAGGACCCGACTCCTGATTCCACACCCCAGGCCTGTCCCAAGGTACGCCGGATCTTAGACATCTGGGCCAGCGGCCGCCGTGTCCTTTCCCTACACTGCTTCCAGCACACGGTGGCCATGGAGGCGTACACGCGGGAGGCCTGCCTGTTGGACGCCCTAGGTAAGGGTCGGGCTTTTAGGGCTGAGGTCTCAGGGAAAGTGAGCTCTGAATTCCCTCACTGTTCATGTTCATTCCCATGGTGGGTAGTTACTGAGCGCCACCTGCATACCTAGAACACGCCTGTCGAAATAGAGTCTGTGCCGCTGGTTGTGGAGGAGGGGTGGGTGGAGGAAACGCCATGACTTTGCCTCTGATCTGTCCAGGTATCCAGACACTGACCAACCAGAAACAGGGCCACTACTATGGAGAGGCTGCCTACTGGCCACCCACGAAGCGGCGGCGCTTGGGGGTGTATCTGCTGCACTGCTCTCTGCTAGTTTTCCTGGCTGAGGGGGAAGGAGAGCTGAGGCCGCAGGACATCCAGGCCCGAGGCTGAGTGCTGAGGACATGATCGTGAAGCATGAGCCATGGGGTCCCCAGCTGGGTCCCCAGCTCTGGCTTTAGAGGCTTGGTGTGTGTATGTGTGCTGAAGTGTGTGAGTGATGCTGCGTCTGGGTGCTCCTGGATAGGTGGTGAGCTCCCATTGTGTGTGCGGGGCAAACCAGCCGAGGGGCAGAAGGGCCCCTAGAACATTCTACTTTCAGGCCAGACGTGTTAGTGGTGGCCTACCACCACAACCTCGGGAGGATGGGGCAGGAGGATTGCTAGTTGGAGATCAGCCTGGAGACTGGAAACTGGCATACATTTGTATTCGGTTAGAGGCCTCTGAGTGTGTTTAGTGGCGACAATCCTTCCCCTGTGGGTGTCCACACTCCAGGGCCCAAATATGCTCTTGGGAGAGCATCCAGGGTCAAGCAAGGCTGCAGAGCTCAGACTGACTGGGAGCGGAGTGTGTGTGCATGTGCGTGTGTGTGTGTGTGTGTGTGTGAGTGTGTGTGTGTGTGTGCACGTGCGAGTACGCCTATAGTGTTCCTAGGAATGCCTTACCCCTCCGCAGTCCTGTGCTGTGTCTAGCCCCTTGCCCTCTAAGCATCCAGGCAGCCTGAGGTTGCGGCCTGCCTCTCCGGTCCTCACCCTTCTCCATCACCAAGTGGCTGCCTTCCTCCAAGAGCTTCAGGAAAGCCCAGAGCAGGATCTGCAGGCACATGGGGAAGTCCCTCCTGCTGTCTACCCTTCAGCCCCACCCAGATGGATCTCCCGGATGGCCCGCCACCCTGCTGGAACCTCACCAGGTATTCATTCACTCGGTTAACACCCATTAAGCGCCTACAGTATGCCTGAGGTAGGACTTCTCAACCTTGGGTCTGTGGACCGCTTGGGGTTGCGTCTCTGCTGTAGGACATCGCGTGTGTGTTGTAGGGTGCTGGGGGTCCCCCCTCTCAGGATACAAGGGAAACTCTGCCCTCTTCCACCAGAAGGTTGCCCACCTGTCTTGGGTCACACCACCTGGAAGCGCCACTGAGGAAGATCAGTCCTCCAGATCGCCCAGCTGACAGCCCTGCCCAGGCAGAGACCACGCCCACCATAAGTCACACCCACTTAAAGCAAGCCACAGCAAGGCTTGTAGCCTAGGAACCATACTCACCTGGAAGCTCTGGAACTGCGGCCGCCCCCTTCACTTGGACATAGATTGAGGCATCTGAGGGCCATGCCTCCCGGTGCCACGCCCCCAGATTCTCCATGCAGCTGGCTGCTGCTTCGAAATGGCGGCCTTCTGTTTCACTCGGATGCTACCTGATGGCTGGTTGTGGCCAAGAAACCAGGTTCCCAGCTCAAATACTTTTTTTGTTTGTTTTTCTTTTGCTTTTTTTGAGACAGGATTTCCCTGTGTTGTCCTGGCTGTCCTGGAACCCGCTCTGTAGACCAGACTGGCCTCAAAGTCACAGAGATCCGCCTGCCTCTGCCTCTGGAGTGCTGTTATTAAAGGCGTGTGCCACTGCCTGGCTCCAGCACAAATTCTTTTCGATTATTTTTATTTCATGTGCACTGTGTTTTTGTCTTCATGTACGTCATATGAGGGTGTCAGAGTCCCTGGAACTGGAGTTATTGTTATGAACTGCCATGTGGGTGCTGGGAATTGAACCCTGGTCCTCTGGAAGAGCAGCTCAATGCTCTTAACCGCTGAGTCATCTCCCCAGCCCCAGCACAAATTCTTTTTTTTTGTGTTTTTTGTTTTTTTGTTTTTTTGTTTTTTTTTTTTTGATTTTCGAGACAGGGTTTCTCTGTAGCTTTCTGGTTCCTGTCCTGGAACTAGCTCTTCTAGACCAGGCTGGCCTCGCACTCACAGAGATCCGCCTGCCTCTGCTTCCCGAGTGCTGGGATTAAAGGCGTGCGCCACCACCGCCCAGCCCCAGCACAAATTCTTAATGTCACTGTGGAGCTGGCAAAAGGAGAATCAGTCGTTAGCAAGGGTTTAGAGCCACAAGGGCCTGAGATGTCTGGGTGCTGGCCTAGCCTGCAGGAGGCTTTGGAGGTGTAGGGGATGGGGCGGGGGAAGAGGGAAGGAAACATGGATATTGTGATAGGTGTGTGCCTGGCCAGCCTGAGTTGCACGTGGAACTCAGTCTCAGTATAATATAACACTGACTTTGTGGTTTAGTGTCCTTAGACAAGGGGCTGGCCATTTCTGCTCATTGCCTTCCTTAGAAAATGTTTTGGATTCCTTGAGCTAGCAGAGCAGGATTGTAGAATCCTGCCAGGAGGTCAGGAGTTCAAAGCCAGTTCAATATGCAGTGTGTTTACAGTCACCTTCAGGTTGCTCACAGAGCACAGCTGCTGCACTGTCTCCATGCTGGGAGTGCGGGCCCAGCCTGTCATGTTGCTGTCTCATGCAGCCTGCGGTGCTGACTCCCTCTCCTGCCTCATTGTTTCACCTGCATTTGGGGACAGTCCACAGGGGACCTTGTCCTTTTGTGTCTGGAGCTTCCTGTGAGGTCAGGGCTACCCTGGCCAGGAGTTTAGATGCCCGGCAGAAGGAGCACACTTTGAGTGGTGGCTGCTTGGCCTGGGGTGCCAGGATCTGGGGTGCAGCTGCTGCAGTGCCCTGTTTGTCTTCCTGGATGGGGGCAGTGGCAGCTGCAACCTCAGGACTGAGGATGTGCCCTGCAGCAGTGTCTGACAGCCCCAACTCTCACTTTAGTGTGTGTGTGAGTGTGTGTGTGTGTGTTCTATCTGACAGCCCCAGCTCTCACTTCAGTGTATGTGTGTGTGAGTGTGTGTATGTGTTCTATCTGACAGCCCCAGCTCTCACTTCAGCATGTGTGTGTGTGTGCTTGTGTGTGTGTATGTGTTCTATCTGACAACCAACTCTCGTTTCAGAGAGTGTGTGTGCATGTGTGTCTGTATGCTTGTGTGTGTGTGTTCTGACAGCTCCAGCTCTCACTTCAGTGTATGTGTGTGTGTGTGCTTGTGTGTGTGTATGCTTGTGTTATATCTGACAGCCCCAGCTCTCACTTCAGTGTATGTGTGTGTGTGTGTGCTTGTGTTATATCTGACAGCCCCAGCTCTCACTTCAGAGTGTGTGTGTGTGCTTGTGTGTGGGTTGTCTGACAGCCCCAACTCTCATTTCAGAGTGTGTGTGTGTGCTTGTGTGTGTGTTGTCTGACAGCCCCAACTCTCATTTCAGAGTGTGTGTGTGTGCTTGTGTGTGTGTATGTTGTCTGACAGCCTCAGCTCTCACCTTAGAGTGTGTGTATGCACACGCATGTGTTCGCATTCTACATCTCCCTCTCCAGGGGTGGGTAAACTTTGATCCTTTCTGCTGGACAGGTGGTGAGCACCCCAGGTGGGTGGAAATGAGTGTGTGTGTGGAACAGAAGTTACTCTAGAACATTCCACTGCATCTCCAGGCCTGTCATCCTTGGGGACAAGCAGAGAGGAAGTATCTTGGCTTACCTGCTGCTGGGGAGAAGCACGCTGAGGGGAAGGCTGTGATGCTGCTGTTGGAGGTTCCAGCCTGGTTGCACATTGCTGCCACCGTGGACAGAGAAGATGCACGGTCCATGCTGCAGGCTAGCTGGTCCTGGGCTAGTTCTCTTCACTTTTACACAGTTCAGGCCCCTGCCTATTGTGGAAGTTCTTATTTTTGGATTTTATTTTATTTTAAATATTTACTTATTTATTTATTATGTATACAATATTCTGTCTGTGTGTATGCCTGCAGGCCAGAAGAGGGCATCAGACCCCATTACATATGGTTGTGAGCCACCATGTGGTTGCTGGGAATTGAACTCAGGACCTTTGGAAGAGGAGGCAATGCTCTTAACCTCTGAGCCATCTCTCCAGTCCCCTGGATTTTATTTTATAGAAAAAAGAAATTGCTTGCTGCTCGTGCAACTCAGGTGATAGACAGCGAGTGCTGCGCCTTCTCCCAAGGACAGCACAGGGAGGTGCTTAGCTTAAGTCTGCTCTGTTGAGCTAAGAGGTGGTAGTGCACACCTTCAGTCCCAGCCCTTGGGGAGCAGGGGTAGAGAGATCTCTGAGTTTGAGGACCAACCAGGGCTACAGAGTGAAACCCTGTCTTGAAAAACCAAACAGGAAAAAATTCTGTTCTGAGGGCTTAGGGGTGGCTCTTGCAGAGGACCTGGCTTTGGTCCTCAGCACCCTCATGGTGGCTCACAGACATCTGTAACTCCAGCTCCAGGGGACCTGACACTCTCTTCTGACCTTCACAAGCAACTGCAATCATGTACACATAATACAATTAAAAATAAAAGTTGCTGAGCTCGATGGCTGTCTCAGGGGTTTTATTGCTGTGAAGAGACACAATGACCACAGAGACTTTTTTCTTTAATTTTTTTTAAAGTATGTTTTCTCATCTTACATACCAATTCCAGTTCCCACTCCCTCCCCTCCTCCTGCTCCCTCCACCTTCCCCTGTACCCCATCCCATCCACTCCTCAGAAAGGGTAAGGCTTCTCATAGGAAGTCACCAAAGTCTAGCACATTACTTTGAGGCAGGACCAAGACCCTCCCCACTATATCTAGGTTGAGCAAGGTATCCATCAAAGGGAATGGGATCCCAAAAGACAGTTCAAGCACTAGGGATAAATCCTGGTCTCGCTGTTGGTGGCCCTGCAGTCTGCCCCAGCCGTACACCTCACCCACATGCAGAGGCCTAGTTTGGATCTATGCTGGTTACCCTGCTGTCAGACCAGAGGCAGTGAGCTCCCATTAGCTCAAGTAGCTGTTTAATTGGGCATCCCCATCATGGTCTTGACCCATTTGCTCCTATTATTTCTCCTTCCTCTCTTTGACTGGACTCTATGAGCTCAGCCCAGTGCTCCGCTGTAGATCTCTGAATCTGTGTCCATCAGTTGCTGGATGAAAGTCCATCTGACTATAGCGCAAGGCAATTTCAGGTATCTCCACAGTTGCTTAGTGTCTTAACTGGGTTTATTCTCGTGGATTCCTGGGAATTTCTCTAGTGCCAGGTTTCTTGCTAGCCCCATAGTGGCTCCCTCAACCAAGATATCTCTTTCCTTGCTTTCCCTCTCTGTCCTTTTCTTCATGGTGGCCACTGGGAGGGTGAGGTACAAAGACCAGATTGTAGGCCAACCTAGGCTACTTACTGAGTCCAGTTGGCACCTATATATGTTCCAAGATAGGGTTTCTGTGCTCTGGTTGTCCTGGAACTCATTCTGTAGAACAGGCTAGCCTTGTACTTGGAGATCTGCCTCCTAAGTGGTGGGATTAAAGTTGTGCACCACCTGGCATAACTGGATATCAACATGTAGAAGAACGAAAATAAACCCATATCTATCCCCGTGCACAAAATGCAAATCCAAATGGGTCAAAGATCACAACATAAGTTCAGTTACACTGAACCTGATAGATGAGAAAGTCGGAAGAGGCCTTGAACACACAGGAGACCACTTTCTAAATAGAACACCAGTAGGACAGACACTGAGAGCAGCAATTGAATGGGACCTCCTGAAACTGAGAAACTTCTGTAAGGCAAAGGACACGGCCAATAAGACAAAGCAGCAGCCAACAGAACGAGAAGATCTTCACCAGCTACATCTGACAGTGTTGAGCTACAAAATATATAAAGAACTCAAACCAGGGGAGGTGGTGCACGCCTATAAGTCCAGCACTCGGGAGGCAGAGGCGGTGGATGTCAGTGAGTCCGAGGCTAGCCTGGTCTACAGAGTGAGTTCCAGGACAGCCAGGACCGTTACACAAAGAAATCCTGCCTTCAACCCCCCCCCCAAAAAAAAACAGAAAAAAAAACACAAACAAACAAACAAAAAACCCAAATAGTCCAATTAAAAAATGGGACACAGATCTGAACAGAAAATTCTCAACAGAAGAATCTCAAATGGCCAAAAGACATTTAAGACAATGCTCAACATCCTTAGTCATCCAGGAAATGCAAATCAAAATGACTCTCAGGTACACCTTACACTTTCAGAATGGCTAAGATAAAAAACGTGGATGACAGCTTATGCTGGAGAGGATGTGGAGCAAGGGGAACACTCATCCATTGCTGGTGGGAGTGCAAGCTTGTACAGCCACTTTGGAAATCAGTGTGGTGGTTTCAGATAATTGGGAATCAATCTACCTCAAGACACAAGTATCCCACTCTTGGGCACATATCCAAAGAATGCTCAATCATACCACAAAGACATTTTCTCAACTATGTTCATAGCAGTCTTATTTGTAATAGCCAGAACCTGGAAACAACCTAGATGCCCCTCAACTGAAGAATGGATAAAGAAAATGTGGTCCATTTACACAGTAGAGTACTACTTAGCTGTAAAAAACAATGACATCTTGAAATTTGCAGGCAAATGGATGGAACTAGAAAAAAACTATCCTGAGTGAGGCAACCCAGACCCAGAAAAACAAGCATGGCATGTACTCACTCAGAAATGGATGTTAGTCATACAGCAAAGGATAACCAGGTTACAATTCACAACCCCAGAGAAGCTAGGTAAAAAAGGGGGACCCTTCTGCTTGATGGTGGCCATTCCTTTTAATCTGAGCACTCGGGAGGCAGAGACAGGCAAATCTCTGTGAGTTTGAGGCCAGCCTGGTCTATAGAGGGAGTTCCAGGACAGGCTCCAAAGCTACAGAGAAACCTTGTTTAAGGAAAAACAAAAGACCCTAAGAGAGACACACACGGAGGGCCCCAGGAAAGGAAAACGGTTAAGATCTCATGGGTCAACTGGGAAGGGGAATCAAAGGGAGGGGACGTGCGATGGAACATGAGGGCAAGTTCGGGAGTGATGGAATGGGAGAGCAATGAAAGAGATACCTTGATAGAGGGAGCCATTAAGGGTTAGGGAGAAAACAAGTGTAAATCCCGAACTCTGGCTCCATCTTTGGAGGCCCTGCCCCTGTGCCCCTTGCACCTTGACACCTCCCCGAGGAGGGTCAAGGTACCCGCCAAACCTTGACCCCTCATCTGAGGAGGTCAGGACCACTCCCCCAGTCTATTTAAACTGCTCCTCGCAAAGGCAACGTGTGGTCTTCCCTCTTTTCCTGCAGTGGTCTTCTCGGTTCCCCTCGGGGCCTCCCAAGAATGCAGGAGTTCTATTAAACCTGGATATCTTTTAATTCGGCTTGTTTTGATTTGGCTTGATTGGGATTGTGTCGACAGAGAACTCGTGTTAGAAAATATTTCTAAGCCCAGGTGCTAGGGAAATTCTCAGGAGTCCACAAAGATGACCCCAGCTAAGACATCTAGCAATAGCGGAGAGGGTGCCTGATCTGGCACCCCTATAATCAGATTAGTGAGTACCCTAATTGTTATCATAGAACCTATATCCATCCTGTAACTGATGGAAACAGATGCAGTGACCCACTGGATTCAGCACTGGGCTGAGCTCCTGGAACTTAAGAGAGGGAAGAGGAATCATATGAGCAAGGAGCTTCAAGATCATGATTGGGAAAACCGCAGACACAGCCGACCCCAGCTAGTGGGAGTTCATGGACTCTGCACTGACAGCTAGGGATCCTGCATAGGACCGAAATAAGTCCTCTGAATGTGGGAGACAGTTGTGTGGCTTGATCTGCTGGGGGATCCAGCAGTGGGACCAGGCCTTATCCTGGGTGCCTGAACTGGCTTTTTGGAGCCCATTCCCTATGGCAGGATACCTTGCTTAGCCTTGACACAGAGGGGAGGGGCTTGGTCCTGCCTCAACTTGGTATACCAGACTTTGTTGACTCCCCATGGGAGGCCTTACCTCTTCTGAGAAGTGGTTGGGGGATTAGTAGGGGAGGTGGGGGGGCGGGAGAAGGGGAGGGAGGGGAAACTAGGAATAGTATGTAAAATTGAAAAATTTTTAAAGAAAAAAAGAAAAAAAAAGGTGTGCACCACCACAGCAAGTTATGTTTTGTTTGTTTGCTTGCTTTTAAGTGTATGTGTATGGGTGCTTTGCCTGCATGTATGTACATCACATGCATGCAGTGTCCATGGAGGCCAGAAGAGGGTGTCAGATTCTCTGGAGTGGGAGTAATAGGTGGTTGTCAGCCACTATGTGGGTGCCAGGAGTCGAACCCAAGTCCTCTGCAAGAGCAGCCAGTGCTCTTAACCACTGAGCCACCTCTCCAGGCCCAGCATTTTAAAACCCAACTTGGGCTCTATTTGAGATTTTAGTAGGAAAATTGAATGGCTACCCAGTATCTTTGGTATGGCTCACAGGGTGTGGCCTTCAAGTGTCTTGAAATGCATGTGAAACACAATTAATAAAAACTCAGGGTCAGAAATTGAGTTTCAACCTGAAGATCAAAAAAGCAAAACAGCCAACCACTGGCTCTTGCCTCTCCCTCATTCTGAAATGGCGTTCCTGCCTCCAGATTTCTCAGAATGAGACTGTGTCTGAGAACTGTCTCCCCCATCTTATTCCTCTGTAGGGCTGGGATTAAAAGTGTGTGTCATCATAACCTGGTCTGTAAGGCTGACTAGAGGGACTGCTTTACTCTCAGATCTTCAGGCGGTCTTTATTTATTAAATACAATTGCAATGCCACTACAGACATGTATTTCTGTGGTTTGTGTAAGAGACATCCCACAGTGCCACAAAGAAACTTATCTGATGCCCCCAGAGAGGTCACTGAGGTGATCCGACCTCAGACACTTCCTGTGTAGGCCCTGCAACAGCAAACACCATGCCTGCATTTTGAGACAAGATCTCAAACACCACAGGCTGGACTCAAAACTCACCATGCAGCTACAGATGACTGTGATCCTCCTGCCTCCACCTTGAGCATTAGAATGACAGGCACCACCAAGCCCAGTTCCATTTATGGAATGCTAAAGGTCGCACCAGGGCTTTGTGTATGCTAGGATACCAGCACTGTATCCTCTGAGCTGCAAGCACTGCACCCACTGAGCTGCAAGCACTGCACCTTCTGAGCTGCAAGCACTGCACCCACTGAGCTGCAAGCACTGCACCTTCTGAGCTGCAAGCACTGCACCCACTGAGCTGCAAAAACTGTACCCTCTGAGCTGCACGCTGTCTATCCAATCCACTAATAAGTCCCCGACAACTGGTGCAGCTAGATTTATTTCTTCAACACACTGAGTGGAGTTCTTCAGCTCTATTCCAATAAGCTCCAGACAGTGGCCTGGAACTCAGGGCAGGACCCTCTCTCTGCCACTATGAAAGGATGCCCTCTCTCTTCAGGTATGATTCTCTCTGAGAATTTGTTTCTGTTCACAGTGTCTTCCAAGATAGAAACATTCCACCTTGCAAAGAAGCTCCTTAGGCAGGAAGGCAAACAACTCCCTCCAAACAGCTTCAGGAGGTCCCTGAAACTGAGCAGATTCACTAGGCCCCTCCTTGCTGGGGTAAGGAGCTCCTCTGAGACCAGCGGAGGACACTCTCTAGCCTGCAGGCTGTGCAGTGTGCTCCAGGTTCCCAGCCTGTGAGCTGTCAGCCCTGCTGTGTGGGCTTTGGTGATGTAGCTGTCTGTGAGTCATTTCTGCTCCTGTAAGTGCCCCAGTAAAACTCTTTGGTTCACCATGTCGGACTCTAGTGGTTTCTGTAGTTCGGGGTGTTTGGCATTTGGTTCCGTCCACGGTGGGTGACTGGAGTGAGTGTGCTGCATTCCCCAGGAGAAGTTTTGTCACACAGTGCTCACTTTTGATTTTATTCGTGCCGGAGTATACATGTAGTTATGTGCACCACAAGAGCACTCGAAGGTCACAGGACAGCTTCTGGGAGTCAGTTCCCATTCTCTGTCATGTGGGTCCCTCAGGTCAAACTCAGTCAGACTTTTGCAGCAAGTGCCTGCACTTGCTGAGCTGCCTTCCTGGCTCTTCAGGAAGCCCCGCACCACCCCTAGGCCTCCCAGGAAGCCCCACCCTGGCCCCCAGGACCATCGGCCATGGCCACTCACGTGTCTCTCCCTTAACTTCTAACGGTCCTCCTATGGTACACTACTGTCTGCCTTGCATTCTGCCAGGGATGGCGAAAAGAAGCAGGGTCAGCCACAGGTTTCCACAAACAAATTAGCATCCTACAATCAAAAGCTGTAAATCTTAAAATGTAGCTGTGGGAGCCATCCATGATAAGCTAAGTGTGGGCAGGTCACCCAAAGGAAGTTCTTTACTTCCAACCATTATCACCTGCCAGAGTAGGACTCAGCCATCGATAAGTTTAATAGAGGCCCGAGTGTCAGTAGTTTACCCTGAAGCAATACCTGGTTACAGGAGGAACTACAAGCTGAGATTACCTGAGCACCATCCAAGAACAGACAGTCCAAAGGAAATGCCTAACATTCCAACCACTGTAGACAGGGTCACCTGCCAGCACACACTCACCAGGACACCCCTAGACAAATGCCAGCAAATCATGGGTCCTAAACTTCAGAAACCCCTCACCCCACCTTTACTACTATAAAAACCCAATTCTAATTGAGTTCGGGGCTCTCTGGTTATTCCAGTACATTGGATGTGCGGAGAGACTGAGTTTGCAAACTGGATTAAAATAAAGGCTCTTTGTTTTTACATATGGGACTCAGTCTCCTTGTTGGTTTTTGGGGGTACTTTGAGGATTTGGGCATAACAGTAACGTGACTTTAAGCCTGACCTCAAGGTTGTAAAATATCTTTGACCCACACCTGGTCTTGATTTTACTATAAGAAGAGACTCAAAACCTGCTCCTGAGACTCAAAACCAACTCCCATGGTCAGTGTCAAAAGCCCAAACTCTGCCCTGTGGCCCCTGTGAACTGGAAGGTTTTTGCCCTGTGGTGACTGGAATAAAGCTTGCTTCTGGTTCCTAGACTTTGGGGGTCTGTACCCCATTATTTGCCTGCCTTTGGGATCCAACTGTTGTAGGAGCGGCAGGCTGTGTTCTTGCCACCCGGCTCCCTGCTGCCAGCTAGCTTTACCCAAAATAATTACACGGAAACTGTATTCTTTTAAACACTGCTTGGCCCATTAGCTCTAGCCTCTTACTGGCTAATACTCACATCTTGATTAACCAATTTCTAATAATCTGTGTAGCACCACAAGGTGGTGGCTTACCGGGGAGGGTCTTAACCTGCATTCATCTTGGAGAGGAGAGCTATATAGCGTCTGCCTCATTGCCTTCTTCTCAGCATTCTGTTCTGTCTACTCCGCCTACCTAATTTTCTGTCCTATCAAAGGGCCAAGGCAGTCTCTTTATTAATCAATGAAAGTAAGACATAGACAGAAGGCCCACCTACATCATTTCCCCTTTTTCTGTTTAAACAAAAAAGAAAGGCTTTCACTTTAACATAGTAAAATTACATATAACAAAACAGTTATCAGGCAAGAATTACAGTTACAATATTTATATCTAGTTTATCTTTTATCATAACTAAGTAAAACTATAACTATCAACACTTCCACCTGTGACACCTTGGCTGTCCCCAAGCCTCATCACCTCAGTATCAGCATTGGGAAGTAACTTTCTGAAGACACAGACAGGGTTCCAGGAGCCTGGGAAATGATGCGGGACCTGATGTCCTCAGACAGGCAGGAGGTAGTCTAGGCACCAGATTGTAGTGGCGCATCTCAGGTCACCCTGGCTACTAAGGCTGCACTGGCCAAGGCTGGTCTGGTACGGGCTGAGAAACAGGAAGGCCCCTGCCCTGGTCACGTGGACAGTTATTGTCTTGTTTCCTTCTCCAGGATGTCAGCTTCCTACAGAACGGGGACAGGGTGGGGTAGGGGACTCTTGTCCCACTCCAAGATAACAGCTACCCCCGTATTCCAAACCTTTGGTCCCTCCATTTCCTCAGGTTTTCTGTGTCCCCATGTTCAGTGGGGCTCACTCCACTGTAATATCTTTTTATTATTATTATTTTTATTTATTTATTTTATTTTATTTTTGGTTTTTTGAGATAGGGTTTCTCTGTGGTTTTGTAGCCTGTCCTGGAACTAGCTCTTGTAGACCAGGCTGGTCTCGAACTCACAGAGATCTGCCTGCCCCTGCCTCCCGAGTGCTGGGATTAAAGGCGTGCGCCACCACCTCCTGGCTTATTATTATTTTTATGTGTTTCTAAAACAAAAACCCTGTAGGAGTGGGCTCCAGCATTGAAATAATGTCTTTCATTCCTTTGCTTTTTTCATTTGTGTTTGTGGTGGGTAAGCTGCATGCTCTTCTCCTTCTACCATGCAGGTCCCCGGGATAGAGTCAGGTCTTCGGGTTTGGGGTGCCTGCCTCTGTTCACCACGCTACAATGTTTCTCTTCAACAAGAAGGTCCGCTCTTCCCACAGAGCCCTACTTGTCTGCATCAGAAGGCTCCGGTGGGACATTGAGCCTGTCCACAGTGTGTCTGCTGGCTTTTCTTTTTACTTTTTCTTTCCATTTTGGTTTTTAGAAGAGTCTCGTATAGTGCGCGATAACTTGAGCTCCCGATCTTCATCTTCTGACCTCTGGGGTGCTGGAATGACAGGTGTGCACTATCAGCCCCCATCGCGATAGTATTGGATGAGTGTCAACATATGTAAAATAAGAACAAAAATAAGCCCGGTGGTGGTGGCACTCGCCTTTAATACCAGCACTTAGGGGCCAGAGAGCACTTGGGAGTTTAAGATCAGCCTGGTCTAAAAAGAGAGTTCCAGAACAGCTAAGACAGAGAAGCCCTGCCTCAAAAAAAAAAACAATCAATAAATAGGTGTATAGATATAGATAAATAAACAAACAAACAAGCAGAAATAAATAGTTGAGAGAGCCTTTGGCAAACCCAAGCCAAACCCTATCCTGTCAATCATCAATCAGCCCCACCCAGGTCAGTTTCCTGCCCTATCACAGCAGCATCTTTGACAACTGTTGTCTGCTGAATCCAGAACTACAAGCTCCCCCCAATCTTGCTTAAGTCAACTCTGGACCACACCCATTCCCAATAGTACCCTATCTCAGTCCCACTCCTGCCGGTTATACTCTAATTTATATCTCCGGAATCGCCTCAGCCTATCAGCATCCAGGTCCTGAGGTTCCTGGAACTACATTTCCCAGAAGGCGTCACCGCAACTCCGCACAAACTTCCGGTCAGGAAGATGCCGGCTATCTAGAACCCTGTGACTGACTGGCTGCGGTACCTAGGCTGCAGAGTGGAACCTGGCTGTGTGACCGCGCGCGAGCTTTGTGTCGCTGTGATCAAACTTCGATCCGGCTTGCCGCAGCTCTAGGTTCGTTCTGCTTGAGGAGCTGGGGTCTGTGGAGTCCCGAGTCGGAGACATCGCAAGAAACGTGCATCTATTGCGCAGTAGGCGACTTGGATGGGCGTCTGCCTCCCACAGACCTGACCACCCAAGTCCGCGCCAAGCTCTCGTGCACGATCCAGTCACTCACGCGCTGTAGCCTCAGGCGACAGAAACCCAGACACAAGCTCGCCAAAGCCAGCAAGGCAAGTGGGGCGCTCAGGAAAGGCTTCAGGCACAGCTGGATCCAGGCGCCCAGAAGTGGCTTAGGTGGTCAGCCAGGCGTCTCTTCGCGCAGGCGCCGCCCCAGGGGGAAAAGGGGGCATGAAAAGCCTTCAACTGTATGTTCTCAGCTTGGCAAACCCATTAGGTCTCTTTTCCTTTTCTGTCTCTTGGAACTCTCAAGTGTGGGAGCCACTGAAGGCCTTACTGGGTCAAATACCCATCTCTGAGTATTGCCGGTGACCAGGCAGCTGTGTTTATTGGCCCAGTGAAGGGCAGAGACAGTGTTTGCCCTGTTACAAGAGGTGTAAAGCTAAGATTGGGGCACAGTTCATTTGATGGAGTGCTGTGGCTCTGGGTGGAGTGCTTACCCAGCACGCATGAGGCCCTGGGCACCACATACACCGGGTGCTGCAATCTCAACATGCAGAAGGTCGATGCCAAGGGCCAGGGTTACCACGTCACTCGAAGCCATGTATGTTATGTATGTGAGTTAGCGGCCAGCCTGGGCTACACGAAACTGTGTCACAAACAAAAAAGAAGGCAAATGAAAAAGCTGTTATTCTCCTGTGGGCGGTTCCTGGCCTCACTCTTTTATTTATTGAGCTCTACATTTTTCTCTGCTTTCCTCCCTGTCTCTCCCTTCCCTCTTTCAACCCTCCCCCAAGGTCCCCATGCTCCCAATTTACTCAGGAGATCTTGTCTTTTTATACTTTCTACTTCCCATGTAGATTAGATCTATGTAAGTCTCTCTTAACGTCCTCATTGTTGTCTAAGGTCTCTGGGATTGTGGTTTGTAGGATGGCTTTCTTTGTTTTATATTTAAAAACCACCTATGAATGACTACATGTGATAGTTGTCTTTCTGTGTCTGGGTTACCTCACTCAAAATAATGTTTTCTAGCTCCATCCATTTTCCTGCAAAATTCAAGCTGTCGTTATTTTTTTCTGCTGTGTAGTACTCCATTGTGTAAAAGTACCACATTTTGCTTATCCATTTTTCGATCAAGGGACATTTAGGTTCTTTCCAGGTTCTGGGTGTGACAAACAAAGCTGCTATGAACATAGTTGAGCACATGTCCTTGTGGCATATTTGAGCATCCTTTGGATATATACCCAAAAGTGGTATTACTGGGTCTTGGGGAAGGTTGTTTCCTAATTTTCTGAGAAATCACCCCACTAGCCGGGCGATGGTGGCACACGCCTTTAATACCAGCACTTGGGAGGCAGAGGCAGGCGGATCTCTGTGAGTTCGAGACCAGCCTGGTCTACAGAGCTAATTCCAGGACAGGCTCCAAACCCACAGAGAAACCCTGTCTCCAAAAACCAAAAAAAAAAAAAAAAAAAATCACCACACTGACATCCAAAGAGCCTGTACCAGCTTGCATTCCCACCAGCAATGCAGAAGTGTTCTCTTTTCCCCACAACCTCTCCAGCATGAGCTGTCATCTGTGTTTTGGATCTTGACCATTCTTACAGGTGTGAGATGGAATCTCTGAGTTATTTTGATTTGCATTTCTCTGATGACTAAGGATGTTGAACATTTCCTTAAGTGTCTTTCAGCCATTTTAGATTCCTCTGTTGAGAGTTCTCTGTTTAGGTCTGTACTCCATTTTTTTTTAATGGATTATGTGTTCTTTTGGTGTTCAATTTCTTGAGTTCTTTGTATATTTTGGAGAACAGACCTCTGTCTGATGTGGGGTGGTGAAGATCTTTTCCCATTCTGTAGGCTGTCGTTTTGTCTTATTGGCCGTGTCCTTTGCTTTACAGAAGCTTTTCAGTTTCAGGAGGTCCCATTTATTAATTGTTTCTCTCCGTGTCTGTGCTGCTGGGGTTCTATTTAGGAAGTGGTCTCCTGTGCCAATGCATTCGAGTGTACTTCCCACTTTCTCTTCTACAAGGTTCAGTGTGGCTGGCTTTATGTTGAGGTCTTTGATCCATTTAGACTTGAGTTTTGTGTATGGTGATAGATATGGATCTATTTTCATTCTTCTACATGTTGATATTCAGTTATGCCAGTACCACTTGTTAAATATGCTTTCTTTTTTTCCATTTGATATTTTTTTGCTTCCTTGTCAAAAATCAGGTGTTCGAAGATGTGTGGATTGATATCCGGGTCTTCTATTTGGTTCCATTGATCCTCCTGTCTGTTTTTATGCCAATACCAGGCAGTTTTCAGTAGAGTTTGAAGCCAGGTATTGTGATGCCTCCAGAAGTTCTTTTATTGTACAGGATTTTTGCTTTTCCATATGAAGTTGAGTACTGTTCTTTCGAGGTCTGTGAAGAATTTTGCTGGGATTTTGACGGGCATTGCATTGAATCTGTCTTGGCCTCACTCATGAGGGAGCCGTTTTGCAATGAGATTCCCACGCAGCAAGGGGCTCATAGCTCAGCTTCTGGCTTTAGTAACCAGTTGCTTTCAAAAACTCTTTTTTTATTTTTTTTATTTTTTTATTCTTTTTTAATTAATATTTCCACCTGCTCCCCATTTCCCATTTCCCTCCCCACCTTCCAAATATTTCCCCCTCCCCCCACTCCCCTCCCCCTATCCCCACTCCTCTTCTCCACCCCCCACACCATTCCCCCTCCTTTCGATACTGAAGAGCAGTCCAAATTCCCTGCACAGCTGGAAGACCAAGGTCTTGTATCTACGTCCAGGAAGGTGAGCATCTAAACAGGCTAAGCTCCCACAAAGCCAGTTCATGTATTAGGATCAAAACCTAGTGCCATTGTCCTTGGCTTCTCATCAGCCTTCATTGTCTGCCATGATCAGAGAGTCCAGTTTCAACCCATGCTTATTCAGTCCCAGACCAGCTGGCCTTTGTGGGCTCCCAATAAATCAGATCCACTGTCACAGTGGGTGGGTGCATCCCTCGTGGTCCTGATTTCCTTGCTCATGTTCTCCCTCCTTCTGCTCCTCATTTGGACCTTAAGAGCTCAGACCGTTGCTCCAAATTGAGTCTCTGTCTCTACCTCGATCCATCGCCAGATGAAGGGTCTAAGGTGATATGTAAGACATTCATCAGTATAGGATAGGATCATTTCAGGTTCCCTCTCCTCAGTTGCCCAAGGTACCAGCTGGAGACATCTCCCTGGACACCTGTGAGCCCCTCTAGAATCAAGTCTCTTGCCAATCCTAAGATGGCTCCCTTAGTTAGGATATATATTTCGCTGCTCCCGTATCCACCCTTCCTATAATCCAACCATCCCAATCCCCCAAGCTACTCCCATCCTCCCCTTCTCACGTTTCTACCCCATTTCCCCTTAGGCCCATGCCACCTCACCCTGAAGTTCCCAGTTTTTGCCCGGCAATCTTGTCTACTTCCCCTATCCAGGCAGATGACTATACGATTTTCTTTGGGTTCACTTTCTTATTTAGCTTCTCTAGGATCACAAATTATATGCTCAATGTCCTTTATTTATGGCTAGAAAACAATTATGAGTGAGTACATCCCATGTTCTTCTTTTTGGGTCTGGATTACCTCACTCAGGATAGTGTTTTCTATTTCCATCTTTTTGCATGCAAAATTCGAGAAGTCATTGTTTTTTACCGCTGAGTAGTACTCTAATATGTATATATTCCACACTTTCTCCATCCATTCCTCCATTAAAGGGCATCTAGGTTGTTTCCAGGTTCTGGCTATTACAAACAATGCTGCTATGAACATTGTTGAAAAAATACTTTTGTCATATAATAGGGTATCTCTTGGATATATTCCCAAGAGTGGTATTACTGGATCTTTGGGTAGGTTGATCCCAAATTTCCTGAGAAATCGCCACACTGAATTCCAAAGTGGTTGCACAAGTTTGCATTCCCACCAGCAATGGATGAGTGTGCTCCTTACTCCACAACCTCTCCAGCAAACGCTATCATTGGTGTTTTAGATTTTAGCCATTCTGACAGGTGTAAGATGGTATCTCAAAGTTGTTTTAATTTGAAATTCCCTTATCACTAAGGAGGTTGAGCATGACCTTAAGTGTCTTTTGGCCATTTGAATTTCTTCTGTTGAGAATTCTCTGTTCAGTTCAGTGTCCCATTTTTAATTGGGTTAATTAGCATTTTAAAGTCTAGTTTCTTGAGTTCTTTATATATTTGGAAGATCAGAACTTTGTTTGTTGCAGAGTTGGTGAAGATCTTCTCCCAGTCGGTGGGTTGCCTTTTTGTCTTAGTGACAGTGTCCTTTGCTTTACAGAAGCTTCTCAGTTTCAGGAGGTCCCATTTATTCAATGTTGTCCTTAATGTCTGTGCTGATGGGGATGTACGTAGGAAGTGATCTCCTGTACCCATATGTTGTAGAGTACTTCCCACTTTTTCTTCTATCAGGTTCAGTGTGTTCAGACTGATATTGAGGTCTTTAATCCATTTGGACTTGTGTTTTGTGCATGGCGATAGATATGGATCTATTTTCATTCTTCTACACGTTGACAATCAGTTCTGCCAGCACCATTTGTTGGAGATGCCTTCTTTCTTCCATTGAATACTTTTAGCACCTTTATCAAAAATCAGGTGTTCATAGGTTTGTGGGTTAAAATCCGGGTCTTCTACTCGATTCCATTGATCGACTTCTCTGTTTTAATGCCAATACCAAGCTGTTATCAATACTGAATCTCTGTAATAGAGTTTGAAGTCAGGGATGGTAATGCCTCCAGAAGTTCCTTTATTGTATAAGATTTTTTTGGATATCCTGAGTTTTTTGTTTTTCCATATAAAGTTGATTAATGTCCTCTCAAGAGCTGTGAAGAATTTTGATGGGATTTTAATGGGGATTGCATTGAATCTATAAATTGCCCTTGGTAGAATTGCCATTTTTACTATGTTGATCATTCCAATCCAAGAGCAACGGAGATCCTTTCATTTTCTGGTATCCTCTTCAGTTTCTTTCTTCAATGTCTTAAGGTTCTTGTCAAATAGATCTTTCACATCCTTGGTCAGAGTAACCCCAAGATATTTTATGCCATTTGTGGCTATTGTGAAAGGTAATGATTCTCTGATTTCCCTCTCTGCTTCCTTATCCTTTGTGTATAGGAGGGCAACTGATTTTTTGGAATTGATCTTGTATTCTGCCATGCTACTAAAGGTGTTTATCAGCTGTAGGAGTTCTTTTCTGGAGTTTTTGGGTCGCTTATGTACACTATCATCATATGCAAATAATGAAAGTTTAACTTCTTCCTTTCCAATTTGAATCCCTTTGATCCCCTTATATTGTCTCATTACTATCGCTAGAACTTCAAGCACTATATTGAAGAGGTATGGAGAGAATGGACAGCCGTGTCGTGTTCCTGATTTTAGTGGGATGGCTTTGAGTTTCACTCCATTTAATTTGATGTTTGCTGTCGGTTTGCTATAAATAGCTTTTATTATGATTAGGTATGACCCTTGTATCCCTAATCTCTCTAAGACCTTTATCATAAAGGGATGTTGAATTTTGTCAAATGCTTTTTCAGCATCTAATGAAATGATCATATGTTTTTTTCTTTCAGTTTATTTATATGATGGATTATATTGATAGATTTACGTATATTGAACCAGCTCTGCATTCCTGGGATGAAGCCTACTTGATCATAAAGGATAATTTTTCTAATGTGTTCTTGGATTTGGTTTGCCAGTATTTTATTGAGGATTTTCACATCGATGTTCATAAGTGAGATTGGCCTGTAGTTCTCTTTCTTGGTTGGGTCTTTGTGTGGTTTTGGTATCAGAGTAACTGCAGCTTCATAAAAAGAATTTGGCAATGATTTCTCTGTTTCAACATTGTGAAATACATTAAGGAGTATAGGTATTAGGTCTTCTTGGAAGTTGTGATAGAATTCTGCATTGAAGCCGTCTGGACCTGGGCTTTTTTTGGTAGGGAGGTTTTTTATAACAACTTCTAATTCTTCGCAACTAACAGGTCTATTTAAATTGTTCACCTCGTCCTGGTTTAACTTTGGTATGTGGTACTTATCTAAAAAAGTGTCCATTTCTTTTACATTTTCCAATTTTGTGGCATACAGGCTTTTGTAGTAAGATCTAATGATTTTTTTAATTTCCTCTCTGTCTGTAGTTATGTCTCCCTTTTCGTTTCTGATCTTGTTAATTTGTGTATTCTCTCTCCACCCTTTGATTAGTTTAGATAGAGGTTTATCAATCTTGTTGATTTTCTCCAAGAACAAGCTTTTTGTTTCATTGATTCTTTGGATTGTTTTCTGTGTTTCTATTTTGTTGATTTCAGCCCTCAGTTTAATTATTTCCAGTCTTCTATTCCTCCTAGATGAGTCTGCTTCTTTTTTTCTAGAGCTTTCAGGTGGGCTATTAAGTCTCCAATGTGTGCTTTTTCCGTTTTCTTTAAGTGGGCACTTAGGGCTATGAACTTTCCTCTTAGGATTGCTTTCATAGTGTCCCATAGGTTTGAGTATGTTGAGTCTTCGTTTTCATTGAATTCAACAAAGACTGAGTGGGTAGCCTTAGTGTAGGAGCAGGAAGCTGTTCCTCAGCAAAGGACCTTGCAGACAAGGCAGGCTTGGGGGGTGGTCATGTGTAGGAAAGAAAGCCCTGCAGCAGGAGCTGGGGGATTGGGGTTTGTGCTCTCTTCTGGAACAGTCCGCCCCTGGATAGCACACACTCACCTGTCCAGATGGAACTGCTCAGCACCTAAACAGGGACACCTGGTAGCCCAATGAGCCAGGGACAAAAGGAAGAATGTGGCAGGCAGGGCGGGGTCCAGAAGGGCACAGAACACCCTGCAGCCCGAGTTGAAGGTGCCCTTGCTCCCTTGCGAGGGAACTTGAGGCCTGCCTGGTAGGCAGGCACTCACCGCTCTGCGTGGGTAGCCTTAGTATAGGAGCTGGAAAATTGTTCTTGAGTAGAGGACTTAGCAGTCAGCAGGGCAAGCTTGGGTGGGGGAGCTGGTGGGCTGGATCATGTGTAAGAAAAGGGGCCCTGCAGCACGAGCTGGGGGAGGGGGTTTGTGCTCTCTTCCAGGACAGTCTGCCCCTGGATAGCACACACTCACCCATCCAGATGGAACTCCTCAGCCAAGGGGGAAGTGTTTAAACTTAAAATTTTTAGTCAACTCATCATCCAGGGATGTCCGGGAAGGAATTCTGAGCAGAAACCTGGAAGCCAAAATTGATACAGGGGTCATAGAGAAGTGTTTCTTACTAGCTTGTTTGATTATTATTTGCTCAGCCTGTTTCCTTAGATAGAGCACCACCAATCAAGGGGTGACACCACCCACAATGCCCTAGATCCTCCTACCTTAATTACTAAACAAGAAAATGAGCAACAGGGTTTTTTGTTTTGTTTTGTTTTGTGTTTTGCTTTTTGCAGGCTAACATGGTGGGTATATTTTTCTCAGTTGAGGTTCCTTCTTCATAACTGTAGCTTGTATCAAGTTGACATAAAACTAGCCACCATAGTTTTTTACTCAAGAAACCCAGGGCACCAGGAGCTTATCTAGTATCAATTAATTAATGAGTCAAAATTTCCCAATGCTTAATAGCTTATTTAAAAGAAAGTTTGCATTAAAATATTACTGCCAACTTAGACTCTATCAAAGACTGATCTGATGATGTCTTATTTCTGCTCTAGAGGCATAGAGAGAGGTATATTCCTTAAATCTATCTCAACATGACAGATACTTTTGTGTATGGAATGGTCATAACCTATATATCTCTTCCCCAATGTATATGCCTGTTTTCAGGTATGACATCAAATGAATTAAGTATTATTTTTAGGATCTTCTAAAATTTATCACAAAGAAGGATTATATGTGTTGGTGTCTATGTTCTTCATGAGACCTTTGCTTATTAGCATTGATTTATGACTGATGTCAATAAGACGGTGCCCTCTCCATTTTTTTTCTTTTTTTATTCTTTTTTAATTAAAATTTCCAACTGCTCCCCGTTTCCCATTTCCCTCCCCCTCCTCCCACATATTGCCCCCTCCCCCCGCTCCCCTCCCCTTATCCCCACTCCTCTTCTCCTCCCCCTAGTCCACTCCCCCTCCCTCTCGATACTGAAGAGCAGTCCAAATTCCCTGCTCTACAGGAAGACCAAGGTCCTCCCACTTCTATCTAGGTCCAGGAAGGTGAGCATCCAAACAGGGTACGCTCCCACAAAGCCAGTTCATGTATTAGGATCGAAACCTAGTGCCATTGTCCTTGGCTTCTCATCAGCCTTCATTGTCCGCCTTGTTCAGAGAGTCCAGTTTCAACCCATGCTTATTCAGTCCCAGTCCAGCTGGCCTTGGAGAGCTCCCAATAGATCAGTTCCACTGTCACTGTGGGTGGGTGCACGCCTCGTGGTCCTGATTTCCTTGCTTATGTTCTCCCTCCTTCTGCTCCTCATTTGGACCTTAAGAGCTCAGACGGTTGATCCAAATTGGGTCTCTGTCTCTCTCTCGATCTATCGCCAGATGAAAGTTCCTGTGCCATTCTCCTTGGCCTCTCGTCAGCTCTCATTGTCCACCACATTCAGAGAGTCTGGGTTTGTCCCATGTTTTTTTCAGTAGCAGTCCAGCTGGCCTTGGTGACCTCCCAATAGATTGGCCCCCCGTCTCAGTGGTTGGGTGCACCCCTCATGGTCCTGACTTCCTTGTTCATGTTCTCTCTCCTTCTGCTCCTCATTATAACCTTGGGAGCTCAGTCCGGTGCTCCAGTGTGGGTCTCTGTCTCTATCTCCATCCATTGCTAGATGAAGGTTCTATGGCGATATGCAAGATATTCATCAGTATGATTATAGGATAGGTTCATTTCAGGTTCCCTATCCTCAGGTGCCCCAATGAACTAACTGGGGACATTTCCTGGGCATCTGGTAGCCATTCCAGGTTCAAGTCTCTTGCCAACCCTTAGGGGGCTCCCTTAACTAAGGTATGAGTTTCCCTGCTCCCCAATCCAACCTTCCTTTAACCCCAATCACCCGATTCCCCCAGTTCCCTTCATCCTCTCCTTCACACTTTTCTCTCCCCATCACCCCTCATCCCCATCCCACCCCACCCCCCAAGATTCCAATTTTTTTGCCCATCAATCTTGTCTATTTCCCATAGCTGGTAGGATATCTATATGTTTTTCCTTGGGTTTACCCTCTTGTTTAGCTTCTTTAGGATCACAAATTGTAGACTCAGTGGCCCCTATCCATGGCTAGAAACCAATTATGAGTGAGTACATCCCATGATCTTCTTTTTGGGTCTGGGTTACCTCACTCAGGATCGTATTTTCTATTTCCATCCATTTTCATGCAAAATTCGAGAATTCATTGTTTTTTACCGCTGAGTAGTACTCTAATGTATATATATTCCACACTTTCTTCATCCATTCTTCTATTGAAGGGCATCTAGGTTGCTTCCAGGTTCTGGCTATTACAAATAATGCTGCTATGAACATAGTTGGACAAATGCTTTTGTCATATGCTAGGGCATCTCTTGGGTATATTCCCAAGAGTGCTATTGCTGGGTCCAGGGGTAGGTTGATCCCAATTTTTCTGAGAAACCGCCACACTGATTACCAAAGTGGTTGCACAAGTTTGCAGTCCCACCAGCAATGATGAGGGTACCCCTTTCTCCACAACCTCTCCAGCAAAGGCTATCCTTGGTGTTTTTGATTTTAGCCATTCTGACAGGTGTAAGATGATATTTCAAAGTTGTTTTGATTTGCATTTCTCTGATCGCTAAGGAGGTTGAGCATGACCTTAAGTATCTTTTGGCCATTTTAACTTCTTCTTATGAGAATTCTCTGTTCAGTTCAGTGCCCCATGTTTTAATTGGGTTAATTATCCTTTTAAAGTCTAGTTTCTTGAGTTCTTTATATATTTTGGAGATCAGACCTTTGTCTGTTGCGGGGTTGGTGAAGATCTTCTCCCAGTCAGTAGGCTGCCTTTTTGTCTTAATGACAGTGTCCTTTGCTTTACAGAAGCTTCTCAGTTTCAGGAGGTCCCATTTTATTCAATGTTGCCCTTAATGTCTGTGCTGCTGGGGTTATACATAGGAAGCGATCTCCTGTGCCCATATGTTGTAGGGTACTTCCCATTTTCTCTTCTATCAGGTTTCAGTGTGTTCAGATTGATATTGAGGTCTTTGATCCATTTGGACTTGAGTTTTGTGCATGGTGATAGATATGGGTCTATTTTCTTTCTTCTACAGGTTGACATCCAATTGTGCCAGCACCATTTGTTGAAGATGCTTTCTTTCTTCCATTGTATACTTTTAGCTCCTTTATCGAAAATTAGTTGTTCATAGGTTTGCGGGTTAAAATCCGGGTCTTCTATACGATTCCATTGGTCGACTGCTCTGTTTTTATGCCAGTACCACGCTGTTTTCATTACTGTAGCTCTGTAATAGAGTTTGAAGTCAGGGATGGTAATGCCTCCAGAAGTTCCTTTATTGTATAAGATTGTTTTGGCTATCCTGGGTTTTTTGTTTCTCCATATTAAGTTGATTATTGTCCTTTCAAGATCTGTGAAGAATTTTGATGGGATTTTAATGGGGATTGCATTGAATCTATAAATTGCCCTTGGTAGAATTGCCATTTTTACTATGTTGATCCTCCCAATCCAGGAGCAAGGGAGATCCTTCCATTTTCTGGTATCCTCTTCAATTTCTTTCTTCAATGCCTTAAAGTTTTTGTCAAATAGATCTTTCACTTCCTTGGTTAGAGTTACCCCAAGATATGTTATGCTTTTTGTGGCTATCGTGAAAGGTGATGATTCTCTTATTTCCCTCTCTGCTTCCATATCCTTTGTGTATAAGAGGGCGACTGATTTTTTGGAGTTGATCTAGTATCCTGCCACATTACTAAAGGCGTTTATCAGCTGTAGGAGTTTTTTGGTGGAGTTTTTGGGGTCGCTCATGTACACTATCATATCATCTGCAAATAATGCAAGTTTAACTTCTTCCTTTCCCTGTTATCCCCTTATGTTGTCTTATTGCTATTGCTAAAACTTCGATAACTATATTGAAGAGGTATGGAGAGAGTGGACAGCCTTGGCGTGTTCCTGATTTTAGTGGGATGGCTTTAAGTTTCTCTCCATTTAATTTGATATTAGCTGTCGGCTTGCTGTATATAGCTTTAATTAAATTTAGGTATGACCCTTGTATCCCTAATCTCTCCAAGACTTTTATCATAAAGGGATGTTGAATTTTGTCAAATGCTTTTTCAGCGTCTAATGAAATGATCATATGATTTTTTTCTTTCAGTTTATTTATATGATGGATTACATTGATAGATTTGCGTATGTTAAACCAGCCCTGCATCTCTGGTATGAAGCCTACTTGATCATAATGGATAATTTTTCTAATGTGTTCTTGGATTCGGTTTGCCAGAATTTTGTTGAGGATTTTTGCATCGATGTTCATGAGTGAGATTGGCCTGTAATTTTCTTTCTTGGTTGGGTCTTTGTGTGGTTTTGGTATCAGAGTTACTGTAGCTTCATAAAAGGAATTTGGCAATGACTCTTCTGTTTCTATATTGTGAAATACCTTAAGGAGAATAGGTATTAGGTCTTCTTGGAAGTTCTGGTAGAATTCCGCATTGAAACCATCTGGTCCTGGACTTTTTTTGGAAGGGAGGTTTTTGATAACCGCTTCTAATTCTTCACGACTAACAGGTCTATTTAGGTTGTTCACCTGGTCCTGGTTTAACTTTGGTATATGGTATTTATCTAAAAAAGTGTCCATTTCTTTTACGTTTTCCAGTTTTGTGGCATACAGGCTTTTGTAGTAAGATCTAATGATTCTCTGAATTTCCTCTGTGTCTGTGGTTATGTCTCCTTTTTCATTTCTGATCTTATTAATTTGCAAATTCTCTCTCTGCCGTTTGATTAGTTTGGATAGGGGTTTATCAATCTTGTTGATTTTCGCCAGGAACCAGCTTTTTGATTTATTGATTTTTTCAATTGTTTTCTGTGTTTCTATTTTGTTGATTTCAGCCCTCAGTTTGATTATTTCCAGTCTTCTACCCCTTCTAGGTGAGTCTGCTTCTTTTTTTTCTAGAGCTTTCAGGTGGGCTGTTAAGTCTCCAATGTGTGCTTTCTCTGTTTTCTTTAAGTCGGCAGTTAGTGCTATGAACTTTCCTCTCAGGACTGCTTTCATAGTGTCCCATAGGTTTGAATATGTTGTTTCTTTATATTCATTGTCTTCAAGGAAGACTTTAATTTCTTTATTTCTTCCTTAATCCAGGTATGGTTCAGTAGTTGACTATTCAGTTTCCATGAGTTTGTAGGCTTTCTGGCAGTAGCATTGTTGCTGAATTCTAGCTTTAATCCATGGTGATCTGATAAGATACAGGTGGTTATTAATATTTTTTTGTAACTGTGAATGTTTGCTTTGTTACCGAGTATGTGGTCGATTTTTGAGAAGGTTCCATGAGCTGCAGAGAAGAAGGTATATTCTTTCCTATTTGGGTGGAATATTCTATAGATGTCTGTTAAGTCCATTTGATTCATTACCTCCATTAATTCTCTTATTTCTCTGTTAGGTTTCTGTCTAATTGACCTGTCCATTGGTGAGAGAGGAGTATTAAAGTCTCCTACTATTAATGTGTGCGATTTGATGGCTGCCTTGAGTTTTAGTATCGTTTCTTTTACATAAGTGGGTGCTTTTATATTAGTGGCATAGATATTCAGGATTGAGATTTCATCCTGATGAATTGTTCCTGTTAAGAGTAGAAAATGTCCCTCTCCATCTCTTCTGATTGATTTAAGTTTGAAGTCAACTTTGTTAGAAATTAGTGTGGCCACACCTGCTTGTTTCCTAGGTCCATTTACTTGATAAGCCTTATCCCAGCCCTTTACTCTGAGTAGGTGCCTGTCTTTGTGGTTGAGGTGTGTTTCTTGTAAACAGCAGAATGTTGGATCCTGTTTTCGTATCCAATCTCTTAGTCTGTGCCTTTTTATAGGTGAATTGTGTCCATTGACATTAAGTGATACTAATGACCAGTGGTTGTTAACTCCGGTCATTTTTTTTAGTAGTAGATTTTGTGTGTTTCCCTTCTTTGAGATGTGCTGGTAAAGGGTCTCTAGATGTCTGAGTTACTGTGGTCATTGTTGGACTCCTTGATTAATGATTTTCCTTCTATTACTTTCTGTAAGGCTGGATTTGTGGCTACGTATTGTTTAAATTTGTTTTTATCCTGGAAAATTTTGTTTTCTCCATTTATAGTGAACGAGAGCTTGGCTGGGTATAGTAGTCTGGGCTTGCATCCATGGTCTCGTAGTTTCTGCAGTACATCTATCCAGGACCTTCTGGCTTTCATGGTTTCCATAGAGAAGTCAGGTGTAAGTCTGATAGGTTTACCTTTATAAGTAACTTGGCCTTTTTCCTTTGCTGCTCTTAGTATTCTTTCTTTATTCTGTATGCTTTGTGTTTTGATTATTATATGGCGAGAGGATGTTTTTTTTTGATCCAGCCTATTCGGTGTTCTGTATGCTTCTTGAACCTTCATAGGTATATCTTTCTTTAGGTTGGGAAAGTTTTCTTCTATAATTTTATTAAATATATTTTCTGGACCATTGAGCTGCGCTTCTTCTCCTTCTTCTATTCCTATTATTCTTAGGTTTGGTCTTTTTATTGTGTCCCATATTTCCTGAATGTTTTGTGATGAGAATTTGTTGGCCTTCTGTTTTCTTTGATCAGCGTGTTTATTTTCTCTATGGTATATTCAGAATCTGAGATTCTTTCTTCTATCTCTTGTATTCTGTTGGTTATGTTTGCTTCTGTAGTCTCTATTCGTTTACCTAGATTTTCCCTGTCCAGCTGGCCTTCTGTTTGTGTTTTCTTCTTTGCCTCCATTTCAGTTTTTAAGTCTTGAACTGTTTCCATTATCTGTTTGATTGTTTTTCCTTGGTTTCCTAGGGTATCATTCACTGATTTACTCAGTTCTTCAAACTTTCTGTTATACTTCTCATCCATTTCTATAAGGGCATTTTTTACATGTTGTTTAAGGGCGTCAATCACTTTCATAAAGTCAATTTTATCTACTTCTTCATGATTAAGGTGTTCATGTCCTCCTGTTGTGAGGTCGCTGGGTTCTGTTGGTTTCATATAGTTTTTCAGATTGTTGGGTGAATTCTTGCATTGGCGCCTGCCCATCTCTTTCTCCGAATGCTCCCCTATGGATCTTCTTTTACCAGATCAGGTCTCCTTGCCTACTGATGTACCTTCCCAGTGATGGCACCCTGCAGTGATAGCTCTCCTGGTGCTCCAGTGATGTCTCTCCTGGTACCAATATCAGATCTCCGTGCCCAAAGACGGCTCTCCTGGTACCCAGATTAGCTCTCCCACTGATGGCTCTCCTGGTGTCAAGATCAGATCTCTGTGCAGGTTGGGTAGTTCATAAACAAAGCTCCTACCTTGCTTGGTGCAGGCAGGCCAGTGAACCAAAGGAAGTCTCGCCTGCCTACTTGCCCTGAGGATTTGCCCGCAGTGCCAGACAGACTGAGCTGGATGGTGTTATGTGCCCAAAGAGGAAATGGGGCAGAAGGAAGAAGGGTTCTGGATGCAAGCTAGGTGGGACAAGAAGAGAGAGGCAGTATGCAGGGTGTAGAGCCCCTGCAGGGAGCCCAGGGAGTATAGGGTGGGGGATGAGGAACTTCAGAGTTCCCTGTCCAGGGCTGCTTCCGCTGCCGCTGGTCACAAACTCACCCCCTGCTGCTGTCTCTCCTGGTGCCTTGATCAGATCTCCCTGCTCTTATTCTTAAAACGTTTCCCGAGGCGGGCTGGCGGAGGCAGCGATAAGCGGCGACAGTTTCCCACCAGCGGGAGGGCACACACCGTGCGGCCTGTGGTGGCACCCGGCAGGCTCACGGAGCAGCAAGCTCCGGTGGGTCCCACAGAGTTCCCAATGCGTGGCAGTTGAGAGTAGACCCATGGACACAGAAAGTAGCCATAAAAGCATTTATTAAAAGGGGAGAAAGGGGGGAGGGAGGGAGGGGGGGGAGAGAGAGAGAGAGAGAGGGAGAGAGAGAGAGAGAGAGAGAGAGAGAGAGAGAGAGAAAGAGAGGGAAAGAGAACCAGAGAGAGCTCGTGGCCACGCTAAAGAAACAGAAGGAGAGACAAGATGGCGTGGGCAGGTCAGAGGTCAGATGGAGTGGGCAGGTCAGAGTGGGCGTGGCTTGTCCCTTAAAGGGACATCAAAGCACAACATTCCCAGGTCTTCTTTATAATAAAAAGCAGGAGACAAGACACCACAGCCCAAAGGAACTGGGGCGGCGAACTCTCAAGAATGCTTCCTGCTGATTGTGGGCGTCGTCTTTTGGGGGGGCGCGAGAGAAGACTGGGTGCTGGTTGCATCCTGGCATGGCTGGTCTCTTTGCCTTTGACTGGTGTCTGTGGCATGAAAATTGTCTGGTGTCCGATTAGAAGCCGGTGTTGTTTGGAGGAGCTGTGTCCAGGCAGATGGAACACGTGGGTCGTGTAGAGAAGGTCCTCGGGTCCTGATCCTGCCCCGGGAGGGAGCTCAGAGTCCCGGCCAGCGCCTAAAGCCAGAACTCTGGCCCCGGGTGGAAGTCCGGGGTGCATGAATCATTTGCCTTTGACTGGTGTTTGTGGCATGAAAATTGTCTGGTGTCCCTAAGGTATTGGCAGAACAAAAACAAAGTTAAATTAAGGAAAAAATAATTTTAGGACCAGGGAATTGAGGGGGTATCTGACCTGTTTAATATGGATTTTTTAATTTGGCTCCCTTTTGGTGAGGTCATCTCGCAAAACCTCAACCTGACGAAACCTCTCAGCTGTCAAACTGTCAGATTTTTGAGAAGGATAAGATTTTACTTGAGTTACTGATTAAAAAATGACAGAGAGCTTACTTGATTGGCACCCAGAGCTACTCTTTTTGGGTCCTCCGTGGTCGCTGAAGGTTGTATTTGACCTTTTCTGTTTAGCGCAGGCTCCAGAAGACCCTGTGGGCTAAGAAATCTGTAGGAAGACAGGCCTACCTTGACCTGAGCAGCTAGGCTGTCGATTCCAGCGATTTCGTCCACGTCTGGAGATCTTTACGTTAGACGAAAGGCAGGTTCGCCCAATGGTCAGCGCTCTGCAGTTGAAGCGAAATGCAGAAGGACGTTGTTCTGTGTCTGTCTGTCTTCTGTCTTCTTTGGTGGGAGCAGAAAGCTGCTGCTAGGAGCCAACCTGTCTCTTTTTGTTATTAAGTTTTTTTTTTTAATAATTAAATATTTAAATATCACATTCCCTAGATCTCTGAGCAGTTGAGGGCAAAGAACTGTTTGTAATATAAGGTTAGTGGCAGAACCGACAATGGTAGAGAACAGCTTAAGAGACTTAAAGGTACATACCAGTTTAAAATATGGGACTCATATTTTGTAGTCTGAAATGAGATGTAATAAACAATTATTATATATAGAAAGAGTGAACAGGAATTGGGCAATGTGGACGCCTCTAATGGGCCCTATTAAAGGCATTTGATCATTACTCAAAACATATTTAACCGAGTTAACACGAAGAGTTTAGTGAGAACCAGGTGAAGAGGCAGGGTAAAACCAGGAGAGTGTGATCACATGGCCTGGCTCCCAGCCAAGATGGCGACCACCATGAGGTTGGAACTGAAAAAAAAACTGCACCATGCCACGGCTGGAATTGAAAAAGCCGGGAAGCCGGTTGCTATCCAGAGCCAAAATCGTGAAAACCCGCAGGACGAACACCCAGGACCGCGTGGAAAAGCATCCTTTGTCCACGGGTGGGGTGCTATGGCCTAGCTGGATCCTGGCGACCCAGAAACCAGGAAGGCTGGGGGCGCCGCTCCGAGCGACGCTTAACCGTAACCATCGAGAGAAGAGAAAAAAGGAAAGAAAGGAAATGGAAAGAAAAGATAAATACGCTGAGGACCCGGTCCCCAGTCGAATGCACTGCACGGGAAGTGTGCGGTGCTAACGTGGGCAGACCGGCCCCTGGGACCCGATCCAAACACGGCTCTGACAAAGGAAAGCAACCGCAGCAGAACGAAAGCAACCGTGGCAGAACGGGAGACACTCACCAAAAGAAGCGCCGATTGAAGCAAGTAGGGAAGCTGGCAAAGTGGAAAAGAACCTGGTTCGGGAGTCACGTGGCACCAATCTTATTCTTAAAACGTTTCCCGAGGCGGGCTGGCGGAGCCAGCGATAAGCGGCGACAGTTTCCCACCAGCGGGAGGGCACGCACCGTGCGGCCTGTGGTGGCACCCGGCAGGCTCACGGAGCAGCAAGCTCCGGTGGGTCCCGCAGAGTTCCCAATGTGCGGCGGTTGAGAGCAGACCCATGGACACAGAAAGTAGCCATAAAAGCATTTATTAAAAGGGGAGAAAGGGAAGGAGGGGGAGAGAGAGAGAGAGAGAGAGAGAGAGAGAGAGAGAGAGAGAGAGAGAGGGAGAGAAGGAAAGAGACAGAGAGAGAGGGAAAAGAGCCAGAGAGAGCGCGGCCACACTGAAGAAACAGAAGGAGAGACAAGATGGCGCGGGCAGGTCAGAGGTCAGATGGCGTGGGCAGGTCAGAGTGGGCGTGGCTTGTCCCTTAAAGGGACATCAAAGCACAACACCTGCAGGTTGGGTAGTTTGTAAACAAAGCCCTTACCTTCTTGTTGCAGGCAGGCCAGTGAGACAAAGGAAGTCTCGCCTGCCTACTTGCCCTGAGGATTTGCCCCCAGCGCCAGACAGACTGAGCTGGATGGTGTTATGGGCCCAAAGAGGAAAGAGGGCAGAAGGAAGAAGGGTTCTGGATGCAAGCTGGGTGGGACAAGAAGAGAGAGGCAGTATGCAGGGTGTAGAGCCCCTGCAGGGAGCCCAGGGAGTATAGGGTGGGGGATGAGGAACTTCAGAGTTCCCTGTCCAGGGCTGCTTCTGCCGCCGCTGGTCACAAACTCACCTGCTGGTCACAAACTCACCCGGCTGCTGTCTCTCCTGGTGCCTAGATCAGAACTCCGTGCAGGTTGGGTAGTTTGTAAACAAAGCCCTTACCTTGCTTGGTGCAGGCAGGCCAGTGAACGAAAGGAAGTCTCGCCTGCCTACTTGCCCTGAGGATTTGCCCCCAGCGCCAGACAGACTGAGCTGGATGGTGTTATGTGCCCAAAGAGGAAAGGGGGCAGAAGGAAGAAGGGTTCTGGATGCAAACTGGGTGGGACAAGAAGAGAGAGGCAGTATGCAGGGTGTAGAGCCCCTGCAGGGAGCCCAGGGAGTATAGGGTGGGGGATGAGGAACTTCAGAGTTCCCTGTCCAGGGCTGCTTCCGCCGCCGCTGGTCACAAACTCACCCGGCTGCTGTCTCTCCTGGTGCCTAGATCAGAACTCCATGCAGGTTGGGTAGTTTGTAAACAAAGCCCTTACCTTGCTTGGTGCAGGCAGGCCAGTGAACCAAAGGAAATCTCGCCTGCCTACTTGCCCTGAGGATTTGCCCCCAGCGCCAGACAGACTGAGCTGGATGGTATTATGTGCCCAAAGAGGAAAGGGGGCAGAAGGAAGAAGGGTTCTGGATGCAAGCTGGGTGGGACAAGAAGAGAGAGGCAGTATGCAGGGTGTAGAGCCCCTGCAGGGAGCCCAGGGAGTCCCCTCTCCATTTTTAAATGCAGGTTTCTGTGATGACGTCTCTCTACACTTGTCTTACTATCTGTTTTATATAAGTTCCTAAGATGTATTACTCAAGATCACTCAATGAAATGGTTGCAGGCAAATGATTTGGAACAAAGTAGGCTCAAGCAACTATAGTGCATGTGCTTTGCTTTATGTTTTTGAATGAAGTTCCAATGAACTTTGTGAATTTTTAAGAAGTTTATATGTGAGACCACAGAACCTTTTTATAAAATTAAAGAATATGGATAAAACTGTCAAAATAACTACTCTTGTTTCTCCTCAACAGAATCCACATATTAAAATTCATTCCTAGGACAATGGTTGCCATGTCATATATTCACCTTTATTCGAAGCTTTATGTTCTGATTATACAGAGACTACTAATCATGTCAATAAGGGAGATGATTCCATGAGAATTAGTTATCTAATCTTGAGACTTGCTCAGAGTAAGAAATCTATTCTCACTTTCTTCACAATCTAAGTCCAGCATGTGACTTGACAGCCTGGAAACATCTCATATTAAAGACTTACCTGTGAAGAAGCAGTGACTACAATACAGTATCCCAGAAGATTTTGTTCTTGGTCACTCTTGTGTCAGATGATAATTGCCCTTTTAGGAATATAGGGATCCCCAGATCCCAGTTTGGGCTGGCATCATTTCCTGCTGCAGTGATACACTTCAACATCCCCTGGCTCTGGCCAAAGCACTCACATCTGATATTTGGGCTTGGATTCAAAGATTCATTTTCAGAATCTTGTGTTTATGAAAAGCAACATCTTTTCAGCCTATGAATGTAATTGGAAGGATGAGGGGACAAAACTTTCAGAGGTGAGGAAATAATAACCACCTGTTCTTCATCTCCTCGTCTCACCATTATACAAACTGTAGCTAAGAAAGTAATGTTTTCATCAACTGCCAAGTCAGTCTTCTTTAAGTGGCTCGGCTAATTATTTATATGTATTTTGGAATTCTGAGCAGTTTAAAAAATTTTTAATAACATAGTAAATTAAATTTCACTATAAACTTAGACTTAAATAATTTATATTTTACAGTTACCTTAAGTTTGTAGAACATATGTTCAGAAATAGAAAAAGCAAAGATAGCATAACAAAGAAAGATAATTTCTCCATTTGACAGAATTTCCTTATGACTTAGATTCTTTAAAATATGAACTCCTTCATAACATGGCAATAGTGTTGGACATACATGTGCTGCTGAGGAGACAGTTTATGCCTCTCTGTTTTTTGTGTATACATGGCAACTATTCGTGTTTCCTTGATTATGAATCACTGTATTTTCTGAAAAATTATAGAGAACTAAAAGCATTGCTTTTATATTAAATACTTACATTTAAAACAGAAGTAAATTAAGATGTTCATGTCTTTTATTTCCTCAACAAGACTGAGTTACATCAATCCATTAAGAAATCATGGCTATATCAGTAAAGAAGCTTGAAAATACAATATATAGCAGGTACCTTTACAAAAACACTAACATTTCTGGAAAAACTTATTTTATAGCATTATAATGTTAAAATATGGTTTCAAAATTATTGTTTCACACAATTCCTAAGGACAGTCAAGTACCTTGAATGATCAATGTGAAGTGCATACAGTTAGGGAAAAATACTTAGCTTTTTCATTAAATATGAATAATAACAGATAAATGAATATAAACATCGATGTTAAATTTGAATTAGATAATTTAAGAAACATACTATTTTATCACACCCTTTATCTGATTAATTTTTAAACAACATTTCTTAGTTAAGAGAGGAAAAATGGGAGAGTAGCAATTTTATAAGATGGTTAAGACAGCAACTTACTAAAAGTGTGTTAACATCTATTTTATTGTTTAAATATATTTGTTTGTTTTAGATATTTAAAACAAGCATTTCTGCACATTTAGCATTTCCTTCCCCCTGCTCTTTGAAATAGACACATGTGTAAATTTGCATGGTTATAAACAAAGCCCCTCAGGATTTCAAAAAGGATGCCCAGGAAATTGACCCTTACAGGTAGGTAGAAGTTGATAAGCATGACTAAAGTAATCTTAGGAGACACTGAATGAATAAAGGAATTAAAACTTGATTAAGTGAGAAGTAACATTGTTATATTAGGTATCATTCTGAAAAGAGAAAGGAGGGTGAAATTGTGCAGAACTTGATTAAATGATAGTATGGGAAACTGGCATTTTTATAAATACTAATTTTACTTTAAGTAATATCCTATTTTACATTATTTTTATGAAATATGATAATGAAGCATTATAGTCAAAAGATAAGTGGTCACCTATAAGGCTTCCTATCTAATATATTCATATAAAGTCTTTGATAAAACTAAATGAAATGGGGAAATAAGGGGTTTCTCTTAATATACAATATACACGTGTATGAAAATGACATTATGTAGCACAGTACTGTGTACAATGTATGTACACAAAGAAATGTTTTGGAAATCTAAATAAAGCAATAAATCAATTGAGCTTATATTCTCTATTGTTTTATACTATGAAGTTACAATAACAAGGAAAATAGGTTATAAAACACAAGTTCAAAGGTGGCTAATTAAGTCTTACTTACCGTAACATAAAAATAAAACTCACAAGTGTAAAATTATTTTTCAAGGCTCTAAAAGTATTCAAAACTAACAAGAGCATTCTATATTGACTGCTAAACTACTCAAGACTGCCTGCTTTCATATTATAAGAAAAATACTGGCAGACAACTAACCCATGCATTATGTCTAACAAACCATTAAATCACTATGGTTGTATAATTTTTTTCTCAGCATTTTACAAATCCCCATTTCAGGAAGAGATGTGCAGTATCATTTCCTTTTACTTTTTCTTTCCAAATGCTTCTTTGTTACTTTTCCTACTGTCACAGTGGGATACCTACCAAAAACCTGTTTATATATTTGACAACTCTCTTTCTACCTTTCATGGGTAATTTTATAAGTGCTTTTGAAGAAAAGAGGGTAAATTTCTTAAAAGAATAAATGAGACAATTCGGAAAAACTGAGCAATCGATTGTTGAGTAATTTTCACAAGGTCTGTTTTTTTAGCTCTGAACTTTTTAAAGCATTTTCCTTTTATTTTTGAGATTGATAATTATGTCATTTCTCCCTTCGTTTTTCTTCCTCCAAACCCTCTCCTTGCTCTCTTTCAAACTTATGGCCTTTGCCAATAATTTTTACATGCACACATGCATTTAGGAATATCTATATATGCATATGTCCCGCTCAAACTGTAAGATGTTACTTGTATGTGTTTTCAGGACTGACCACTTGGGATTGGTTAATGAATTGGTGCACTTTTCCCTGGGTAAGACTCTTTCTCCTACTCTTATCCCTTACTTGTTTGTAGTTCTTTGTGTAGCTCTGTGCCTTTAACAGTTCTCATTCTCAGTAAACTCTTTATTCTTTGACTTTCCATTGAAACATGAATCTCAATCTCTCTCTCTCTCTCTCTTTCTCTCCCTCATTTTCCTACCTGTCTCCTATATAGAACATATCCTATCTTCCGTCTTTAGGATCCATGTTCTTCTAGCGGATTTCTGATCCCTTTCCATTTCCGTTTTATCGAACCTGCGCTTCTGTGTTTGCCGCCCTCCTTTGTATAGGTAGAGTGATGACAGTTAACGAGAGCTCAGGTGGCAATTTCATCCTGGTGGGCTTCTCTGATCAGCCACAACTTGAAAAGTTCCTCTTTGTGGTGGTGCTAATCTCTTACCTCCTGACACTGGTAGGCAACACAGCCATCATCCTTGTCTCCTGTTTGGATTCCGTGCTCCAAACACCCATGTACTACTTTCTTACCAAACTCTCTTTTGTTGATATCTGCTTTTCCACCAGCATTGTTCCTCAGCTGCTGTGGAACCTCCATGGTCCAGCCAAGACAATTACTCCCACAGGTTGTGCTATTCAACTCTATGTGTCTCTGGCTCCGGGGTCCACTGAGTGTGTCCTCCTCGCAGTTATGGCATTTGATCGCTGTGCTGCTGTTTGCCGGCCACTCCATTATGCCACAGTTATGCGCCCACGGCTCTGCCAGGCTCTTGCAGGAATAGCATGGCTGAGTGGAGTGGGCAACACGCTGATTCAGGGCACCATCACCCTCCACCTGCCTCGCTGTGGGAACCACAGGATTTATCACTTCATCTGTGAAGTTCCTGCCATGATCAAGCTGGCCTGTGTAGCAACGAAGTGCAGCTATTCATGGCTTCCTTGGTGCTACTCCTCCTTCCCCTGGCACTCATCTTGGTATCATATGGGTACATTGCCCAAGTACTGATGAGGTTAAAGTCAGCTCTAACCTGGGGTAAAGCTCTTGGAACCTGTGGATCGCACCTGCTGGTAGTAGTGCTATTTTATGGCACAATCACTGCTGTCTATATCCAGCCTAATAGTTCGTATGCACATAGTCAGGGGAAATTCATCACCCTTTTGTACACTGTGGTTATTCCTACTCTAAACCCCCTCATTTACACTTTAAGAAACAAAGATGTGAAGGGAGCTTTGAAAAGGCTAGTGAGAAAAGATAACAGCCCCAGAGAGAAAATTCTTGCGAAGTAGAGATATGGATCTGTTTTCAGTGATATGGAGGTGCTTATCCAGAGGCAATACCCAGGATCACCCTGACACAGATTATCCATAACCAAACTCACAGGCCTCTCCGGAGAGCTACCAGCAATAAAACCGCTCCCCTAATTATTGTACCCAGAGATGTCCTATGCTGATAATCACATTATCTAATAAACTGAAAACAGTTGCTGTTGTCAAGACTCCTGCAATCAATTTTCTCTTTTTATAGTCACTTTTTAAATTAAGAATTCTGGCTCTATATTATTAAAGATTTCTATTGATTGATCTCTTTTGTCTAAAGTGTGTTTAATGCTAGCTAAAAGTCTTTGAGGCATTCTTTAGTAGTGTGTTCATGCAAACCCTGTGAGACATAGTTTCTATATCCTTGGACCAAGGTCTCCTGGTAATGCCCTAGTCTAAGCCATACACCCGTGTTTTTGTTTTCCCTCAATGGTCTGCTCCAGTGGGTCTCCTAGTGGAGGTTTTTTCATCCTGTGTTTTTGCTAAATGAGATTTTCACAAAAAAATTAATTTTACATATCAAGTTATGTACATTAGATGATAATTTCTGAACTGTGATTACTGTATTCAGAATATTAGGTGATTTTATTAAATAACATGATCTTAGAAATCCAGTCCCTTCCAGGCAAAACAAGACAAGAAATTTGTAGAACTAAAAAATGATTATGAATTCCTCGGTTCTCAGATTCAGCCTTCTCTAGTTAGTTTGTAAAATTCTTTAAATGTTTAAATAATGTAAAATGCATGTTCTTTTGGTTTTCTTTAACTAGTCTAAGCAGAGGTAAAAGAACTTATAAAATTTCAAATTGGACAAAATAAGAAGAAAATGTATTTCTTAAAGCCATTAAATCTAAATTTAAAAGTCACCCCAATTATCTTTAATTTGTCTTATTAACTCTCAAATATCAAATTAAACAACCCATTAACAACATTAAAAATTAAGCTTGATTACTGAAATTGATTGAAGTAATTTTTTTGTGGAACTGTCCTGTTTAAAGTTAGATTGTTAACTTGTGGGTATTTTTATTACATTTACAATAGAGTTTACCCACTGTTCACTGCTTCTGTCTGATTCCAAGAAGCCAGACATTGCTACACAGCCAACATTATTAAGTAAAATCAAAGGGAAGGTAATGGACCAAGATCTCAATAGATAAACAGTTTTCAAATAAAATTACAACACCTTGATTTCTGATTTAAAATTACTATAAAGATGTAGGAATCGAGCCAGTGTGAAGTATTCAGCATTCAGAAAGCATGATAGATCAGCAGACCAAAATGGAGGGCTCAGTCACAAATACTTGACATTTTCAGTGGCTTTGCTTATGACTTTCTCTAGTTTTTGATAAAACAATTTAAAATATTTACAATACTTTATTAATGCATGTGTCTTTGTGCACAAAGCATACAGATACCAAGGAATTAAGAGAACTATTGGATTCCCTAGAGCTGGAATTGTCTGTCGGAGTCTACAATATACAGTGAATGTACAGATGACAGACCAACAGGCAGATCCTCTGGAAGTGTATACGTCCATGTCCACATGGAGCAACCCGATTTTAGAAAAATCACTGTCATATCTGTAAAAACCTTGTGAAGCCATGACTTTTCCCTTCAAAATGGAATTCCTTCCCAAAACACTTCAGCAGTGTGACTTCTGCACAGACAAGAGAGTAACCTTGCTCCATCCCCCACCCACCACACACAAACCAGAAGGCCTTAGGGTCATATCATTCATTCTTTGTTCTAATAGTCAAATTTACATAGAGACAATCTCACAAAATTGCCTGTTGACAGACTACATAAAAATTTCTGTAGAAGACAGGTACTTGGTGGGTGGAATTTTCTTCCTTTCTTTCTTTATATTTGCCATTGGGAGTCATTTTATTTCTATGTTCCTTTAGGTGTGATTCCATAATCCAATTTTAAAAAGTGGTTGGATACTCTCATAACATTTGCGCTGCTGTTTGTGCCACTATAGTTTGCAGGTGGATGCTAGATCCTGTTGATGGGTGTAGATGGGTGGATGGTGATAGTGGATCACTCGTTTGCCATCAATTGTACTATTCTCTGCGAGAGTATGTTCACATAAGTAGTAATGTCAGTTCATAGACACTACAAATGATCCACAAAAAGAGTTATTTGGGAATAGCTTAAAGAGTAATAAAAAAGAGGGCGTAAGTGGGGTAAAAAGCAAGAAAACTCTTATGTAGCAAATACTGCATTTAAATCTACAGAAAATGTTCTCATTGCCACAGCTATAAATAGCCAACAAATCTATGAACAAAATATCTCACAAAGGAATAGCAAAAAGTTACTTTGCATCCTGTTTTGTGAGATTATTCTCTTTTTAGAGTCTGGTAGCAAGGTAAACTGTGCCTTTGTCAGCTAGAGACCTAGAAGTAGCTCTCCATTGAGGCCAGCGGCCTGATTTTTACTAATGAAGAGAACTGAGAAGACATCTGCAGCCTTGTAGGAGGAGCTGGTATGCTTGCTGCTCTTAAACTGACAAAGCTATAATCAATCAGCATAGTCATCAACACCATGAGAGATCTGAGAAAAATAAATAACATTAAAAAACATATTAAAGGCTTATCCAATATAATCAAGTTGGCTTCATCCCAGTGATGCAAACATGATTCAGCATGCAGAAATCAATAGACATAATCCACCACATAAACAGACTAAAAGACAAAAACCATGTAATCATCTCATTGGATGCTGAAAAGGCCTTTGACAAAATCCAACATCCTTTCTTGGTAAAAGTCCTAGAGAGCTTAGGGATACAAGGGATATGCTTCAATACAATAAAGACAATTTATAGTAAACCCATAGCCAACATCAACCTAAATGGAGAGAAACTCAAAACATTTCCTATGAAACAAGACAAGATTGTCTACTATTTCCATACCTATCCAATATAGGACTTAAATTCTTACCTAGAACAATAAAACAACTGAAGAAAATCAAGGGACTACAAATAGGAAAGACTGACAGACAGAAAGACTATGACAACATGCACAAGACCTTCAAAGGTTCAAACTAGAAAAAAATTCAGCACTGAGAAGAGGAGTATGGCAGGCTTCATGCTTAGGAGAAGTTACTTAACACAAGACAAACTCCATGCTGTTGGTGTGTGTGTGTGTATGTGTACTTTTTGTTTTGTTTTGTTTTTGTCTTACTGACTTTTTCTATTAGATTTTCATTCTTTTTGTTTTTTGTTGCTTCTCTTTTCTTTTTCTTTTTGAGAGGAAAAAAATCCATGAAGTTGGGTGGGTAGGGAGTTAGAGATGATAAAGGAGTTGGGGGAAGGCAAAGAATATGGTCAAAATATATTATATGAAAAATAATAACAATTTTCAGTTCATCATAAAATAAATGAAATCCTTTCTTCAAAAATTGGAAACAAGATAATGACTTAAGTTAATAAAAAAACCACAATATTATTGAATAACAAATAGTGTAATGGTAATTCCCTAGCATGATAGATAATTTCTGTATACTATCAAAAACTGGAACCAAAAAATCTGTTATGCTCTGTTCCTTACATGCAGAGAAATCACAATGGAAACAAATCTATTACACAATGCAATATGAGATAAAAAATACATTGTGAGGAAGACTGAGGAAAGTAACACAGTCAGAAGGATTTTATGGGGCCCTCTTCTCATTACTGTCCTCCACAGCAGTGCAGATCATTACCACAGCCACTCATTTATCAGGAAGGTAACTCAAAATACTGATTAAAGGAAGATTAGATATAAAACTTTATCTTTATCTTTATAACATGCAAAATATTGAAGGTAGGAAATTATATTTCATTTTGTTTGTGTATGGCACAAAATGACTAAATTTCATGTAGATGTGTTTTTACACTTTTAAAAAGTTGCTACCCCTATTCATTTTCCACACAACATTTCTAATAAAATTTAATATTTACTTAATCATTTTTTGTTTTGTTGAACTAATTGACTATTTCATATAAACAATAACAAGTAGTCACAATCAGGATAGTTTTTCTGATTAGAAGAATAATGGCTGTTAGCAAGTCTGCTCCGGAACCAAGGACTGGATTTCAATAGGACCTGTTTTCACCTAAGCTGAATTCTATCCTTGCTCTTGTTCTCTTCCAAGTATCTTCTTCACTGCTGCCTTGACATCCTTGTTCCTCAAGGTATAGATAAGAGGGTTAAGCATTGGGGTCATGAGTCCGTAGAAGAGTGCCAAAAGCTTGCCCTTCAGTTTTGCTGAGCTGCTGTTAGGTGCCATGTATGCATATCCACTGATGGCAGAGCCATAGAACATTACGACCACCAAAAGATGGGACCCACAAGTGTGAAAAGCCTTCTTCCGACCTTCAGAAGACTGTATCCTTATGACTGCTCTGACAATATTGACATAAGAGAAAAGAATTAACCCAAGTGGGATAACTTTTATGACAACCACAGCAGCATACATCTCTATCTCATTGACCCAGGTGTCAACGCATGATAACTGAAGCATGGCAGGTACCTCACAGAAGAAATTCTCTATCTGGTATTTCCCACAACGAGGCAACAAAGAAGTCAGGACTGTCTGCACCAAGGAGTTGCTGAAACCAGTTACCCAGGCTACTGCTGCCAACAGCTGAGAGTGCATGACAACTGTGTGACGCCGAGGCTGGCAGATGGCCACATAGCGATCACAAGCCATGATGGAGAGAAGGCCGAGGAAGATGAACAGTTGTGCTATGCATCCCTCATAGCTGATGCTTCTGTTATGGCTCTGTATATTTATCAGCATCTGGGGGACAGTAGAAGTAGTATAGCAGAGATCTAAACAGGAAAGGTTGGCCAGGAAGAAATACATGGGGGTATGGAGTTTAGGATCAAGGCGAGACAAAATGATAATAGCTGAATTACCAAAGAGGGTCAATATATAGAAGATGGAGACGACGACAAGGAGAGCCATCTCCAGTCGGGGCCATTCAGAAAAGCCTACCAGAACCAAGCCGCTGGTGTGATGAGGGGTGCTATTGAGCCTTCTCATTGCTGGAATTCCATACTGAAAAATATCAATAATAGAGCTTTGCCGTCCTGGTTATCCTTAATGTTTCATGTAGTAAAGAAACTGGATAGGGGATGCTGAAACAAAACCGTGAATAACTTCATTTTATTTCTGCAATAAGAAAAATAGTATTAACAGCTGTGCATGTATAGTCTGTCATCCATTCTTATACCCACATTTTTACAAGTAAAGAGTTTTAGAAAGTCAAATTAGAACCACACTGGTAACCCCAACACTTGAAAGGCTGAAGCAAGAGGATTTATGTGAAAGAAAGGCCAGCACGGATTGCAGAGTGAGGCTCTGTGTCTCTCCATTGCTCCCGCAAGCTACCTAAATACCGAACAAAAATAAAGAAATAAAAGGCAAATATAATAAAGATGTATTATATGATACTTGTTATCAGGTGTTGTATCTATTAACACAGAAGAAAGTGAAAACCTCACTGAAGCTTCATTAAGTTTGTAATTTACTCAAAATATTTTTGAACATAATTTTTTTCAATTGAACTTGCCTTCCTGTAGGTTCTTTTATTTATTTTTTAAAAGAGAACAAACTATCCTTTTTTTTTTTCATTTCACGTACCAATACCCCCTTCCTCCCCTCCTCCCATTCCCTCCACCTTTCCCCCAACCCCATTCATGCCTCAGAGAGAGTAAGGCACATTCCTGCAGGTTCTTAATACTTTTGTATAATAGAAGTTTGAAATTGCTACCCATGAAAAGCAGTCAGTTGGTGGTGACAAATATACTTCTTTTTCTTTTCTTTTCTGTTTTTTTTTTTTGTAGAATCTTCTTTCTGCTTAATATAATTAAGACAACAAGGATAAAACCTCTAAAATGCAGTATAATGTGCATGTAAAATTAATATACAAAGATGTTTAGCCACAGAATAATGAGGAGTTAACATCACTGAGACTGATGGTATAAAATGTGTCCTTTTTTGTTTATGTAAAGAAACATACACACAGCGGGGCAGTGGTGGCACATGCCTTTAATCCCAGCACTTCCCTTGGAAGGCAAAGGCAGGCAGATCTCCATGAGTTCAAGGCCATTCTGTTCTACAAGAGCGAATTCCAGAACAGGCTCCAAAGCTACCAAGAAACCTGTCTCAAAAACAAACAAACAAAAAACAAAAAAAGGAAAAAGAAACATACACACACACATACACCAACAGTCAAATAACACAAACTATAAAAGTCAGTTTCCAGAGATGATCTCATTTTTTTCCAATTTAGTCATACTTCCTACATGAGGAAAATTCTCACATGATTTCTTAAAATTTTGCATTATATTCATGTAATCTTCCTGAAGCTAGAATGATTGTTTATATATTCAGCTTTATGCAGCAGAATGGGAAAAGTTGTGAAGAATATTTTTAAAAATTATCTGGTACTTGTTTGTGTTGTGACAACCACCAAAAATATGGCTATGTACATATGCAAATTGATTGCATGTATGTGTACTTTGTATATTTCATGCTCCTTTGTGTAAAATAAACACTTGGTTTAAATGAGAACAAATTACTCAAATTACACAGTTGAAGTACAAGGTTATATAAGTGTAATATTGTTGTTAAGATACCAAACATTATCACGACTCTTGGTAAAAAGGTTTTGTAACCACTTTAGAGATAATGTTTAATGTAATTTAAGAATAGTTTTAATCCCAAAATAAAGATATGTATAATTCTATTCCTTCACTTACTATAGAATTTTTGACAGTTTTATATGAATTTGTTTTTATCACCATCTTATTTTTGACAAAGTTGTACATGCTGTCTATAAATAATTTGAGAAATTTGAGAAATATGACTAAATATAGTGAATTATTCATGTGATAATAAATCCTAATAATTATTGTTGAAAACACTTTACCTCAGCTCTGTTAGCATTTTTCAATAATAGAAGGTATCATTTTACCTATAGTCACCCCTTTGTATGATAGATTTCTTGTTCTTATCTCTCTTGTTTCACTGAAATGTCTTATTCTTTGCTAATTATCTATGCAATTCCTTCTGTACCTCTCCAGCATCCCAGTAACTTTTGTTCAGCTCTGGTTCTGCCAGATCTTACATGCTGTTTGTCCAGCCAACAAAAGTAGTTATCTCGGAATAACTCATTATATGAAGCAGACACAATATAAAAGGTGAAATATTTTCTCACTTTTTTGAGATATATTTAATTGAAATCATGAAAAAAACGCAAAAATAAAAAATGTGTTCTTTGCCTTTCATAGAATTAACAATTTTATTTTACAATTGTATTACTTTTTTCCATATTTCTTTTTTATTTTATTTATTTATTTATTTATTTGGATTTTCGAGACAGGGTTTCTCCGTAGCTTTCTGGTTCCTGTCCTGGAACTAGCTCTTGTAGACCAGGCTGGCCTCGAACTCACAGAGATTCGCCTGCCTCTGCCTCCCGAGTGCTGGGATTAAAGGCGTGCGCCACCACCACCCGGCTTTCCATGTTTCATTTAGTGATTGTGCTTTGTTTTCTACTAACCAATTACAATAGATGTGGCTAAATATAGTTCCCCTCCAAGGAACATTGTAGTTCCTCTTACTGATATTTGTCATACTTGACATTATGGTTTCAATTATTTCCTGTCAGAGCCCTCAATGAAGACATCAGGAGCTGTTGTTTGGAACAGAGAAAACATCCATGCATTTCATCTCAGTCACTTTATAGCCCTCATAGTGGAATTACTGGCTAGGGAAGATGTCATAGAAATTCAGTGATTGGATGTAAAAGAGTAGATATGGAACCAAAAAAATTTCATGACATGAAAAATTTCAGGTTGATTACTAACCCACAATGGCAAAGAATGTTTTGGTCACCAGTTTCCTTGCGGTTCATGAATTTCATAATGGATATAAGCAGAACCATTTGATAAATTGAGGAGATAAACATCCTAAGTATAATTTGAGTTACCAGATCATAGTAATAAACAGATTGTTCTTTTGCATGTACCAATAAGCATTCCTTTTGGATTTAACTGAGATAAACATGAGAATTAATATTTTATGAAAAGAAAGGTGTAAGACTTTTAGCCTTCATGGATGGTCTTTGGACAATAGAGAACATCTGGAAATGGTATTTAAAGTGTAACAAACCACAAAATTGGATTTCACTCATGGTGGCATTTCATCTTGAACAGCATGACTTCTACATTTTTAAAGTATATGATTCATTACTAATTTTAAGGAAAACACAGCTAAAAGAAATTTTTAAAATTTCTAAATGAAATGGTGTTTCCTGAGAAAATTTTCCAAATAGCCTTTATTATTCTGAGAAAGTTTATAAGACAGAGTAGATATGTTTAGAGGTTTACTTAGAAAATAATATTTATAGCTATTTTAAACAAATAGTTGACAACAATTATTCAAAAAATGTTCTCATGCTTACATTCATAAAAAAATGTAGCCTTTCAGTTTTAAGCAGAAAAGGAGTTTATGTGTAGGGTGCATGATCAGATTGCCATGGGTAGAAGGCTCCTAATAACCTGTCTTTTCATTGTTTTTCTTTTTGCAAGCTAACTAGAGTGATAATAAACTCATTGAGCATTTGCAAGGTTCATTGTGGGTAAGCAGTGCAAATAAAAAATGTAGACTCCCTAATCCTCAGTGGCCATTCTTTGCAGATTATAGCTAATACATATAGAATTATGACTATGTGGTAAAGAGGAATCCAGATTCTTGATTATTTAAATCATTTCTCAAACCTATAAGTTGGTTTCTTATGAAATCTCCTTTGGTTTTGAGGACAATGTCAGTTCATGCTTTAGCATAACTACCTGGCACAGCTTCTCCTGCCATTCACTTGGCTATCCTGATGGATGAAACTAGTAATCCAATCTCAATATCACCCATGATGGTCAAGTTTAAGATGACTAGCCGGGTGGTGGTGGCGCACGCCTTTAATCCCAGCACTCGGGAGGCAGAGGCAGGCGGATCTCTGTGAGTTCAAGTCCAGCCTGGTCTACAAGAGCTAGTTACAGGACAGGAACCAAAAGCTACAGAGAAACCCTGTCTCGAAAATCAAAAAAAAAAAAAAAGATGACTTTGGTTTAATTTATTGTAAATTAATTTTTTTATTGACTGTAGTAATTTTAATTCCCAATCCCTGTTGTGCCTCTCTCCTGCATTGCTTATAGCCTCTAACTGTGAAACAAATGTTTTTACTATCATTACAGTTCACAAAGCAATACTTTGAAAAATATAAGAAACAAAAGTAAAGTTACCGGTTTTAGAATACTGACTGCTCATCCTAATGGAAGATGTGTCTCGGGTTTCTGGGTACCTCACTTCTTAGGCTGGCTTCACCTTTCGCTTCTGTAGTTCCTTGCAGCTCTGAACCTTCGGTGTATCTAACCCTCACCACAAATCTGACTCTGCTTATTTTGTAAGTCACATTTGCCTATAATCTGCCTTTTAACCCTTGTAGACTAGTGACATTAGAACCAAATGTGTTAGAAATTCTGACCTTAGGGAGTCAGTCCCTCTGTTGCAATTAAGCAGAATTCAAGTAAATGAGAATTTTGGCCATGGGGGAAAATACAAGAAATAGCAGCATAAATTATTACAAAGCTATTAAATTCTATGTGATTCTTCTACTGGTCTCATCTCACTTTTTAAAAAATTATCTATTTCTTTTGTGTAATACACACTGAAGACACTTTATATTTAAAGTTACATTTAATTTTGAAGATGCCCCCTAGCTGCTGGACTGACCCTCAGTTCTCCTTGAGACTCTTTCCAGTAAGGATGCTCTGAGATACTAATGAACTGTGCCTTACAGTTGCCTGCTTTTGAAATTAGGTTAATAAGCAGCATGTAATTAATATTATTTGTGACTGGTTTCTGTTGTCTAACATTTATGCTTTTCACATATCATTCCACCTATGAAAAGAAGATGTACAACAGCAATTATACTTTTGGTTATATTTAGGGGCACATGATGTGGAAAGAACTTTCTCGTATATATCTTTCAATGAACAAATGAATAATTTTTATTTTTTGCTAAATCTAGGAATGTAATTTCTTTTTTCCATATTTACAAGTAATTTTTTCTTTTTATTATTATTTCATTAAAAATTTCTACCTTCTCCCCTCCTCCCATTTCCCTCCCGCTCCCCCCATTCCTCTTCCCCTCCCTCTCCAGTCCAAAGAGCAGTCAGGGTTCCCTGCCCTGTGGGAAGTCCAAGGTCCTCCCCGCTCCATCCAGGACTAGGAAGGTGAGCATCCAAACAGAATAGGCTCCCACAAAGTCATTACATGCAGTAGGATCAAAACCCAGTGCCATTGTCCTTGGCTTCTCAGTCAGTCCTCCTTGTCAGCCACCTCAGGGAGTCTGGTTTGATCACATGCTCCATCATCCAGCTGGCCTTGGTGAGTTCCCAATAGATCAGCCCCACCGTCTCAGTGGGTGGGTGCACCCCTCGTGGTCCTGACTTCCTTGCTCATGTTCTCCCTCCTTCTGCTCCTCATTTGGAACTTGGGAGCTCAGTCCATTGCTCCAAAGTGGGTCTCTGTCTCTATCTCCAACCATCGCCAGACGAAGGTTCTATGGTGATATGCAAGATATTCATCAGTATGGCTATAGGACAGGGTCATTTCAGGCTCCCTCTCCTCAGCCGCCCAAGGATCTAGCTGGGAACATCTCCATGGACACCTGGGAATATCTCTAGAATCAAGTCTCTCGCCAACCCTAAAATGGCTCCCTTAATTAAGATATATACTTCCCTACTCCCATATCCACCCTGCCTTCATCCCAACTGTCCCATTCCCCCAAGCTCTCCCCCTTCTCCCCTTCTCACTTTTTTCTCCCCATTTCCCATTACCCCGACCCCACCCCACCCCCAAGTTTCCAATTTTTGCCTGGCAATCTTGTCTCCTTCCAATATCAGGAGGATAATTATGTTTTTCTTTGGGTTCATCTTATTTAGCTCCTCTAGGATCTCATATTATAGAGTCAATGTCCTTTATTGATGGCTAGAATCCACTTATGAGTGAGTACATACCATGTTCCTCTTTTTGGGTCTGGGTTACCTCACTCAGGATAGTGTTTTCTATTTCCATCCATTTGCATGCAAAATTCACGATGTCATTGTTTTTTACCGCTGAGTAGTACTCTAATATGTATATATTCCACACTTTCTTCATCTATTCTTCTATTGAAGGGCATCTAGGTTGTTTCCAGGTTCTGGCTATTACAAATAATGCTGCTATGAACATAGTTGAACAAATGCTTTTGTAGTATGATAGAGCATCTGTTGGAGGAATGTAATTTCTTATCTAAATGTTAGAGCATATTCATTTTTAATAAAGATTGCCAACCAGGTTACAAAAGGATTGAAATAATTTATGCTCCAGCTGTCATCAATCTTCATTTCCTTTAAAGCCTCTTAGATTGGTCATATCATGTTTTATAAAATTATTATTTATCCATTTTGTTTTGTATATTAAAAAATCACCGTTAAGACAATAATAATTATGCTGAAATAAACATGAATATGTGTACATATTTTTCTATGCACCTACATATACATATAAATAACATAATATTTTCTTCAACTCAAATATTCAAATAATGTAACTGTTGATTCAGTTAATGTTTGGTAATGATTAAGCATGTTAAAAGTTTGTTATTTTCGGACAATGAGGACTACTGAGAACTGAAGAACAATGGCAATGGGTTCTTGATCCTATTGCATGTAATGGCTTTGTGGGAGCCCAGGTAGTTTGGATGCTCACCTTAATAGACCTGGATGGAGGTGGGTGGTCCTTGGACCTCCCACAGGGCAGGGAAACCTGCTTGCTCTTTGGGCTAAGGAGGGAGGAAGCCTTGATTGGGGGAGGGGGGAATGGGAGGTGGTGGCAGGGAAGAGGCAGAAATCTTTAATAATTAAATAAATTAATTAATTAATAAAAAAGTGTTATTTGACTAATTGGATATGAAATACATTTAAAATTTGAGAATCCTTTCTGATTTAAGGTGAAGAATTTAGTTCTGCTCAGTAAACTTCACAAGCTTATCATGAGCGCATTCTTCTCCTTAAATCTGACGTGCTATAAATATCAATTCAATCTAAGCAGCTGAAAACTGTTCACACCTTCCTCCATCACATGTGTGTGTCTGTGTGTGTGTATGTATAGAGCAGGTGTAATGCTCAACTATGTTCATATCAGCATTATTTGTAATAGAAAAACCCTTAAACTATAAATTCTCATCAAATGAAGAATGCATAAGTAAAATGTAGTATGTTTACATAATGGAGTACCACACAGCAGAAAAAATAATGACATCTTGAAATTATCAGACAAATGGATGGATCTAGAAAAAATCATATTGAGTGAGGTAACCCAGACCCAGAAAGACAAATATAATATGTACTCAGTCGTAATAGCTTTTAGAAATACTTCCAGCTGTCATGGGTGCAATATTATTTCTGTGGGATCTTTTAAAAACTAAAATGAAACTTAAGTTTCAAGATTACTATCTGGTACAATTGCATATAGTCTCTGAGTAGTTGGTAGGGTTTTTCTGAAGTTCTTACTTGAAGATCTGGCCAGAATGTTGTAAGAAAGCACGCCATCAAAGCTAGCCAAGCTGGAATTATCTTGAGCATTTTGTATCTCAAAGCCTATCCTAGTGTGGTGGAGATGAGGCTGATACAAGTCGTCTGTTATAGAGCTGGAGGTGTCAAAAGGAGTTGGATTTGAAAGAGAGAACGGAGAGACTAAGATCTGCAATTGGCCTACCTGTTTCGATAGCCTGCAGGGCCTGCTAATCCCAGGGAATGCCTGCAGATGATACGTACTGGGATATCAGTATGAAGAAATATTGGGTGAAGAAATATTGTAGGAGAAGGTCTTCATGGTCTGTTGGGTAGGGTTTCAGAGAGGAGGGGCTACTACAGTGGGTGTGCTGCTGCAGAACTGGGGATGAGACTGGAGAAGGGACTGGGAAGAATGGAGGGAGAGGTAAAGACATTCAGTTAACCGAGCGGCTTCCCTGGCCTGAATGACCTGCAAGTTCCAAAATATTGACCATTTAGCATTAAAAAAACTTCCATGGAAACACTTGAAAATAAATGTTTTCTTTAATATTTTAAAGCAAATAGTTTCAAATTAACATTTCAGCATATTGTAATATTTACACTGTTTTAGTTAATTACAATTTACAAAAGAATTCAAAGACTTTTAGCATGTGACATTATAAAATAAAGACATGAACTGATATAAGACCATTATATAGTTACTTTAGAACAAAGATTTGTGTGTGATATAACTGGATAGGAAGCAGAAGTCTTGGGGGCATCAGGGATAGAATTTGCAAAACTTCTGAGATATCGCAATTTAGATTTTCATCCTGACTAAAACATAATAGAATGCTCTCTATTGTATTGGTCTCTTTAGTTGTATCCCTTAGTATTTGAAATCATTTCAGAATTAGTAATTAGAACATAGCCCTGGATGAAGAGATACTTTCAAAATTACAAAGATACTCAATATAAATTGGAACTGGAGGTTACTCTCGTGCTTGCCAGTTCCCAGATGAACTTGCAGAGGTTTAATATTACTTATAATTGTTTTGCCAATGTCTCAGGCATATTACTGACGAGTTCCCACAATTAAATTAACCAGTTTTTGCTATTCTGTGTATTACCATGTGGCTGGGCCTTACTGGGAATAATCTGGCATCTTTTTCCTTCAGCGTCTCCCAGACTCCACCTTCTTTTTCCTGTTTGGATTTCCTGCCTAGGTACATTCTGCCCTGCCATAGGCCAAAACAGCTTTATTCATCAACCAATAAAAGTAATATTCATTCACAACATAAGAATGACATCCCGGATCAATAAGTCAGACAGAAAATGTATCAATATTTGTTTGTTTACTCTGGTTCTATATTCATGTTTATTAGTGAATAATTCTGTGTGGTTCTGTTGTTACCTATTCCTGCTCAGAACTTTTTTCAGGCCCAAAGTTCTCCTCAGGGCTGCCTTGACTTTCTTGTTCCGTAAACTATAGATGATGGGGTTCAGCATGGATGTCACCGCTGTATAGAAGAGGGCCAAGAATTTGGCTAGTCATTCCTGGTGAGTGACTAGCCTTGGGCCTCAAGTAGGAAATAGATGCTGAGCCATAGAAGAGTGTGACTACAAGTAGGTGGGAGGAAGAGGTAGAGAGAGCTTTATGGCGTCCCTCAGGTGAAGGCATCAACAGCACGGCAATCAGAATCCTGACATAGGAAGAAATAATCAGAAAAAATGGGCTGGATATGCAGAGGACTGCCGCCACAAAGACGGCAGCCTTGTTTTGGGATGTATCTCCACAGGCAAGTGCCAGGAGGGGTGGAAGGTCACAGAAAAAGTGGTCTATCTCACAGGGCCCACAGAAGTCCAAAGAAAAAATAAAATTCGTCTGTCCCAACCCTACTATGCATCCCATTCCCCATGAAACCATTGCCAAATGGGCACATACCCCATGGCTCATTCAGGTTGCATACTGGAGTGGGTAGCATAAGGCCATGCAGCGGTCAAAAGCCATGGCTACCAGTAGATAGCACTCAGTTATTCCAAAGAATGAGAAGAAAAACATCTGTGTGGCACAAACCTCCCAAGAGATCCCTCAAGACTCACTCACAAGACTCTGCAGCATCTTGTTTATGACAGAGCAAGTGTAGCCAATCTCCAGGAGAGACAAGTAGGCCAGGAAAAAGTACATGGGTGTGTGCAGGGCTGGACTTGTAAAGATGGCAAGGGCTATGAGTGCATTGCCTGTCAGTGATACCAAGAACATGAGGAGGATGAGGGTGAACAGGAGGAAGCACTCTCCAGGGACTTCAGAGAACTTAGCAAATGCAAAGCGTTTGACAGACAAGCTGTTCTCCAGCCACAGGGAGCAATTGACACTCATCTCCTGGAAGAGAGAAGAGCAAGTCATTAGAAGGATTCTTGCAGGTGGGGGAAATTATTCAATTTAATACTTAAGATCCTCAGTTAAGTCAGAGACAGAATCTTCATCTTCAGCCATAAAATTAGTGTTTACAAACAAGTATTTATCGTCACAGAGTTTCATATCTAACCTTTTTCTCTGCTTACCACATCAAGTGATTTTCCAACGTGTACTGAACATTATACTGAGTGACTCAGGACTTAGGACAGGTGCTGCACCCTTGTATTCCCAGCCCTGATGAAGCTGAGGCAGGAAGCTTACCATTGGTTTGAGTTCAGCCTCACTTGTGGAGTAAGATATCAGCCAAATAAAAGAAAAGGAAATCATTACTTGTGACTCAATTCTTTTTCCATGCTTTTCATTGACGTGTTATCAATGTCCCCTTGAAAATCTGCTCTCCCACCAACTCTTATCTATGCTTTCCTATTGCTGTGGATACTCTCTCTCCACCCATCTCAGAATGTAGTAGGGCCAGAGTATTCTGTGATTTCTTTTTTTTTTTTTTTTTTTTTTTTGGGTTTTTCGAGACAGGGTTTCTCTGTGGTTTTGGAGCCTGTCCTGGAACTAGCTCTTGTAGACCAGGCTGGTCTCGAACTCACAGAGATCCGCCTGCCTCTGCCTCCCGAGTGCTGGGATTAAAGGCGTGCGCCACCACAGCCCGGCTGTGGCTAATATTCATATATTCATATACGTGCCTTAAAACATAATTCCTTCAGCCGGGCAGTGGTGGCGCATACCTTTAATCCCAACACTTGGGAGGCAGAGGCAGGCGGATCTCTGAGTTTGAGATCAGCTAGGTCTACAAGAGATAGTTCCAGGACAGGCTCCAAAACCACAGAAAAACCCTGTCTCGAAAAACCAAAAAAAAAAAAAAAAATCATTCCTTCAAGTATGACTTATATTTATGTGAAGATAAAATCAAATCAAATAACATCTTAGAGAGCAGGCTGGTCATGAACTCACAGAGATCAGACTGCCTCTCTTTCTAAGTGCTGAGATTAAGAGCATATTCCACCACCACACAGCCATTTCCATATCTTAATAGTTCCCATCTTTTAATAGAGCATGCTTTCTTAGTGAGAGTATCATGGTATGCACACTAAATTTCTACTTTCTTATTGTTATTCATAAAATTCTATGAATCAGAGCATTGAGTTTAATAAAGAAAAAAAGAGTAAAAGAGATGTGGTCTTGGTATGTAGTACAGGCTGCCATCAAATTCCCAAATTCCCTGCCTCAGTCTCTGGAATGGTGGGGTTCCCACAGTAAGTCATTGTGCCTGGCATGATAGAAATTTCTCTTTAACCATTCACTCAATGGACCTCACATTATAGTTCCATCAAACTGCTTGGATTTTGCACGTGTAGTATTTATACACTTCATTTTCTCTTTGTTCATTTTCTCACTGTATGGCTTCTGTGTCCTTGCTTCATTGTTTATCTATCTAGGAAACTCTTCAGTTCCAGTATAACTTTGTCTTTTTTCTGAAAATCACACAACTCTTCCACCTAGCAGTCACACTCCACGCTTTTCTCACTAAAACTGATAAAATAGCATCTACCACTGTGGTATTGATTACTTCTCATTTCCTTCTGAGTACAGCCTTATACAGAGACTGTGTACGGACTTCACTTTCTATCATTATATTTTCCATCTTTAACAATCCATAAATTCTCATGTAATGAGAAGTCTCCCAGCATTCTGTTCTGTCCACTCCACCTATCTAAGCTGCTGTCCTATCAAAAGGGCCACGGCAGTTTTTTTGTTATTAACCAATGACCTTCCTCCATCATAGAGTGAAATACAGGTTCACTCTGGGAAGACTGTGTATCAGTTAAAATCTTAGTATAGACAACAATGCAGATAACACTGTTTAAACTCTGTTCTTTAATTTGACCACTTATTAAAAGGGGCTGAGAAAGAAATCTATTCCCCCATGAGACTGCTTTAGTGAGAACTACGTTACTTCCCTAAAATCACTTTTAAAGTGGTCAGGTGCTGAATGCTTACTAGCCACACAGGATATAAACAGGGTGTATGTCTACGCACAGCCATACTATATTTACCTTTGTGTACACTGTATTTTGGGAAAACTCACACCACAGTCGGTAATCTTTGCTCCTATCATTAATTGCTCTCTAAATTATAATTTTTATTTTGTGGATAATGGAAAAGCAAGATTACTTAAAACCTGCATACACATATAAAAATGGTGCCTGCATCTTCTTTCCTGAGAGGATATAAATGTGTATAATGCATTATTGTATCTATTAGATAGATATTTACCTGTGTATGCAGAAGTTCTAAAAACTTAAGGGTAGAGAACATGTGGGCTGACTTAAAGTTCTGATGAGCACGAAGCAGGAAGTCTGGGATTACTTGGACTCTCAGGGAATTCAGATCTTGTAAAAATAGCCAAAACACTGGGTATTCTGTTGTGATGCTTTTTATACTTACTTCGAAGTATTATAAACTTTCCTGTGTACTATATTAAATTCAAATATCTATATTTCTCATGTATTTTGTATTGACAAAATCCACATGTGACTGAACAAAGGAAAATAATCTAAGAAGCCAACCCAGAAAGAGTTATGTTTTAAATTTGAAATATTTTCTTAAATACGCTGCACTTAGTAGTAGTTTCTATATTTGTATAATAAGCTCTCCATATACAGAGTGTGGTCTTGAATCTTAATTAAATTTTCAGGAACTCAGTTTAGGAAATGCAACCAGAATGATATATTTTCATCTCAATCCGTGGAGAGAAAATTATTTACTCAGAAGGAGTATCAAGATTCTTGAGAAAGAAATAAGGGTCAGAGTGCTCTGGTGTAAATATCCTATCTGCCTCTCACCTGTTACATTTTCTTGACCTTAATTTTGGAATCACTGGTTCCTTGTAAGCACTACATGTTGTAATCTTCCCCATCTTTCTAGTTAAGCAATTTTAAGTGGTTTTATACCAATAATCAGCTCTATTTTATACATAGGCCTTCAGTGTTATAATGTGTGCCTTAAGAACTGGTAAAGGAAACTTGTCTCGAAAAACCAAAAAAAAAAAAAATTAGAACTGGTAAGGTCTGGAGGTTCACTTGGCAACTAACTATATGCAAGAGATGGTGCACGAGATGAGAGGATTTTGATATCTTACAGTCTTGGTTTTGCATGATACACTACACATCTCAGAGCCCCAAGTCAAGCTCACTATACGTTGTTCTGCTTTGTGAATGATACAGGTGAAAAACATCATTTCCCAGAGTCAGAAGGTTAGAAAAGTTCATTGGTGGATTCGGTTCCTTGTCTGATCTTATAAGCTATGACACACTGTAAGATACTGTTTCTGAAACAGTGCATTGTCTGCAGGTAGAAACTGTCAGGAAGGGAAAGAATTTCTGTAGATTGAGCAGGAAAAGATAATTAGGATGCTTACTCCCATTTTCCCGGTTTTACCACATTCACTCACCAAGGACCACTTACCCAACTGAATTACACTTTAGGTCAACCCAGTAGAAAGAGTAGGATCGCTTGATTAGATTACAATGTACCATATAACTTGCGTATCACAGTGACAAAATGAATTCTAATTTACCAGGAAACAAGTGATTAATAGCAATAGAAAGCTGTTTTCTGAGGTGGATGCTGAAGTCTGCACAAACTATAAAAGTCTTAACAGAAGCAGACAGTAAGTAATTAGAATAAAAATAACAGGAAAATGTTTTGAGTATTAATTATCCTTTTATATACTTTAATTCACCCTCCACAGGCCCGGCTTGATAAATTAACTGTGCCACCTACCTCCAATCACAGTACTTGAAGAGATAATTAAGTAGTTTCTGCTTCTGATAAGCTACTCCAGACTTTCTCTTCATCCTTTCCTTACTGCATACAGGGGACACACACAATCTCCATCCTCATCTCTACATTGTTTTGAAAAGCTTTTGTTATCATAAAAAACCATGCCTGATGTCAACAAGATTGTGTCTCAGGAGAGAGGACCATGTCCTTCAAGGCAATGTCCCAGTATCACAGATGCACACACACACACAAAAAAAACACCCCACAAACACACACATTACTACTCATAGAACACTTCTTCTTTTCTGGAAAACAATGAGATCTATGCATATTATACTAAAGTTCTTCTGTGTTCCGAGTCATTTCCATTTTACTCTCCCCAGGAGACTCACACTCTCTTCTCACTGGTGAGTATCAGGAGTCACTGCATTGACCTCCTGAGAGTCCTTATGGATAGGCCATAGCTCTGGGCAGAGCAGCCTCACTCTGCAGCAGCCCTTTCTCCTGAGAAATAGTTCTATCAAAAACATCTGAATCACCTCATCCACAAGGAGGGTGTCCCAGTAGCCTAACCATCTTTCCACTGCATCAGCTTTGCCACAGGCAAAAATTGGGAGCATGGGGGTTGGGACGCGATGAGGGCAAGGGGAGAGGGGGAGAAAGAAGGGAGAAGGGGAGGACTGGGGAGAGCTTGGGAGAGTGGGATGATTGAGATGGAGGAAGGGCAGATATGGGAGCAGGGAAAAAGATATCTTAATTAAGGGAGCCATTTTAGGGTCGGCAAGATACTTGACTCTAGAAGGGCTCCCAGTCCCAGATGTCCAAGGGGATATCCCCAGCTAGGTCCTTGGGCAGAAGAGGAGGGGTGCCTGAACTGGCCTTATCCCATAGCCAAACTAATTAATATCTTGAATATCACCATAGAACCTTCGTCCAGCGATGGATGGAGATAGAGACAGAGATCCACATTGGAGCACTGGACTGAACTCCCAAGGTCCAGTTGAAGAGCAGAAAGTGGGAGAAGATGAGCAAGAAAGTCAGGACCGTGATGGGTTCATTCACCCACTGAGATGGTGGGACTGATCTAAGGGAGCTCACCAAGGCCAGCTGGACTGGGACTGAAGGAGCATGTGATCAAACCAGACTCTCTGAATGTGGCTGACAATGGGGGCTGACTGAGAAGCCAATGATAATGGCACTGGGATTTGATTCTACTGCATGTACTGGCATTTTGGGATACTAGTCTGTTTGGATGCACACTTTCCTAGGCCTGGATGGAGTGGGGAGGGCCTTGGACTTCCCACAGGGAAGGGTACCCCACCCTCTCTTAGAACTGGAGGGGAGAGGGAGGGTGAATGGGAGAGTGGGAGGGAAATGGGAGGAGGGGAAGAGGTGGAAATTTTGAATGGTATTACTTATACAACAAAAATTAAAATAAAAATAAAAAAGAAAGTGCAATGACCAAATTATTCATCTGTTGTTTTCCAGTTGTATCAAATCCATCATTTCTTTATTTCTCTTTTAATTAAAATGGATTTTTCTCTCATAAAATATGTACTGATTACAGTTTGTCCTCCCTCTACTACTCCCCCTCCCTCTCCATCCTCCCTCCCCACAAGATACACTCCCTTCTGTCTCTCATTAGAAAAGAACGGGTTTCTAAGTGATAACAACCAAACATGATGAAATTAAATACAAGATAAGACAAAAACCATCACATAGAAGCTGTACAATGAAAAATCAATAGAAGGAAGAGCTCAAGAAAAGGCACAAGAACCAGAGACCCACTCATTTGCACATTCAGGAATCCATGAAAACACTAAACTGAAAAGCTCTATTATATGCACAGAGGACCTGGCGCAGACCCGAGTAGGTTCTGTGCCTGCTGCCACAGTCTGCGTTCATATAAGCTTTGCTCAGTTGGTTCAGAGCCTTCTTCTCTTGGTGTCCTGCATCTCCTCTGACTTTTCCTCTTTTTGCCTCCTCTTCCTCTGGGTTCTCTGATCTCTGAGAGGAGAGTTTGATGAATATTTTCCATGTAGAGCTCTGTGTTCCAAGGTTTTTCTCTCTGTGAAACGTCTGTCCGTGTGTCTCTGAATTTGTTTCCATCGCTGCAGCAGGGAAGCTTCTATGATGATGACTGAATAAGGAAGGCTCTGATCTATGAGTGTGGCAGAATATCTTCGAGGGTCATTTCGTTCTTACTTTTATTTTTGCTTTTGAGCATTAGCATTTTTATCCTAATCCCTGGTTCCTGGACACTCAAGCAATGCCGCATAATCAAACCATACATTGGATAATTACTCCCACAATGCACTGCATTGTGCCACTGTTGAGCCTTAGTATATCGTATAGGCAGGATAACAAAGTTTTGTGGCTGGGCTGGTATATCCATTTCTCATTTGGTAGCCTGTAGAATACTTCCTGTACCAAAGATATTAGATCATGGGGGTGAAAGTTCTACATAGGCACCAGCTAGATGTCTCCAGTCCAATGAGTTGTGTGGGAATTGTACTCTACATACATGATGTGAATTTTTTTAGCTTGAGATTTTGTGGGATTCCCAAAAGCTGGAGATGGGGTGTCTCTGAAACTTTTGCCTTCTTTTGGAACTCTTTTTCCTCTGCTGGGTTGTCCTAACCAGCCTTAATATGAGGGTTTGGATCTAGAAATAAAGCATCTTTTTATATACTGTTCAACTGATATTACTGGGAGGCCTGCTCTTTTCTTAAGAGAAGCTCAGGAGCCATGGATCTCGGGGAGAAGAAGAGGGGGGATGTTGGGAAGAGTGGATGCTGTGGTCAGAAAGTATTTTATGAGAGAAGAATAAATAAAAAGAAAATCAGATGTATCCCTAGTTACCTACTTGTTATTGCTATGTCCCTCAAATTTGCCCACTCACTTACAAATTCATTGATGGATTAGTTAACTGATAAGGTAAGTGCATCATATTCTGTCACCTCTCAATGATGCTGCAAGGTTGGAACTAAGCCTTCAGCACAGGAGCCTTTGGGACATTTTAAAAGAGAAACCATAATAGGAACAGGTAAACATGAAGGGCTAACTTTATGCCATAACCAGCTCTCATAATTAAGTGGTTAAGAAGATATCCCTAATAGATAGATTCCTCCTTTTTGAGAGACTATAGAGAATCAGTAGGAGAAGGATGCTCACGAGTCCACAATTGTACTATTAAGGATGTGGAATGTTAGTATAATGACTATACTTTACTCACTATATTTTTTAAATTTTAGTTTTGAGATTACAATATAATTATAAGAATTTTCCCTCTTTTTCCTCCTTCCAAGTCATCCCATACACTCCTTCCTGCTCTCCTTCAAATACATGGTCTTTTCTTTTACTAATTGTTATTGGATGCACATATGCATATACATTTCTGAATATAATCTGTTGGGTACATATAATGCTACCTATGTGTGTTTTGTTTTGTTTTGTTTTGCTGACTGGCACTGGACAACAAATTCGTATGCTCTTCCCTGGGGAAACAATTTCTTCAGCTCCTAGATTTTCTAGTTGCCTATAGTTCTTTGTGTAGCGTTGAGAACTCATGGGCTTTGCCTTTTTCGGTTTGGCATGTCCGTTGGTATATGCCCTGTATTCTTGACCACAATACTTCACTTTTGTTTTTATGTAATCAGTAATTGAGGGACTGTGATTTTAAACTTAAGTAACAGAAAAAGAATACTTTCTATTCTTTAGTGTCTGAATTTTTCAGATCTTCATTTTCAGAACATGCCTTCACCATGAATGGCACAGTGGATTAGTGACCACCCAGTTGTCAGGAGAGTCTTCTAGCACTGTTACTGTGCAGTCAATGTCTCTCTAGATGAAGTGGGCTCAGAAAGCACTTGCTGGACTGCAGATGCTAAACCTCTAAATTACTGCTGAAGATTGGAAAGCTTTGATGTAAATATATAAAAAGGGAGAGTAGAGGAATAAGGATAGGAGTTACGTAACAAGAGATATCAACTGTACCAATGTCTATGAACAGTGTAAAAGGAGCTGATATTGACTCAGGTTCACTAAGGCTGCTCTTGTTTTGGTAAATCTGGTCAAATGGATGCTTGACATTATATGCAGTTTTTTTTTTTTTACTTATTTATTTATTTTTATTCTTTTTTAATTAAAATTTCCACCTGCTCCCCATTTCCCATTTCCCTCCCCTCCTCCCAAATATTGCCCTCCCCCCACTTCCCTCCCCCTATCCCCACTCCTCTTCTCCTCCCCCCACTCCATTCCCCCTCCTTCTCGTTACTGAAGAGCAGTCCAAATTCCCTGCCCTGCGGGAAGACCAAGGTCCTTCTATCTACGTCCAGAAAGGTGAGCGTCCAAACAGGCTAAGCTCCCACAAAGCCAGTTCATGTATTAGGATCGAAACCTAGTGCCATTGTCCTTGGCTTCTCATCAGTCTTCATTGACCGCCATGCTCAGAGAGTCCGGAATCAACCCATGCTTATTCAGTCCCAGACCAGCTGGCCTTGGTGGGCTCCCAATAAATCAGTTCCACTGTCACAGTGGGTGGGTGCATCCCTCGTGGTCCTGATTTTTTGCTCATGTTCTCCCTCCTTCTGCTCCTCATTTGGACCTTAAGAGCTCAGACCGTTGCTCCAAATTGAGACTCTGTCTCTACCTCGATCCATCGCCAGATGAAGGTTCTAAGGTGATATGCAAGATATTCATCAGTATAGGATAGGGTCATTTCAGGTTCCCTCTCCTTAGTTGCCCAAGGTACCAGCTGGGGACATATTCCTGGACACCTGCGAACCCCTCAAGAGTCAAGTCTCTTGCCAACCCTAAGATGGCTCTCTTAGATAGGATATATACTTCGCTGCTCCCGTATCCATCCTTCCTATATCCCAACCATCCCAATCCTCCGAGCTCCTCCCATCCTCCCCTTCTCATATTTCTCATCCCATTTCCCCTTTGCCCCATGCCACCTCACCCGCAAGTTCCCAGTTTTTGCCCTGGAATCTTGTCTACTTCCCCCTCTCCATGCGGATGACTCTATGATTTTCTTTGGGTTCACTTTCTTATTTAGCTTCTATAGGATCACACATTATATGCTTAATGTCTTTTATTTATGGCTAGAAACCGATTATGAGTGAGTACATCCCATGTTCCTCTTTTTGAGTCTGGGATACCTCACTCAGGATAGTGTTTTCTATTTCCATCCATTTGCACGCAAAATTCGAGAAGTCATTGTTTTTTACTGCTGAGTAGTACTCTAATATGTATATATTCCACACATTCTTCATCCATTCCTCCATTGAAGGGCATCTAGGTTGTTTCCAGGTTCTGGCTATTACAAACAATGCTGCTATGAACATTGTTGAAAAAATACTTTTGTCATATAATAGGGTATCTCTTGGGTATATTCCCAAGAGTGGTATTACTGGATCTTTGGGTAGGTTTCAGGAGGTCCCATTTATTCAATGTTGCCCTTAATGTCTGTGCTGCTGGGGTTATACATAGGAAGCGATCTCCTGTGCCCATATGTTGTAGGGTACTTCCCATTTTCTCTTCTATCAGGTTCAGTGTGTTCAGATTGATATTGAGGTCTTTGATCCATTTGGACTTGAGTTTTGTGCATGGTGATAGATATGGGTCTATTTTCATTCTTCTACAGGTTGACATCCAATTGTGCCAGCACCATTTGTTGAAGATGCTTTCTTTCTTCCATTGTATACTTTTAGCTCCTTTATCGAAAATTAGTTGTTCATAGGTTTGTGGGTTAAAATCCGGGTGTTTTATATGATTCCATTGGTCGACTGCTCTGTTTTTATGCCAGTACCACGCTGTTTTCATTACTGTAGCTCTGTAATAGAGTTTGAAGTCAGGGATGGTAATGCCTCCAGAAGTTCCTTTATTGTATAAGATTGTTTTGGCTATCCTGGGTTTTTTGTTTCTCCATATAAAGTTGATTATTGTCCTTTCAAGATCTGTGAAGAATTTTGATGGGATTTTAATGGGGATTGCATTGAATCTATAAATTGCCCTTGGTAGAATTGCCATTTTTACTATGTTGATCCTCCCAATCCAGGAGCAAGGGAGATCCTTCCATTTTCTGGTATCCTCTTCAATTTCTTTCTTCAATGCCTTAAAGTTCTTGTCAAATAGATCTTTCACTTCCTTGGTTAGAGTTACCCCAAGATATTTTATGCTTTTTGTGGCTATCGTGAAAGGTGATGATTCTCTTATTTCCCTCTCTGCTTCCATATCCTTTGTGTATAAGAGGGCGACTGATTTTTTGGAGTTGATCTTGTATCCTGCCACATTACTAAAGGCGTTTATCAGCTGTAGGAGTTCTTTGGTGGAGTTTTTGGGGTCGCTCATGTACACTATCATATCATCTGCAAATAATGCAAGTTTAACTTCTTCCTTTCCAATTTGAATCCCCTTTATCCCCTTATGTTGTCTTCTTGCTATTGCTAAAACTTCGAGAACTATATTGAAGAGGTATGGAGAGAGTGGACAGCCTTGGCGTGTTCCTGATTTTAGTGGGATGGCTTTAAGTTTCTCTCCGTTTAATTTGATATTAGCTGTCGGCTTGCTGTATATAGCTTTAATTAAATTTAGGTATGACCCTTGTATCCCTAATCTCTCCAAGACTTTTATCATAAAGGGATGTTGAATTTTGTCAAATGCTTTTTCAGCGTCTAATGAAACGATCATATGGTTTTTTTTCTTTCAGTTTATTTATATGATGGAATACATTGATAGATTTGCGTATGTTAAACCAGCCCTGCATCTCTGGTATGAAGCCTACTTGATCATAATGGATAAGTTTTCTAATGTGTTCTTGGATTCGGTTTGCCAGAATTTTAATGAGGATTTTTGCGTCGATGTTCATGAGTGAGATTGGCCTGTAATTTTCTTTCTTGGTTGGGTCTTTGTGTGGTTTTGGTATCAGAGTTACTGTAGCTTCATAAAAGGAATTTGGCAATGACTCTTCTGTTTCTATATTGTGAAATACCTTAAGGAGTATAGGTATTAGGTCTTCTTGGAAGTTCTGGTAGAATTCCGCATTGAAACCATCTGGTCCTGGACTTTTTTTGGAAGGGAGGTTTTTGATAACCGCTTCTAATTCTTCACGACTAACAGGTCTATTTAGGTTGTTCACCTGGTCCTGGTTTAACTTTGGTATATGGTATTTATCTAAAAAAGTGTCCATTTCTTTAACATTTTCCAGTTTTGTGGCATACAGGCTTTTGTAGTAAGATCTAATGATTCTCTGAATTTCTTCTGTGTCTGTGGTTATGTCTCCCTTTTCATTTCTGATCTTATTAATTTGCAAATTCTCTCTCTGCCGTTTGATTAGTTTGGGTAGGTGTTTATCATTCTTGTTGATTTTCTCCAGGAACCAGCTTTTTGATTTATTGATTCTTTCAATTGTTTTCTGTGTTTCTATTTTGTTGATTTCAGCCCTCAGTTTGATTATTTCCAGTCTTCTACCCCTTCTAGGTGAGTCTGCTTCTTTTTTTTCTAGAGCTTTCAGGTGGGCTGTTAAGTCTCCAATGTGTGCTTTCTCTGATTTCCTTAAGTGGGCAGTTAGTGCTATGAACTTTCCTCTCAGGACTGCTTTCATAGTGTCCCATAGGTTTGAGTATGTTGTTTCTTTATTTTCATTGTCTTCAAGGAAGACTTTAATTTCTTTCTTTATTTCTTCCTTAATCCAGGTATGGTTCAGTAGTTGACTATTCAGTTTCCATGAGTTTGTAGGCTTTCTGGGGGTAGCATTGTTGCTGAATTCTAGCTTTAATCCATGGTGATCTGATAAGATACAGGTGGTTATTAATATCTTTTTGTAACTGTGGATGTTTGCTTTGTTACCGAGTATGTGGTCGATTTTTGAGAAGGTTCCATGAGCTGCAGAGAAGAAGGTATATTCTTTCCTATTTGGGTGGAATATTCTATAGATGTCTGTTAAGTCCATTTGATTCATTACCTCCATTAATTCTCTTATTTCTCTGTTAGGTTTCTGTCTAATTGACCTGTCCATTGGTGAGAGAGGAGTATTAAAGTCTCCTACTATTAATGTGTGCGGTTTGATGGCTGCCTTGAGTTTTAACAATGTTTCTTTTACGTACGTGGGTGCTTTTATATTAGGGGCATAGATATTCAGGATTGAGACTTCATCCTGATGAATTGTTCCTGTTAGGAGTAGAAAATGTCCCTCTCCATCTCTTCTGATTGATTTAAGTTTGAAGTCAACTTTGTTAGAAATTAGTATGGCCACACCTGCTTGTTTCCTAGGTCCTTTTACTTGATAAGCCTTATCCCAGCCCTTTACTCTGAGTAGGTGCCTGTCTTTGTGGTTGAGGTGTGTTTCTTGTAAACAGCAGAATGTTGGATCCTGTTTTCGTATCCAATCTCTTAGTCTGTGCCTTTTTATAGGTGAGTTGAGTCCATTGACATTAAGTGATATTAATGACCAGTGGTTGTTAACTCCGGTCATTTTTTTTAGTAGTAGATTTTGTGTGTTTCCCTTCTTTGAGTTGTGTGGTAAAGGGTCTCTAGATGTCTGAGTTACTGTGGTCATTGTTGGACTCCTTGATTAGTGATTTTCCTTCTATTACTTTCTGTAAGGCTGGATTTGTGGCTGCTTATTGTTTAAATTTGTTTTTATCCTGGAAAATTTTGTTTTCTCCATTTATAGTGAACGAAAGCTTGGCTGGGTATAGTAGTCTGGGCTTGCATCCATAGTCTCTTAGTTTCTGCAGTACATCTATCCAGGACCTTCTGGCTTTCATGGTTTCCATAGAGAAGTCAGGCGTAAGTCTGATAGGTTTACCTTTATAAGTAACTTGGCCTTTTTCCTTTGCTGCTCTTAGTATTCTTTCTTTATTCTGTATGCTTTGTGTTTTGATTATTATATGGCGAGAGGATTTTTTTTTTGATCCAGCCTATTCGGTGTTCTGTATGCTTCTTGAACCTTCATAGGTATATCTTTCTTTAGGTTGGGAAAGTTTTCTTCTATAATTTTATTAAATATATTTTCTGGACCGTTGAGCTGCACTTCTTCTCCTTCTTCTATTCCTATTATTCTTAGGTTTGGTCTTTTTATTGTGTCCCATATTTCCTGAATGTTTTGTGATGAGAATTTGTTGGCCTTGCTGTTTTCTTTAATCAGCGTGTTTATTTTCTCTATGGTATCTTCAGAATCTGAGATTCTTTCTTCTATCTCTTGTATTCTGTTGGTTATGCTTGCTTCTGTAGTCTCTAATCATTTACTTAGATTTTCCCTGTCCAGCTGGCCTTCTGTTTGTGTTTTCTTATTTGCCTCCATTTCAGTTTTTAAGTCTTGAACTGTTTCCATTATCTGTTTGATTGTTTTTCCTTGGTTTCCTAGGGTATCATTCACTGGTTTACTCAATTCTTCAGACTTTCTGTTATACTTCTCATCCATTTCTATAAGGGCATGTTTTACATGCTGTTTAAGGGCATCAATCACTTTCATAAAGTCAATTTTATCTACTTCTTCATGATTAAGGTGTTCATGTCCTCCTGTTGTGAGGTCGCTGGGTTCTGGTGGTTTCATATAGTTTTTCAGATTGTTGGGTGAATTCTTGCATTGGCGCCTGCCCATCTCTTTCTCCGAATGCTCCCCTATGGATCTTCTTTTACCGGATCAGGTCTACTTGCCTACTGATGTATCTTCCCTGTGATGGCACTCGGCAGTGATAGCTCTCCTGGTGCTCCAGTGATGTCTCTCCTGGTACCAATATCAGATCTCCGTGCCCAAAGACGGCTCTCCTGGTACCCAGATTAGCTCTCCCACTGATGGCTCTCCTGGTGCCAAGATCAGATCTCCGTGCAGGTTGGGTAGTTCCTAAACAAAGCTCCTACCTTGCTTGGTGCAGGCAGGCCAGTGAACCAAAGGAAGTCTCGCCTGCCTACTTGCCCTGAGGATTTGCCCGCAGTGCCAGACAGACTGAGCTGGATGGTGTTATGTGCCCAAAGAGGAAAGGGGGCAGAAGGAAGAAGGGTTCTGGATGCAAGCTGGGTGGGACAAGAAGAGAGAGGCAGTATGCAGGGTGTAGAGCCCCTGCAGGGAGCCCAGGGAGTATAGAGTGGGGGATGAGGAACTTCAGAGTTCCCTGTCTAGGGCTGCTTCCGCCACCGCCGGTCACAAACTCACCCCGCTGCTGTCTCTCCTGGTGCCTAGATCAGATCTCCGTGCAGGTTGGGTAGTTTGTAAACAAAGCCCTTACCTTGCTTGTTGCAGGCAGGCCAGTGAAACAAAGGAAGTCTCGCCTGCCTACTTGCCCTGAGGATTTGCCCCCAGCGCCAGACAGACTGAGCTGGATGGTGTTATGTGCCCAAAGAGGAAAGGGGGCAGAAGGAAGAAGGGTTCTGGATGCAAGCTGGGTGGGACAAGAAGAGAGAGGCAGTATGCAGGGTGTAGAGCCCCTACAGGGAGCCCAGGGAGTCGGTCATTTCGTTCTTACTTTTATTTTTGTTTTTGAGCATTAGCATTTTTATCCTAATCCCTGGTTCCTGGACACTCAAGCAATGCCGCATAATCAAACCATACATTGGATAATTACTCCCACAATGCACTGCATTGTGCCACTGTTGAGCCTTAGTATATTGTATAGGCAGGATAACAAAGTTTTGTGGCTGGGCTGGTATATCCATTTCTCATTTGGTAGCCTGTAGAATACTTCCTGTACCAAAGATATTAGATCATGGGGGTGAAAGTTCTACACAGGCATCAGCTAGATGTCTCCAGTCCAATGAGTTGTGTGGGAATTGTACTCTACATACATGATGTGAATTTTTTTAGCTTGAGATTTTGTGGGATTCCCAAAAGCTGGAGATGGGGTGTCTCTGAAACTTTTGCCTTCTTTTGGAACTCTTTTTCCTCTGCTGGGTTGTCCTAACCAGCCTTAATATGAGGGTTTGGATCTAGAAATAAAGCATCTTTTTATATACTGTTCAACTGATATTACTGGGAGGCCTGCTCTTTTCTTAAGAGAAGCTCAGGAGCCATGGATCTCGGGGAGAAGAAGAGGGGGGATGTTGGGAAGAGTGGATGCTGTGGTCAGAAAGTATTTTATGAGAGAAGAATAAATAAAAAGAAAATCAGATGTATCCCCAGTTACCTACTTGTTATTGCTATGTCCCTCAAATTTGCCCACTCACTTACAAATTCATTGATGGATTAGTTAACTGATAAGGTAAGTGCATCATATTCTGTCACCTCTCAATGATGCTGCAAGGTTGGAACTAAGCCTTCAGCACAGGAGCCTTTGGGACATTTTAAAAGAGAAACCATAATAGGAACAGGTAAGCATGAAGGGCTAACTTTATGCCATAACCAGCTCTCATAATTAAGTGGTTAAGAAGGTATCCCTAATAGATAGATTCCTCCTTTTTGAGAGACTATAGAGAATCAGTAGGAGAAGGATGCTCGCGAGTCCACAATTGTACTATTAAGGATGTGGAATGTTAGTATAATGACTGTACTTTACTCACTATATTTTTTAAATTTTAGTTTTGAGATTACAATATAATTATAAGAATTTTCCCTCTTTTTCCTCCTTCCAAGTCATCCCATACACTCCTTCCTGCTCTCCTTCAAATACATGGTCTTTTCTTTTACTAATTGTTATTGGATGCACATATGCATATACATTTCTGAATATAATCTGTTGGGGACATATAATGCTACCTATGTGTGTTTTGTTTTGTTTTGTTTTGCACTGGACAACAAATTCGTATGCTCTTCCCTGGGGAAACAATTTCTTCAGCTCCTAGATTTTCTAGTTGCCTATAGTTCTTTGTGTAGCATTGAGAACTCGTGGGCTTTGCCTTTTTTGGTTTGGCATGTCCGTTGGTATATGCCCTGTATTCTTGACCACAATACTTCACTTTTGTTTTTATGTAATCAGTAATTGAGGGACTGTGATTTTAAACTTAAGTATCAGAAAAAGAATACTTTCTATTCTTTAGTGTCTGAATTTTTCAGATCTTCATTTTCAGAACATGCCTTCACCATGAATGGCACAGTGGATTAGTGACCACCCAGTTGTCAGGAGAGTCTTCTAGCACTGTTACTGTGCAGTCAATGTCTCTCTAGATGGAGTGGGCTCAGAAAGCACTTGCTGGACTGCAGTTGCTAAACCTCTAAATTACTGCTGAAGATTGGAAAGCTTTGATGTAAATATATAAAAAGGGAGAGTAGAGGAATAAGGATAGGAGTTACGTAACAAGAGATATCAACTGTACCAATGTCTATGAACAGTGTAAAAGGAGCTGATATTGACTCAGGTTCACTGAGGCTGCTCTTGTTTTGGTAAATCTGGTCAAATGGATGCTTGACATTATATGCAGTTTTATCTTGGAAGAGTGCAACATGCAGTTTGACTTTTGAATGTTTATGACACAATGGAACTCTAAAAAGTCCTAGTATCTGTAACTGCTAGACACTTTCATTTTAAGTGATCTATGATCAGATACTAGAGTATAACCAATGGCATAAGAAATATAATTAGCTTTTGCACCTAATTCTTGGCAGAGAGCTCATAAAACTTTTTGAATATACCTAGTAATAGGAGTGTCTTTTGTAATTCACAAGGAAACCCCTTTGCTCACATCAGAAATTATGGCAATGGGATGATCTCAGGTGAGTTCCTCTACATAGCTTCAGTGTGAGAATGCTCGATAGAAGGAAACTCATGATAAATGTTTGCAATTTTCATTGGTATTGGAAAGTAGACTGGGTATGTCTGCTAAAATTCTAAACAATTAATTTTACGAATTTCTTGTTTTGTACACTTGTCAGAATTCTGGGAGGATGATGTGCTCAGAAAGGCACAAAATACACAATACCCACTTTCCAAAGCCTGACTTTTCTTGTATCTTTCATTTGGCTATTCTTTCATAATTACCCAGTAAATATTACAATAATAATGATATACTTAACTTTGATATAATTTAAAACTTTTCACTAAAGCTCATCAAAAGACATATAAAGGAAAGACACAGTATAGATGAAAAATATCTGCAATCTCCATCTCTGCAGACGGTACATCCAAATAACCAAACAACTTTGTCAACTCCCCTTGTTCCCTTTATGCCCTTTTGTTTTTTCTCCCTTTATCTCACATGTGTCCCACTACACTTTTCCACTTCCTCAAAAATCTTTTCTTTCTGTTCCTGTAGTCCTCTTTCTTGTTTGATGACCTATACCAACACCCATACACATGTATACACCTGCAAAACATTAAAAGCTAGAACTCACATATGAGGGCAAAATGAAATATTTATTTTTCTAAGTCTCAGTTATCTTGCTTAATATAATAATTTCTATATTCATCCATTTATACAAATTTTAAAATTTTGTTTTTCTTTGTAGTTGAATGAAATTTTATAAGATATATGTATTACATTTTCCTTATTCATTATCTGTTGCTGGATACTTAGACTGATTCCATTTTGACCCTATTTCCACCCTATTATAAATATGAATGTACAAGTATCATGGTGGTAGGATTCAAGTCCTTTGAGTATATGCTTGAAATTCTAGCGATAGCAATAAGACAACATAAGGGGATTAAAGGGATTCAAATTGGAAAGGAAGAAGTTAAACTTTCATTATTTGCAGACAATATGATAGTGTACATAAGCGACCCCAAAAACTCCGCCAAAGAACTCCTACAGCTGATAAATACCTTTAGTAGCGTGGCAGGATACAAGATCAACTCCAAAAAATCAGTTGCCCTCCTATACACAAAGGATAGGGAAGCAGAGAGGGAAATCAGAGAAGCATCACCCTTCACGATAGCCACAAATAGCATAAAATATCTTGGGGTAACTCTAACCAAGGAAGTGAAGGATCTATTTGACAAGAACTTTAAGTCTTTGAAGAAAGAAACTGAGGAGGATACCAGAAAATGGGAGGATCTCCCTTGCTCTTGGATTGGGAGGATCAACATAGTAAAAATCGCAGTTCTACCAAGGGCAATTTATAGATTCAATGCAATCCCCATTAAAATCCCATCAAAATTCTTCACAGATCTTGAGAGGACATTAATCAACTTTATATGGAAAAACAAAAAACCCAGGATACCCAAAACAATCTTATACAATAAAGGAGCTTCGGGAGGTATTACCATCCCTGACTTCAAACTCTATTACAGAGCTTCAGTATTGATAACAGCTTGGTATTGGCATGAAAACAGAGAAGTCGATCAATGGAACCGAGTAGAAGACACTGTTATTAACCCACAAACATATGAACACCTGATTTTTGATAAAGGAGCTAAAAGTATTCAATGGAAAAAAGAGAGCATCTTCAACAAATGGTGCTGGCAGAACTGACTGTCAACCTGTAGAAGAATGAAAACAGATCCATATCTATCGCCATGCACAAAACTCAAGTCCATATGGATTAAAGACCTCAATATTAGTCTGAACACACTGAACCTGATAGAAGAAAAAGTGGGAAGTACTCTACAACATATGAGTACAGGAGATCACTTCCTACGTACATCCCCGCAGCACAGAATTTAAGGACAACATTGAATAAGTGAGACCTCCTGAAACTGAGAAGCTTCTGTAAAGCAAGGGACACTGTCACTAAGACAAAAAGGCAACCCACCGACTGGGAGAAGATCTTCACCAACTCTGCAACAAACAAAGTTCTGATCTTCCAAATATATAAAGAACTCAAGAAACTAGACTTTAAAATGCTAATTAACCCAATTAAAAATGGGGCACTGAACTGAACAGAGAATTCTCAACAGAAGAAATTCAAATGGACAAAAGACACTTAAGGTCATGCTCAACCTCCTTAGCGATAAGGGAATTTCAAATTAAAACAAATTTGAGATACCATCTTACACCTGTCAGAATGGCTAAAATCTAAAACACCAATGATAGCCTTTGCTGGAGAGGTTGTGGAGTAAGGAGCACACTCATCCATTTCTGGTGGGAATGCAAACTTGTGCAACCACTTTGGAAATCAGTGTGGCGATTTCTCAGGAAATTTGGGATCAACCTACTCAAAGATCTAGTAATACCACTCTTGGGAATATACCCAAGAGATACCCTATTATATGACAAAAGTATTTTTTCAACTATGTTCATAGCAGCATTGTTTGTAATAGCCAGAACCTGGAAACAACCTAGATGCCCTTCAATGGAGGAATGGATGAAGAAAGTGTGGAATATATACATATTAGAGTACTACTCAGCGGTAAAAAACAATGACTTCTCGAATTTTGCATGCAAAAAGATGGAAATAGAAAACACTACCCTGAGTGAGGTAATCCAGACCCAAAAAGAAGATCATGGTATGTACTCACTCATAATTGGTTTCTAGCCATAAATAAAGGACATTGAGCATATAATTTGTGATCCTAGAGAAGCTAAATAAGAATGTGAATCCAAAGAAAATCGTATAGTCATCCGCCTGGATAGAGGAAGTACACAAGATTGCCGGGCAAAAACTGGGAACTTGAGGGTGAGGTGGCATGGGGCTAGGGGGAAATGGGGTAGAAATGTGAGAAGGGGAGGATGGGAGTAGCTTGGGGGATTGGGATGGTTGGAATATAGGAAGGGTGGATATGGGAGCAGCGAAATATATATCCTAACTAAGGGAGCCATGTTAGGATTGGCAAGAGACTTGACTCTAGAGGGGCTCGCAGGTGTCCAGGGAGATGTCCCCAGCTGGTACCTTGGGTAACTGAGGAGAGGGAACCTGAAATGACCCTATCCTATACTGATGAATATCTTGCATATCACCTTAGAACCTTCATCTGGCGATAGATCGAGATAGAGACAGACTCAATTTGGAGCAATGGTCTGCGCTCTTAAGGTCCAAATGAGGAGCAGAAGGAGGGAGAACATGAGCAAGGAAGTCGGAACCAAGAGGGGTCACCCACCCACTGTGACAGTGGAACTGATCTATTGGGAGCCCACCAAGGCCAGCTAGACTGGGACTGAATAAGCATGGGTTGAAACTGGACTCTGTGAACATGGCAGACAATGAAGGTTGATGAGAAGCCAAGAACAATGGCACTAGGTTTTGATCCGAATACATGAACTGGCTTTAGGGGAGCTTAGCCTGTTTGGAAGCTCACCTTCCTGGACCTAGATAGAAGTGGGAGGACCTTGGTCTTCCCACAGGGCACAGAATTTGGACTGCTCTTCAGTATCAAGAGGGATGCGGAATGGAGTGGGAGGAGGAGGAGTGGGGATAGGGGGAGGGGAGTGGGGAAAGGGGGCAATATGTGGGAGAAGGGGGAGGGAAATGGGAAATGGGGAGCAGGTGGAAATTTTAATTAAAAAAGAATAAAAATAAATAATTAAAAAATTATAATAAATCATATAAATATTTAAAATATTAAAAAAATAACAATGCATGAAAAAAGGACACAGTTGAAGGAGAACTGGGATGTGTGGTATATAGGAGAGTTGGAGGTATGAAAGTAAAGGCACAAATGTTATAATTTGTAGAGAGTCAAAAGGTTCACATGTTCACAGATAGAACTGGGGAAACTAGGAATGTTAATCACACAAAATTGTCAATCCAATGAATATTTGTATACTCTGTTTTCTATTCTGACAGCTGGGCTGGTAGTGGATAATAGCCAACACATATTTTCCGTGTGTTATCTGTGGCCAGGCCATACTAAACTCCCAGAAGCAACAGTGGACATACTTAATATTCAAAGTGTCAAAATACAGTCAAAATGGTTCATACTGATTCATGCCTTGGGAAACTGTGAGAGAGTCTCAGGAAAAAAAAAAAGAGGTATTTTAGCTCAAGTTTTGTTTTTTTTTTGTTTTGTGGCATGTTCTTGTATGTCACTTTTCTGTTTCTTGCAACAAATGCTTGTATTCAATTCATAAGACATTATTATTGTCTTGAACTTAGCTATAGAACCCAATCTGGTTAAAGGATGGGCTGAATGTTGTCCTCGCTGTATCTACAATCTTGAGACAACCCAGGGTCAAATTCTAAAAGATTTAGTCATGTTTCTTTTACAAATATGGGTTCTCTTGTATTTGGGACATAGGTATTTAGGACTGAGATTTCACCTTGAAGAATTGGTCCTGTTATGAGAATAAAATGTCCTCCTCCATCTCTTCTGATTGGTATTAGTTTGAAATCTATTTTGTTAGATATTGGTGGAGGTATATCAGCTTGTTTCTTAGGTGCACTTGATTGGAAAATCTTTTCCCAAACCTTTACACTGAGGTAATGTCTGTCTTTGACGTTGAAGTGTGTTTCTTGTATACAGAAGTATGGATCTTGCTTTCATATGCATTCTCTTAGCCTGGGTCTTTGCACGGGTGAATTGAGTCCACTGATATTAAGAGATATTAATGAAGAGTGTCTGAAATTACTGTTATTTTTCTTTTCTTTTTCTTTTTCTTTTTTTAAAAACAACTTTGAGATACCATCTTACACCTGTCAGAATGGTTAAAATCAAAAACACCAATGATAGCCTATGCTGGAGAGGTTGTCGAGAAAGGGGCACACTCATTCATTGCAGGTGGGAATGCAAACTTGTGCAACCACTTTGGAAATCAGTGTGGCGATTTCTCAGGAAATTTGGGATCAACCTACCCCAAGATCCAGTAATACCACTATTGGGAATATACCCAAGAGATGCCCCATCAAATGACAAAAGTATCTGTTCAACTATGTTCATAGCAGCATTGTTTGTAATAGCCAAAACCTGGAAACAACCTAGATGCCCTTCAATGGAGGAATGGATGAAGAAAGTGTGGAATATATACATATCAGAGTACTACTCAGCGGTAAAAAACAATGACTTCTCGAATTTTGCGTGCAAATGGATGGAAATAGAAAACACTATCCTGAGTGAGGTAATCCAGACCCAAAAAGAGGAACATGGGATGTACTCACTCATAATCAGTTTCTAGCCATAAATAAAGGACATTGAGCATATAATTTGTGATCCTAGAGAAGCTAAATAAGAAAGTGAACCCAAAGAAAATCGTATAGTCATCCGCCTGGAGAGGGGAAGTAGACAAGATTGCCAGGCAAAAACTGTTATTTTTCTATAGTAGTGCTTGTGTGTTTCCCTTGTTTGGGGTTTGCTGGTATGTGGTTATCTGTTGCCTGTGTTTTTATAGGTCGTTAGCTTCCTTGGATGGAGTTTTCCTTCCAGTTTTACATGGAGGGCTGGATTTGTGGATCGGTATTGTTGAAATCTGGTTTTGTCATAGAATATCTTGTTTTCTCCACCAATGTTCATTTAAATCTTTGTGGGGTAGTGTAGTAGTAGCCTGGGCTTGCATCCATGGTCACTTAGTGTCTGCATCACATCTGTCCAGAATCTTCTGCCTTTCAGAGTTTCCATTGAGAAATCAGGTGTAACTATGATAGGTCTCACTTTTTATGTTACTTGGCCTCTTTTCTCAGTAGCTCTTAATTTTCTTTATTCTCTATGTTTTGAATTTTGATTATTATATGGCAAGGGGACTTATTTTTTGGTCCAGTCTACTTGATGTTCTTTAAGGTTCTTTTTCCTTCATAGAAATATCCTTCTTTACTTTTCCTCTATGATTTTATTGAATATATTTTCTGTGCCTTTGAGTTTGAGTTCTTCTCCTTCTATCTATTATGCTTAAGTTTGGTCTTTTCATGGTGTCCCAGATTTCATGAATGTTTGGGGTTAGGATTTTATTGGATTTAACAATCTCTTTGACCAATGAATCTATTTCCGCCATAGTATCTTCCACACCTGAGACTCTCTCTTCCATCTCTTGTACTCTGTTGGTTAGGCTCCAATCTGTAGTTCCCATTTGTTTACCCAGGTTTTCCATATACAGAATTCCCACTGTTTGTGTTTCCTTTATTGCCTCTATTTCGTTTTTCAAGTCTTGAGCTGTTTGAACTGTTTTTTTCAGCTGTTTGATTCTTCTTTTCTTTGTTTCCCTGGGATACTTTAAGAGATTTATTGATTTCTTCCTTTTTTGTTTGTCTTTTCCTCCATTTCTTTAAGAGAATTTTTCATTTCCTCTTTAAACAGCTCTATCATCCCTCATAAATTTATATTTTAAAATTATTTTCTTCTGCTTCTTCTGGGTTAGGGTGATCAAGTCTTCCTGGCATATGACCACAGGGTTCTGGTGTTACCATGTTGCTTTTTACCTTGTTGAATGAATTCTTGCATTGGGATCTACTCATCTTTTCTTCTAATTGGTGCTATCAGTGTCTTTGCCTGTTGGTCCAATCCTAACAGTTGCTGTTTACATCTTTTTAAATCGTTCTAGGTCTGTTCTGTACTGTTGCTATTTTTGTCTTGGGGAATTGCTGAGATTTCTCTTGGCCTGCTCACTTGGTCCAACCTCTTGGTTCACTCTCTTGGTCCATTCTGTGCAGCTGCAGTTTGTGTTTCAGAGTTTCTGTCTTGGTCTTCTCTGTGTAATTGCAGCCTGTGATCCAGAGTTCCTTTGAGGTTGTGGGGTGGAGGGGAGGATAGGAATTTGGAGGGGGGTGGAGTTGGACTCATAGCTTACAGGGTCTTATTGGTAGTATGGGGGTGTTGGAGTAGCCAACCTGCAGGGAGCTTGCCTGCTGACTGGCTAGAGAGCTGAGCAGTTGGGGAAAAGACCCAGGCTTTTGCCCTAGTAGGGAGGGCCTATATTAGGGTGCCCCACTGTTGGGGTGATCACTCACATCTTGGTCCTCTCTATGTCGTTGCAGCCTGTGTTTCAGAGTTCCTCAGAGTTTGTGGGTAATAGCAGACTTTTTCCTGTTCAGGTTGTCAATGGACAACTGTTTTGGGTTCACCAAAGGCTGATTTGATAATCATACATTTACTCTACATTATTATTATCTTGAGTATACCTGCACAAATAAAGGCAGACAAAGCTCCAGCATATATCTTTAAGAAAATGAAGCAGGTTTTTGCTAATTATATAAAGTATATTACAGGTATATCACATAATCCAGGTAAGGCAGTTATAGAAAGATCAAATCAATCTATAAAGGATATATTAAACAAAGAGAAAGAGATAATAAAGATCCCCAGAAATAAATTACACAATGTTTTATTAACCTTGACTTTTCTTAGCTAATCAGAAAGGAACAATCACTGCAGAGAGAAATTTGATAATAATAATAATAAAAACTTCTGAATTAAATGACCTGGTGTGTTTCAAGGATATGTTGACCTCCGAATGGTGGTACCTCTTCCACACTGGGACCAAACACAATCAGTTCTGTGGAAAGAAACAACTTTATTCTAGCTGTGTGCGACCTTGACTTGGGTAAAGTCCCTGTCACATACAAGTAACTGTGTGATTTTGAAAATGTTACTATCTGGTGGTTAATTTTATTTTCTCTACTTTGCAATAAATCTGCAATATCCTGTCACCTCACAGCCACAGTCAAGTGGGTTTTCTGTGTCAGGTAAGATATTGTGAGGTTACGTCAGGCGAGAAGAGGTGAGAAGAGCCAAGGTGAGACAGAACAAAAACTGTGGGATGGTAGGTGTGCAGCTCTGACCACAAGGCCCTCCCTCTGTCCCTCAAGAGCAGACAGACCATGGAGACCTGATCACTGCACTTGTCCTGTGCTGAGCTGCAAGTCTGTGGCGTGTAGAACCCAGTGTTCAGATGCTCCACAATGTTTATCCTGCTAGAGACACCTCAGACCTTTCCCACCAAAGTCACATCCCACCAGAAAGTGACAACCACCAAATAGAGCCACAGCCAATACATCCAATCATAAATGGTGTGTGAGGTTTTAGTCTGCCTCTGATGCATTCTGGTCCAATGAGCATCCAGTCAGAGACTCTTAACCACTCAGACTTGACCTTGTTCTTCCTGTCTGTGATACTGAGCAGGTTCGGGCTAGGAAGTGCTAAGGAACTGCTGAGGCCTTGTGGAGGAAGAGGCCGGTGGAGTTCCACAAGGTGAGAGCAGCCACAGATTAGCGAGGCCGGGCTCAGCATCTGTCTGGGGTGGGCCCCACATGCGGAAGACCCCAATCTCCTCACAATCGGGGCCTTAGCCCAGCTCCAGTGAGGGCTGGGGCAGTCTTCTCAGAGCCTACTGATTCCTCACAGCCCAAGTTCTCGTGAGGCTTAGATGCCTGCTGTGAAGAGTCAGGATGACAGGATGCCATTCTGAAAGGACAGCATTATTACATTAGTATTTCATCCAAGTTTTAAATTCATAAGCCTAGCTTTGTCCATATTTCCTTACTTCATCTTAGCACCTGTGGGATCTGCAATGCCCACTTTCTCATTGCCTACTTGAGTAACTTTAATAGTCTTTCATTTTTCTTTGCTAGTGTGCCTAGAGATTTATCAGTGTTATTTAGATATGTATCTTTCTCTTGCTTCTTGTCATGTTTATTTTCAATTTATTAAGTTTAAAAATTGATTAATGGCTTCTTATTCACTTTCCTTTTAGTATTTATATAAAAATTTATGTCACAAATTGTAAATCTACTTTATCCAAGCCCTTGGGAGACATGAGTTTTAGAACAGTGTGGGCTACGCAGGGAGTTCTGGATACCATGGGCCATGTTATGGCATGAGATCTTACTGTGGGAGATACAAACAAAATCCGAATGTATTCACTTTCATATAAAATCATTTAATTTTTATTTTTCTAATTATTGTTTAACTTTATTCCATAAAGTTTATTTGTGTGCACCTGCTCGTTTCCCTGTTGTACTCCCTCCATCTAAAATATTTGCCCTCACAGTTCTGCAAAATTTTTCATTCTTTCCTATTTTTTCTAGATTCCATTTATGAAAGAAGATATGTGTTATTTGTATTTTGGAGAGTTGTCTATGTCTTTGACTTGTTATACATGATTGGAACAACTTTCTTGAGAATTACGTAATTTTTTTCTATAATTTTATTTGTTGATTGATTATCTTGCATGATTTATGCATATAATGTTTTCTTTATCCATGCATATATTGGTGTTTATCTAATCTTATTCCCTGAATCATTTGTTATAGGAAGTGCAATGATAAGAATTACACTCAAACTCACACACACACATATATGTGATTCAGTATAGTGAACTCCCCTGGAAAGTATGCACATCCAGGAGTGATACAGCTGGTAGGTCTATGTTAAATTTTCAGCCACAGCTATTATTATAGCATCCACAGTAACTAAGATATTTTATTTTACAATGATCATAGCATATGTGTTCTTTTTTCCTCACTTCCTATGCAGCATTTAGAAAAATTTAGATTTGGTAAAAAATGTAATCATTAAAGAGACACTCAGAGCTGAAATTATGGGCACTCCAAATATTATTATACGTTGTGAGAAATGGGTCTTGGGACTCAAGAAAATGACAACACAATCTAGAGTATTTGTGTCAGGCCTTAAGTCCTGTTGAAATTTATTCTTATGCAGATTGTGTCCATGGTCAGAATTTGACCTTGTATTACTACATGCTTGGGTATCTCAAAGTGGTCCACTTGGTAAGCAGCATGTACTTGTGTGTAACTAGGGTAACTTTACACACATATTTGTATTCCATATGTTTGCTGGCATTTGAGACACTGTCTCAGATATGCCGATTATGAGAAATTGTTTTCAGCATGTAGAAAATGAAACTCTGCTCTTGAACTTCTACCATACACAAACTGCACCAAATGTGTCATGGATGTCAAAATGAGACGTGATTCCCTAAAAATGCCAAAGAATACAGTAGAGAAAATCTTCCAAGTTTTAAGCATAGGAAAGGGTTTTCTGAGTAGGACTCTTGTCTATTCAGTAAATGAGACAAAAACAATCAACAAATAGGATCATATGAAACTAAAACTTTTTATTTTGGTATAATAAAATATCATTTAAATGGGGATTACACAATATGAGAAAATCACTGGTGCAATGGTGACTTGAGAGTTATTGTGTATTTAACTTTCTGCTGATCTGGTGAGGCCTGCACTCTAGGTAGGAATTAGTACCTGGCACTGCGTCCATGGTCAAAAGAGCATGGCTGGATGAGGCATAGAGTCCTTTAAGATGACGTTAATGTTGTTACTTTGTGTGACAAGAGTAACTGCTTCGTAAATATTTCTGATTCTATGGATAGACGTCTTCAGCTGTCAGGCTTGGTCAGAGGCTCTTATTTATGGAGTGCATAGCAGCAAATGCACAACCTCATAATTTCAAAATGTTGAAATGTCCATGAATGTTCATTCTTAATTGGGACCTGTAGACCAACCATTCCCCTAGACAGGGGAAACGTCATGGAAATGGGTCCTGAATGTCCTGCCTGAGAGTGAGGAGGACTGCTGTGATATGCTGTCTTAAGGCATGACCCAGCCACTGCTCACTCACATGAGCTGTAATCACCTGCAGCTTCAGGTGACCATGTTCAGAACTGACCGTTAACCTATCTGTCCTGAACCGGACAGCTGGAGGAGACGCCTGCTGGTGGAAGAAAAAGCCTCTTAAGCTTTTGTCTTAGTACAGAAAATAAAAAGGAAACTTGAAGACAGCCATTTGTTTTACTTATCAGTTCCCCCTTTCTTTATCTGACATCCAGGGAAGACTGTGTAATTCCTATTTCCTCAAATTAATGAGTTTATTGAGATTAATACAGGAGTATAGGTACGGGATTACTTACAGGAATATGAATAACAAATGTGTGGTATCACAAAGGCTCCCATTAGAATGGGGGACTCAGGAAAACTAGAACCATGAACATGTCTGCATGACTTGTTTGCAACTGACTGAGACGGAGGTTCTCATTTCTTCAGTTCTAACTTAATGGATGGAAATAGAAAACACTATCCTGAGTGAGGTATCCCAGACCCAAAAAGAGGAACATGGGATGTACTCACTCATAATCGGTTTCTAGCCATAAGTAAAAGACATTAAGCATATAATGTGCGATCCTATAGAAGTTAAATAAGAAAGTGAACCCAAAGAAAATCATATAGTCATCCGCATGGAGAGGGGGAAGTAGACAAGATTGCAGGGCAAAAAATGGGAACTTGCGGGTGAGGTGGCATGGGGCAAAGGGGAAATGGGATGAGAAATATGAGAAGGGGAGGATGGGAGGAGCTCGGGGGATTGGGATGGTTGGGATATAGGAAGGATGGATACGGGAGCAGCGAAGTATATATCCTATCTAAGGGAGCCATCTTAGGGTTGGCAAGAGACTTGACTCTAGAGGGGTTCGCAGGTGTCCAGGAATATGTCCCCAGCTGGTACCTTGGGCAACTAAGGAGAGGGAACCTGAAATGACCCTATCCTATACTGATGAATATCTTGCATATCACCTTAGAACCTTCATCTGGCGATGGATCAAGGTAGAGACAGAGTCTCAATTTGGAGCAACGGTCTGAGCTCTTAAGGTCCAAATGAGGAGCAGAAGGAGGGAGAACAAGAGCAAAAAATCAGGACCACGAGGGATGCACCCACCCACTGTGACAGTGGAACTGATTTATTAGGAGCCCACCAAGGCCAGCTGGTCTGGGACTGAATAAGCATGGGTTGATTCCGGACTCTCTGAGCATGGCGGTCAACGAAGACTGATGAGAAGCCAAGGACAATGGCACTAGGTTTCAATCCTAATACATGAACTGGCTTTGTGGGAGCTTAGCCTGTTTAGAAGCTCACCTTCCTGGACGTAGATAGAAGACCTTCGTCTTCCCGCAGGGCAGAGAATTTGGACTGCTCTTCAGTATCGAGAGGGAGGGGGAATGGTGTGGGGGGAGGAGAAGAGGAGTGGGGATAGGGGGAGGGGAGTGGGGGGAGGGGGCAATATTTGGGAGGAGGGGAGGGAAATGGGAAACGGGGAGCAGGTGGAAATTTTAATTAAAAAAGAATAAAAAATAAAAAAAAAAAAAAAAAAAAAAAAAAAAAAAAAAAAAAATATTCTCCAATTGATCTATATGAAATATGTTCCAACTTGTTCAGCACAAGTCTATAGGCTATTTATCTTGATACCAAAGTCTTTGTTCAAGTAACCTGAGTTAAAGTTTGAACTGGAATAAGAAAAAAAAAAAAAAAAAAAAAAAAAAAAAAAAAAAAAAAAAAAAAAAAAAAAAAAACCTATGTAAGCTTGGGAGCAGAAGGGCCTTATTATTCTTTTAAGTTCCAGCTTTCCCAGCCATAATTTAAATGCTGAGTCTTATGAACTTCCTAACTCTTTCCTTAGAACTTTCTGAGACTTAAGGAAATACTTCCACCCAGGGAAGAGCACACCTGTTGTAATCCCATATCAAATAATGAGTCCAGAAAGCTTACATGCTAGCTAAAAAGAATGGTTGGTTTACATTTAGGACTGTAAAACTACATGTATACATGTATCTGCACGTAACAACAATGAAGGAAAAGAGAGGCCATACATGAGAAACAGCAAGGGAGAGTGTAGGGAGGTTTTGCAAAGATTAAAGAGAAGAGGAAATAATGTAATTATAATCTCAAAAATAACAGAAAATATTTATGTCAAAAAGGAAGTTTTTACATAATATTTCATCCTTTCCTTAAAATATTAGTTGGTTCCACAAGATCACAGTCTACCATGGAGCTCTGCAAAGGCACTAAAGCTGCACACCAGTCCTGAAGTTCCTGGTGAAACAAACTTTATTGTTCACCTCCTCTGTAAGCACAGCTCCAGCATGGTGAGTGACTCGGCCATAAAGCACTGCTTCTCTCGTACATTGTTTTTTCAGCAAAACCTATCATCCACCATCTCCAGTCTGTGATATTTGTGAGAGCTGTGTTTGTGATAACCAAACATCCTAGTGCTTCCTTTGAGCCAGTCCATCAGAAACGATTTCATGAATATTTCATTAGATTATGTATCCTTTTTGTCATGAAGGTTTTTTTTTTATCTTTCTAAATTTTTATTTTATAGCAACTGTCATAGTTAGAGATGTAAATAACACATTTAAAAACCTCCCCAGGGCCAAAGGATGCCAGAGTATTTACAATGACATGGGGTAGGGGAGGCAAGACAGGAGCGTGAGGCTCAAGGGCTTGGGTTCAACCCAGGCCCTGCCCCCTACTTGGACAGATGCCAACCACCAGCACTGTGTTGTGGGCTCAGGGAGCATCACACAGCCTGGGGCCCTCTACTCACAGGATCTGGTGGGAGATCTCTAGCTAACTGAAGGCCCCACTTCCTATCCAGGAAGCTCCCCTACACCCCACAAGCCAGTTCAAGGGGCCCCTGGGAAGCACCAAAGGACAGGGGCAGTGTGAGGGACACACAGGCTGGGACAGGTGTCAATGGATGATCTGGCCTGCCCTGGGGTGAGACAGAGACACACACATACGTGTGCGTACATGAACAAACAATACCTTCACAGAAAAACTGCAAAGGGGGAGGTTTCTCCTGTGGGTTTTGTCTTCTAAGTCTCCATGTCTACGATGTTATTTTTTTGCTATTATTATTATTATTTTGTTTCTTCAACAGTGACAAACTGAGGTAAACATCTGTAACCAACACCTTTCCTAAGGGGCAAAGGGTCCCAACCCAACAGACAGAGACAGTACCAGTGGTGGCAGCAAGAGCGGAGCCTGACCCAGCCTGAGTCCGGTTCAGGGTCAGGCTGGTTGCTGCCTCTGAAGGATAGGGCTGGGCTACATACCTAATGTCTCTTCTGAGGACTACCAGATATTACAAGGGAGAGGCCTCCCACACAGGATCTCAACAGAGAGAGGGTGCACATGGGACGCGGGATGTCTACTGTGGAATCTCGCTTCCTTGTTATTGCAGATCAGGGTGGAGAGGCCTAAGGCAAGAGGAGAAGTAGCGGCTGGGAAGGAGGGCCTGGTGGCCCCAAGTGGGCCAGGGCAGTGATGGGGGCCTTCTGAGATTCGGCTCTCGGCAGGAAGAGGGGTTTGCTACTTACCTGGCATGTGGGCCCTCTGTCCACTAGGGAAGTGGTGGCACCCCAGGAAAGTGGGACCAGGCCCTGGAGCAACCACAGTTTGTAAACTGGACTCAGGCAGGGCAGGGAGACCTATAGCCCTTTGTGGTGGGAGCAAGGGGTTATGTAGAGAGGTGGGGGCTCCAGGCTGAGGGGTGGTTGGTGCCCCTTGCAGCTAGCCAGCCAGCCCCACTATGGAACCTCTTAGAATGACCCAGAACTTTTGGAGGGACCCTAAGAGAGGCAACCCAGGCTGGCCAGTTGGGTGGTGCCAGGCGGAAGGCACAGCCTCCCTGTGCTGAGGTTATTACAGGGGTTCCTTAAGCCTCCACATTGAGTAGGAGTCCCAAAGGAGAGCAGGGGCAAGGTGAAATCCTGTTTTGCTGCCGAAGAACCTGAGCCAACAGCAGGTGTCTCCTGGGATTCCCTGAGGAGTGTGGTAAAACACAGGCTTGGCTCTTGGCAGCTGCCTGGTGAGGTGTCCGGACCCTCAAAGTCACCAGACACACATCACACTCACTCTGACTTCAACGACTTCCTGTCCCATCCACGGATGCGCTCCTCCCCTGCAAGGGTACTGCCCTAGAACCGTGAGGCTCACACACGTGATTGACAAACCCCAGGAATAACTAGCGCAACTGTTTCCCTGCTTGCTGAGTGCCCAGGGAAGGAGCAGCTGGGCTGTGAATGCACCCCCTTACCCTAGAGACACAGGAGTGCCAAGCCTCCCGTTCTCCTGCCATCTGTTCCCCTATACCCTCAGGAGGGGTACCTACTGGAACTCAGTTCCCAATGGCCTCGTGGCTGCGGTAATGGCTCTCCCTTCTGGGATCTAAGTACCCATCAGCAGGAAGAGGTGAGGGGGCATCTCTAATATTCGGGTCTGTTCCTGCACACAACTTTTGCTACCTTTAGGGGGCTTGGCCTCTCCCTCTGACCTCCTGGGCACCACTGTTGTCAACCCAGTGCCTGTTCCCAGCCAGTTTCTAAGGGTCTCGTGCTCATCTCTGCCCAACACCAAAGGCCCCTTTCTGGGCCCAGGTTTGGATGGAAGATTGTAGGGTGATCTGCCAAGGGGTGTGAAGCGCCAAAAGTGTCCAGGTTCCAGAGCTCAGTCTGGGCCACAAGCTCCCAGCCTTTGTCAGGGGCCTCGGCTCCTCTGGGCTGAGGCTGGCCACACACATGGTCATCCGCTAACTATGTCACCAGCCCACCACCGACCCGGGTGTCTGGGCCTCCTAGTCTACACTACTCCCTCCCACCGCGCTGTGGCTGCTCCCTGTCCCCAGTAAGGGTTGGAGCATACGCGGCTTCCCCGCAGCGACTGCGCTGCTCCTAGCAGCTCAGACGCAGATTTCGATGGCCGTGGCCAGCACCACCTGCCCTTTGCTCTTGTCTGCACGGCCATCGGTCCTGCCCGAGGGAGCGGACGGAGCCAGACCAGCCTCAGGCACGGGCATGGGCACCGGAACGGGCACCACGCTGGGCGGCGAGGACCGTGAACCGCTGCCACTCTCGGTGAGCACGGTGCGCTTGAGCATTGCAGGAGCCTCAAGGCGCAGGGGCCCGGGCAGGCGGTCCCCAGGAGGTTTGCTTGCATGGTGCGAAGGCCGCCGCCGAAGCTCAGATGTGAGCTCTTGTTTGAGGAAGCTGAAGACCTCCTTGGCCGGCCCGCGACGCTTGGGCTCCAGAGCCAGCAGCCGCTGGAACATGCGCAGTGCAGGCTCGGTGAAGCGGCGCCACTGCAAAGGCAGCCCCAGCAGGCGGCCCCGCTGCCAGCGCACGAACTCCTCGAAGAAGGCATTGGCGCCCGATGCAGCCTCCCACGGGAAGTTGCCGGTGAGCACACAGAAGATAAGCACTCCGAACGCCCACACATCCACGCCTGTGTCCACCGCGAAGCCATCGGCACGGCCCGCCTGGCACACCTCGGGCGCTGTGTAGGGTATAGTGCCGCTCACACGCTTCACACGGCAGCCCACGCGCCGCGTCATGCCGAAGTCCGCCAGCTTCACACGGCCGCACTCACGGTCACACAGCAGCACGTTCTCGGGTTTGATGTCGCGGTGCACTAGCTGTCTGCTGTGCATGAAGTCCAGCGCCAGCCCCAGCTGCTGCACACAGCGCTTCACCGTGTCCTCGGGGAGGCCCACCTGGGGAGGGACGATGTCAAACAGGTCTCCAGCAGGCGCGCACTCCTGGGCAAAGACATAGCATTCCTCAGTCTCGAAGACCACGTCGAAGACCTTGATGATGAAGGGGCTGGATGACAGGCTGTTGGTGATGCTCACTTCACGCAGGAAGTTCTTCAGCTTTGTCTTGCTCTTATTCACAAATTTCAGCGTCATTTTGGTGCCTGTGCCCTTGTATTTAGTCAGAAAAAGTTTTTTGAACTTCGTGTCAGAGAAGCAATAAAAACTGAATATACCAACTCTTTGAATTCATTATTTCTATATTACATTTGTCATATAAAGAAACAAGCTAAGATAATGTGTTTGTAAAGTTGTTTGATGTTGGTATTTTGTTTTCAGTACAACTTACATTTTTTTTATCCAAGACCCTTTCCACAATATTTCTAGTGTCACAGAGTCAGAGACTTTAGGAATGGTAAATTTAAGCAAGTGATGGAGAAGATATGAATTACCAATCTTTTGGGTGGGAAAATATGGAGAATAAAACCCGGATGGATGGATGGATGGATGGATGGATGGATGGATGGAGATAGACAATATGTGAGGAAAGCCTCTATTTGTTAATGCTTTAATGATTGTCATTCCATGTCATCATGGAAGTATAGGAAGTAGTACAATGGGTATCCTTCTTTGAGAAATCAAACCCACACTGTATATGATATTTTTAAAGGGTGGTAATGTTTATTTTATCACAATTTCAGAGGTTATAATTCATAGTCATGCAGGAGAAGAGATGGGTAGGATATGGTTAATGACAACATATATCCATTCAAGTATGTTCCCTATGATGTTTCCTCCAACTAGATACATCGCCTACTTTCTTTTTTATTTTTTATTAAATTTATTTTTAGAACAATCTTTTCTTATTTTACAATAATATCCCAGTTCCCACTCCCTCACCTCTTCCTGCTCTCCCCACCTTCCTTTCACCCCAGCCTCCATAAACTCCTCAGAAAGTGTAAGGCTTCCCAAGTGGAGACAAAAAGTCTGACACATCAGTTTGAGGCAGGACTGAGGCCCATTCCACTATATCTAGGCTGAGCGAGGTATCCCGCCAAAATGAATTGTCTCCAAAATGCCAATTCAAGTACTAGGAATAATCACAATAATAATGTAAATCTCTCTGATAATCTGTAAGAGAGGAACTGGGGAAAACTCAAAATCATGTCCCAGATATCAGGCTGATCAGCTTTCAAACAACAAATGAAATCATGGTTATCTGGAATATCAAGATGTGGATGTAGGCTCAGTTCAGTTTCCAGTAGTCTTTTGTTACATTCAGTTTCTGGTTGTGTGTTTTAGAAATTATCATATAAGAAATTATCTCAAACCTTTTCAAGTATACAAAGCAACAGTCAGGTTATGATATAGTACTGCCTTGATTATTTTAATTATAGCTCATAAATGTGGGAATATAATCAGTCAAATTAAGAACATTAATAGCTTCTTCAGATTTCTTGTCAACACTTATTTGTATTTTAATGTCAAATTTGATTATCTCTGAAATGCTGGTATTAGAAAGCTTGAAATAAAACAGTAAAGGACTACTATACTCATGAACTCCAAAATCAAGGCAGTCAACAATAAGGCACGGAAGAGAAAGGCACTCACAGGCCCCCACGCATTACTGAGAAACTGGTGACAGTTGATGGTTTTTTGAGGAGGAAATGTCAGTTTAATTATGGTGTTAATACCAGGTGGTTTGAGCAAACTTAGTAATGGCTCTTACACATGAGCATATGGGCATGCAGTGTCACCCTAGGTAGGTTATTTAAAACAAAAACAGGCATGGGGTTAGGAATGTTGGAATTAAGAGAGTGCATCAGGAACCATTGAAAAGGAATAAAGGCAAATATGAACAAAGTCACTGTATACATGTATTAAATTCTCAAAGAATTTCAAAACTGTTTATGTAAAAGGTCACAGCTCAATAACATTAAAATCTGATGTAAAGTTTTATCTTTTGGAAGAAAAGTATGAGAAAGTCACTGTCAGTGCAACTTAGATTTTTTGATAATGGACTAGAAGCATTTTTTTTTCTGCAGACCCAGATAAGGGGCCTGGCCTAGTTGATTCACTTGTGCTTTGAATTGTCTTCTTTTTTCCTTTTTTAGGATGAATTACATAATGCCTGTGATTCTTTTTTAGCATTTCCACAAATGTTTTCATTATCTTCAGGGAAAGGTCATCTTAAGTGGCATTTAATTTTCTATCATCCAGTGAATAAATATTTGACTGTGAAAGTAGCCTAGTACCTGACTGAAACACAAACAATTGAGAAGCCATGTGATTCAGTTACTTAATTTTATTTTGATTTTTCGGGACAAGTTTTCTTTGTGTAGTTTTGGAGCCTATCTTGGAACTCACTCTGTAGAACAGGCTGGCTTGAAATCGGTTACTTAATTTTAAAACTGATTATTGTTTTTTTTATTCCCTGTGGACTCTGTAATTATTTTTGGATATGTCCTGTCTTAGAGTTTTAAAGTTTTTATTTCTGGGAAGAGACACCATAACCACAGCAACTCTAATGAAGGAAAACATTTAAGAGGGTGTGACTCACAGGTTCAGAGGTTTATAGTCTATTATCATCACTGCAGGACAATGAGGCACACAGGTAGATACGGTACTTTAGAAGGATCTGAAAGTGGAGAAGGAGCTACATCTTGATCCCACAGGGAAGAAAACGTGCTCTGAAACACTAGGCATGGCTTGAGTATACAACACCACCAAGTTCTCCCACACACATCCCCCAACAAGGACACACTTACTCCAACAAGGGCACACCCTTAATAATATAAGATCCATATGAGCTTATAGGGTCAAATGCATACAATTAACAAACCTCCAAGATACCCTTAGAAGAGAGAATAAGCAGCTTTATGGTGTCTCTAATAGAAGAGATTTGTGAAGATGAGAGCATTTTTTTTTACAGAAAAGCATAATCATTTGGCTGACAAATAAAAGTTTTAGAAGAAACACAGTAAATGCAGAGGAAAAACTACTTTCTCATTTCATCCATCTTAGGTTCCTGTTGGGGACTCCACAACATAACAGAACTTAAGAAGAGAAAAGCACGAAGACTTACCTAGCACAATCTTTCACAACTCCAGAGCCTTCCTGAGGAAGGGAATCCTTCAACAGTGCTTAGACCTGAGATTTTTTACCAAGTTGATGAAAAGTGGAACATTATAGAGCATGGTAAAAAATAAAATCAGCATGAGTCAAGCAGGGGAATACAAATAGAGCTTTTGCTCATGTCCTCCGTGTGTGCCTTCATCAGTCTTCAGATATGAAGCTGCTCTTTCCTCTATGGAGGGACATGTGGTGCTTCTGACATGTTTCAGGAAATTGTCAGAAAGTCCTTTCTAGGTTGTATGAGCATCAGGGGAAGACCAGAGGCCATCTTCATATTCATTCTTGTGCTCAAAATGTTGTCTGATCACCATGTTTTCAGGTAGCATATTCTGAAATCCTCCAAATATGAAATGAAGACAAAAGTCTGGGTATAATTTCTGAGTTACATTCGTGTGTGATCCTGAAATGCAGCATTTAGAGCAATTATGAATTTAAACATTAACCTCAGTATATTCTGTTCTGTGTACATCATTTTGAATCTTTTTTTTCAGTTATCCTTGTTTAAAGAATATCTGGAGACTTAAATATATAAGTACATTCAAATAACTGGAATAGTTTAGACAAAGTCTTTGAGACGTTGCTATTAATAAGGTTAACTTCTGAAGTACCTTGGAAATTTTATCTTGGCACTTGTAATAGCATTATATTTAGATGTGTCTGAAGACTACTATAAGTGGTTAAATGCTAAAACCTGGACTGTCTACAGGAACATGCACAGCATGAATAGCCAGTAGATTTACAACAGAAAAAGACACGGGGAACACCAGACAGATTATCAGAGACACAAAGCCAAGAAGGAGCATGCCATTTCCTTAACTCACCCTAGAATCTTCCTTGGAGTTTTTCCATATTCAGTGGTGGTGTCCATTCTGAACTCACTTATCGACATAGCAGTGTGGCTTCACTTTGCCTTTACCCATATATTACTTTGTTCAAGAAGTTTCCTCAAGCTAGAAAGACAACAGCATTTCAATCAAGAATTCTTACACCTAGGGTGAGCTTTAATTAAGAACACTAGTCATTTGAAGCAAATGTCTGAATAATCATTCACTTCCTAAGTGCTTGAGGCTCTGCCATTTCAGTATTAGAGGAACTTCAGGTCCCCAGCAGCACCGTGATCAAAGAGTCCATGCAGAAGAGTCTCTGTGAGAAACAGAACATCCTCCTGGCCATAACTACTTCCTGAATGTACTGAACAGACTGCCTAATAGTCCTTAACACAACCAAACAGAAGAATATAAAATATATTTCTCTTCTGCCTAGTAGGATAGAAAACCTTATCCAAACTTAGGTTAATCTACAGGAATCCCTGGGATATTTATGGAAACGAAGAATTACTTCCCTGTAACTCTGAATTGGGAAATGGAATCCAGATCTTAGCACATATGAAAATAAAAGGATTAGCTAGGTTAAGTTCATAGTACCAAAATTCTTTCCTATGAATATAGCTTCTCCTCCTGGTGTGGGAAGTCCTTCTCTCTGTGTGTTGCTTTTATTGGTTAATGAATAAAGAAGCCGTTTTGGCCTGTGATAAGACAGAATAAAGCTAGGCAGGCAGAACTAAACTGAATCCTGGTGGAAAGAAGGCTGAGACAGGAAGAAACCATGTAGTCCAACTGGAGACAGACACCAGACATGTCCATACTCGTAAGCCACCGTCACGTGGCCATATACAAATGAATAAAGATGGGTTAATTTAAGATATAAGAATAAGCCAGAAATACACTTAAGCTATTGGCCAAACAGTATTACAAATAATATAGTTTCTGAGTCATTATTTTGTGGTCTGGGCAGCCAGGACTGAACAAGCAGCCTCCAACAACATCCTCCATCTATTAAAAACACATAGAAAGCCATGTTATACATAATGATTCATGCCTTAAATTCCAGAACTCAGTAGGTATAGACATGTAGATCTGAGAATTCAAAGTCAACCTAGTCAACATAGTGAAATTTAGGATAGTTTGGCTATCGAGTGAGATTCTGTCTCATTGACAAAACAAAAACAATAAAAATGAAGTTACCCCAAAAGGTGGAGCAGGGATGGTGATTCACACTTGTAACCCAACATGAAGGATGCAGCAGCATTTGGATATTTTTAAGCCAGCAGAGTCTACATGATGAGTTCCAGGAGAGCCAGGAATACATATGGAGAACCTGTCTTAAACATCATCAAGAGCAAGAATGTTAGCAGAAAATGCATAACACATGAACCAACACATTAGAATAGTACATGAGTGTGTCAGGAAGAATATAATACCCAGGACATTTAAAAACTCTCTTCACTTTCATTTTACATGTGTGGGTGATTTGCCTGAATGTTTGTCTCTGCAGTACCTGTTTGCACTGCCCAAAGAGGTCACAAGAGGGCATAATATCTTCTGCAACTGGAGTCACAGAGGGCTGGGAGCCACCTTTTGGCTGAGTGGACTGCAACCTGGGTGCTCTCCAAGAGCAATCATACAGTGAAAATTTTACTAAAATATCTGAGTAATGTGTTCCAGTGATGCATCATTTGTACTCTGAATTATACCTTGCAGAAAATTCCATGGCCAGTAGTTGCTCTGTACTGTCAGCAAAGGTTATCATTTCTAATGGGAGCAGCATTCTTTAACCACCTGATAAATGAACATTTATAATTTTGCATAAGCACTCCAAGTATTTCTGGTTCCTAACTATGTGGAAAGATGCTCAAGTATATGTAACATCATTTATACAAGGCTGACATTTTTATTTGAAATATTGTGGTAATTTAGCTTTATATGCATATTTTTATTTTAAATTCTTCTCTGAGATAATTCTATTTCTGGAAGTATGTCTTAAGTTCAGCCCAAGTTAAGGGCTGCAAGCATCAAGCATGAAGCATTTGCAGACTTAATGGTAAATATGCACAGAACACTTAAGGACCCTTTTTTACTGGTAGGATGTCTGTATGTGAGATCTCTGAAAGCTTTTTAGAAAATAGAGGTGCAGGTAACATAAAGACCTGTTGTTTTTAGGGCATATCACTCAAAAATTTTAAAATAAAGTGAATGAATGATGAATGATGTAATAGCCTATTCTTCATGATTTAGCCAAACTCTCACTGGTGTGGACTATGGAAAAAAGGAAACTTTAAGCAATAGAAAACACAAGTTGCATTTACTAAGGAATGCAGAATTAGAACAAGACTCTATTGGAGCCAGAGATAGCAGAATTTATTATGTTTTGGGTACATGAGTTTTCTTTGGTAGGCAAAGGTCTTAGCAAAGATAATACGTGTACTTACCTCACAATATTAAGGGCTTTATGAGGCCATGGAACAGAGCCTGGCTCCTTCCAGCCTGATTTGGGTGTCCTGAGATGATATCAGAGATGATGACATGCTTAGTCTGGGGAACACGTTCTGGCCCTGCAAGGTGCTAGAGTGAACCATTGATAACCTTGGCATCTCCAAGCATGGGAGTGTTTGTGAACTCCGTCAATTTTCTTTTGGCTTCTTGAGGTGAGACTTGAGGGTTATGAAGCCAAGCTGTATCCTGTGCAGCTGTGAATAGGCTTAAGGAAGCTGTCCCCTAGATTTCTGAAGAATGGAAAGGGAAGAAGAAAAACTAGCTGACAGCAAGACTCCCTTTCCTGTAGAGGGATGGTTTAGGGTTGTCATCCAGAGATTGAGAATCTCAAGGCTGCATTTTGAGAATCAGGTAGGTAAAGTCTTATCTCTCTGTTCATTTCATGAGCACCTTCCAGATTCCATGGGTGGGTCGAGAGAAAGTATTGTGGGTCATAGGTGCAGTCACCTGTCAACTGACTCTCAGGTCATTTGCAAGAGAGTGGAGCCTCTTTGTGTGGGAGACTGGGTGAGATTAGAAGCAGGCACATGCAGAATGGTTGTGTGCATATTTGGCTGGGGTGGATAAGTATATCTCCTGAGTTGGAGAAGTGTGATATCTCACAATTAATTATTGAAAGGCCAAGCTGTCTGAAGTACCAAGGGTGCCACTGGGTCCAGGCCTCTTTCTTAGTTGCTGGAATTTGCTGGTGATCCTTTATACCTTGTTTTCTAGATCTTGTCGCATCTCAGATTAATTTGCAAATCATATTCCCTCTGTATGTCACTTCTCACTTTTGCCTCTTTACCATAGCACCACTCTGTATGTTCATAAAACATTTTCAATCCAGTATTGCCAAATGTTTGGTTCTCCACTTGTTGGGCTCTACAAGACCCTATTTAGAAAAAAATATGCTAATCACATTTACCTGCTTAGGGCTTCAGTATCTGAAATGGCACAGATCACCTGACAGATGTCATCAGCCCTAGGTTCTAAGGAACATGCTTCTGTTGAGAAAGTCCAGAGATCTGGAGAAAATGCATTCCAGCCTAACGATGGGCTGGATCCTCTTTACAAGAACTGTCAGAAATAGAAAATTGAGGTTAGGCTATAACAAAACTCTTTGATTCAATAACCCCAAGCCTCTCCAAATGCCTGTCCTTCTCATGATCTCCTAATGGGTGTTGTACCCAAAGCCATTAACAAGCACATATACCATAACAGCTGGCTCTAGGCCAAGGAATTTGCCTTTTGTTTGCTGATAGAAGCACCATAGCAGTGATCGACATCATGTTCTATCCCATGATTGTGTGCCTCTTCTATCTGTATGCGTGTGCATGTGCATGAGTGTTTCCAACTTAGGGTGCCTCTACACAGCCCCGACAGACCTCTGACTTGTCACTGCTCTTGCCTCAGTGTATTGATTCAAGGTTTGGACCATCATATTCTTTCTAGGACTGTTTTTTCTAAATATCTCAGGGATCATCTGGCCTCATGTGACTCCAGCCAGACATATCAAAAGTGAAGCACATCTTCACTCACAAACTTATAGCCTGAGTGAGCTCTGCTGATTCTCCAGGGGAAATTTTTTATTACTACCTGTATAAGAGCTTCCTTTTTGACCCCAGAGAGGCTCCTGATATGGCACCTTTGTTTCAGGTCATTTTGGAGTAAGGAAATGAGCCAGAGGTAATGGCTGTACCATGGACAGCAGCAGACCCCTCCCTGGACATTCTATTGTATCCTGGAGAGCCCTGGTATTCTCTGTGATGTCATCAGTGTTGTGGCAACACCAACTGCCTGTGGGGCATCTGTTCACTGCCTACAGGTTTTGGACGTAGCCATGTTGGCAAGACTGAGCAGGCTCCTTGGGAGACAGAAGGGAGAGCAAAACGAGACTAGAGGGAGTCAGAAGGAAGCTGGCCTTCAACCTCAGTGTCGCACATCAAGACATAAATGGTTCTGGGGAAAACGCAGTGAGTCCTGGGGAGGGAGTAGGGAGTTTCTTGATGGTGGAAGGCTTCAGCTTGGTTTTCATAGTGAGTCACAGGATCTTAGAGCTTCGTGGAGGTAATGAATCTATCCTTCTCTCTGTTACTAAAGAGTAGATCTGGAGTTTAGGGTTTCTGATGGTTAGATTGGCAGAGAGCCAGTAATGGTCAACCCTGCAGCTGCTGTGCTGGGGTCCATCTGCTTTGACTCAGAGTGGGAAGGAAGGAGAGGGATGAAAGAGGTTTCTGTTACAGCACTGTACTTCAGCACACTGGATTTCTTTTGGTTGTGGGTCACTAATAACAGAGAGAGTACAGTCCCCTGGCCAAAGCTTGAGGATCTCACATTTTACCTCAGAGCCACTTGCAGGGTAGGAACCATTGAGTATTGCTGCATGTCAGTGACCCCTAGGGTTTCTGAGTTCCTCTCAATAGCCAGTCAACTTTAACTTGACTTTGACTTTAACTTTAACTTGAGTGCAGGAATGAGCCATCACTCTCCCTGCAAGTGTCTGTTCTTGGCGAGTGAAGGCTCACCTGTGGATGCCCTGTCCTTAGGTGTCTCCAGCCTGTCCTGTCACTAGGTTATCTCACCTTTGCTAATGTCATGATGGATGGAATGTATTTCGCTGAAGTTTGGGGAAAATCTTCATCATGACCCATGTGACTTATCTTTGGTCTGATGAGACACCCACAATCTCCATCACCCCCACACATTGTAACAGTCCTGTGGATATTTCCTGAGATACTCATTCACTTCATGAAACTGAACTTCCTTCCGCATCAACATGAGCTAATTTCTTAGTATCTTTCACTTTCCATCTTTTTGATTAGGAGGGGAAGAGCCATTCCTTGGGAATGTTTAGAAAATGAGTCTTGACCTCCATTCATGATGAAGTATTAAATTAGAATTAATTAGAGTCTAACTATCAGAGAGCTGCTGATGAGCTTCCCCTGTGTCTCAGGGAAGGCACCTGAAAAAGCCAGCTTGGCTTTTGGTGAACTGGGGAAGAGATGGTTATGAGATAAGTGACGGCAGTTGGCAGTGACTCTAACAGTCCATTCTCTGAACATTCTGCTGTATCCTAAAGAGTCATTGGCATCTTTTCTGAAATTAACAATGTTGTGTCCTTGGGGCCCTCATTATGTGCATATAGGGTTCACTTGAAGACACAATGGCAAGATTGAGCACCCTGGTTGACAGAGAGATCTGACTTTCGAAGGAGGAGGTTGGGGGTTGAGTTGGACCTTACAGAAATGGGATTTAATAGCTGAGATCTTTGGAAGAGATGGTTTTATGCTGTTTCTCTGGTAACTAAAGTGCAGACCCATTGTCAAGGATTGCTGCTAGTTAGTTTGGCAGAGATCCAGGAGTTGTCAAGGTTACAGCTGCTGTTCTGTGAGTTCCTTAATTTTATTTTGAGAGGCAAAGACCAGCAGGAGTCACAGACTAATGAGGTGTGAGAGTAGGGTGTTGCACAACTCATCATCAGTGGATTCTTTAGGTTCTGTGAGTATCTCATGGGAAATTCCCCATCTATGCACCAGGGTCTCAGACATTCAGTTACTTCTATTCCTGGCCACAGGTGAAGAGGGATTCATTGTGCTATGCACTAGAGACTCCAGGAATTTTCTGCAGCACATCAGAAATGAGTTGATATTTCCAAAGCAGCATGGCTGGGTGACATATGCCTTCCAGCCAGCGGGGCAGCAGTAGGGGCTGATGCACATAGCTAGCCACAGTGAGTGGATACAGAGTCATGGCTTATGGGCTCCCAGTTTGAGGACAGTTGTCCTGATCCTAGGAGTCTTTACTGTGCTCCTGCATTCATTCTTCCTCGGCCTCTTCTTCAAACTCAACATGATCTCTCCTGGTCCTGTGCCATACTACTGCATAAATTCACTAATATTTATCAACTTGCAGGGAGTACTCGAAAAACATCAAACCCAAACTCTGTTACTGGGCAGGAGCAGCAGATGAAAAAGGTGGCTACACTGACCCTGCAGCTTCAGATGATGACCCAAGAAAGGAATGAACTTCGTGGAATCCTGGCTAATTATACCAACAAGGATTTGAACAACAGGTAGCCATTTTGTTTAGTTCCCTGGTAACTGTCTTGACCCTACTGAGTCAACCCCAGCATTCCTCAGGTCACTGGAGACTGCATCTGCAGAGTGTTCTGCCCAAACTAAATATCCTGAGGGCATCTAAGAGGCATAGCTGAAACCTGGGAAGGAGTGATATCAGGATACAGGCTGTGTGATTCCTCCATATAAAAAATTTGGACTGCTCTTCAGTATCGAGAGGGAGGGGGAATGGTGTGGGGGGTGGAGAAGAGGAGTGGGGATAGGGGGAGGGGAGTGGGGGGAGGGGGCAATATTTGGGAGGAGGGGAGGGAAATGGGAAACGGGGAGCAGGTGGAAATATTAATTAAAAAAGAATAAAAAAAGAAAAAAAAAGAATACAAAAAAAAAAGCAGAGCCTTGGCCTGGATCAGTCTGGAATGAGGCAATAGTTTGTGAGCTCTCAGCATACATTTCATGAGGCCTTGACAGGTGTTGGCGTGTGGACAATACTAGGTGCTGTGAGTTTAAGGTGAGTCTTTTTGCTTAACCAGCAAGTACTTGAGTACTGGCTGCTCCTGGGAGCAGCTGCACGGGCCTGGTTGTCTTGATGCATCTCAGTGTATGATTTGAAGTCTGAACTTCATCACTGCTCTTCTCTAGTCTGGTTTCTTATATTCTGAGACAATTCTGCCTGCCAACATTTATTTGGCATCCTCCGTGTACGTGTGTGTGTGTGTCCTGGCAGCTGGGGGTCTGTGGCATGTGGTTCTTTCTGTGCCACAGTTTCCAGGTGATCCCACTAAGTTCCCTTAAGGTCAGGGAACTCCACTATGACCAGTGATGGGGCTCCTGGCCTGTGTGCTCACCTTGGAAGTCCATTGGAATCCACTGGAGACTTATAAATCTGTCCTTAAGTCGGTTCTCCTCCCTGGAAATACTGATTTTGTGCTTTAGAAATCCATGTAGCAATAGAAACCTGGGATCAAAAATCCCCGTTCTGAAGACAGGAACAACATTATCATAGATTTCTGGTGGGATCAGACTTGTGACACAGGCTCCTTAGGACTTAACTGTTCTATTCCTCCAGGCCCATTGATGGAACTCATGCAGCTCTGGATCACTCCCTTTGCATCCCTGACTGCTGGTCTGGGGCCAGGTCAGCAAGTTTAAACAGCACCAGGTTGTCCTAGTTGATAGCTATCAGAATGTGACATTGACTGTGCTGGGGTGTTTAAGACACAGCCTGAAATCATAGGGTCATTAAGTCCAGAATTCACGGGGTTCTTTGCTCTGGGGCTATGCCCTAATACAGGCTAAATTTTGAGTTGGAGATGGTGAATATGGAGCATAAGAAAGTGATGTTGGAGCTACAGAAATTCCCCATGGAGATGAGAGAGGCCTTGTACAAGTGCAAGTTGCTGACTGAGGAAACTGTTTCTTACAGGTGAGTGACTGACTTCACTGGGACTCTGTTCCTTGGGAGTGACTGCTTTTGCCATGTTTTTGTCTTTGAACCAAAGTGAGGACTTTCCTTTTGGCCTGTCTCCCTATAAAAAGCAGTTTGTCTTATGCTCTTGACTTGGACCTACTGGACTAGTTTTGCTAAGACTGAAGTATCTGTGAGTCCATCAGAACATTGTCCTGCCAGCCTCAGGAGCCTCTAGATTAAAAATCTATTTGTACCATGATAAGGGTGTCAGGCATTTGTGGGTCTTGGGGGCTCTTGTAGGGGTCTACAGAGGTGATCCCATTCTTCCCATAGATAGAATATATTTCAATTGGGTCTGCTGTCCTCCCTCACTGAATATTTGTCTTCTACTTCTCAACCTGCTGATGCTTTCCCAATACCATGGACAGTTAAGTACATGTGGTAGGAGGCAAACCCTGCTCTCAGAAGTACATTCCTTTTATTGTAACAGTTTTCAGAAGTACTCTGAGTCTTTCTGTAATTTGGCCATTCTCTGACATTTGACAGCCACTAGGTTATCCTGGCATGTTGACTGTGGGCTCTGGTATAGGGCTGTCTGGGGACATGGGACTTTGCATGGATGATGTGGGAGATGGAGGCTAGGTAGGGCTCACGGTATTTTTATGATGGTTCAGCATCCTCCACAAGCAGCTCCTGAGTGAGCGAACTCAGTTGAAGAAAAAAGTGAGCATGTTGAAAGAGGAGAACCGAAAGCTATGGAGGGAGCAGATTTCACTGCAAGAGTCCTGTGAGAAGGTGAAGAATCACTATGAAGAGACCGATGAGAAGATCTGTGAGCTATGTGCTGAGGCAGAGGAGGTAGGCTGCAGCAATGTGGGCAGGCTGTCCACCATCTGTAATAAACACACACACACACACACACACACACGATCCACTTTTCCAGTAGCTCACTAACATCAAATCCAATTGTTGATTTCTGTGATTATTCCAAGAATTTCTAAGGATTTGGCATCTTGTGAGATCAATGGCTGGAAACAGCTTTAAAGGAGGAAATCCCCATGTAAATGTCAAAGGGGTGGTTCTTGTTTATATTTTTTATCTTCTCTCATGTTTCATCAGTTCAACCTCCTTCCCTCCTCCCAGTCATACACCCCCTGCTCCCCAGACCCAAGGTCCACTCCTCCTCAATTTCCCTTCAGAAAATAGCAGTTCTCCCATGGATATTTGATTTAATTATTAAAATAGCATTAAACCCTGGGCTTTGCTCATGTTTGTTACACATTCTAACAATGAGATACATCACCAGATCCTTTTAAAGTCTTGAGATATGATCACACTACGTTCCAAAGATTAGCTTTGAACACACAGTGTAGTTCTAACGAGACTTTAATGTTCAGTCCTTCTGTCTCAGTCTCTGAGTAGCTAGGATTAAGGGTTTGCATCACAAGCTCAAACTTAGTCTAAATACTTAAATTAAAATTGATGCTTCAACCAAATGTCCAAGGTCAGTAGATTATATGTTTGTGTTTTTAAGACATAGGTGCTAAATTACAGTCATCTCAAAAGCATCGGTGTAAATATAATTTAAGATGCTTCATCATTAGTAGATAGGTATCTGTAAGACGAATAATATAAAGGTAGCTTTCATTCATTTAACTATTCAAGAGTCTATGTTGGGAGTCCCATAAATGCCAGGAAGTAAGCTATACCTGGAGAAAACAGATGTCTGTCCTGAAGGAACTGATGAAGTTATTACCTTTAATTCATCTCTTACATTATAGCTGGTTTCTGCTCAGTGCAACCCTCCAGCTCTCATTGTGTTTGAGACCTCCAGTAACAGAGGCTTTTCCTGCAGGAGGCAGAATCCAACCCTTACTATTGATCTGTCCATAAATTTTACTCTTCACAGAAAAGGCAATTTTTCCTCCTTCCCACTAGCCATGGCCTATATCAATCCCAGGTATAAGTGAAAAATATTATATGCCATCAAATCATAGGGATTCCTGCTCCTCGTTAATATTTTAGAGGAAGAAAATTTTAAGCTCTCCTTTGGGTAGAGATTACATAGTTAATAGCTCTGTTTTAAAGTATTGTAACTCTTCAATGATTCACATTTTTCATTGAATGAACATTTCTTTTTATTGAAAATAAATCATTCTCACATGCAATAGATACCAACCATAGTTTTCTCTACCTGCACTTCTCTCAGCTCCTATAAACCTCCCTTTTCCCAGATCTGCTGCCCTTTGGTTTTTTTTCAGAAAAGAACAGGCAAGCATGACAAAAAAAGAAAAAGGCCCCCCATACAGAGGCTGGACAAAGCTTTCCAATAGGAGGAAAGGCATCCTAAGAGTGGACAGAAGAGTCAGAGACACACCACACACACTCCCACTATTAAGAGTCCCACTGAAACACCAACATATATGCAGAGAACATGGTGCAGACCCATAAAGGCCCCATACATAACTCTGTGAGCCTTTGTGAACCCTGTTTACTTGATTCAGTGGGCCATGTTCTCCTAGTGTCCTCCAGCCCATCACACCCGCTGACTCCTAAAATCCCCCCTCCCAATTCTTCTGAAAGTTTTCTTGAGCTCCAATGGGTAGGACTGATAGAAAGTTCCAATTTAGATATTCACTTCCACACAACTGCTGCTAGAGAAAAGCTCTCTGATGAGGACCAGCAAGGCACCAATCAATGAGCATAGCAGAACATCGATAGGAATATTAGTAGTCAGTTCATTGGGTTTTTTTTTTTTTTTAGTTATGTTTGCTTCTGTACTATGTCTCTGGGCCCTTGGTCTCCAGATTTTAGCCATCCAGGGATTGTAGGGCATGGACTGCCTCACCTTGCATGAGTCTCAAGTTAAGCCAGACATTTTCAAGTTCTGCACCAACAGTGCCCCAACATAACTTTCAGGGAGGACAGACTGTAAGTCAAGGTTTTTGCGGATGAGTTGATGTCATGTTTCTCTCTCTGTAACCTGCAGAGTACCTTCCCATGCCAAAGAGACTAGAGCATATGGGTGAAGGCTCCATTCAGGCAACAGCTTGCTCTCTCTAGGTTCAATAATGTGTAGATGTTGTCCACAACAATGGGACCCCACTGTCAGTTTTCAGAGAGCAACACTCTGTCCTCTCGGAGCTGTTTAGGGATCTCCACAGAATCCCCTTCAACCAAATATTCAACTGAATGCAATCCAGTCTTAGCACTGGAAGCCTTTCTTGGCTACAGAAGATGATCAGTTCAGACTCTGTATGTTCCACTTCTAGGAGTCCTCACTAGGATCCCCCACATAGATTACAGGAAGTTTTATCTGTACTAGCTTTCCATTGCAGCCTCTGGGAGCCCCCCAACTCCAACACTCTCTCTCCTCACTCTCTCCCTCCACCCCTCCCCCTACAGGATCTCTTTCAATTCCCTCCCCACCCAACCAAAGTTCACTGGCAAAATCTAATCTATTTTCTCTTCCCAGGGAAATTCTTGTGTTTCCTTCCTCTAGTGACCTTCTCTGTACCTAACTTGTCTGGGTTGTGGAAAGTGGCTTGATTATCAATTACTTAACAACTGATGCCCACTTATAAGTGAACACATATCATAGGCGTCTTTATGGATCTCAGTTGTCTCAGTCAGCTTGATTTTTTTCTAGTTCCACCCATTTACTTACAATAGCAATTGGATATCACTTTTCAAACAGCCAAGTAATATTCCCTTCTGTAAACGTACTGCCTGTTCCTTATCCATTCTTCCATTGAGGGACATGAAGGTTATTTCCACTTTCTGGTTATTATGAATAATGCCAATGTGAAGATATTTGAGCAAGTGTTCTTGTGATAGGATAGAACATCCTTTAGACATATGTCCAAGAATGGTGTACCTAGATTTTGAGGTAAATCAGTTCCCAATTTTCTGAGGAATCGCCATATTGATGCCATTGAGGCTGGGCAGCTATAGACTCCCACCAGAAATGGAGGAGTGTTTCCTTTGCTACAAATCCACACCACCATGAGCTGTCATTTGTGCCATTGACTTTAGCCATTCTGACAGGTGTAATGTGGAATCTCAAAGGAGTTTTTGGTTCAAATTCCCCTGATCAAAAGGAATGTTGAACATTTCTTTAAGTGTTTCTCAGCTATTTGTGATTCTTCTTTAGAGAATTTTCTGTTTACATCTGTTCCACGTTTCTTAATTGGATGATTTGATTTGTTGGTGTCTAGTCTACTGAATGCTTTATATATTTTGGATATTAGCCCTCTGTCAGATGCGGGATGATGAAAATCATTTCCCATTCTGTCAGCCTCTATTTTCTCCTACTCATGGTGTTCCTTGCCTTACAGAAGCCTTTCGGTTCCCTGAGGTCCTTTATTAATTGTTGATCTTAGTGCCTGCACTGCCAATGTTCTCTTCTGAAACCATCTCCTTTGCTGGCATGTTCCGCCTATTCCCTATATTCCCTCCTATCAGGTTCAATGTGTTTGTTTTTGTGTTGAGGTATTTCATCATGAAAGGGTCAAAGATTTTGTCGGTATCTAGCAAAATGATCATCATATGTTTTTTTCTTCAGTTTGTACAGTAGATTACATTGACTAATTTTCATATGCTGAACTATCCCTACATCTCTAGGTTAAAGACTGCTTGATCATAATAGATGATATTTTTGAAATAGTCTTGGGTTTGATTTGCAAGTATTTTATTGAGTACTTTTTCATATATGTCCATGAGGGAAATTGGTCTGTAAGTATCTTTGTTGAGTCTTTCTCTGTTTTGGGTATCTGGTTTGCAGCCTCATAAAACGATTTGGGCACTGTTTCTTCTGTTTTTATTTTGCAAACTAATTTGAGGAGTATTGCCATTAACTCTTCTTTTAAAGTATGGTTGAATTCTGTGCTATAGCCATTTGACTTTGGGTTTTTTTGTGGGGTGGGAGGAGGCTTTTGATGATGGCTTCTATTTCACTAGGGGATGTAGGTCTATTTATTTATCTGATTTTAATTTAACTTTGGTAAGTGGTTCCTATTGAGAAAAATTATTCATTTCTTATAGATATTCCAGTTTGATGAAGTGCATGATTTAAAGTATGTCCTTGTAATTCTCTGGATTTCCTCGGTATCTGTTGTTATGTCCCCATACGGTTTCTGATTTTATTAATTTGGATATACTTTGCCCATCTTTATTTAGCTTGGATAAGGGTTTATCTATCTTGTTGATTTTCTCAAAGAACCAATTCTTTCTTTCTCTGATTTTTGTACAATTATCTTGATTTCTATTTTATTGATTTAGCTGTCAGTTTATTTCTTCTGGTCCAATCCTCTTGGACATATTTCCTTTTGTTCAATAACTTTGAGGTGTTACTATTAAGTATGATATCTTCCCATTTTTTTAATGTAGGCACTTAGTGCTCTTAGCACTACTTTCATTGTGTCCCATAAGTTTGCGTATGTTATGTATTCGTTTTCATTGAATTCTAGAAAGTGTTTAATTTCTTTCTTATTTATTTTTGGTCCACTTTTCATTCAATATAGAGATCTTCAATTTCCATGAACTTATATATGCTTTCCTTTCTTTCATTGTTGATATTCTCTAATGGTCTGATAGATACAGGGAATTGTTTCAATTTTCTTTTTTTTTTTTTTTTTTTTTTTCTTAAAATAATATTATTTTCTTTTTTTTTATTATTTTTATTCTTTTTTAATTAAAATTTCCACCTGCTCCCCATTTCCCATTTCCCTCCCCTCCTCCCAAATATTGCCCTCCCCCCACTTCCCTCCCCCTATCCCCACTCCTCTTCTCCTCCCCCCACTCCATTCCCCCTCCCTCTCGATACTGAAGAGCAGTCCAAATTCCCTGCCCTGCGGGAAGACCAAGGTCCTTCTATCTACGTCCAGAAAGGTGAGCGTCCAAACAGGCTAAGCTCCCACAAAGCCAGTTCATGTATTAGGATCGAAACCTAGTGCCATTGTCCTTGGCTTCTCATCAGTCTTCATTGACCGCCATGCTCAGAGAGTCCGGAATCAACCCATGCTTATTCAGTCCCAGACCAGCTGGCCTTGGTGGGCTCCCAATAAATCAGTTCCACTGTCACAGTGGGTGGGTGCATCCCTCGTGGTCCTGATTTTTTGCTCATGTTCTCCCTCCTTCTGCTCCTCATTTGGACCTTAAGAGCTCAGACCGTTGCTCCAAATTGAGACTCTGTCTCTACCTCGATCCATCGCCAGATGAAGGTTCTAAGGTGATATGCAAGATATTCATCAGTATAGGATAGGGTCATTTCAGGTTCCCTCTCCTTAGTTGCCCAAGGTGCCAGCTGGGGACATATTCCTGGACACCTGCGAACCCCTCAAGAGTCAAGTCTCTTGCCAACCCTAAGATGGCTCCCTTAGATAGGATATATACTTCGCTGCTCCCGTATCCATCCTTCCTATATCCCAACCATCCCAATCCTCCGAGCTCCTCCCATCCTCCCCTTCTCATTTTTCTCATCCCATTTCCCCTTTGCCCCATGCCACCTCACCTGCAAGTTCCCAGTTTTTGCCCTGGAATCTTGTCTACTTCCCCCTCTCCATGCGGATGACTATATGATTTTCTTTGGGTTCACTTTCTTATTTAGCTTCTATAGGATCACACATTATATGCTTAATGTCTTTTATTTTATGGCTAGAAACCGACTATGAGTGAGTACATCCCATGTTCCTCTTTTTGAGTCTGGGATACCTCACTCAGGATAGTGTTTTCTATTTCCATCCATTTGCATGCAAAATTCGAGAAGTCATTGTTTTTTACTGCTGAGTAGTACTCTAATATGTATATATTCCACACTTTCTTCATCCATTCCTCCATTGAAGGGCATCTAGGTTGTTTCCAGGTTTTGGCTATTACAAACAATGCTGCTATGAACATAGTTGAACAGATACTTTTGTCATTTGATGTGGCATCTCTTGGGTATATTCCCAATAGTGGTATTACTGGATCTTGGGGTAGGTTGATCCCAAATTTCCTGAGAAATCGCCACACTGATTTCCAAAGTGGTTGCACAAGTTTGCATTCCCACCAGCAATGAATGAGTGTGCCTCTTTCTCCACAACCTCTCCAGCAAAGGCTATCATTGGTGTTCTTGATTTTAGCCATTCTGACAGGTGTAAGATGGTATCTCAAAGTTGTTTTAATTTGCATTTCCCTTATCGCTAAGGAGGTTGAGCATGACCTTAGGTGTCTTTTGGCCATTTGAATTTCTTCTGTTGAGAATTCTCTGTTCAGATCAGTGCCCCATTTTTTTATTGGGTTCATTAGCATTTTAAAGTTTAGTTTCTTGAGTTCTTTATATATTTTGGTGATCAGACCTTTGTCTGTTGCAGGGTTGGTGAAGATCTTCTCCCAGTCAGTGGGTTGCCTTTTTGTCTTAGTGACAGTGTCCTTTGCTTTACAGAAGCTACTCAGTTTCAGGAGGTCCCATTTATTCAATGTTGCCCTTAATGTCTGTGCTGCTGGGGATAAACGTAGGAAGTGATCTCCTGTACCCATATGTTGTAGAGTACTTCCAACTTTTTCTTCTATCAGGTTCAGTGTGTTCAGACTAATATTGAGGTCTTTAATCCATTTGGACTTGAGTTTTGTGCATGGTGATAGATATGGATCTATTTTCATTCTTCTACACGTTGACAACCAGTTCTGCCAGCACCATTTGTTGAAGATGCTCTCTTTTTTCCATTGAATACTTTTAGCTCCTTTATCAAAAATTAGGTGTTCATAAGTTTGTGGGTTAAAATCAGGGTCTTCTACTCGGTTCCATTGGTCGACTTCTCTGTTTTTATGCCAATACCAAACTGTTTTCAATACTGAGGCTCTGTAATAGAGTTTGAGGTCAGGGATGGTAATGCCTCCAGACGATCCTTTATTATATAAGATTGTTTTGGCTATCCTGGGTTTTTTGTTTCTCCATATAAAGTTGATTATTGTCCTCTCAAGATCTGTGAAGAATTTTGATGGGATTTTAATGGGGATTGCATTGAATATATAAATTGCCCTTGGTAGAATTGCCATTTTTACTATGTTGATCCTCCCTATCCAAGAGCAAGGGAGATCCTTCCATTTTCTGGTATCCTCCTCAATTTCTTTCTTCATTGACTTAAAGTTCTTGTCAAATAGATCCTTTACTTCCTTGGTTAGGGTTACCCCAAGATATTTTATGCTATTTGTGGCTATCGTGAAGGGTGATGCTTCTCTGATTTCCATCTCTGCTTCCTTATCCTTTGTGTATAGGAGGGCAACTGATTTTTTGGAATTGATCTTGTATCCTGCAACGCTACTAAAGGTGTTTATCAGCTGAAGGAGTTCTTTGCTGGAGTTTTTGGGGTCGCTTATGTACACTATCATATCGTCTGCAAATAATGAAAGTTTAACTTCTTCCTTTCCGATTTGAATCCCTTTGATCCCCTTATGTTGTCTTATTGCTATTGCTAGAATTTCAAGCACTATATTAAAGAGGTATGGAGAGAGTGGACAACCTTGTCGTGTTCCTGATTTTAGTGGAATAGCTTTGAGTTTCTCTCCATTTAATTTGATGTTAGCTGACGGCTTGCTATAAATAGCTTTTATTATAGTTAGGAACGACCCTTGTATTCCTAATCTCTCTAAGACCTTTATCATAAAGGGATGTTGAATTTTGTCAAATGCTTTTTCAGCATCTAATGAAATGATCATATGGTTTTTTTCTTTCAGTTTATTTATATGATGGATTACATTGATAGATTTTCGTATGTTGAACCAGCCCTGCATCTCTGGGATGAAGCCTACTTGATCATAATGGATAATTTTTCTGATGTGTTCTTGGATTCGGTTTGCCAGTATTTTATTGAGTATTTTTGCGTCGATGTTCATGAGTGAGATTGGCCTGTAGTTCTCTTTCTTGGTTGTGTCTTTGTGTGGTTTTGGTATCAGAGTAACTTCAGCTTCATAAAAGGAATTTGGCAATGACTTCTCTGTTTCAATATTGTGAAATACATTAAGGAGTATAGGTATTAGGTCTTCTTGGAAGTTCTGGTAGAATTCTGCATTGAAGCCATCTGGACCTGGGCTTTTTTTGGTGGGGAGGTTTTTTATAACAACTTCTAATTCTTCGCGACTAACAGGTCTATTTAGATTGTTCACCTGGTCCTGGTTTAACTTTGGTATATGGTACTTATCTAAAAAAGTGTCCATTTCTATAACATTTTCCAATTTTGTGGCATACAGATTTTTGTAGTAAGATCTAATGATTCTCTGAATTTCCTCTGAGTCTGTGGTTATGTCTCCCTTTTCGTTTCTGATTTTGTTAATTTGCGTATTCTCTCTCCGCCGTTTGATTAGTTTGGATAGGGGTTGAAATCAACAAAATAGAAACACAGAAAACAATCCAAAGAATCAATGAAACAAAAAGCTGGTTCATGGAGAAAATCAATAAGATTGTTTCAATTTTCTTGTGTCTGTTGAGACTTGCTTTATGTTTAAGTATGTGGTCTGTTTGGGAGAAAATTCTTTCGGATACTGTTGAGAAGGTGCACCCTTTTGTGTTTAGGTGGAATGTTCTGTAAATATCTGTTAGGTTTATTTGATTTAAAACTTCAGTTAATCCAGAGTTTATTAATTTTGTCTGCATGACCTGCACACTGATGACATGCACATTGGTGAGAATGAGGTATTTAAGTTCCCAAATATTAGCATGTGGAAATTAATTATGTGTTTTAAGCTATAGTAATGTTTACCTTAAAATATTACTTAGGGCATAGATGTTAAGAATTGAGGCCGGTCAGTGGTGGCACATGCCTTTAATCCCAGCACTCCGGAGGCAGAGGCAGGCGGATCTCTGTGAGTTCGAGGCCAGTCTGGTCTACAAGAGCTAGTTCCAGGACAGGAACCAAAAGCTACAAAGAAACCCTGTCTCAAAAAATCTAAAAAAAAAATTGAAATGATGGCCAGGTGGTGGTGGTGCAGACTTTTGACCCCAGTTCTTGAGAAACAGAGGGAAGCAGATCTCCGTGTGCTCAAGGCCAGCCTAGTCTACAAGTGCTAGTTCCAGTACAGGCTCCAAAGCTATGGAAAAACCAGTCTCGAAAAATTTTTAAAAAATTGAAATGTCATCTTTGTGGTGTGTCTTTCCCCATCTCTTTTGATTAATTTTGGTTTGAGGTCAATTTTGTTAGGTATTAAAATAGCTACATCAGTTTGTCATTTAGGTACATTTGCTTGGAAGATTTTTTTCCAATCCTTTACCCAGAGGTAATGTCTATAATTAATGTTGAAGTTTCTTTCTTGTATGTAGCAGAAAAATGGATCCTGTTTCTGTATTCTGAGTATTTTTACTAAGGATATGAAACCAATGATACAGAGAAATATCAAATGATTAATTCTTGTTATTTTGCTGAATGTTTATGTTATTGTACATGTATGTCCAGAAGTGTGCGTTGAGGAGTGTGCGTGTGTGTGTGTGTGCATTTGAGTGTTCAACGCTTCACTAAGAACATAATCTTCTAATGAACAGAAACAGGATATATTGGAGGAAAGACAACAATCCCTGCTGAAGCTGAGGGATCTGGTCACCAAACATACAGAATTGGCAGAAAAGCTGCAGAATCACTTCACTGGCTCCCAGATGAGGTAGGATCCCAGGCCATGAAGAGGGAGTTATATCAAATAGTTCCCCAGTACCTGAATCTCTGTCCTATTTGGGTTCCTGGCCATTTGCATGGCTTTTCAGTCAAAGCCAGGGAAAGAACATCTGAGAGTATTGGGCTGGCTCAGTCAACAGAAATGTCTGCACAGGAAGCAATATGTGTTATCCTTTAATCTTTCTGAATTGTGTGCATTTCTTCAATTCTGAGTGCTCTCGTGTGTTCTGAGTGCATTGATCCATCCTATGGTAGTCCCAGACCTAATAGAGGCAGTGTTAATTGTGCAAGACGGTGTCTCCTCCTGCCACTTTATTTTCCTCCAGGAGTATCACCTTTAGAGATAAAATCCTACACTTGGACAGATTAGCATACAGCACCTTCTTATTGATTATGGGTTCTCTGTAGTTTGCATCTGTTTCCTGTAAGAAGGTTTCTCTGGAATTAGAATCACATTTAGAATTTGACATGTTAAATCCAAGGAAGTTTCTGTGCTGAAGGAGGAAGCCCAGCCTTCACTGCAGTGTTGTGTTTGCTCCCCTAGAGGGCCTCATACAGTTAATTTTTCAGGTTGCTCACAGTTTCCTGGCATCTGTTCAAGGCCTGTGACCCAGACACTACTATGCTGCTGTTTTATTTTCAAAAGAATGTATCTAAACTAGTGGAGTAATGGTCTGTTTTTCTAGTTCACCACAGTGTGTATTTCTCAGCTCACTTTCTACCAGTTTTAAAGGTGGAGAAAAAAAGAAACTCGGGTGCTGTCTTATCCTTGAAGAAGCAAGGAGTGAATGAGCCCAACTCAAATGTAATGCTGGATTTCCCAGTTGAGTAGAGCTGGTGGGAGCTCAAAAGCTGGCAGGGCAGGTCCGCAATAGACCTGTGTCCCAGCTGTTTTCCTCCCCTAATATGAAAACCTCCAGCATGATCTGGAACAGGCCACAGTCCAGGATGAGAGCCTCCTGCAGACAGACCTGCTGCAGCAGGAGCCCTGAGTGTGCCAGGCCAATGAGCCACCATTGACTCCTGTCCCCTGCAACCTTGGCATTCATGGGATGGGTTTTCTTCCTTGACGTTTGTTTCCCAAGTGTGGACAGTCCCTGGTTTTGTCTAGGCTGTAGTCCAGTGAGGTTTCCTGTGCATCTGATTGCCTTTCCTTCTCTGACAGCTCTGCTTTGGAGAACTGAGGAGGCTGAAGGAAGCTTCACACATTCTCCACTCAAGCAGCAACACCTACTGAGAAGCAGACCCCTCCTTATATCTGTAAACTAACCAGTGAGGAAAATCTCCACCTACTGCAGGGGATCCATCCCCAATCTGATTCATGTTATGTTGGTGCATTATTCCTGGAGAAAGGAAGTCATCAGAAAGAAGCCTGAGATTCAGAGGACCCACCAAGAATTACTCGGAATCCTGACATCAATCAGCAGGTGGACCCTGAGTGGCGCACTGCAGCATGGGGAGGATATGCTGCTGAGCAAGGCTTACTCTGCCAGTTTACTCTCTGTCTTTAGTAAGCCGGTTGAGCCCTCGATATGTGGTGAGGACTCTCACGAGAAAGACTGTACTGATGCCGTGCTGTAGTCTATACACACCACAGGGAAAAGAACAGGATTCCCTCTCCTGTGCAGTGCTGAGGCGGACTCCATGTCACATGAAAGTGTTGCTGAAGATAACGCACTACAGAGACTACAACATCCCTCACCTGTGTTAGTCGTTGGATCATCCATAAAGAAAATGTCTGGGGATTCTCCAGTTACACATCCTGGACTGGCATGTCAGTCCTGAGAAAGGGTCTATAGAGGAGGTCTGGTCACCTTTGGTGTCTTTAGGGAGCCAGATGCTCTTGATGGATTTTTTTGGATTTAGAGCTAGAGAATATTTTTAGCTTAATTGGAGCAAGGGTTATGGTTTTGGGTTTGGTTTTCATTTGCTTGGATTTTTTTCTTTGCTTTGGTTTAAATTTTGTTGTTAATTTTTAAATAATTTATTTTTGTTTTAATAGTTGGCTAAGGCTCTACACTGTATATACTGACTACCCTTTCTAAAGCCCCTATTGAGTATAATGAGAATTTTTTATGAATAAAATCAATTTTCAACTCCTCAGTTTTACAGCCCTTCTTGAGTCAGATGTGGGGTTGCTCTCCTGTGACTCCAGAACTCATGGGCAGAGATGGATTTGTGCATGTTCCAGGAGCCTTGGTTACACAGTGAGTTCGCCTCCAGGCAGGTCTACACAGGTCTACACAGGAGGGTAGTACCTTGGATGTGAATGACATAGCCTACTCAATGCTTTATGACCCTTACTTTGTGTTAACAGCCAGATTTAAAAGAATGCAATGAAGAAGGGCTCTGGAAAGAAAAGGACTTCCCGTTCTGCACTACATTAGTTCTATCCCAGTGTCCAATCTCAATTGCCCATTGAGATCGTGGGATAACAAACCAGTGAACGTGGCCTTTGAAATGCATGAGCACAGTGTGCCTACAGCAGAGGGGAACTGCTGAGCTGCAAGTTTGGATTCTGGAGAATCTCCAGAATTCTCCCTCCTAAACCATGTCTGTCACATTGGGAAGCTGTAGAGAAAGGGCCTGCTCCAGCACCGTCATCTACTTACAGTAGAAATATTGGGAACAGAGTCAGAAGGATTCATTCAAAGCTCTGAAATGGTCCTACCCATTGGTTTATGTCACAAAAACAGTTGATAAAATTCCATAAGGCTGTCTCATATAGGATACTCACAACATCATTTCATCTACTAAATTTAAGAAGTGTGAGTTTAGGGTTTAGAGAGATTGTTTGGTAGTTAAGGGCACTTGGGTGAGGTTCCCAGCTCCATAAAGGGGCTCACATCCTTTTGAAACTAAAATTTCAGGGGACCCAATACCTTCTGATGTCAGTATCAAGCATGCATGTAGAGCATATACATGCAGAGAAAACATTCACACACAGGCATACATGTAAAAATAAATGTGAGTGTTACAAACTAACTTAATGCTACAAGGCAGACGAGAAACCTCGTCTACTTTTACTATTAAATAATATCTCCAGTTTTTTCTCAGGCTATCTCAGAATTTAGCATACTATATTTACATCAAATACCAAGGTTGCTGATTTTATTTTTTCTAATAAGATCAAATTTCCTCAATACCCTAGAGTTAAAGCTTGATTATAAATATCCAACAGTATAAAAAGGTACAAGAAAAGGGAAGGGAATGGTGAAAAATGTATAGCTCAATAAAAACAAGAAAAAAAGAAAAAAAGAGGTACAGTTATCATAACTGCTTCCTCTTTTTTAACGTTAGTCAGTTTGTAGACTAGTTTCAATGCTATTTTTCAGTGTGAATTACAATAAAGAGTAGTACAGGTCTGAGTCATCAGAACTTTGGTAATGCTGTAGCATTTCAAAATATTTAACTATCGACCAGGAGTCCTTGTGTAGGTGCTGAGAAGCTCCATTTGGACTGGTGAGTGTGTGCTATCCTGGGATGGACTGTCCAGGTAGAGAGCACAAACGCCCCTCCCCCAGTGCCTGCTGCAGCTCTGCCTGCGCCCTACTTCCCTTGGTCCCTGGCTCATTGGAGCTACCAGGAGTCCCTGTGTAGGTGCTGAGAAGCTCCATCTGGACGGGTGAGTGTGTGCTATCCTGGGGCGGACTGTCCAGGTAGAGAGCACAAACCCCCCTACACTAAGGCTACCCAACCAGAGCAGTGAGTGCCTGCCTAGCGGGCAGGCCTCAGCAACCCCCGAAAGGGAGCGCAGGCACCTCCAGCTTGTACTGCAGTGTAGCCTGTGTTCTACTCGACCCCACCCTACCCCTGCATTTGCCCTTCTTTCCGCGGGTCATTGGAATACCAGGCATCCCTGTTTTGGTGTTGAGGAGTTCATCTGGTAGGGAACGGTTCCTGCCCCTACACTGAGGAGATACACCCAGAGAGTTAGTCACAGCAAAGACTGGTCCAAAACACAAGGCCTCTCCTGGCTCCATTTGAAGGAAGAGATGGGCAATGCAAGAATTCCCCCAACAACTTGAAAGGCAACGTGACATCACCAGAATCCAGGAATCCCGAAATAAGAAGTGTACACCCTAATCCAGAAGAATTAGAAGAATTCAACCAAAAGTGAATTATATGAAAATAATAGAGGACCTTAAACAGGAGGTGAAAAACAGCCATAATCAATTAGAGATTACAAACAAAGAGGTAGAGGAAATGAATAATTCTCTCAAAGATACCCAAGAAAACCAAGAGAAACAAGAAAAAGTAATCAAACAGGTAAGGGAAACGGTTCAAGACTTGCAAGAATGAAGTGGAAGTAATAAAGAAAACACAAACCGAGGGAAGATTGGAGATGGAAAATTTGGATAAACAAACAGGAACTACAGAGTCAAGTACCACCAACAGATTACAAGAGATAGAAGAAAGAATCTCAGACACTGAAGATACCATAGAGAAAATAAACACTCTGATCAAAGAAAACAGCATAACCAACAAATTCTCAACACAAAATATTTTGTTTGTTTTTTGAGACAGGGTTTCTCTGTAGCTTTGGAGCCTGTCCTGGAACTAGCTCTTGTAGACCAGGCTGGCCTCGAATTCCCAGAGATCCGCCTGCCTCTGCCTCCCGAGTGCTGGGATTAAAGGCATGCACCACCACCGCCCGGCAACTTACAGAATCTTAAGGAAAACCTAATCAGGAGGAGAAACTCCTATGCATCCCTCAAAACCTCAACTCCAGCGCTTGGGAGGCAGAGGGAGAAGGATCTCTGTGAGTTTGTGGCCAGCCTGGTCTATAGAGTGAGTTCCAGGACAGGCTCAAAAGCTACAGAAAAACCCTGTCTTGGAAAAAACAAACAAACAAACAAACAAACAAAAACCTCCTCAACTCTAATTCTTCATATAAGAAGCCAACTGCCTATTGCTGTGGGATAATGCTTTTGTACACTGTAAAGATCTGTCACTCATATTGGTTTAATAGAACGCTGATTGACCAGTAGCCAGACAGGAAGTAGAGGCAGGGCAACCAGACTAGGAGAATTCTGGGAAGAGGGAAGGCAGAGAGTCAGTCACCAGCCGGACTCAGAGGAAGCAAGATGAGAATGCCTCACTGATAAAAGGTACCAAGCCACGTGTCTAAACATAGACAGGAATTATGGGTTAATTTAAATTGTAAAAGCTAATTAATAATTAACTTGAGCTAAAAGGCCAAACAGTTTATAATTAATATAAGCCTCCGTGTTTCTTTGGGACTGAATGACTACAGGACCGGGTGGGACAGCCATTCAAGGGAAACCCTGCTTGCCTCTGTTCTCCACTGACATCATCAAGAGTGTGCTGTGACATTGTCAACACATTCCTACCCGAGCAGACACCATGTCCTGCTGGATCTGAGACTTCTCTAGCCGAGGTAGGGCTGGGCCAGGTTGTATTTCCAGAATGGCCTGCACTGTTGCTTCTGTGTGGGGCATAGTGAGCCAGGGTGTGGTGTCAGGGCTGAGTGCCGGGGGGATCTTCACCAGAGCCCAGTGTTCCCGGAGATGCCGGATATAGCCATGGAGCTGAGCAGCCAGTTCCTGTGGTGTAGGCTTGTCCACACTGATGCCCTCAGGGCTACAGGAGACAGGAGGGAGATCATGCTACATAACTGTCCCCACGGGGCAGTCTTCCAGCGGATAATATGGCAGCTGCTGGGGCTCAGTCCACAGAGAGCTTGCCCAGCATGCATGCGGCTCCATCCCGGCTCTCAGGAGGTGGAGTCAGGAGGGTCAGATACATAGCAAGGTGGTGGAACCTAGATGGTAGGAAGACCACCAGGGGAGTTTGTATGTAATTATGTGGTATGCACAGTCCGTACTGGACACTGAGGCTGCACGGACAGCTGAGACGCTCTCTGCAGTGAGTTCACAGGTACCGTGACAGACGGCAGAATAAAGGGCATTGCTCACCCTGCCAGGCCCCCACAGGGCTTTACAATGCCTCCTTGCTTTAGGGCTACACCATGCCTCGGCACTTCCTGCTCTCTGCTTCCTGTTGCCATGATGGATTGATACTTCTGAAGTCAAGATCCAAAATTTAATAATTTTACTTTTCACTGATTTTTCCCTCCAGCTTTAGAGGTTGAAACCAGGGTCTATGCATCTATGTGAGACTACGTGGTGATTTGCTTGTATGTTTGGTGTTGTATTTATTTATTTGAGACAGAATCTCACTGTGTAGACCAGTATGGCCTAGAACTTGCTGTGTAGACCAGGCTGACCTTGAGCTCCTCAAACTCTGCCTCCTGAGTGCTGGGATCAAAGGTTTGTGTCTCCACACCTGGTGTCACTGAGTGGCCTATTCCAGTCAGGCCCCATGACAGGGACATTACAGCCTCGTATGCAGCAGGCTCTGGGACATGCACCCCGTAGTTCAGCACAACTCTTGTGCTTCCTGAGGGTACCTGGGCCAAGTTATCTCTCCATCCATAGCAGCTTCCTTCTCCACCAGCAGCCTAGATGCCTCTGTCTCTGCAGCCTGCAGGTCACTCTTGGTGGCTCCAGCTCCAGCAGTCCTCAGAGTGAGCAGCACTCCATATGCCTCCTCACAATCCTCGCTGTGGGACAGGATCTGAGTGTTTCAGCACTCAGTCCCAGCCCAGTAAGAGGTAGGCAGAGCTCTATGGATTCAAAGCCAGCCTGGGCTACATAGCAATTTCCAGGCCAACATAGGCTATACAGTGAGACCCCATCTCAAATAAAAATACCGAAAACCACTAAAAGACAGCCCCCACCCTACATACTTTATGGGTCAGAACAAGACCTCATGGTAAGGCCCTGTGCCTTCTGAAGGCCCTATGTCCCTCTTTACATAGGCTCATCTTGGGATGCAGCCCCGCCCCACTCCCAGCCACCACCGTCATTGGCAGTAGGCACAGACCTGTATTGCAGGGCCAGGCACAGGGCTGTGGTCTCAGCCTCCCGCTGGCCCAGCTGCATACTAAGGCTCTCACAGCGGCCCTTGTGACCCTGGAGCACAGCCAGCAGGAGGCGGTTGAAGCACTTCAACTTCTCAATGCTTCTGCCTCCAAAGAAGAGCAACAGTGAAGATGAGTGAGGCCCCAATCAGCCAGAGCCCAGTTTCCTCCCCTCCATCTCTCTCACAACCCAGGGGCAGGAGGCATGGTGCCCTTAAAAGCTCAGCAGCTGTGACTCAAGTCACTCACACTTGGAGCTGCCCTATCTGGTCCTCCATGAGGTGCATCTCAGGGGCTGAAGGCTGTGTGGAAAGGCACCCAAAGATGTGGGTGCTGGAGTCACTCCGGAGGCATTGGAGAAGAGGGTGAGCCAAGGGGGAGTCCTGCCAGGAGGACATGACTTGATTTACTCATCATCCCCTGTTTTGGCAGGGCTCGGGGGTAGAACCAGGGCCTTGGAACATGCTATATACCTGCTGCATCACTGAGACACAACTTCAGCTTTGGTTAGTGTCTTACGTGTATGTGAGTGCACACATGTGGGATGTATGCATGTGTGTGCCATGATACATGAATCAATGTCCAAGCACAACTGTGGAAGCCAGTTCTCTGTTTCTACTCAGGGAGTGCCAGGAATTGAATCCAGCTCATCAGACTTGGCAGCAGGTACTCTTTCCAGCTGAGTTATCTCACCAATGCTTATTGTTTTATTTGGAGACAGGGTCTCTATACAGTTATTGGTCATGATCCTTTTGTCTCAGGCCCCTAAGCAGAAAATTAGTGATTTAGGCTTCTTTTTTACTTTAATTTTAAGTGTATGGATGTTTGTCTGCAAGTCTGTCTGTCTACCATGTGCCTGTGGAGCTCTGAAGAGGGTATCAGATCCCTGGAACTAGAGTTACAGATCTTTGTGAGATGTGGGTGCTAGGCACTGGACCTGGTTCTCTGTGAAAGCAACTAGCACCCCTAAACAATGAGTCATCTCTCCAGGCCCTGTTTAGGATTTTTCAGATACTATGTGTTGTATTAACAGTTTTCTCTGAGATAGAAACATTCTAAACTCCTTAAGCAGGGAAGTAAACAACTCCAAACAGCTTCAGGAAGTCCCTGAAACTAAGCAGATTCACTAGGATCCTCCCTGTTGGGGTAAGAAAAGTTCTTCTGAGACCAGCTGATTATAGTTGCAATGATGACTAGAGATCAGACCAGATGCCAGAAAAGGTTTAGACCAGAGTCAATTGGATGGGACACTCTCCAATGTGCTGAGCTGCCTTCAGGCTGTGAATTGCACTCCAGGCTCTCAGCTTTGTGAGCTGTCAGCCATGCTGGTGTGGGCTTTGGTGATGCAGCTGTCTTTGAGTCATTTCTGCTCATGTATGTAACCCCTCACTCATGATCCTATATGTAAACTCATTGGTGGACTAAGTTGGACTTTGGTGGTGTCTGTACTCTCGTGTGTCATGGCTGCCTACCTGGGATGAGTTGATGTGTACAGTATCTCCCCAGGAAAAGTTTTGTCACACACCACTAGGGAAGCCATAAAGCGCACATTGAAGCTTACCCGACACTGGAAAAGCAGAGGACATTACCACCTAGACTCTGAAGACTTCAAAGACTTCAGACTCACCTGAGGTGCCCAGGGCTGCCCTTCTGCCCCAGAACTGCTGGAGTTGCTGCTGTTTGTACACCCTGCTCTGAGGAGGGGGGTGGGCAGGGAAGCCTCCAGCTGCATCAGGGAATTCTCCAGTTCCTGCACCTGCCAGTGATGGAGGATCAGACTGTGGCTTCACCTACAGACAGTTCTGTCAGCAGCAGGAAACCAGCCAAGCCCTGTCCATATGACGTGAGACAGGTCCCCAACTGCCACTCAACACTTACCCCCCCCAACCTGGGGACTGCAGCTACTAGCAGGGGGTTGGGGAGGGAGGGACAGCTCCACTTTTTTTAAGATTTATTTATTTTTATTATTTTATGTACATCATTGTTTTGCCTGCATGCATGTCTGTGTGAGGGTTTTGGGTTGCTGGGAACTGGAGTTACAGGCAGTCGTGAGCTGTCAAGTGGGTTCTGGGACCTGAACATGGATCCTCTGGAAAAGCAGCCACTGCTCTTTTTTCCTTTCTAAATTTTTAAGAGACTCAGTGTTTCTCTGTGTTGTCTTGATCTCCCCAACTCAAGCCACCCTTCTCCCTCAGTCTCCCATGTAGCTGGAATTTCTCTCTCTCTCTCTCTCTCTCTCTCTCTCTCTCTCTCTCTCTCTCTCTCTCTTTCCTTTCTTTTCTTCTTTCTTTCTTTCTTTCTTTCTTTCTTTCTTTTTTTTTTTGCTTCTTTGTTTTTTCGAGACAGGGTTTCTCTGTAGCTTTGGAGCCTGTCCTGGAACTAGTTCTTGAAGGCCAGGCTGGCCTCGAACTCACAGAGATCCACCTGCCTCTGCCTCCCCATTGCTGGGATTAAAGGCGTGCACCCTGCGTGCAGCTGGAATTTCAAGTGTGCACCACCACACTGTGGAAGGAGAATTTCATTTCTGTGTTGGTGAGAGGAGTCTCAGCAAACTAAGAGCGGAGGAGTCTAGGCAGGGCTTTGCGCCCGTCCAGTCTGTTTTCCTTCTCTTTTGAGACAATGTTTGCTTATCTTGTCCAAGCTACTGTTAAATTGTGATTCTCCTGTCTCAGCCTCTGAAGTTCTTAGCATTGCAGGCTTGTTCCACTATAGATGGGTTTGACATTTCCCATCATCTGCCCCTTTCAGGTCCCCTTCACCACTTCTCTGCTGTCACCCCACCCCCACCATCAGGGTCGTGGTCTACCACCAGACTGTTCCTCCCACAGTCAGCAGATGGCGCAAGGGAGCACCTGCAGCAGGTCCAGTTCCCCTCGGACACAGAACCCTCTGTGGTCCCACCACACACAAAGCACAGCGGTAAATCCTGCTCCACCGCCACATCCTGAATACTGTGGTGGTCCCCCACTTGCCGCCATCTCCCCGACTATATCCCAGCCACAGTGACCTCAGGATCTGCTGGTTCTGTCACTGTGACATCAGCTACAGTCATTTGGGAAGAGGAAACTAAAAGTTTAGAAAATGTTTCCCTCAGATAGACCTGTGGACATTTCCTTGATGACTAAGGTGGGAGAGCCTAGCTCACTGTGGGTGGGGCCATACCTGGGCTGGTGGTCCTGGATTCTATAAGAAAGCAGGCTGAGCAAGCCAGGAAGCAACACCCTCCATGGCCTCTGCATCAGCTCCTGCTTCCAGCTCCCTGCCTTGAGCTCCCACTCCGGCTTCCCTCGGAGTTTTAAGATGAGAACAACAACAACAACAAACCTCTTCCTCCCCAGTTGCTTTCAGTTGTGGTGTTTTATCACAAATAGAAACCCTAAAACAGGATTATTCTGTGGTGTGTGTGCGTGTGTGTTTGTGTGTGTGTGTGTGTGTGTGTGTGCAGTACCCAGGGCCTCATACTCTTCAGGCAAGGCCTCTATCGCCAAGGTACTCAGAACCTTAAAAAAAAAAAAAAAAAAAAAGAAGCAGGCTGGCCTTCAACTCAATCTACATCGGAGAATTGACCTTGGTTGTGGCTGAGCAGTCTTTCACTTGAGATTGTCTCTCCTCAGCTTCTAGAGCGCTGAGATCATGGGGTGCACCCTGCCTGGCTTCCTTCTGACCTTCAGTCTGGGCCTCAAGACCCCTCTTTTACTTTGCTGTCTTCCTTGGTTCCTTCTCTGGCATGGTTTTCATAGTTCCACATCGGTTTGTTGGCTGAACAAATGTGTTCGGGAGGCAGGATCTGCCTGTCCCCAGTCAGATGCTCACCTGTCTCTGCAGGGTCTCCTTCTTTGCCCGGGCATCCTTCAGGGAAGCTTGAGCGCAAACCAACTCCTCCTTCCGGCTGCCCAGGGCCAGCCGCAGCCAGGCGTTCCTCTCTATGAGGCTACCTGCCTCCTGCTGCCCAGACCCGGCTTCTTCCTGACCACCAAAGGACCCAGGTGTCCCCTGGCCACTGTCTTCTCCTTCCGCTGGCCTTGCAAAGCTTAGGGAGTAGTGGTGCCAGGTGGCTATGGTGGCCTCAAGGGAGCTCAACCTGCTCTGCAGGGTCTGGAACAAGCTGGCTACTGACATCTCAGCAGGGCCAGTATCCGGGGTGGCTGCCTGCGGGCTCAGGGGGCTTTCCACCTCAGCCTTGCATCCTTCTTCTGGCTTCAAGGCTAGGGCCCCATGGGATCCCACACAATAATCATCCTCAGGCCTGTGAAGACAACCGGGACCCCAACCACCTGAGGCTCAGCAGGGGCTTTGGGGCTAGATCTCAGAGTCCCTGGGAAGGGTGAGCAGGCAGTGAGCTGCGTGGCTGAGGAGGAAAGGGAAGGGAAGGGAGAGGATGGAGGAGAGGAGGCAAGAGGAAGCTAAGGCAGATGTGTGGGGGGCGGCAGCTCTGTGAGGGGCACCTGCTGGAATAGAAGCACTAAATTCATGCTACCGGCTCCCGGGTCTCTGCAGGTCAGGACTAAGGAGTTCCGGAAGGAGCTCGAGTTTGGCCTTGAATCTCCCACTGGTGGTCTCTGCCTCCTTTGAACTCTCAGCCACTGGGTCCAGCTCCCCCTGCAAATGACACCGCATCCTGCAGGCTCTCAGCCACTGGGTCCAGCTCCCCCTGCAAATGACACCCCATCCCGAAGGCTCTCAGCTGTCAGGTCCAGCTCCCCCTGCAAATGACACTCCATCCCGAAGGCTCTCAGCCCTCAGGTCCAGCTCCCCCTGAGAATGACACCCCATCCCGCAGGCTCTCAGCCACTGGGTCCAGCTCTCCCTATAAATGACACCCCATTCTGCAGGCTCTGTGCTGTCAGGTCCAACTCCCCCTAAGAATGACTGCTCGCCACCACTGTAGGTTCTGAGTGAAGCAGGCTCACTCCGGGGCTCCGGGATCCATGGAATTGGGCACAGCAGGAAGAGGAGCACACTTGCGGGTGGAGGATGCCTCCCTCGGCGACTTCGGGGCCGTGTGGCCCGGGCACTCATGGCTTCTTCCACCCCGATCACGGCCTGATCTCAGATTCCCTTTGTCGGCCTGGATCCTTGGTTTCCCCCCCGTAGGAGTTTTGGGTCAACTGCATCGATTGAACACATTTGAATATTTGACTGCCTCACCTGATGGCACCCACTCTTGTCCATTTGCCCCAACCTCTCGCCCTCTTCTCTACCTGACAATCCTTTTCTCTCAGCTGCCTGACGGCATTGCTCTTATCTATGGAGGCATGGGATAGGGATCCCAAGAATCTGTTTTCTTCCCAGGACTCTCCTAGCACCAAACTCCCTCTCGTGTGTGTGTGTGTGTGTGTGTGTGTGTGTGTGTCCACCCTCTGCTCTGCTCCAGGGCATCCTGGGAAAGGCCTGAGCCCCTGGGTGCATCTCAGGTCACCCTGGCTACTGAGGCTGCACTGGCCAAGGCTGGTCTGGTACGGGCTGAGAAACAGGAATGCCCCTGCCCTGGTCACGTGGACAGTTATTGTCTTGTTTCCTTCTCCAGGATGTCAGCTTCCTACAGAACGGGGACAGGGTGGGGTAGGGGACTCTTGTCCCACTCCAAGATAACAGCTACCCCCGTATTCCAAACCTTTGGTCCCTCCATTTCCTCAGGTTTTCTGTGTTCCCATGTTCAGCGGGGCTTACTCCACTGTAATATCTTTTTATTATTATTATTTTTATTTATTTTATTTTATTTTTGGTTTTTTGAGATAGGGTTTCTCTGTGGTTTTGTAGCCTGTCCTGGAACTAGCTCTTGTAGACCAGGCTGGTCTCGAACTCACAGAGATCCGCCTGCTGCCTCTGCCTCCCGAGTGCTGGGATTAAAGGCGTGTGCCACCACCGCCCTGCTTATTATTATTTTTATGTGTTTCTAAAACAAAAACCCTGTAGGAGTGGGCTCCAGCATTGAAATAAAATTATGTCTTTTATTCCTTTGCTTTTTTTTCATTTGTGTTTGTGGTGGGTAAGCTGCATGCTCTTCTCCTTCCACCATGCAGGTCCCCGGGATAGAGTCAGGTCTTCAGGTTTGGGGTGCCTGCCTCTGTTCACCACGCTACAATGTTTCTCTTCAACAAGAAGGTCCGCTCTTCCCACAGAGCCCTACTTGTTTGCCTCAGAAGGCTCCGGTGGGACATTGAGCCTGTCCACAGTGTGTCTGCTGGCTTTTCTTTTTACTTTTTGTTTCCATTTTGGTTTTTAGAAGAGTCTCGTATAGTGAGCGATAACTTGAGCACCCGATCTTCATCTTCTGACCTCTGGGGTGCTGGAATGACAGGTGTGCACTATCAACCCCCATCGCGATAGTATTGGATGAGTGTCAACATATGTAAAATAAGAACAAAAATACAATGTATCTTATAACCCGGGTTCCACCTGAACAAAACCTATATTACTTAGTGGTTAACATTATCAAGGGTCTCATTTATGTACAGGGCAGCAGGCTAAGCTATATAACCACAGAATCTCTTGAATTCCTTTATAATTGCAAGTAGCAGACAGTATTGCTTCTAAATTTGAAACAAGGAAATCCAGTTTCTCAAGTAGCTTAGTTAAGGTGTCCGAGCCATAGAAACTTGTAGGTGGTAAAGCTGAGAGGCACACAGAGCCTATCTAGGGCATATCTTCATGGAGCATGCTTTTAAAAGCAAAACAATCCCAAAGAAAGAAAAGCTTTAAACTGAGAAAGAGGTTTTGCCGGTTGTGGTGGCGCACGCTGGTAGGATTTGCAGTTTTATCTTTCTTTTTTTTTCTTTTTATTGTTTATTTATTTATTAAAGATTTCTGCCTTCTCCCTGCCACCACCTCCCATTTCCCTCCCCCTCCCCCATGAAGTCCCCCTCCCTCATCATCCCTAAGAGTAATCTGGGTTCCCTGCCCTGTGCTATAACTGCCTGTCATGTAGGATTATTTGGTATACCTGTAATATGCTTCATATTATAATAAGCAATAAACTATTTCATTTTCTTAGAGATATATGCTGGATATAGCTGTTTTTATTTGTGCAGGTATACCCATGATGGCCATAACTTCTAATAAATATTTGATTAATGTATCAGCCTTTTCTGAGCTCAAAGAAGTTTCCCATTGAAAACAGGAATAAGTGTCAATGGTATGGTATACGTTATTTACTTTTCCAAAATCATCAAAGTAGAACACATCCATCTGCCAGATCTCATTCCTTTGAGTACCCTTTGGGTTACTCACTGCAGGCAACGGTGTTTGGTTATAGAAAGAGCAAGTAGGACATCTCTTAGTTAGTCCACACACCTATGGACACCTGATTTTTGACAAAGAATCTAAAATTATACAATAGAAAAAATTTTTATTTGCCTTTTTCTTCATATCTCTAAGGGAGTTTTTCATTTCCTCTTTAAAGGTCTCCATTATTTTCACAAAGTTATATTTAAAATCATTTTCTTCTGCTTCTTCTGGGTTAGATGATCAAGTCTTCCTGTTGTATAACCACTGGGTTCTTTTGTTACCATGTTGCTGTTTAGGTTGTTGGATGAATTCTTGCATTGGCACCTACCCATCTCTTCCTTCAATTGGTGCTGACAGTGTCTTTACCTCTTGGTTTATTCCTTGCAGTGACTTTCTGTGTCTTTGGGAACTGTTCTTGGTCTGCTCTGTACTGTCACTGTCTGTATCTCAGGGAGCCACTGAGGTCTTTTTTGTCCCTGTCTCTTGGCCTGCTCTCTTGGTCTGCTCTCTTGGCCTGCTCCTTTGGTCTGCACTCTGGATTTGCTCTGTGCAGTCACAGCTTGTGCTTCAGAGTTCCTTTCTTCGTCTTCTCTCTTGGTCCTCTCTGCATAGTTGCAACTTGTGTTTCAGTGTTCCTCTAAGGTTGCCAGGGAGTTGGAAAGTTTGGGGGTGAAAGTGAACTTGTAGCTTTCAGGGTCTGTTGGATAGGATGGGGGTGACAGAGTAGCCTACATGAAGGAAACTCACCCGCTGCCTGGCTAGAGAAGCTGATGCAGGTGGGGGTAGGGGGACCAGGGTTTTGCCCTGCTAGGAAGGGCCTATAGAGTGGGGTGTCCCATTGGGTAGGTGGTGACTTACCTCTTGGTCCTCTCTGTGTAGTAGCAGGTTGTGTTTCAGAGAACCCTTGAGGTTTCAGGAGGGATAGGAAGGTTTAGGGGCAGAGTAAGACTTGTAGCTTTCAGGGTCCAATGGATGGGATGGGAGTATTGGAGAAGCTTACTTGCAGGAAACTCACTTGCTTGCTGGCTAGAGAAATGGGGGCATATGGTGGAATGACCTAGGGTTTTGCCCTGTATGGAGGACTCAGAGACTCAACTAAGAAAAAGAATTACAGACCAGTCTCACTCATGAACACTGATGCAAAAATACTCAATAAAATACTGGTAAACTAAATCCAAGAACACATCAAAAATCATCCACCACGATCAAGACAGTTTCATTTCAGAGATGCAGGGATGCTTCAACATACAAAAAATCTATTAATGTAATCCACCCTATAAATAAACCGAAAAATAACATATATGATTACCTTGTTAGATGTTGGAAAAAATTCAACAAAATCCAACATCTGTTCATGATAAAAGTCTCAGAGAGATCAGAGGTACAAGGAACATATCTAAACATATAAAAAGCAATATGCAACAAACCAGCAGCCAATATCAAATTAAATGGAGAGAAACTCAAAGCAATTCCACTAAAATCAGAAACAAGACAAGGCTTTCCACTCTGTCCATATCTTTTCAACATAGTTCTTGAAGTTCTGGCTAGAGAAATACGAAAACAAAAAGAAATAAAGGGGATTCAAAATTTAAAGGAAGAAGTCAAACTTGGCTATTTGCAGATGATATGATAGTATACATAAGTGACCCAAAAACCCTACTAGGGAATTCCTACAGCTAATAAATACCTTCAATAATGTGGCAAAATACAAGATCAAGTAAAAAAAAATCAGTACCCTTCCTATATACAAATGATAAAGAAACTGAGAAAGAAATCAGAGAAACATAACCATTCACAAAACACACAAATAACATAAAATATGTTGGGGTAACACTAACCAAAGAAGTGAAAGACCTGTTTGACAAGAACTTTAAGTCTTTGAAGAAACAAATTGAAGAAGATGCCAGAAAATGGAAAGATCTCCCATGCTCTTGGATAGGTAGGATCAACAAAATAAAATGACAATCCTACAAAAAGCAATCTTTAGATTCAATGCAATTCCATCAAAATCCCAACACATTCTTCACAGACCTTGAAAGAATAATACTGAACTTCATATGGAAAAACAGAAAAAATGGGATAGCCAGCAAATAAAGGAACTTCCAGAGGCATCACCATCCCTGACATCAAGTTCTATTATAGAGCTACAGTAATGAAAACAGCATGGTGTTGGCATATATAGACAGGTTGACCAATGGAATTATATTAAAGAACCAGATATTAATCCACACACCTATGAACACTTGACTTTTGACAAAGAATCTAAAATTATACAATGGAAAAAAGAAAGCATCTTCAACAAATAGTGTTGGCATTACTATAAGTAAACATGCAGAAGAATGCAAATAGACCCATATCTATCCTCAAAGCATTGTGCTTACCTTCTCTGAGGAGTGGATGGGGGGCAGTGGAAGAGAGTTGGAGGGAATGGGAGGAGGGAAGGGAGTGGGAACTGGGTTTGGTATGTAAAATGACAAAAGATAGTTTTCTTTTAAAAAGAAAAGAAAAAATAAACTGAATATTCACAAAAATGTTGAGCTCAGTAGCGTTTAGATGTTAGTCAGAAAACAATAATGTTTACCCACAACATTCACTGTGTTGTTCACTGTGTTGGTCAGTTGGGGTTGGTTGTAGTTATTGGCTTACTTCCTTGCAAGACTCTGAATGATTCTGTAAAGTATCCCACTGCTTTCCTCTGTGTTGCTTTCTGTGTTGATGAGAGAGAGAGAGAGAGAGAGAGAGAGAGAGAGAGAGAGAGAGAGAGGGACAGTCACACACAGGGACAGATACACACACACAGGGGACTCATGAGACAGACTTCTCTAAACAGGCACAGATTCAGATTCATGCAACAGAGGGCAGAGGACACAGGGAGCATTGAGCAGAGAATCCAAATCTAGATGTGCTCTTGGTTAAATGATTCTAAGGGAACGGGCTCCTATTTCTTTCCTTATGTAACACTGATGCACTGATAGTGACTCAGAGTTAGTTGTTGATGTGTTTAATCCACTCAATGGACCCTAGGAGAGAACCTCTATTGTTTGGTTTTAATGACATAGTACCAACTTGCCTTCTAAATACTTAACATTTATAACTGTATATTGGAGCATCTATCCTCCCTCATCAGAGACACATATCTATGCAGTGAGCTGTGGTGAATGCAGACTCACAGCTGGTCAAGATACAGAGGATACATATATGTCTAGTGCTCAGACCTCAACACAATAGCTATATCACACCCTCCAAGATTCATGGACTACTTTTGAACACGGAGGCAGAGGTTGTAGATAAATACTGCGAAATGGTATACACTACACAATGACCGCATTCATGTGATTATCTTCACAAGACCTCCATAAACCTGGACCATCATTTCATCATGCAGTGAGTTACTATGGCCAATTAATAGGCGATGGGAGAAGGAGTGTCGTAAAATTCAAAGAAGAGAAATTGCAAGTAAGTGACCACCCTTTATCATTGAAGGACAACATCATTGCTTGGCTGGCGTTTTATACATGTTTGAGTAGTTTGAGTATGTAACCCGCAACAAGGTTGGTTTTTGACTTGCAAATCAGTGAAATTTGTTTGATGCCTGTTATGTTCAAAGGAACCTCCAAGTCTCAAAGCTCTAAAAGCAGTCCACAGATCCAGAATTGAGTTCAACCTGGACTACTGGAGGATTTCTGCAGGGTATATAAAAAGCCATCATTCCCCAGGAAGTTGTGAAGCTGTCTCCCCCTCTACCACAAGGAGTCACTTTCACTTATGACCAGCTGGAAGGACAAATGGCTCCCTGTGCTCCCCATTAGCAAACCACAGCTCACACTGGCCTCCAGGCTCCTATAGTATCACAGGTACCTGCTACACAATTCAGAATGTAAAAGCCATTCTCATTTTCTATCCTATTAAACTACTTCCAGTTCACAGACAACTCATTCCCCTTATTACCCTGCTCTCTCTCTCTCTCTCTCTCTCTCTCTCTCTCTCTCTCTCTCTCTCTCTATCTATCTATCTATCTCTCCTACAATAAAAACTTTCCCCTTACCTTACCATGGAGTTGTCACAGCGTCAGTTTATCTAATGCGAAGAAACAGTTTAAAATTTTTGCAAAGTATATTTTAATTGAAAACTATTAACAATTTGTGTGCAGAGTTCAATAAACACAGTGTCTTCTTTTAGAAAAATATATTTTCTTTAAAATTTCTATATGTTTTTCAGTTCTTTGTAATACAGATATCGAGGGAGAGATCTGGTAATCCATTCTCATCATCTTAGACCATGTAACCCAATATGGACAAGTTTTACAGAACTGCCATGTCTAGGCTGCCCATGCATGTCAGCTTTGCCCATTTCAGTTTCAATATAGATATTAACTTGATTGCTTCAAGTTACTGTTGATCAACTTCAGCAGCAACTAGAAAGAAAAGCAAGAATATTAGCAGTGTCACCAGGAACGTTGGTGGCATCATCAGGATGGTGATGGGCAACATCATCAGTGTCATCATTGGTAGCATCTTATATAGGATCATCAAATCATTGTGTCTTAGTAGGTGTGTGAACTGGAAGTTCTTTTTGTTGTTTCTTTTCCTCATATGCTGCATGTTTTGGAGTGACTGTTTCCAAGATGATGTTATCCACAAAAGTCAGTGTATGGCCACAGAAAAGGCAGACTCTGACTTGTACTTAACAATTGTGTATCTGTGTAGATGCTTAGCCACTCAGAAACACAAAGTTATCACCGAGAGAGAAAACAATTCTCATTCTAGAATCGGAGGCAACCATGAGCCAACGAATATGACTTGGTCAGTTTTGGTGGACTGAACTGACTTTGGTATTTCATGTGGTATTTTTTAAGTATATATGAGAATAAAAGAATAAGTTGTTTTCTGGTACCTGGTAAAGCCTATGTAGCCCTATGTGAAGAATGAAATTTATTAATCATAAATATTACCACCAAAAAGAATTAGTTTTCTAGGACAAAATTAATCTATTTTAAACCACTGTTTGTGGGACCCACTAAAAGTATATCTCCTTGACATATAATAATCAAAACAGTAAGCATATGGAATAAAGAAAGAATATTAAGAGTTGCAAAGGAAAAAGGCCAAGTAACATATAAAGGCAGACCCATTATAATTACACCCTATTTATCCATGAAACTCTGAAAGCAAGAAGATCCTAGACAGATGTGCTGCAGACACTAAGAGAACATGGATGTAACCCCAGACTATTATACAAGCAAAGCTTTCAATCACCATTGGTGGTGAAAACAAGATAGTCCATGACAAAACCAGATTTAAACAATACCTATCTACAAATTCAGGCTTACTGAAAGTACTAGAAGGAAAACTTTAACCCAAGTAAACACAGGCAACAGATAACTTCACATCAGTAAACCCCAGAGAAGGGAAACACAAAAATGTTTTCACCAAAAAATAAGAATTGACAGTCACTGGTCTTTTAAATCAATGGAGTCAATTCATCTATAAAATGACTCAGGTTAAGAGAATGGATATGAAAAGAGGGTCTATCCTTCGGCTGCATACAAGAAACACACCTCAACCTCAACAACAGATGTTACCTCAGAGTAAAGGGTCGGAAAAAGATTTTCTAATCAAATGAACCCAAGAAACAAGTGGGAGTAGCTATCCTATTGTCCAACAAAATAGAATTCAAACTAAAAAAAAAAAGAGATGGAGAAGGATACTTCATACTCATCACAGGTAAAATTCAGAAATATGCAGTCTCAATCCTGAACATCTATGCCCCAAATTAAAGAGCATTCTCATATGTAAAAGAAACATTACTAAAGATTAAATCACACATCAAACCCCACACACTCATAGCAGAAGACACCAACACTCCACTGTCACTGAAGGACAGGTCAACTAGACAGAAATTTAACAGAGAAATTAAGGAGGTAACAGATGCCATGACTCAAATGGACTTAACAGATATCTATAGACTATTTCATTCAAATACAAAAGAATTACCTTCTTCTCAGCACCTCATGGGACCTCCTGTAAAATTGTCCACATACTTGGTAAGAAAACAAACTTCAACAGATCCAAAAAATTGGACTATCCCCCTGTATCTTATCAAAGCACCAAGGCCAAAAGTTAGAGTTCAACAACAGCACTAATTGCAGGAAGCTTGCAAACTCATGGAAATTGAACAGTGTTGGGTCAAGGAAGAAATAAAGAATGAAATTAAAGACTTCCTAGAATTCAACAAAAATGAATGCACAATATACCCAAACCTGTGGGACACTATGAAAGCAGTGCTAAGAGAAAAGCTCCTAGTAATAAACACCTACATAAAGAAAGCAGAGAAATCAAAGTGATTTATCGACACACCTGAAACTTCTAGAACAAAATGAAGCAGACTCACCCAGCAGGAGTAGAAGACAACAAATAATCAAATTGAGGGCTGAAATCAATAAAATAAAAACTAAGAAAACAATACAAAGAATCAATAAAACAAAGAGCTGTTTTTTTGAGAAAAATCAAAAAGATAGACAATCCTAACTAATCAAAAGGCAGAGAGAGAGAGAGAGAGAGAGAGAGAGAGAGAGAGAGAGAGAGAGAACATCCAAATTAACAAAATCATAAATGAAAAGGGGGATATAACAACAGACACTGAAGAAATCCAGAGAAATATTAGGTCATACTTCAAAAACCTGTACTCCACAAAACTGGAAAATCTAAAAGAAAGGAACAATTTTTGAATAGGTACCACATGTTAAATCAAGACTAGAGAAACCCCTAAGGAAATAGAACCAGTTATCAAAAGTCTCCCAATTAATAAAAGCCAAGATCCCATTGGTTTTAATGCAGAATTCTACTAGAACTTCAAAGCAGAGCTAATACCTATACCCCTACAATTGTTGCACAGAATAGAAAGAAAAGGAAAATTGCCAAACTCTTTTTTTTGAGGTCACAGTTACTATGATACCCAAACCACACAAAAACTCAATTAAGAAAGAGAATCACAGACCAGTTTCCTTAATGAACACTGATGCAATAATATTCAATAAAATATTGGCAAACCAAAGCCAAGAGTACATCAAAAAAATCATCCACCATGATCAACTTGGCTTCATCCCAGAGACTCAGGGATGGTTCATCATATGTAATCCATCCCTTAAATAAACTGAAAGAAAAAAATATGATCATCTCATTAGATGCTAATAAAAGGGTTTGACAAAGTGTGAAACCCCTTCATGACAAAGGTCTTCATGAATTCAGGGATAGAAGAACATATCTAAACATAATATAAGAAATATAAAGCAAACCTATAGCCAACATCAAACTAGAGAGAAACTTAAATTGATTCCACTAAAATCAGGAACAAGATAAGGCTATTCACGTTCTCCATATCTATTCAACATAGTACTTGAAGTTTTAGCTAGAGAAATAAGACAAGAGAAGAGCAAGAGGTACAAATTAGAAAGGAAAAAACTTTCACTATTTGCAGATGATATGATAGTATACATAAGTGACCCCGCAAAAATTCAACCAGGGAACTCCTACAGCTGATAAACACCTTAAGTAATGTGGCAAGATACAAGATCAATTTTAAAAAATCAGTTTCCCTCTTATATACAAATGATAAACAGGTGAGAAAGAAATCAGATAAACATCACCATCTAAAATAGCCACAAATAACATATCTTAGGGTTGGCGCACGCCTTTAATCCCAGCACTCGGGAGGCAGAGGCAGGCAGATCTCTGGGAGTTCGAGGCCAGCCTGGTCTACAAGAGCTAGTTCTGGGATGGGCACCAAAGCTACAGAGAAACCCTGTCTTGAAAAACTAATATATATATATATATATATATATATATATATATATATATATATATATATATATATAATCCTGAGTGAGGTAACCCAGACCCAAAAAGATGAATATGGTATGTACTCACTCATAAGTGGATTCTAGCCATAAATAAAGGACATTGAGTCTATAATCCATGATCCTAGAGAAGTTAAGTAAGAAGGTGAACCCAAAGAAAAACATATGGAATTTGGAAGGAGACAAGATTGCCAGGAAAAATTGGAAACTTGGGGGTGGGGGTAGGGGCTAAGGGGATATAGGGAGGAAAAAGTGAGGGGGGGATGGGGAGAGCTTGGGGAAATGGGACGGTTAGGATGGAGGAAGGGTAGATATGGGAGCAGGGAAGTGTATATCTTAATTAAGGGAGCCATTTTAGGGTTGGCAAGAGACTTGACTCTAGAGGTGTCCCCAGGTGTCCATGGAGATGTCCCCAGCTAGATTCTTGGGCAGCTGAGGAGAGGGAGACTGAAATTGCCCTATCCTATAGCCATACTGATGAATATCTTGCATATCACCATAGAACCTTCATCTGGCAATGGATGAAGCTAGAGACAGAGACCCACATTGGAGCACTGGACTGAGCTCCCAAGGTCCAAATGAGGAGCAGAAGGAGAGAGAACGTGAGCAAGGAAGTCAGGACCACAAGGGGTGCTCACACCCACTGAGATGGTGGGGCTGATCTAATGTGAGCTCACCAAGGCCAGGGGGACTGGGACTGATGGTGCATGTAATCAAACCAGACTCTCTGAACATGTCGGACAAGGAGGGCTGACTGAGAATCCAAGGACAATGGCACTGGGTTTTGATCCTACTGCATGTACTCGCTTTGTGGGAGCCTAGTCTGTTGGGATGCTCACCTTTCTAGACCTGGATGGAGGGGGGAGGACCTTGGACTTCCCATGGGGCAGGGAACCCTGACTGCTCTTTGGACTGGAGAGTGAGGGTGAAGGGGATGGGGGGAGATGGATGGGAGGAGGGGGAAGGAAATGGAAGGAAGGGAGGAAATGGAAATTTTTAAGTAAAAATAAAAAATTAAAAAAATGGCCTTCCTACCAAAAGCAATCTATATATTCAATGCAACCCCCTTCAAACTCCCAACACAATTCTTCACAGACTTCAAAAGAACAATACTCACTTTCGTATGGAAAAAACAAAAAACCCAGGATAGCCAAAACAATCCTACACAATAAAGGAACTTCCAGAGGCATCACCATCCCTGACATCATTTAGATCATCCCTGACATCTTTTATAGAACTACAATATTGAAAACAGCTTGATATTTGGCATAAAAACAGACAGGGGGACCAATAGAATCAAACCAGAGACCCTGATATCAATCCACACACCTATGAACACCTAAGTTTTGACAAAGAATCTAAAATTATACAATGGAAAAAAAGAAAGCATCTTGAACAGATCGTGCTTATATAATTGGATGTTGGTATGAAGACAAATGAAAAATGATATATATCTATCACCATGCATAAAACTAAAGTCCAAGTGGATCAAAGACATCAATATAAATCAAATTAAATGGAGAGAAATTCAAAGTGATTCCACTAAAATCAGGAACAAGACAAGGCTGTTCACTCTCACCATATCTCTTCAACATAGTGCTTGAAGTTCTAGCAATAGCAATAAGACAACATAAGGAGATCAAGGGGATTCGAATTGGAAAAAAAGAAGTTAAGCTTTTGTTTTTTGTAGATGATAGATAGTGTACACAAGTGACCCCAAAAACTCTACCAAAGAACTCTTACAGCTGATAAATAACTTCAGTGATGTGGAAGGATTCAAAATCAACTCAAAAAAATTAGTAGCCCTCCTATACACAAAGGATAAAAAAGCAGAGAGGGAAATCAGAGAAACATCACCTTTCATGATAGCCACTAAAAGCATAAAGTATCTTGGTGTAACACTAACCAAGGAAGTGAAAGATCTATTTGACAAGAACTTTAAGTCTTTGAAAAAAGAAATTAAAGAGGATACCAGAAAACGGAAGGATCTCCCATGCTCCTGGATTGGTAGGATCAACATAGTAAAAATGGCAATTTTACCAAAAGCAATCTATAGATTCAATGCAATCCCCATCAAAATCCCAACAAAATTCTTCACACACCTTTAGAGAACAATAATCAACTTCATATGGAAAAAACAGAAAACCCAGGATAGCCAAAACAATCCTACACAATAAAGGAACTTCTGGAGGCATTACCATCCCTGACTTCAAACTCTACTACAGAGCCACAGTATTGAAAACAGCTTGATATTGGCATAAAAACAGAGACGCTGACCAATGGAATTGTATCAAAGATCTGGATATTAATCCACACACTTATGAACACCTGATTTTTAACAGAGAAGCTAAAATTACACAATGGAAGAAAGAAAGCATCTTTAACAAATGGTGCTGGCCTAATTGGATGTCAATCTGTAGAAGAATGAAAATAGATCCATATTTTCACCATGCTCAAAACTCAAATACAAATGGATTAAAGACCTCAATATAAGTCCCACCATACTGAATCTGATAAAAGAGAAATTGGGAAGTAGTCTGCAATATATGGGCACAGGAGACCACTTCCTACATATAACCCTAGTAGCACAGACAATAAGAGCAACAAAGAATAAATGGGACCTCCAGAAACTGAGAAGCTTCTGTAAAGGCAACCTACTGAATGGGAGAAGATCTTCACCAACCCCACATTAGACAAAGGTCTGATCTCCAAAATATATAAAGAACTCAAGAAGCTAGACATTAAAATTCTAAATAACACAATTAAAAATGGGGTACTGAACTGAACAGAGAAAAGCACTATCTTGAGTGAAATAACCAAGAGCCAAAAATACGAATGAGCTATGTACTCACTCGTTAGTGGATTCTAGCCATAAACAAAGGACACTGAGCCTATAGTTCAAGATCATAGAAAAGCTAAGTAATAAGGTTAACCCAAAAAAAAACATGTACAGATCCTCCTGGACATTGGAAGTAGACAAGATCATCTGGCAAAAGTTGGGCACATCGGGGTGGAAGTGGGATGGGGGGAAGGGGAGACAGGAAGAGAGAAGGGAGAAGGGGAGTGTCAGGGAGAGCTTGGGGGAGTGGGATGGTTGAGAGAGAGGAAGGACGGATATAGGAACAGAGAAGAAGATATCTTAATTAAGGAAACCATTTTAGGGGTGGCAAGAGGCTTGGCTCTAGATGGGTTCCCAAGTATCCAGGGGGATTTTTCCTAGCTAGGTCCGTGGGCAGCAGAAGAAAGGGTGCCTGAACTGGCCTTCTCCCATAGCCACACCAATGAATATCTTGCATATCAGCATAGAACCTTTGTTTGGAGAGAGATGGAGATAGAGATAGAGACCCACATCAGAGCACTGTACTGAGGTCCCAAGGTCCAGTTGAGGTGCAGAAGGAGGGAGAATATGAGCAAGGAAGTCAGGACAGTGAAGGGTTGGTCCACCCACTGAAACAGCGTGCCTGATCTAATGGGAGTTCACCAAAGCCAGCTGGACGGGAACTGAATGAGCATGTGATCAAACTGGAACCTCTGAATGTGGCTGACAATTGGGGCAGACTGAGGGACCAATGGTAATGGCACTGGAATTTGTCTCTACTGCATGTACTGGCTGTTTGGGATCCTAGTCTACTTGAATGCATACCTTCCTAAGCCTGGATGGAGAGGGGAGGGCCTTGGACTTCCCACAGGGGAGGTTACTCTGCCCTGTCTTAGGACTGGAGGGGGGGGAGTGAATCGGGGAGCAGGAGGGAAATGGGAGGAGGGGAGGGAGTGGAAATTTTAAATGGTATTATTTATAAAGAAATAAAAAATTTAAAAAAATGCCAGAAAAAAATAAATCCACTTACACTGAACCTGATGGAAAAGAAAGTGGGATGTAACCTTGAACACATTAGGACATTAGACCACTTCCTAAATATAACACAAGAAGCACAGACACTGAGAGCAGCAATTAATAAATGGGTTCTTCTGAAAATGAAAAGCTTCTTTAAGGCAAAGGACACACTCAATAAGACAAATGGAAACCTACTGAATGGGAAAGGATATTCACCAACCCCACAACAGACAGAGGACTGCTCTCCAAAATATATAAAGAACTCAAAAAATTAGACATCAAAATTCCAAATAGCCCAATTAAAAATGCGGTACAGGACTAAACAGAGAATTCTCAACAAAATTATCTCAAATGACCGAAAGACACTTAACAAAATGTTCAACATTCTTAGCCATCAGGGAAATGCAAATCAAAAGAACTCTGAGATCACCTCACACCAGTCAGAATGACTAAGATCAAAAACACCAATGGTAGCTTATGCTGGAGAGGATGTGGAGTAAGGGGAACACTTCATTGCTGGTGGAAGAGCAAACTTGTACAGCCACTTTGGATATATGGCAGTTTCTCATAAAATTGGGAATCAACCTACAGCAAGACCCAGAAATACCACTCTTAGGCATATACCCAAGCTTATTTTCATAACAGCACTATTCGTATTAGCCAGAACCTGGAAATGATTTATGCTCCTCAACTGAAGAATAGATGAAGAAAATGTGATACATTTACACAATAGAGTACTAATCAGTGGTTAAAAAAGAATGACATCTTGAAGTTTGCATGCAAATGGATGGAACTGGAGAAAATATCCTGAGCAATGTAACCCAGACACAGAAAGGCAACACAGTATGTACTCACTCATTGTTGGTGGATATTAGATGTAAGGGAAAGGATAACCAGAGAAGATTGATAACAAGGAGAATACTTAGAGAGGTATATATGGATCCCCCTGGGAAGGGTGGTCGATATGGGGGAGGGAAAGAGATGGAGAACAAGAAAAGAGATATGTTGATCAAGGGTGCTATTATGGGTCTATCAAGAAACCTGGCACTAGGGAAATTCATAGGAATCCACAAGGACGACCTCAGCTAAGCAATAGTGGAGAGGGTTACTGAACTGGCCTTCCCCTGCAATCAGTTTGATGACTACCTTAATTGTCATCACAGAACCTTTATTCAGTAACTGATGGAAGCAGATGCAGGGATCCACAGTGAAGCACTGGGTGAGCTCCCTAAGTCCAGTCAAAGGGACAAAGGATATGAGCAAAGGGGTCAAGACCGTGATAGGGAATCCCACTGAAACAGCTTACCTGAGGTAATAGGTACTCACTGACTCTGAACTGACAGTGGGTGAATTAGCATAGGACCAAAAGAGGTCCTCTAAATGTGGGGGACAGTGGACTGTACAGTCTGTGGGGCAACAGGCAGTGGGGTCAGGACTTATCCCTACTGCTTGAAGTGGCTTTTTGGAGCCCATTCTTCCTTGCTCCTCAGCCTAGATATAGTGGGAAGGGCCTTGGTTCTGACTCAAAGGATGTGCTAGACTTCCCTATGGGAAGCCTTACCCTCTCTGAGAAGTGGGTGATGTGTAGGGTGGGTGGGAAGGTAGAGGGAACAGGGGGAGGAGAGGGGCAGTGGGAGTTGAGATTGGTATGTACAATTTCAATTTAATTTTAAAAAATAATAATAAAGAATAATAGGGGCAGAAACGCCTGGGATCCAGTTGCATGATAAAATAGAATCGTGTGCTGTTTTTAAAGTCACAGGATTACTATCTTTGAATTATGGGAACCACAACCCTTTTGGTGTACTAGATTTAGGCACATGTCTAGCACTGAATTCCCAGGTCATTACATTTTGCTTATGATGCTATTTGCATAGACTGTATATTAGTACCTTTCATTAAACTGAAAATTTTGCAGAGGTCTTTATATTATTTTCTAAATTATTATTAAATAAGAAGTCTCATCTTAAAGTTATATTTGTTATATTTGTTATAGTCTGATCTTTTCACTTAAGTAAGAAGGTGAATTGGAAGGGTCCTGGGACCAGGGAAGAGCAGGGTATGTGAAAGGCTGGGGTCCTGTTGTCTAGATACTCTCTGCAGCCCAGGAGACAAGGACTCACAGATGTATCTGCCCCCACACATGAAATACATAGCTTTTAAAATTCAAAAGAATTAAACATCATTTTGAGTGAGGTAACCCAGACCCAGAAAGACAATTATCACATGTATTCACTCATGAGTGGTTTTTAAACATAATGCAAAGAAATACAGCTTACGAATCACAATCCCAGAGAATTTAGACAACAATGAGGACCCTAAGAGAAACATACATAGATCTAATCTACATGGGAAGTAGAAAAAGACAAAATCTCCTGAGTAAATTGGGAGCATGGGGACCTTGTGGGAGCGTTGAAGGGGAGTGAAGAGACAGGGAGGGGAGCAGAAAAAAAATATAGAGCTCAATAACTACTAATAAAAAAAGTGAAAAAAAAGTTAAGGAATTACCCTTAGCTGTTTTCTTCCTTCAAAGATATGAGGTAGTTCTTTCTTCATACATGTATTGTATTTATATTTTTCAAGAATTTCACAAAAATTTTCTTTTAAATCTTCTTTGATGAGATCCTTTAGAGGCATGCAGTGGGAATCGTTCTGGCCATCCACACTTTCCTGCTCGGTTTTCACCAAGGGCTTTCCTGAATGTGAAGGGGCACTGTCATGGGCTCCTTTATATGTTTTCTTTTTTTCTTGTTCCGGAGCAGTTCTCTGCAGGAGGGAAGGTGAAGGGTTCATTTGCTTGGTTTCCTAGCAGAATTTTTCTTATCTCTAGGTGCTTATTTTTAAAATTATCTTTACAAGTCACAAGTTGTAGACCCTGAGAAAGTAAAAAGTGTTCAATACTTAACAGTTAAACTTCCTCACATATGCCTATTTTGTCTCAAATCACTAGGTTATCACTAGGAACTGAAAATGAATCACTTTCTCCTAGAACTGACTATAAATCATGAACCCATGATTTTTGTCATTGTTGATTGGAATATTTATGTCATGATGTGTTACATATCAACAAACATGAATTAGATAAGATGTAACATGTGAAAAGAAGTCTCACAACTAAAGGTTTGACCTTGCATGCATATTTCCTCTGAGAACTTGTAATACTACCACCCAAGAGTGTTTAATAAACAACATTTCTCTTCCTCAAATTAATAATTAATATATTTCAAGTTAATGACTATCTGTCTTAAACTATACATGTAAATGGAAGAAAATGATTCTTAGAGTATTACATAGTATTTGTACTTCATTTAAATAACTTTAACTGAATTTTTTTTAATTTTAGCATGCTTACAAGATTTTTTTTCTTAAAAATAGGCTTATGTGAAGAGTTTTAGCTGTTAAGTATTGAATACTTTTTACTTTCTCAGGGTCTATAACTTGTGTCTTAAGGGGTAAAGTCATATATGATTTCTAATTGTACATATTAGATTTGACTCGAGATCACAGACAGTAGGAGCAGATTTATTAAGAATGTCAACAACAAGAGACACACAATTATATGAATTCAGCTGCTTCTAGGGAAAAGGAGAAGAAGATGCTATAAAGCTTTGGGGACAATAATTAGTGAATAAAGTTAAACACATCTATTGCACAGAGGCAGAAACCAACCAACAATAGAAATGGATGTGTAAGAAATATCAAGTGTGTTCTTTAAAATAGTCTAGTATCAGTGTAAAACATTTTTAAAAGGCTAGGAAGGAGGGTCAAGCAAATAGAGCCCTCTGTCCAAAGGACAGCAAACAGCAGGAACAATGAACAGAGTTTTTATTTCAAACTACACACTGTGAACGTGTTGCGCACCTATATGGCCTAGCTGTGCTACAACAAGTTCTAATGCAGTCTACTGTCCTCTGTGAGAGGAAAATCAATGATAGAATAAAACCCTAATTGCAAAGATTCCATTCTGGTGAATGGACCTCTTTCTAAACATTGGGGTTGATTCAGGAACCTGTTCTCTCTGTCAGTAGAGAAAGATTAAAATCATAGAGCTTAGTTCCCAGCTGGTACTTCAAGGGATGGCTGGAGACCAGATTCTCTCCTGTGGAGGGCCAGAAATACAGAAATGCAAGCATGTTCCACCTTGTCTGAATGTCAGAGATTTTCAGTTTGATCAAAATTGTTGCTATTTCACCCTGAGCAAAGGACAGAGAGTTAAAACTTACGTCTGTCTGTCAGGGTTATCATGTGTTTCTACCTCAAAAAAAAAAAAGTCCCACCTAAATATAGAACAGAGAGTTCTGCTCTCCTTATTGTCAACAGGGTGGCTAATGTTCAGACCTTCTATTTCAGGAATAGAGAAGTAGATATGTTTCTACTCCAAACAAAAGTCTAAGGGTACTCCAAGTTCCTACTCCATTAAGGAAAAAAACAATAGATTCCACTCAAGGAGTGGTTTGGCTACATAATGTTTTGGTTTAGGATGTGAGTGTTACTTGACTTGTCCTATCAACAGAACGTTTTTATTTTATTTTATTTTATTTTATTTATTTTATTTTTTATTTTTCGAGACAGGGTTTCTCCGTAGCTTTTGGTTCCTGTCCTGGCTTGTAGTCCAGGCTGGCCTCAAACTCACAGAGATCTGCCGGCCTCTGCTTCCCCAGTGCTGGGATTAAAGGCGTGCACCACCACCGCCCGGCTCAACAGAATGTTTAACTAAGACCATACCCCACAACCTTCAACTGGTATGTTCATTTCCTTGTGTCATGTTATTATACTTTTCTATCTTATTCCTACCCTTTGAGTTGGGTATTTAAGCAAATGGAAATTAAGTGGGGTGATTTGAGTATTGACTTGAACTCCCTCCAGTACTATCCTATGTTTTCAGTTTTATTATTTTTACTCATGTCGTCATTCTATTTCTATTTTTCTGATCCCTATAGCCCTACCCTGGTAAGTGGCATTTTTGTCAAAGCTGGACTCTGACACTCCCAACTTTAGGGTTTCTGCACTATCAAATGGATCTGAGAAAACAGCACTTGACAGAGGAAAACAACAGCAGACAAGTTTCAGAGAATGAAAGAGATGACGCTGCCTAAAATTAAGACACCCAGAGGGTTTACTACGCAGCACTCTATCTGTGCATTAGAAGAGGAGGTGGCCTAACTTGGAAAAGGCAAATAATTTAAGAAGATAAACATCTGGAATGTATGATAAACCTATAATTATGGATGCAAATACACAGAAGTCTGAAATAAGAGAGAAGAAATAGCTCTAATGCAACTTTATAGTCTGTCTATACCTGTTGACATGCAGGGTGGTTTTACTTGAGTCATGTGTTTTATTTCTTTGACATATATAAAACAATGTCTTTTCTCTTCTTAGACATCAGCATGCATTTACTACATAATTTCTAATTGTACTTTTGTTTATACTCTTACCATGGCATATTATCTAACAGGTCTGTTCTTTTCTTGTCAACAGTAACTACTCTCTGGTTTGATATTTTTCTTTATTTATGAACTATTTCAAGAATTGTGCTCATTTGTATTAATAGAACATTTACTTCCTGATTGTTAGGCTTTATACTCATTCACACTGAAACCACAGAGGATTACCTGCCACTGGATTCTTGGGATTGAGAACATTAGGGGCCATGACATTATCAAGGGTGGGTTCCAGACAGGGAACTATCTGCAGCACTGCAGACTCAGGCATGCAGATGCATCTTTCCCCTGTCAATCAAGCACAGTCCTTCCCAGTGAGGTGACCTACCTGGAAGTCTGTAGTTCCTTTAGAGGGGCCAGGTAGTGGCTCTTTAGGACAAATGATAATTTTGGAGTTATTAATCTCTTCACAAACCATCTCTTTTAGGTCCCTTCTGAAGAGGTCCTTCAGCCATCAGTACTGCAGATTCCGGTGCTCCTGTTGTATCTCCTTTGCCTGCTCCTTCAGCAGAGCTACCTGCTCCATACACATTCGGCTTAATTCATTCCTGACTTGTCCCATAATTTCCTCTACATCCTTTCTGAAAAGTTTCCTCATCCTTGCATGCTCTACAGCCAATTCCTCCCTCAGTATTTCTTTTATGTTATTTCTGAGGAGTTCCTTCCATCGTGTGCAATGGCAATCAGCTTGCTCCTTTATGTCCTCCTTCCTCTTGACCGAAGGAAGTCTTGAATGCACTTGTGCATCTTTTCTATCAGTCATTTTCTGCTGATGAGAAAAAGGAGATTAGTTTGCTTGTCTTTGTTCTCAGATTTATTGTTGTTTTTGGTAGTGTTTGGGAATGCTGATTTTTCAAAGTAACTTGGTCCTTGCAGGTATAGGGAACAGATTGGGAAAGTAGGGAGCATATTTTAATACTTTTGTTTCTTCATATGCATATATATATATATATATATATATATATATATATATATATATGGGTTGTATATTTCCTTAGGTCTCATTCTGCAGGGATCCCTGGCTAAGTGTTGATTTTATCTCTCAGTACAGGCACTAGAGACAATTAGAAACTGGGGCCGAACTAAATCTATAAACTTGGCATGATTGTGAATGCCAATGGCACTACAATGGCATCCTGGAGAATGACCTCTTTTTAACTTATCCTAACGTGCTGGTTACTACAGACACCATGTTCATAATGACATTCATGTAATCAGGAGGCCTAAACTTATCATATATACATCATTAGTGGACATTATACAAGTGAGAGAGAGCAAATTTGTCGGGATAAAGTTTACCTCAAATGTAAAGACAGTTTAAAGTAAGATTTCATGGAAAATTACTAGATTCTAAGAGTGTATGTTTAGTTTAATTTGTTTATGTACATGTGTGCCCAACAGTTAGAATATGTACTGTGTGTGCTGATGTCTTAGAGGCCTGTATCAGGCATTAGATCCATTGGAATTGTAAATGCAGGTGGTTGTGTGTTACTGTATGAGTTCTGGGAAGTAAATTCAGGTCCACTTGATGGAATAGTAGGGGCTTTAAATTCTGAGCTATCTCTTGACCCCTTTTTTAAAAGATTAGGTTTATAGTTTATGTGTAAAGATTTTATGCCTTACAATTAATTTCTAGATAAATATTAGCAGAATATTAGGGATGAACAAACATACAATGCTTTATGAAGGAAAATTCAGATATGGCTGATATGAATTGCATGTAGAGTGATAAATTGATCAGGTCACGTGCACAATTCATTTAGTTACTTTTAGAGAGAGAGTAGATGACATTTGCTTGAGAATGTGTCTCCTAGGAAGACTGAAGTAGCTACAAGTCTTATCAACATGGCTACCTAAACATGACCTGAGCAAAGATGGCACCAATGGACACACTAAGTCATGGACCCTCACCTGTATATAAAGAACTAGGGACAGTGGGGACTGCTGAGGGGTGAAGAGATGGTCTTCCCCAGGGACATGCCTCCCACAATGAATTATCTACCTTTTCATTGCAGAAATCACGTCAAAAGCAAAAATGATAAAACACTACCCCGAATGTACCCGTGAGAAAACGTCATCTCCGTTTTTACGGCTTTCGAACAAACAAGAGAGAAGGGCAAAGAGGAGATTTCAAAAACTTTTAAGAAGACATGATGACTCTGTCCTCAGAGAGAGCCACTACAAAATAGCTCTGAAGGATATTCAAAACCACTTTATTCTTTAGTATAAATAGGGTACTGACAAATAGTTGCATCTAATTTTAGCAATGAAATATTTTCAAATACATTTACCTATTCACAAATTACTAAGACATCATTAAGAAGTGAAAATATTTATGCGGGCCTAGAATATGAGAAAAACATAAACTAAGAATCTTGGCCTTGCCGTTGTGGTTTGGGCTAAAGTTAATTCATTATGTTATAAAACATATAAATCCTGTGTAAGATGATTGATTATTAATGTTAATAGTCCCACTTTCATCAATCTTTCTCTTCTTTCGTGGTTAGGAAGTAAAAATGCACATTACCTTCCATTCACATTCTTCTTTTAAAAATAAGCACTGAGTTAATTTCCAGTGTCATCCATATCATAGCACTGTGAAACTACCTTAGAAACCCATTTCTCCACTGTTCACAGTCAAAATCATTAAAACGCAACTTATGATTCACATAAACCCTAGTGCTCCAGGTTACACACACCTCTAGAAGCTCATGGTTATGAAAAAGTTTTAATATGAATATTATGTATTTACATAAAAACCTTCTATTTCAAATCTTAGAATGTAAGTGTATACTATTTTTAAATGAAAAACAAACAAAAAAATTTAAAATGTAACTATATGGTATGAACCATCAGTTCCAAGACTGGTAGCTGATGGGAAATCACATTGTTTAGCTAGATGAGGAGTTGTGAACACGTCCTCAGTCGAGACAGACAGGAACGCAATGCAAACCGTGATGAGTAGCTTACATGTGTCTAAATTTCCACAGCTTCTGGTTTGTCTAAATACAGAACAAACTCAGAAGTAGAGGAGATACTCTCATATATGATCAGAGAATAGGAGCATCCAAGGGAACATAAAACCTACCTGCATTTATGCTAAAGGTAAAGGCAACTGGGAGGTTCCTGGCTCGCTGAAATTACTACCTGGAACCACTCGAGAGTATGTAGGTGGATTGTCGGAGTGATGCTTTAAAATCACTCTAATGTGCACCAGTTTCTGCCAACAATCCTTGGTCAAACATCAAGCATCTTCCATTGTGAGAGAACTCACAATATGTTTCGGGGCCATTCTCTTAATCGGTCACCACTACCTGCTTACTTGAACGTTAGTGAAGGAAGTTTCAGACCTACAGAATGGTGTCCTCTGGCCAGTATCCCTAGGAAACATGGGTGGGGGATGCTACTGCATTTAACACAATTCATAAGAGAATGAATTTCACAAAGAAGCATATTACCATAATAACACTGTCGTCTGTCGTAGACCAAGGAACATCAGGCTTGTCTGAGAACCTTTAGGATAAAAACATGCAACAACGGGTGGATTTGGTCATTTGAACAGCTTGGAGAGAGATCCGTTACTTATATAATTAAGTGACATTTCTGCATTCATGTAATTTAAAGTCAACCTATGTTTTAAAGCTTTCAGTTGTCTATGTGGACTTAACTTATCTCAATCTATCAAACATTCAACCAAGACTCACTCAAGTTCCAGTTTAAAAGGAAAAAGTCAGTAGCTTAGGAGATGGGTTAGGAAATCAGAGTGCTTGCTGCCCACACACAGTGACCAGACTGTGAATCTGTATCACACACATACAAAACTAGGCATGAACTTGCAGCCCCAATACTGTGGGTGGCAGAGACAGGGGCATCATGGGGGCTTGTTGGCAGCAAGTCTAGGCCCACATTAGTGAGAGACCTTATATTAAGTGGATAAGATAGAGAATGATAGGACAAGAAACCTATAACCTCCTTTTACTTCCAAGCCTGCACACAGACATATGTCAAACACGTGCACGTGCACATGTGCGCGTGCTCACACACACACACACACACACACAGAGTGAGACCCAGAGAGAGAGAGAGAGAGAGAAAGAAAGAGAGATTAATTGCTATTTTATTGACTTTTCCCTGTACAAATTGCCTGTCTTAAAGTTGGAACTGATAATTCCCTTAATTTGCTACCTGAACTGAAAGAAATCCATTGCCTAAAACAAGACAGAAGATTCTGTATCTTCTGGGTCTTCTGGGTACTTTGATCATATTTACATCTTCCTCAACCCTTCGCAGGTCCATCCCACTTTCCTGCTCACCTGACTTTATGTCATTAAAAAACAAACTAGCAAATAAAAAGCCATGGAGTTCAGTTTAGGCTGCCTATATACTCTTGGATGTTTGGTTTACTACTGGAGCATGGTAGACTTCCCCAAGGACACACCCTTAAAGAAACACTGGTCGTTCCTTTTCCTGGAGCTACCAGATGTCAATAGAGCCTCACTGGGAGGGGGGACTTGATGTCCACCCTCTTTCCATGATATTAGGTAGTTTTACACCGTTATACTATGAGCATTTACACTTCATGGTTTTCAAACACAGGTTTTAGTTCAATCTAATATTCCTAATTCGTTAAACTCTTCCCCCATTATACAGTATTCAGATATTTCCTAATTTCTGGCAAGTATAGATAATGTTATTGAAAATATCATCTTTCTTGCCATTTTAACATTGCTTTTTTTAAATTATGAGTGATGGGTTTATGCAATAGTCCTGTGCATGCACCAGGTTTCTATACCCTCTGCATGGGAGTGATCTCATCTCCACAGTCTTCTTCCTGAGAAACCCAGAAAGAGTACATAATTTACCTGCATTCACCTACTTATTAAAAATGTGGAATTCTTTCTTTTTACCACTTCCTTCACCCCTTCTTAAATGTTGTTCTCTAAGCCCCTTAATTTCAGTTTTATATTAAATTCTACTACTACATTCCAGACTCTTCCTTGATGTCACACCACAAGTCTCCCAGCTGGCCTCTAGGACTTGCTTTCTCATCTTTCATGATCACCGCAACAGATCCATCTGAGATTGGTTCACTCCATGTTTCAAAACACTGGTGACTTCTCTGTGCGGCTTTCCATGAAGCATCATCGCCTGTGCTGGCCCTGGGAGTGCTGCATCTCCCAGTGTTTCTAATTTGTGTCTCTGCGGTCCATCTGCCTGAACTCCCATCCTATGTTTCTGCCTTGCTCTTATCCCCTTCGCATTCCAAAATGATTTTCTTGCTTGATCTTCTAAACTTTGCTTGATCCTCTGGGGGCATAGTTCATGCCTATCTATTCTGTGAAACAGAGGAGCTTCTGTGACATTCAAAATTGTGCAACTTGAGTGCAGATCTCTACCATTCTTTCTGGGGAATCAGGGGGTAAAGAAGAAGTTCCACCAAGCTTACTTCTGCATATGCAAATAATAATGCCCTATGCACACTCGTAAGAGCCTGCGAATAGCTAAATGGATGTTACAACGTTTTGATATGTTTCTAATGTTATGGAGATGAGACAGATATTGTCTACTACATTCATTAATATCTGTAACTCTGAGCCATTTCAATATCCATGTCTATGTCACACACTGTAGCCCTTAAGATTACTGGTGTTCTCGTGATCTTCACACTATGAATTTTGTCTGTCTCATCATATTCTCTGATGTCGTACATGTGTTCATCATTTTTCTTGCTCAGTGTGAGTTTCTAGGTGCAGTACAGCATGGTACCTTATTTTATGCTTATAAACTCCAGAGCCCCATGCCATATATCACCCTAGTGATCACCAGACTAATCTAGATATGTTCTAGGTGGGGTCACATTGGGATTTAAATATAAATAGAGAAGCTTGTGACCCCAGCTCTCTGGAAAGCTCTAGGAATAGAAAACCCTTGCTCTTTGGGGATTTTTTAAAGATTAGCTTCCTCCACTTTGTGAAAGTTACATATCAAAGTATTTTCTCCACTGAAATCTGTCTCTTAGAAATATTTCCTAAATTTTATAGCAATTCTTTCTAGACAACACTTACTGAAGTCAGAGGGAAGAATCAAGTGTGTCCTGTAGATATTTAGGAATAAAACTATACCTTTGCTTGTCTCCATCAGAAACAACAGGAGAGCCAGTGATATCTTGTTAAAGACTGTGTTGTGAAAACCTGTCTTGAAATTATTTATTTAATCTTAAAGTCAACTTTTAGTTTTATCTAGTTAGTAGAGTCCCAAAGAACATTCCCACCTATTAGGTTAATCCCCAAAATGTCAGTTATAAGGTTAAGGTTAGATTTAGTGAAAAACCAAGGGGCTAAGGCTAGAGTTAGACTTCATGCTCCTTTTAGGTTCAAAGTAGGAATATGCTTAGATTTGTCATTAGTGTTGGGTGTCAGAATTCACTTTACGATGAAAGTGAATTTTAGTATTAGGTTTAAAGCTAGGATTCGTGATAGAGTTGCCATTGGTCTTATGGCTAGGTTTATGCTAAGGCTGAGTTAGGCTATCTTTATATTCCCAAACACAAAGGTTATTCTCACTAAAAGATATCCTGAAAATTTTCATTATTCTGTATGGTAAAGACTTATATTTTCCTCCAAATTTTTAGGGTGACTGGTAGAAGCATTACTGGAGGAGCAGCTTCATTGTGTAGTGTTCCTCAGATTAGCTGCAACTGTCAGCCTTAAAGCTCCCTCACAGTGGAAGACAAGCAATGCTTTCATGTAGGCATTCGCAGTCTAAAGGTCAGCTGCTGGATCATGTTAAGTCTGTATTTCTCCCCCCTAACATCTCCAAGCACCCAGCATAGAATCTGACACCATTAGAAGTGCTATGATCTGGAGGGCACCAACCTTGTAAAATACTTCCAAAATACAAAATATGTACATCTTTGAAGCCCTAGTTAGTCATGAAGTTCCATAGAGAAAAAAAGTATTTCCAAGTTGGCAGATGTTTCTCTTTTATGTATTTCTAGTCTGTACTTCTTTTTCAAACTGTGAACTACAGTGTCCAGTGGCTGAATGATGTCCTTGCCCGATCTACATGGCCCCGAATAATGTACTCACAGTTTAGGTGGCACATAAACATCAACAGTCCCCTACGGACCCTACAGACATCCCCTAATACACTCTTTCTCTTTTCCATTCTACTTGAATACAGCACCATCCCTGAGAATTCTAAGCCATCACCCTGATTCAGCTCCTGTTTCACTGCCTACTATGATGTCTCTTAATGAAAATTCCTCAGGTCTCCCTTCCACTTCCTCCCTTTTGCTCTCAAGTTGCCCTTTAGGGCCTCTTGCCTAAACCATTTGCAAGAAACTCTTAGCATAGCTGTCAAGCCATTGCCCTACCGTCCAGCTCTTCCTTGCCTACTCCACGGTCACCAAACCAAGACGTTTTATTATGATAAACGCTAGCTGAAAGTCTCTCTCAGTCTCCCTTTTAGAGGCTTCTATGGTACTCACCCTTCCATTTCTCTGGAGTTTTCCAGTTCTCTAGGTTCCCAGTGGACACTGAATGTCAAGATCGTACTTACCACATGTTAGGACCTTCATTGCCCTGGCGTGCATGATCATGTGCTCGAAGTTGAGAAGAGTGCATTCATCCATACACTACCACTTCACTGACCAGCACTTGGGTGTGGCCAGGAGTGATCACAAAACTTCTACTGAGAGAAAAGCCCATGAAGAACTCTGAAACTCTCAGAGATCCTCTTTGTGTATTAGTGTGTCCGGTCCCAAAATAAAACTTGTGCTGTGTAAGGTTTCTTTAAAAAGCACACCCTGCATCTCAGCAGGAAGCTACAGATTAATAAACAGCTGACAGAAGAAACTAAATAATCACCAGGGTGCCATCACTTACTCTTCACCAGACTGGGGAGATGGAGCATGAGGCTAGAAGGCTCATTTCTCATTGACAGATTTGCAAAAGATGTTCCAAAGCTTGGGGGTATCAGGACAACCACTAACTTCCCACATCATGGTGCAACAGAACCACACACACACACAAAAAAGAGAAACAACTATAACAAAAGTGAATCTGGGCAGATGCGCAAATACAGAAGGACCACTTCATCCGTTGTGGCCCTCATGTGTGATGCAGCATCTTACATGGGGTACAGACTGTGTTTCTAATTTACTCACAAGAACAAACGATGAAAAGAAAAACCTAACCCCTCTCGCAAATGAGAACACAAATATAGTTTCTGTCTTAGCTGGGGTTTCTATTGCTGTGAAGAGACACCATGGCCATGACAACTCTTATAAAGAAAACATTTAATTGGGGTGGCTTGCTGACAGTTTCAGAGATCCAGTCCATCATGATCATGAAGGGGAGCATGGCAGTGTGCAGACAGATGTGGCACTGGCTTTTTCACCAGAAGGCAGCAGGAAATCAACTGGCTGTCACAATGAGGGAAGCTTGAGGAAAAGGGACCCCAAAGCCCACCTGCACAGTGACCCACCTCCTCCACACCTCCTAATAGTGCCCTTCCATTTGGGGATCATTTTCTTTGAAGCCACCCCAGAGTCCAAAGCAGTCCCTGTGGGATGCTGGCCTTCAAATCTTTCCTTCTCCTCCACGGAGTTTCCTCACCCTGCCTTCCTGTGAGGCTCAAGGCACAGGCACGTGATGAATTTTGATTCTTGCCATAACAAGCTCTGAAGGAATAGCTTTTGCTCGCTCTCATGTGTGTTGTCTTGATACGTGCTATCCATGGATGTTTTGAAATGGCTCAGAGTCTGCCTACCCATAAGGGAAGAAGGCTAAGGCCAGGGGTAGTAGAACAATGTGGGAACCAGAATGGAGATTGTTATGGGCAGAGACTTTCAAGTTAAGTGGGAGAAGTGCAAACACAGGTACAGAGCCAGGATTACTCAGTTCATGGACTGGAATCCCTGGAGGAAGATGGAAAGATGCACAGGCTATACACCGATACAGTGGTGTTGAACCTAGAGAACTGGAGAATGTAGGCCTCACATGCCACCTGTTTGTTTCTGCCTGCTTAGCCTTGCCTCCCTCTGGTGGCTCCACCAGGCTACTGCAGTGAGAGAAGCTGGTTACCTGGTAAGGAGTTCTCATTTTGACAGCAGCAGACCTGCCCAAGCCAGGGTTCCTGAGAGACCTGTAGGAACCCGAGTACAGGGGCACATGGTAGGGACATAGCAGAACTTAAGCATGGGTTGATTCTGGACTCTCTGAGCATGGTGGACAATGAAGGCTGATGAGAAGCCAAGGACAATGGCACTAGGTTTTGATTCTAATACATGAACTGGCTTTGTGGGAGCTTAGCCTGATTAGACGCTCACCTTCCTGGACGTAGATAGAAGACCTTCGTCTTCCCGCAGGGCAGAGAATTTGGACTGCTCTTCAGTATCGAGAGGGAGGGGGAATGGGGCGGGGGGAGGAGAAGAGGAGTGGGGATAGGGGGAGGGGAGTGGGGGGAGGGGGCAATATTTGGGAGAAGGGGAGGGAAATGGGAAACGGGGAGCAGGTGGAAATTTTAATTAAAAAAGAATAAAAAAAAAAGAACTTTCATGGTCCTCTTGTGCACACTGACACACTGGTCCTCGTGTTTGTGAAGTGGCTGCCTCATCTCACCAGTCCAGTTCTTTTTACCGTAAACCCGAGGATAGCCTCATGAGCCCCAGATGTCCTGAGCCTGGAAGAAAAACTGACACCCTAGTGGGAGATGTCACCCTGTTGAAACCATGGCACATGTCATGTAGCAGGTAGCATCAAAGTGGAGCTCTGCAGTGAAGAGATACACATCCATGGGGAGCAAAGGGCACAGTGGCAGGGCTGGCAGGGGAGGCCCACTCCAGGCACCTCATGACTGGCGGTGATCAGGACCACATCAGCTTTCGTAACTCCCGCCCATGAAGAAGCTGATGATCCAGGCACCATCTTCAAATGGCCAGAGCGTCCTCACCTGACAATGATGAAACTTTAGGTTGTCAGCATCTTGCCATCTGGGGAGCAGAGAAAGGAAGGCCCTGGGAGATGCTGCTAACTTCCTTTAGCTTTAACTCCTATGTGGCCTCATTGTGTCTTTGCTTCTTCCTGGAACAGAGAGCAGAGAGGGTTTAAAGAAAACAGATTTTCAAAGGAAGAATAAGAATGAAACAGCCCATGAGGAGTGTGCATGATGCCAAAGGCTTTCAGTTCAAACCACACGAGCACCAGGCGGCCAGTTACACAGACAACTTACTGTTATCTTGTTGGTTGGCAAGGCAAGCACACTTGTCTGGTGACTACCCTTATTTTGTCTCTTTGATGACAAACTGTGTAGTAGGGATTTCCAGGAAAAAGACCACAAATGAGCCATAGATTACACTGCATTCTGTGCAGAACATGTTCAGTTTTTCGTTACTGGACTGAGTCTTGGTGCAGCTGAGCCACAAAGCATCCATTAGCTCCCCTTCCTCTGCTGACTCTGTAAAAATCGTGCTGGAACAAAGCAATCCAGTGAGTGAGCTATGTGGAAACCTGGGAAGCTTTCGCTCAGATGAAATTGGAATAAGATGTGCCAATAGCTCAGGGCTGTATTGATGTGATGTCATGGAACCACTCCTCCATGTGAGTCTGTTCTCAGCTTATTTTGGAATGCCTTCCTGACAGGTAGGTAGTTTGACTGTCAATGTTTCCCCCAGAGACAGGGTTTCTCTGTAGCTTAGAAGCCTGTCCTGGAACTAGCTCTTGTAGACCAGGCTGGACTTGAACTCACAGAGATCCACCTGCCTCTGCCTCCTGAGTGCTAGGATTAAAGTGGTGCACCACCACGGCCTGTCATGACTGTCATTCTTATGTTTCTGACATGAATTCTGAGGACGGTGAAGATCCACCACAACAGAGTGACAATGAGACACAATGTACCTGTTCTACAATAGAGTGACAAGGAGACACAATGTACCTGTACTACAATAAAGTGACAATGAGACACAATGTACCTGTCCCACAACACAGTGACAATGAGACACAATGTACCTGTCCTATGACAGAGTGACAAGGAGACACAATGTACCCATCCTATGACAGAGTGACAAGGAGACACAATGTACCTGTCCCACAACAGAGTGACAATGAGACACAATGTACCTGTTCTACAATAGAGTGACAATGAGACACAATGTACTTGTCCTACAATAGAGTGACAATGAGACACAATGCACCTGTTCTACAATAGAGTGACAAGGAGACACAACGTACCTGTACTACAATAAAGTGACAATGAGACACAATGTACCTGTCCCACAACACAGTGACAATGAGACACAATGTACCTGTCCTTTTTAGCACTGTCAACTTGACAGAGCTCAGAGACCCCTGAGAGGAAAGAGTCTTCTGAGGAATGTCCTTTATTGGATCGCGCAGTGAAAATGTCTTTGGAGTACCAGCATACTGGGGGCAACACCATACCTGGGCAGGTGCTGCTGGGCTGTTTAAGAAATTATGAGCCTGAGAGAGCTGGAGAACAAGCCAGCAAATGATCAAGGTGCCTGCCTCCACGTTCCTGCCTCATGTTCCCATCCCGACATTCCTGTGAGAGTTTGGGACCTGAAAGTGTAAGGAACCCCTCTCCCCCGCCCAGGTTGCTTCTGGCCATAGTGTTTCATCACAGAAATAGAAGAAAACTCAAATAGGACCTCAGTGCATTTCTTCTGCCATTGAAAACATCTTAGTGGGAGATGCAGAGATGTGCCAGGAGTGGAGCACTTGCTTGCTCTGGTAGAGAACGTGGCTTTGATTCCTAGCACCCGATGATGGTCCACCGCCTGGAACTTCAGTTTGAGGGCATCCGACACTCTTGTCTCCTCGGTCGCTGCTGTGCAGTGCTCATACAGATGGGTAGGTACATACACAAGAACACAAAAGTTAAAAAAAAACACATTTTGGTTGGACATAATGTTTTATATGTGTAATTTCAGCACTTGGAGAGAGAGGCAGGAGGATTGCTACAACTTGAGGCCGGTCCAATCTGTATAGCAAGATCCAGGCCAGATAGAGCTAAATTTAAAGAAATATTTCTTGAGTGATTTATATTTAGAAATATGTATTTATGGATCAGGAAATATATTTAGGGATGTGTATATATATTTAGGGAAGGATAGATAGATAGATAGATGATAGATAGATAGATAGATAGATAGAAGATAGATAGATACATAGATACATAGATAGATGGATAATATATTGATAGACGATAGATAGATAATAGATAGATAGATAGATACATAGATAGATAGATAGATAGATAGATAGATGATAGATGATATAGATGTGTGTGTGTGTGAGTGTGTGTGTGTGTGTGTGTATGATGTACCTCTGATCTCTCTGAGACTTTTATCATCTAAGGGTGTTGGATTTTGTTGAATTTTTTTCCAACATCTAACAAGATAATCATATATGTTATTTTTCAGTTTATTATAGGGTGGATTACATTAATAGATTTTTTTGTATGTTGAACCATCCCTTCATCTCTGAGATGAAAATGTCTTGATCACAGTGGATGATTATTTTTTATGTGTTCTTGGATTTAGTTTACCAGTATTTTATTGAGAATTTTTGCATCATTGTTCATGAGTAAGACTGGTCTGTAATTCTTTTTCTTGATTGAGTCTCTGGGTCCTCCATACAGGGCAAAACCCTAGGCCATTTCCCCATATGCCCCAACTTCTCTAGCCGGCAAGCAAGTGAGTTTCCTGTAAGTAAGCTTCTCCAATACTCCCATCCCATCCATTGGACCCTGAAAGCTACAAGTCTTATTCTACCCTCCTGGGTCTGGTCAATGGAACATCTAGGGCAAGAAACTTTACAATGAGGTGATCTCAAGTAATCACACATGCACTGAATCTAACATGTCAGCATTTGCAAATTGCATTTGGTGTCCCAGATTTTGTGGGCTGAATTATGTCTCCAAAATATTATCCTATGTAAGTCCTAACTTCTGTAATATCTGAGTGTCACCTTATTTGGGAATAGCATGTCTGCAGATACTATCAAAGTGATGTTTTACTAAACTAGCCCTCATCCAAGGAGTTAGTGTATTTTTTTAAAGAGACAACTTTGAACAATTAAAGAAAAGATAGATGGGGACAGAGAGTAGAATGATGGGACTTCAAGCCAAAGAATGCCCAGGCATGCCTTGCCAGTAACCTACAGAAACCAGGAGACACACAAGAAGCAAGGTAAGTTTACTACCTAGAGCTTTCAGAGTCACCGTGTCTGCTGATTCCTTCATCCTGGGACTCTCAGCTCCAGAATCATGAGAGAAGAAAATTCCTTTATTTTAAGCCATTGTAAGACCGTATTATGTTTAGAAGCACCAAGAATATAGTATATTGTATCTCACAGGATTGTCAGTGAGTTGAATGTCAATGTGTTTAATAATATCCTCTTCGCTGGCCAGACAGGGTCTCCAACACACACACACACACACACACACACACACACACACAATTTACATATGCTGGCATGTTAAACTCAGTGTGTATGGGCCAGCAGCCAATATCAAATTAAATGGAGAAAAACTCAAAGCAATTCTGCTAAAATCAGATACAAGACAAGGCTTTCCACTCTGTTCATATCTTTTCAACATAGTTCTTGAAGTTCTGGCTAGAGAAATAAGAAAACAAAAGGAAATAAAAGGGATTCAAATTACAAAGGAAGAAGTCAAACTTAGCTGTTTGCAGATGATATGATAGTATATGTAAGTGACCCAAACACCCTACTAGAGAAGTCCTACAGCTAATAAATACCTTCAATAATGTCACAAGATACAAGATCAAGTAAAAAAAAAATCAGTAACCTTCCTATGTACGAATGATAAAGAAAATGAGAAAGAAATCAGAGAAACATCACCATCACAAAACATACAAATAACATAAAATATCTTGGGGTAACACTAACCAAAGAAGTGAAAGACCTGTTTGACAAGAACGTTAAGTCTTTGTATAAACAAATTGAAGAAGATACCAGAACATGGAAAGATCGCCCATGCTCTTGGATAGGTAGGATCAACAAAACAAAAATGGCAATCCTACCAAAAGCAATCTATAGATTCAATGCAATCCCATCAAAATTCCAAAACAATTCTTCACAGACCTTGAAAAAATAATACTGAACTTTATATGAAAACCACGTGATAGCCAAAGCAATCTGTGCAATAAAGGAACTTCCAGAGGCATCACCATCCTGACATCAAGCTCTATTATAGAGCTACAGAAATAAAAACAGCATGGCATTGGCATATATAGACAGGTTGACCAATGGAATTATATAGAAGAACCAGATATTAATCCACACACCTATGAACACCTGACTTTTGACAATCTAAAATTATACAATGGAAAAAAGAAAGCATCTTCAACAAATGGTGCTGGCATTACTAGAAGTAAACATGTAGAAGAATGCAAATAGACCCATATCTATCCCTATGTACAAAACTCAAGTCCGAATGGATAAAAGACCTCAGCGTGAATCTGAACACACTGAACCTGATAGAAGAGAAAGTGGAAATAGCCTTCAATGCACGGGCACAGGAGACCACTACCTATATATAACACCGGTTGACCAGGCACTAAGAGCAGCAATAAATAAATGGGGCCTTCTGAAATTGAGAAGCTTCTGTAAAGCAAAGGACACTGTCAATAAGACAAAAAGGCAGCCAACTGAGTGGGAAAAAAATCTTCACCAACCCTACATCAGACAGAGGACTGATGTCCAAAATATATAAGGAACTAAAAAAATTAGACATTAAAATTCCGAATAATCCAATTAAAAATGGGGTACGAAACTAAACAGAGAATTCTAAACAGAAGTATCTCAAATGACCGAAAGACACTTAATAAAATTTTCAATAGCCTTAGTCATCAAGGAAATGCAAATCAAAACAACTCTGAGATATCATCTCACACCAGTCAGAATGGCTAAGATCAAAACCAACAATGATTAGCTTATTCTGGGGAGGGTGTGGAGTAAGGGGAAAAGTCCTCCATTACTGGTGAAAGTGCAAATTTATACTACTACTCTGAAAATCAGTTTGGTAGTTTCTAGAAAACTGGGGATCAACCTACCTCAGGACACAGCAATACTACTCGGGCATATACTGTAAAGATGCTCAAGCATACCACAAGGACATTTGTTCAACTCTCTTCATAGCAGCATTATTTATCATAGCCAGGACCTGAAAATAGCTTAAATGCTCCTCAAAGGTAGAATGTATATAAAAAAAAATGTGGCACATTTTCACATTAGAGTACTACTCAGCAGTTAAAAAAAATGACATCTTGAAATTTACATGCAAATGGATGAAATAGAAAAAACTGTTCGGAGTGAGGTAACCCAGATGCAAAACGGTGAACATGGTATGTCCTCACTCATGAGTGGATACAAGCTGTAAAGAGCTCCTAGAGAAGCTAAGTAACAATTTGAACCCTAAGAAAAACATACATAGATCCACCTGGAAAGGGGAAATAGACAAGATCACCTGACTAAATTGGGAGCATAGGGATGTGGGGGGAAGAGAGGACAGAAGGTGAAGAGGAGGAGAGAAGGAGAGGGGGAGGAGACCTAGAGGGAATGGAATAGTCGAGATGGAGGAAGGACAGAGATGAGAGCAAGGAAAGAGATATTTCAATTGAGGGAGCCATTATGGGACTAACAAGAATCATGACACTAGAGAAATTCCCAGGAATCCACAAGGATGACCCCAGGTAGGACCCTAAGCAATAGAGCGAACTGGCATGGCCCTGTAATCACACTGATGAATATCTTAAATATCACCTCAGAACCTTCATCCAGCAACTGATGGAAACAGAGGCAGAGACCTGCAGTGGAGCACTGGGCTGAGCTCCCAAAGTCCAGTTGAAGAGTGGGAGGCGTGAGAATATGAGCAAAGAGGTCAAAACCATGATGGGAACACCCACTGAAACAGTTTACCTGAGATAATGAGAGCTCACCAACTCGAGTCAGACAGGGAAAGAACCAGCTTATGTTCAAATTAGTTCCACTGAATGTGGGTGACAGTTGTATGGCTAGGGAAGACTTTAGGGCCACTGGACGTAGCACCAGGATTTATCCATGCCGCTTGTACTGGCTTTCTGGGTGCCCATTCTCTTTAGATGGATACCTTGCTCAGCCTAGATATAGTAGGGAGGGGCTTGGACCTTCCCCAAAGCATTGTGCTTACCCTCTCTGAAGAGTTGATGGGGGGCAGTGGGAGAGAGTTGGAGGGAATGGGAGGAGGAAAGGGAGTGGGAACAAGGTTTGGTATATAAAATGAAAAAAAGATTGTTTTCTTTTGAAAAGAAAAGAAAAAATAAACCGAATATTCACAAAAAATGTTGAGTTCAGCAGCGTTTAGATGTTAGTCAGAAAATAATGATGTCGCCGGGCGGTGGTGGCGCATGCCTTTAATCCCAGCACTCGGGAGGCAGAGGCAGGTGGATCTCTGGGAGTTTGAGGCCAGCCTGGTCTACAAGAGCTAGTTCCAGGACGGGCACCAAAGCTACAGAGAAACCCTGTCTCGAAAAACGAAAAAAAAAAAAAAAGAAAGAAAGAAAGAAAATAATGATGTTTACCCACAACTGTTATCTGTGTTGGTCAGTTGGGACTGGTTGTAATCATTGGCTTACTTCCTTGAAAGACTCTATGAATGATTCTGTAAAGTATCCCACTCCTTTCCTCTGTGTTGCTTTCTGTGTCGATCAATGAGAGGAGAGAGAGAGAGAGAGGGAGAGCAGTAAGAGGGACAGTCACACACAGGGACAGACACACACACAGGGGCAGACTCATGAGACAGACTTCTCTAGACAGGCACAGATTCAGATTCATGCAACAGAGGGCAGAGGACACAGGGAGCATTGAGCAGAGAATCCAAATCTAGATGTGCTCTTGGTTAAATGATTCTAAGGGAACGGGCTCCTATTTCTTTCCTTATGTAACACTGATGCACTGATAGTGACTCAGAGTTAGTTGTTGATGTGTTTAATCCACTCAATGGACCCTAGGAGAGAACCTCTATTGTTTGGTTTTAATGACATAGTACCATCTTGCCTTCTAAATACTTAACATTTATAACTGTATATTGGAGCATCTATCCTCCCTCTTCAGAGACACATATCTATGCAGTGAGCTATGGTGAATGCAGACTCACAGCTGGTCAAGACACAGAGGATACATATATGTCTAGTGCTCAGACCTCAACACAATAGCTATATCACACCCTCCAAGATTCAGGGACTACTTTTGAACACGGAGGCAGAGGTTGTAGATAAATACTGCGAAATGGTGTACACTACACAATGACTGCATTCATGTGATTATCTTCACAAGACCTCCATAAACCTGGACCATCATTTCATCATGCAGTGAGTTACTATGGCCAATTAATAGGTGATGGGAGAAGGGGTGTCTTAAAATTAAAAGAAAAGAAATTGCAAGTAAGTGACCACACTTTAACTCTATTACTGAAGGACAACATCATTGCTTGGCTGGCGTTTTTATACATGTTAGAGTATGTAATCCTCAACAAGGTTGGTTTTTGACTTGCAAATCCGTGAAGTTTATTGATGCCTGTTATGTTCAAAGGAACCTCCAAGTCTCAAAGCTCTAAAAGTAGTCCACTGATCCAGAATTGAGTTCAGTCTGGACTACTGGAGGATTTCTGCAGGGTATATAAAAAGCCAGCATTCCCCAGGAAGTTGTGAAGCTGTCTCCCCCTCTACCACAAGGAGTCACTTTCACTTATGACCAGCTGGAAGGACAAGTGGCTCCCTGTGCTCCCCATTAGCACACCACAGCTCACACTGGCCTCCAGGCTCCCATAGTATCACAGGTACCTGCTACACAATTCAGAATGTAAAAGCCATTCTCACTTTCTATCCTATTAAACTACTTCCAGTTCACAGACTTCTCATTCCCCTTATAACCCTGCTCTCTCTCTCTCTCTCTCTCTCTCTCTCTCTCTCTCTCTCTCTCTGTCTCTGTCTCTGTCTCTCTCTCTCTCTCCTGCTTCTCTCACAGCCAGTTCCAATCTACTGACCATGTTCAGTCTACTACTTTTTCTGCTCTGAGCTCTTCCTGATGCCTCAAGTTGATCTCTCTTTCTCTCTCTCTATCTCTTTCCCTCTCTCAATAAAAACTTTCCCATTTCCCTACCATGGAGTAGTCACAGTTTCAGTTTATCTAATGCCAAGAAACAGTTTAAAACTTTTGCATAGTATATTTTAATTGAAAACTATTAACAATTGTGTGCAGAGTTTAATAAGTACAGTGTCCTCTTTTAGAAAAATATATTTCCTTTAAAATTTCTATATGTTTTTCATTTCTTTCTAATACAGATATTGAGGGAGAGATCTGGTAATCCATTCTCATCATCTTAGACCATGTAACCCAATATGGTCAGAACTGCCATATCTTGGCTGCCCATGCATGTCAGCATTGCCCATTTCAGTTTCAATCTACAAGGCCGGGCGGTGGTGGCGCACGCCTTTAATCCCAGCACTCGGGAGGCAGAGGCAGGCGGATCTCTGTGAGTTCGAGACCAGCCTGGTCCACAAGAGCTAGTTCCAGGACAGGCTCCAAAACCACAGAGGAACCCTGTCTCAAAAAAACAACAGTTTCAATATACGTATTAACTTGATTGCTTCAAGTTACTGTTGATCAACTGCAGCAGCAACTAGAAAGAAAAGCAAGAATATTAGCAGTGTCACCAGGAACGTTGGTGGCATCATCAGGATGGTGATGGGCAGCATCGTCAGTGTCATCATTGGTAGCATCTTATATAGGATCATCAAATCCTTGTGTCTAAGTAGGTGTGTGAACTGGAAGTTCTTTTTGTTGTTTGTTTCCTCGTGTGCTGCTTGTGTTAGAGTGATTGTCTCCAAGATGATGTTATCCTCACAAGTCAGTGTATGACCACAGAAAGGCCGACACTGACTAGTATTTAACAATTGTGTATCTGTGTAGATGCTTAGCCACTCAGAAACACAAAGTTATCACTGGGAGAGAAAACAATTCTCATTCTAGAATAGGAGGCAACCATGAGCCAACTATCACGACTTAGTCAGTTTTGGTGGACTGAACTGACTTTATGTGATATGTTTTCAATATATATGGGAATAAAAGAATTAGTTGTTTTCTGGTACCAGGTAAAGCCTATATAGCCCTATACGAAGCATGAAGTTTATTAATCATAAGTATTAGCACCAAAGAGAATTAGTTTTCGAGGACAAAATCTATTTTAAACCACTGTTTGCGGGCTGACTTACCCTGATCATCATTCTTTCTACTGAAAGCTTCTTGGTAATATTCTGCAGACCACCAATGTAGAATTTAGTGTCTCAACATGTCATCAGTCAACAACAATGGGAAGGGCAGAAACCTCAGTATCAAGTGGGAGAGTCAGTTAAGCCTTGAGAGTCTTGTCCATGCCACTGTTAACTGCATACTCAGCGTAGCGTTCAGTAGCCTTCATTGCAGCAATTCTATGCTCAAATGAGCTAAAATGGGGTATATATATATATCCTGACTCCATCACTTCAACCTTTAAAGAAATATTGAGAAATTACTTCTCATTAAATTGCTTACAATTTTATTCATTTTAACACTTTGTTAATGTCGCAGTTTTGATTTCAGTCCCCAAATCTTTATTGTTCAGTCTAATTTTAACATTACAGCCACTGATATCCTGTGACCTCTACTTCCTCTCTTTGAGTAAAAGGCCCCGGATTTTCAGAAACCCCAAAAGGGGACCTGCTCAACTTTTGCCTTTCTTCCTCTGCTCTTTGCTACCCAACATCACCATCCTCTGTATAACAGGAAGACATAAAAAGAAGAGGACAAAAGGTGTCCTCTCCAAATGTTGTGACCTGGATTTTAGATCCCAGCTGATTAATGGAATATGACAATGAGGAGCATCAGCAACGAAAGGAAACTCTCCCTTCTGCACTGCAATAGTCTTTTTCCAGAGCCTTTCCCAGTTGTTCATTGGGACCCTGGGGAAAATCAGTGAAGGTGACCTGAACATGCATGAACAAAGGTGAATGAACAAAGCATGCCTCTACCACGGCAGAGGGGAGTTGCTGAGCTGCAAGCATGGATTCTGGAGACACCTGCCCTCCTCTCACTCCTTAATCAAGACCTGTTGCATGTGTGAGCAGTGGCCTATTCCAGCACCACTATGGTGATTTGAATGAAACAAAATCCAATACATTTAAACATTTGAATGCTTGGTCCCCATTGAATGGAAGTATTTTGAAAAGATTAGAAGGTGTAAATTTATTGGAAGACGTGTGTCAATGGGGGTGGGCATGCATGCGTGCATGTGCGCACGTGCGTGTTTGTGTGTGCTATTCTGCTGTGTGTGTGAAGAGCAGAGAACAACTTTCAGGCACTGGCTCCCCCTTCCCTGGATGAAGCAGGGTCTCTCACTGTTTTGCTGCTCAGTGTGTTCCAGTGTGACTGGCTTGTGGGTTTCAGAGCTGTTCTATGCTCTCAGCCTCCAACTGGATTTGGGGGTGCTGGAATTACATATGTCAGACACTTTCAACTTATAGTGCTTCCTGGGATGCACCTTGGGTCATTAGGTTTACAAGGCAAGTTTTCTAATTTTCTGAGCTGTGTTGCTGACCCATATATGTATTTGGGTTTATTTATTAACAGTTCAGAATGAAAATTATAAAGAGAAAACCATGATCAACATCCCCTCCTTGGCATGTAAACTTTCTTTTTCTCCAAAGCCAAGCATCATCTGGTAACATGTCTGTCATTGTAAACCTTGTTTGACTGTACCTCTTTACGCAGACTTCTGTTTGGTAATTTGTTAGCATGTGGTGGAGGACTGATATTTTATACCTCAGGTCTGCGACTTTATACTGCAATTATAGGGGAAGTCCTGTGCTAGCTGGTTTTCAGTGCATTTAGCAGAAAAGTGATATCTCTTTCATTTCAGACACATGAATTGTTTCTTTGAAGAATGGAAGCTACAGCCCTTTGGCTTAGAAACTCTGGCATGTCTAATATTCTTTTGCAACTAGTGATATTGGAGTTTATATTCTAATCATTTGCTTATCAAAGATATTGTTTCCTTTCACGTGCTTCTCCATCATCATAGTTAACTACTCCATAGTCATTATACTGAAAACCTTTATCATTTTCTTTCTCTATCACCATGAAAAATCCATATTAGTTTAAAATTCTCCTTCTGGTATAAAGTGTGTTAACTTCCTGGGCTGTTGCTCTTACAGTCCAGTCACTTTCACTTGAATCTCAGAAGATGACTGGCCAGTGGATTTCTGTGATGAAGAATATAAGAAAGATGCAAGAACATTTTCAAGGCTAGGTCTTTTTGTTGGAACAATCCACAGTCTTGAAAAGACAGCCATCTAGAGCATCTCCTATCTCACAGTAAAATACTGTGCTTTCCAACATGGTGGGAATCACCTGCATGGATACTGCTCTCCTCAGGATGATAATAAATTCAGACTTTCCAAACTGTTCACAAAGCATCTCCTTTAAGTGTTTTCTGATGTACTTTTTAGGGTGCTTACACTGCCGTGCACTCTGCTCACCTATTGTCACCTCATCTGCTTTCACAGAAGGCCCTGATCGCAGAGAAGCACACTCAACATTGGAGTTCTTCTCCACTTCTCGTTTCTGAGTTGTTTTCCACAGCTGAGAAAATGGAGGGTTACTCTGATTCACACTCATGGGCTCTGTGTTTTGTTGCACTTGTTTTCAAAATGCTTTTTTTTTCCTTACATTTTACAAGATATGGGCACATAAAAAATAAGAAACTACATAATATTTAACAGAAATTTTTTATATATTTAGCTACTCAAAAAAATCACTGACTATCAGTAGTAGATGTAAATAATTTAAAGCTTAGCATAGACTGAGAGAGAAACTTGATCCAACCAACCTAACCTACTCAGTGTTGACTTGAATGAACATCTTATTTCATTTGTATTTTGTTAACATATTTGTTAATTCTTTCAAAAGTGAATGACATGGTTTTAACCCTGACAAAGTACTCCTCGTGTAAAACATACTACCTCATTCAATCTAAAAATCTTAAGCCTTGACAGTGAATGCAAGCCTTTTGTGTGAAATTCCATAATTGGCAACAGACAAACTTTAGTAAAAATAATAAAGAATAAAACACCAATTAAACTAAAAGCAAAACAAATGGACACACTATAGACTATATATGTTGCAGGGTTATATATAAACCTATTGGGTTTATCTGCATAGAGTGCAGTCTTTCATGGTCTAGTTCCAGTGAACACATTGCATACAACTTTCATGATAATACTGACCTGACATGTGGAAATGAACAATTCTGGTCTGATGGGAATGGGTCCTACAGGGTCAGATTTTTGAAAGCCTGCTCCACGGTTGTTGGCATACTTTTGGTAAAGTATTCAGAGGGGTGGCCTTGTTGGAGGAGGCGTGTCACTTGACATGAGGGACATGTACAAAGTTGGGTCCTGTTGTCTAAACACTCTGCAGCAGTGCAGACATGGGCTTACGGATGTGTGTTTGCCCTTAAACAAAATATACTGATTTTTTAAATTAGATTTACCTCACATCTTGTTTTTTTCTTAGAGACATGGGGTAGAGCGTCTTCCTTGGGGCAAACATTAGTTTTATATTTTTCAAGAACTTCACGAGTTCCCACTTTTAAATCTTTTTTCATGACTTCCGTAAGATGTACATACTGCAGTGCACCATGTTCATGTTCTACTTTTTTCACTGTCTTGGTAGCAGGTTGCTCTGAGTATAGGGACTTGCTGTCATATTTCTTCTTTAGTTTTTGTTCTGTAGATATTTTCTGAATAAGAGGAGGTGGATTGTTTTCAAAATGACTCTGACATTACATATTACAGTGTTTGGATGAAGAAAAAGTTAAATATATTCATGCATGTTTTGCTACTTACGGCATCACTAGCTATCCCCTGTGACCTCAGAGGATCCCTAAGGCACAGAATGTACCAAAAGTTTAGTGAACTGCTTCCCGGCTGGACAGCCCAGTCCCGAGGCCCTAGGATGCTCCCCCATCTGCCACAACTTCACTAGCAGGCCAACAGGAAAGTTTCCTGCAGGTAGGCTGCTCCAAATCCCCCATCAATCAGACAGACCCTGCCATCTAAACATCCCACTGGACACCCAAACCCATCCATCTCCTGTGAACTCAGAGGATCTCTGAGGCACAGAATGCAGCTGCACAGAGCAGACCAAGAGGTGAATGACCAGCTCCCTGCTGGTCAGTCAGTCTCTAGGTCCTAGAACCCAGGGCTAAACCCTGGACCCCTCTTCCACCTACCTCAACTTCCCTAGGAGGCCAGCAGGCAAGCCACCTGCAGGCATGCTGGTCCAACACCCACCATTGATCAGACCCTGTACTCTTCAAGTCCCACTCCACTGCCAAACTCACCCATTCCCAGAGAACTCAGCTGCATCCTGAGATACAGAAAGCAACTGCATGGAGCCAGCCAAAAGCAGCTCCCTAAGACACAGAGAGCAACTTCAATGATCAGTCAAGAAAGGATCCCTGAGACACAGACACCAACTGGAAAGACTGGAGCAAGAGGCAAGCACACTGCCAGCACCAACTGGAAGGAGAAATGGGTAGGCACCAATACAAGAATACATTTAACAACCTAAAACACAACATGGTAACACCAGATCGCAGTGGTCGCATGATAGGAAGACCTGAACATCCTAGCTCAGAAAAGGCAGAAGAAAACGACATTAAATATAACTTCATGAAGATGATAGAAACCCTTAAAGAGGGGAACATAGAAAAATGTAGAGCTTAATAACAATCAATAAGAAAAGTAAAATAAAATTCAAGGTGATTACCCTTAGCTGTTTTCTTCCTTTAAAGATATGAGGTAGTTCTTTCTTCATACATGTATTGTATTTATATTTTTCAAGAATTTCACGAAAATTTTCTTTTAAATCTTCTTTGATGAGATCCTTTAGAGGCATGCAGTGGGAATCATTCTGGCCATCCACACTTTCCTCATCTGTTTCCACCAAGGGCTTTCCTGAACGTGAAGGGGCACTGTCATGGGCTCCTTTATAGCTTTTCTTTTTTTTGTGTTCTGGAGCAGTTCTCTGCAGGAGGGAAGGTGAAGGGTTCATTTGCTTGGTTTCCTAGCAGAATTTTTCTTATCTCTAGGTGCTTATTTTTAAAATTATCTTTACAAGTCACAAGTTGTAAACCCTGAGAAAGTAAAAAGTGTTCAATACTTAACAGTTAAACTTCCTCACATATGCCCATTTTGTGTCAAATCACTAGGAACTGAAAATGAATTACTTTCTCCTAGAACTGACTATAAATCATGAAGCCATGATTTTTGTCATTGTTGATTGAAATATTTATGTCATGATGTGTCACATATCCACAAACACGAATTAGATAAGATGTAACATGTAAAAACAAGTCTCACAACTAAAGGTTTGACCTTGCATGAATATTTCCTCAGAGAACTTGCAATACTACTACCCAAGAGTGTTTAATAAACAATAATTCTCTTCCTCAAATTAATAATTAATATATTTCAAATTAATGATTTTCTATCTTAAACTATACATGTAAATGGAAGAAAATGATTCTTTTAAAAAAATATTTATTTGTTTATCATGTATACAATATTCTGTCTGTGTGTATGCTTGCAGGCCAGAAGAGAGCACCAGACCCCATTATAGATGGTTGGGAGCCACAATGTGGTTGCTGGGAATTGATCTCCAGACCTTTGGAAGACCCAGCAATGCTCTTAACCACTAAGCCATCTCTCTAGCCCCAAGACAATGATTCTTAAAGTATTACACAGTATTTTTACTTCATTTTAATAACTGTAATTGAAATTTTTTAATTTTAGCATGCTTACAGGATTTTTTTTCTTAAAAATAGGCATATGTGAAGAGTTTTAGTTGTTAAGTATTGAACACTTTTTACTATCTCAAGGTATTTAGGGGTAAAGTCATATATGATTTCTAATTGTACATATTAGATTTGACTTGAGATCACAGACAGTAGGAGCAGAGATATTAAGAGTGTCAACAACAAGAGACACACAATTATATGAATTCAGCTGCTTCTAGGGAAAAGGAGAAGCAGATGCTATAAAGCTTTGGGGACAATAATTAGTGAATAAAGTTAAACACATCTATTGCACAGAGGCAGAAACCAACCAACAACAGAAATGGATGTGTAAGAAATATCAGATGTGTTCTTCAAAAGTAGTCTAGTATCAGTGTGAAACATTTTTAAAAGGCAAGGAAAGAGGGTCAAGCAAATTGAGCCCTCTGTCCAAAGGAGAGCAAACAGAAACAATGGAGATTTTTTTATTTCAAACTACACATAGTGAACGTGTTGCGCATGTACATGGCCTAGCTGTGCTACAACAAGTTCTAATGCAGTCTACTGTCCTCTGTGAGAGGGAAATCAATGATAGAATAAAACCCTAATTGCAAAGATTCCATTCTGGTTAATGGTTCTCTTTCTAAGCTTTGGGGTTGATACAGGAACCTGTTCTCTCTGTCAGTAGAGAAAGATTAAAATCATACAGCTTAGTTCCCAGCTGGTACTTTAAGGGTTGGCTGGAGATTTTTACAGTTCCTCTAATGCATTTAGGATGACTGTCTCAAAGTAACCTGCAGCTGTCCTGACAACTCCTCACTCTCTCTCTCCTGCTAAGAAATGTAGCCCTTTTCTGCTGTTTTTGAAAACCCTTCTGCTACCATATCCACCACATCCACCACCTGATCCATAGCCACCACCATAAGGACTGCCTAAGCTTCTTCCACAAAAACTGCCCCCTTTCATGGGTCCATAATTTGATTGCTATTGTCCACCATAATTTCCAAAGTTATTATAGTTCCCACCACGATAGTTACCTCCACCAAAATGTCATCCTTCATAGTAACTGTCATGTCCTCCTCCTGCACCACCACCATATCCACCACCTTGGTTTCCATAGCCTGGTCCACCACCACCACCACAGCTTCCTCTACTGCTGTAACCAGGACCACCACCATAGGTGCCACCATCACCTCCAAATCCATTATATCCACCATCACCACCTCCATAACTACCTCTGCGCCACCACCTCCACCACCGTAGCCTCCTCTTCCACCAAAGTTTCCACCACGACCAAAATTACATCCACCACTTCCAAAGTTGCCTCCACGACCCATAAAATTGCCAGATCCACCACTCTGGGATCCAGAAGACTGCATCTCTTGTTTAGAAAGGACCTTTTTCACTTCACAATTTTGCCCCTTAATAGTGTGGTATTTCTGAACAACAATTTTATCAACTGTGTCATGGTCATCAAAAGTCACAAAAGCAAATCCTCTCTTTTTCCCCACTCTGCCTGTCTTCGTAACTTCTATGGTTTCAATCTTGCCATACTTTTCAAAGTAGTCTCTCAGGTTATACTCTTCTGTATCCTCTTTAATACCACCAACAAAGATTTTCTTCACTGTTAAATGGGCACCAGAATTTACAGAATCCTCTCTAGAAATGGCTCTCTTTGGTTCCACCACACGCCCATCAACTTTGTGTGGCCAAGCACACACTGCAGCATCCACCTCTTCAATGCAAGAGTAGGTCACAAAACCAAAAGACACTTAAGGTCATGCTCAACCTCCTTAGCGATCAGGGAAATGCAAATCAAAACAACTTTGAGATACCATCTTACACCATTCAGAATGGCTAAAATCAAAAACACCAACGATAGCCTTTGCTGGAGAGGATGTGGAGTAAGGGGTACACTCATCCATTGCTGGTGGGAATGCAAACTTGTGCAACCACTATGGAAAGCAGTGTGGCAGTTTCTCAGGAAATTTGGGATCAACCTACCCCAGGACCCAGCAATACCACTCTTGGGAATATACCCAAGAGATGCCCTATCATACAACAAAAGTATATGATCAACTATGTTCATAGCAGCATTGTTTGTAATAGCCAGAACCTGGAAACAACCTAGATGCCCTTCAATGGAAGAATGGATGCAGAAAGTATGGGATATATACATATTAGAGTACTACTCAGCAGTAAAAAACAATGACTTATTGAATTTTGCATGCAAATGGATGGAAATAGAAAACATTATCCTGAGTGAGGTAAGCCAGACCCCAAAAGAGGAACATGGCATGTACTCACTCATAATGGCTTTCTAGCCATAAACAGGGGACATTGAGCCTATAATTTGTGATCCTAGAGAAGCTAAATAAGGTGAACCCAAAGAAAAAGATATAGGCATCCTTCTGGATATTAACCTTCATCAGGAAATGAAAGGAGACACAGACAGAGACCCATATTGGAGCACCGGACTGAAATCCCAAGGCCCTAATGAGGAGCAGAAGGAGAGAGAGCACGAGCAAAGAACTCAGGACTGCGAGGGGTGCACCCACACACTGAGACAATGGGGATGGTCTATCAGGAACTCACCAAGGCCAGCTGGACTGGGTCTAAAAAAAGCATGAGATAAAACCGGACTCGCTGAACATAGCAGACAATGAGAAGTCAAAAACAATGGCACTGGGTTTTGATCCTACTGCACCTACTGGCTTTGTGGGAGCCTAGGCTGTTTGGATGCTCACCTTACTAGACCGAGAAGGAGGTGGGAGATCCTTGGACTTCCCACAAGACAGAGAACCCTGACTGCTCTTTGGGCTGCTGAGGGAGGAGGAGTTGGTTGGGGGAGGGGGAGGGAAATGGGGGGCGGTGGTGGGGAGGAGGCAGAAATCTATAATAACTAACTAACTAACTAAATAAATAAATAAGTTTTTAATCTCTTCACAAACCATCTCTTTTAGGTCCCTTCTGAAGAGGTCCTTCAGCCATAAGTACTGCTCCTGTTGTATCTCCTTTGCCTGCTCCTTCAGCAGAGCTACCTGCTCCATACACATTCGGCTTAATTCATTCCTGACTTGTCCCATAATTTCCTCTACATCCTTTCTGAAAAGTTTCCTCATCCTTGCATGCTCTACAGCCAATTCCTCCCTCAGTATTTCTTTTATGTCATTTCTGAGGAGTTCCTTCCATCGTGTGCAACGGCAATCAGCTTGCTCCTTTATGTCCTCCTTCCTCTTGACCGAAGGAAGTCTTGAATGCACTTGTGCATCTTTTCTATCAGTCATTTTCTGCTGATGAGAAAAAGGAGATTAGTTTGCTTGGCTTTCTTCACAAATTTATTGTTGTTGTTGGTGGTGTTGGTGTTGGTGGTGGTGGTGGTGCTGGTGGTGGTGGTGGTGTTTGGGAATGCTTTTTCAAAGTGGCTTTGTCCTTGCACGTATAGGAAACAGATTGGGAAAGTAGAGAGCTCATTTTTAACACTTTTGTTTCTTCATATGTTTGGCTATTCAAATCACTAGGCTATAGTCAGTCATTGAAAATGATTTACCTTAGCCTGGAGTAGAAGTATAACCATGATCCAACAAACTTACTCAGTATTAACTGAAAAAATATATTTTATTGTATATTAAATTTACCTAAAATAGTAAATTGCATGATTTTTAACATTACAAATTTATTCTTGAACAATGGACTTTGTATTTTTCACCTTTGATATCTAGTTGGGTCATTGTTGCCCTGTTATAAATAACTCCATTTAACAATTTTTATGTCTGTATATGTATATGTATATGTATATAAGGAGGTGTGTTTTCTTAGATCTCTTTCTGCAGAGATCCCTGGCTAAGTGTTGATTTTATCTCTCATTACAGGCACTAGAGACAATTAGAAACTGGGGCAGAACTAAATCTATAAACTTGGCATCAGTGTGAATGGTAATAGCACTACAATGGCATCCTGGAGAATGACCTCTTTTTAACTTATCCTAACGTGCTGGTTACTACAGACACATTGTTCATAATGCCAATCACATACTCAGGAGGCCTAAACTTATCATACATACATCATTAGGGGACATTATACAAGTGAGACAAAGTAAATTTTTCAGGATAAAGTTTACCTCAAATGTAAAGACAGTTTAAGATAAGATTTCATGAAAAATTACTAGATTCTGAGAGTGTATGTTTAGTTTAATTTGTTTATGTACATGTGTGCCCAATAATTTGAACATGCATCATGTGTGTGCTGATCTCTTAGAGACCTGTATCAGGCATTAGATCCCTTGGAATTGTAAATGCAGGTGGTTGTATGTTGCTGTATGAGTTCTGGGAACTAAATTCAAGTCCTCTTGATGGAATAGTAAGGGATTTACATTCTGTGCTATCTCTTCCGACATTTTTATTTAAAAAATTAGATAGTTTATTGTAAAGATTTTATGCCTTACAAAATATTTCTAGATAAATATTAGCAAAATATTAGAGATGAACAAACATACAATGCTTTATGAAGGAAAATTCAGATATGGCTGATAGGAATTGCATGTAGAGTGATAAATTGACCAGGTCACGTGCACATTTCATTTAGTTACTTTTACAGAGAGAGTAGATGACATTTGCTTGAGATTGTGTCTCCTAGGAAGACCAAAGTAGCTACAATCATCTAGTCTTATCAACATGGCCACCTAAACATGACCTGAACAGAGATGGCACCAATAGACACACTAAGTCATGGAGCCTCACCTGTATATAAAGAACCATGGAAAATGGGGACTACTGAGGGATGGAGAGATGGTCTTCCCCAGAGACAAGCCTCCCACAATGAATTATCTAATACTGGAGGTCCATCCTGAGATCATATGATACATGTAATATTATACTGGTTGAAGAGGGTGTACTCATACATTTAGGAGTGTGTATCTGTGTGTGTGTGCTTAACATCATAAAGAAAAAAGTCATAAGTTTGAGAGCAAGGGGAGTGTATGGTAGGAGTTGGGGGAAATGAAGTAATAATGTATTTATATTTTTATTTGAAAAAATATTAATTAAGAATAAATCAAAAATTGGATCTTTAGCAATCCAATGAACAGGTGTGACTCAGATAGAAGGGAAACCTTCTGCATGGATCAGTTTAATGACATGGCTCAAAACACACTGGATTCAATTCTATCTTTTTTGTTTTTTTTTTTTTTTTTGGTTTTTCGAGACAGGGTTTCTCTGTGGTTTTGGAGCCTGTCCTGGAACTATGGATTCAGTTCCTTACAAGGAACTATAATCCAGCTTGTTGAAGAAATCTGGAATTTTGATGGCTAATTCAGGGTATATAAGTAACTACATATATCCCCTTGGGGCCACATGTCTCTTTTGGTGACTTGATTTTGAACAGTGTGTAGAAAGCAAATATGTGTATGTGAAATATTTTCATTTTTAATATCCAGTTTTCTCAAAAAAAAGCTGCAAGATGAGACTCGGGTCATGGCTCAATGGATGTCTCAGTTTTCTTTCTGTTGCTGTGATAAAAACCATGATCAAAAGCAACATGGGAGGAAATGAATTATTTCACCTCTATATCCCAGGCCACAATCCACTGAGAGAAGTCAGGACAGAAACTCCAGTAGGAACTCAAGGAGGAGCCATGGAGCATTAGCTGCTTACTGGTTAGGTCCTAATGACTTTCTCAGTCTGTTTTCAGATACAACCCAGGTCTGTATGTTCAGAGGTATCACTGTCCATCCTGAACTGGGCCCCCACAAACCAATCATTAAGCAAGAAAATGTCCCACACACTTGCCCACAGGAAATTTGATGGAGAAACTTTCCCAAATAAAGTTACTATTCATGTCATAGTGTCATTTACTTGGATGGAGACAACAGCTAACAGAACAGAGTGATGGGCAGGTAAGAATCAGGAAGTAGTAAAAGTCAGCATCTTCAGTTTGGTACTTGAAATCTGAGGCACAACTGAGTCAATATACACATAGTGAAAGGAACTTGTTTGTAAAAGTGCATACATATGGATTGAAGAAGGTAAATGTTTGTAAAAATCAATAAACTTATACTTTTAAGATGCAAGCTTCTACAAATTCTGAAATATTTAATGTAAAAGCAAGGGAGAAACAAGCCAAAGTATTCAACTATTCAAGTAGGTAAGTCAATAGTAAAGAAAAAAAAACTATGGTGCCATTTTCATGTCAGTCACATGACCATGGAAGCCTGGGTGCTTTTGGTTTACTAGACTTTGTCAAGTGTCTCCTGGCTAATCACTGATTCCTTACCATGTGCTTTTTCTATTATCTCTTGCAGAGACACCATGTTGGTTCTTTTCATGTCAACTGTAATGACTCCTGGGCCTTTGTGTTTACTATTATTTACTTTCAGTATTATTGCATGAATTTTTCATATAGTATTAAAAGCATGTTTGACTTTTAGTTTGTGATTTACAGAGTCTAGTTATTTTCATGATTTGGGTTTTACTATTGTTTGGAAAACCTCTATCCTACTGCAGAGATGGTCAATTCAGATGTTTCGTTTCTTACACACTCAAATATGCAAATTTTCAGATCAGAGCGAACAGAATTACCTTTAAGTGTGTTCTCACTTTAGGTTTATCAGGAATTGGCACTTTGTTAGAACAGATGGTACTTTCAGGCGTTTCGAACATTTTCTTGATTTTCTTATTAAAATCTATGTCGATGAGTTTGCAACTGGTGGCGTATAGAACTGAACTCAAATGGGCCCACTCCTCTTCCTCACTCCTTTTTGCAAAGATATGTTCTGATGGGGAGTATTCTCTCCCATATTCATTCCTTATTTCTGGTTTTGGGAACATGTTCTGCTGATGAGAAGACGGAAGATAAATTTGATTTGCTTTTTCTTAGTTTAGGGTTTTTCTTTATTTAAGGTGCTTGTGTTTTAAAATGACTATAACTTTTCAAGATAAAAGTTATTGACATAGAGAAAGAAGAAAGCAATTGGTAATTAATAGTAAAATGTATCTGTATCTATGCTCAGCTACCCACAAATCATTCGGCTATCATTAAGAGCTGAGATAATTTGGCTTAGGTGAGAGCCTATAAAACATTCAGTGTTTCAGTGATATTTACCAGACACTATTTACTATCATGGAGAAAAATGATAACAGAACAGAATATTAGGCAGACAAGCATTAGGGAGCAGTAAAGGGCAATGTCTTCATGTTCTTCCGTGAACTCTGAGGCACCCAAATAACTTGTAAGACACAACTCAATCACGACATGAGAGAATGATAGCTTTAATTGCAAAACGCATATGGTCTCCAGAAGGTATATTTGCAAGATACACTGAAGACAACTAAAAATGTGTGTGTGTTTGTGTGTGTGTATACATAACTTACACTTACACAGCTACCTGGTTTTTGACAAAGAGAACAACAACACACCTTATAAAGACAGTATCTTCAACAAATGGTACTGGTCAAATAGGGAAGATACATGTAGAAGAATAAAACTCGATTCTATCATTTCACTGTGAACAGAACTCAAACTTATACCTAAGAAGGACCTTAATATAAGTTCTGGTCCAGGAAGTGGTGGTACACTCCTTTAATACCAGCACTTGGGAGGTTGAGGCAGGAGGATCTCATTGAGTCTGAGACAGCCTGGTCTACAAAGGGAGCTACAGAATAGCCAGGAATGTTACACAAAAATAAACATAAAAAATAAACATAAAAAATTAAGTAGAACATCTGGTATCCTGAATTTGGTAGAAAAAAATAGGGAATACACTTGCATTTATGGGCACTGGAAAGGATTTTTTTTGAACAAGACCCTGATAATACAAGCATTAAGACCAATGACTGAGAAATGGGAACACATGAAAGAGAAAAGTTTCTGTATAGCAAAAGAAACCATAATTGGTAAAAAGAGGCAACCTACAGAACGTTTACCAGAAGGCTGCTGTCTAGAATATAAAAAGAACTAACAGAAGTCTAAGACCTTTAAGGGAGTAAGCCTGAGCCAGGTCCTCTGCAGTTCTGGGCTCACCCGGGCCTGGGAACTCCAAGGCAGTAGACCGGAACCAGAGACCTTACAGAAACAGGTCAAAGTCAGTAACCTAGGCCAAAGTAGGCCTGAGACAAGGATCTCCACCTTGGGCCTGAGCAGGATTGAGGAAACAAATTCCACAGGAGTAGGACTGAACTGGCTACCTAGGATGGAGTGGGCCTGAGGAAGCAAGCTTTGTGGGAGCAGAAGCCAGAAGCCAACCCAGTCCTGGGACACTGGCAGGCTAGGTAGGATTGAGCTAGCAACCTGGTCCAGAGACAGTGAACTCCACTAGAACAGGTACAGGAGCATAACCGCTGAGCGAGTGAGCCAGAGCCAGAGACTGCTGAGGATCCAGACATGAATCTTGGACTTTCAAGGGAGTAGACCTAAGCCAAGACCCCTGTGGGTCTAAAATGAGTCTAGGACCTCCTAGAAACTAGGTCTGAGCCAGGACCTCTGCCAGTCTGGGTGTGAATCTGAGAACTCTGAGAGAGTAGGCAGGAAACTACTCTGTGGGGCCAGGCGTGAGTCTGGGACCTCAGGAGGAGTAGGCCTGAGCCAGGACCTCTGTGGGTCCAGGCATTAGTCTGGGACATCAAAGGGAATAGGCAGGAGCCTAGAATCTTTGTGGGTCCAAGTATGAGTCTGAGACCTCTGAGGGAGTAAGCCAGAGCCAGGCAAACCCAAGCCTGGGAACTCCGAGTCAGTAGACTGGAACCAGAGACCATTGCTGGATCAATTCCAAGCCAGGGATTTCTGCAGGAGGTGATCCAGACCAGGATTTACAGGAACAGGTCAAAGCCGGTAACCTAGGCTAAAGTAGTCCTGAGACAGCAAACTCCAAGGGAGCAGGGCAAAGCACAGTAGTGCTGAGCTATCTCCAGGAACACAGAGTAACCAATGGGGTAATTAGAACTTTGGCACTGACTGTACCACAAGAAAAAAACATCTGAGCTTTGGATTCACTGGCCTCTAGAAAATTAATCAGCAGAATCTCAGATAGCCCCAACCACATGCAACACCACAAAGAGCAACACAACACCAGTAAAACCTAAAAACTCTACAACAGTGAAACCTGAACAACCTAATACAGACGAAGCAGAAGAAATTGACCTAAAAAGAACTTCATGAGAATGTTTGAAACTCTTAGAGAGGAAATAAGAAATTCCCTTAAAGAAATGGAGGGAAAAACACACACACACACACACACACACACACACACACACACAAAAAAAAAAAAAAGACATAAGCAAATCCCTTAAAGAAAATCAAGAAAAAGAAATAAAACATATGAAAGAAATTATTCAAGACTTGAAAACTGAAATTGAGGAATTGAGGCAATAAAGTAAACACAAGCCAAGGGAACTATAAAAACAGAAGTCATGAGAAACGATCAGGAACCACAAATGTAAGCATGAACAGCAGAATACAAGAGATAGAAGAGAGAATCTCAAGTACTGAAAATACAATAGAGGAAATATATTGATCAGTTAAAGAAAGCATTAAATTTAACAAAAGCTTAACCCAAAAATATCCAGGAAATATGCAAAATATCCAGGAAATATGGGACACCGTGAAAAGGTCAAATCTAAGAATAATAGGTATAGAAGAGGGAGAATAAGTTCAATTCAAAAGCACAGAAAATATATTTAACAAAATTATAGAAGAAAATTTCCCAACCTAAAGAAAGATATGCCTATGAAGATCCAAGAAGCTTATAGAACAACAAATAGACTAGATAAAAAAAAGCCCTCTTGCCACATAATAATCAAAACACAAAATATACAGATTAAAGAAAGAATATTAAGAGATGCAAAGTAAAAGGCCAAGTAACATATAAAGGCAGACTTATCAGAATTACACCTGACTTCTCATTGGAGACAATGAAGGTCAGAAGATTGTAGTCAATCATTATGCAGACATTAAGAGACCATGGATGCCAGCCCAGTACAATACCGAAAAAACTTTCAATCCCAATAGAAAGACTAAACAAGATACTTTATGACAAAACTAAATTTCACCAGTAACTATCCACAAACCTAGCCCTACACAAAATACCAGAAGGAAAACTCCAACCCCCGGAAGTTGACCATACCAACAAAACAAAGACAATTGATGGTCTAAGAACTGCAAATCCCAAGGAAAGGAGGGAAAAACACACAAATTAACATCATCAACAATGAAAACTAAATTAACAGGAGATAGCGATCACTGGTCATTAATATCCCCCAATGTAAATAACTCACCTCACCTATAAAAAGGCACAGGCTAACAGTTTGGATATGAAAACAAAATCCATCCTATTTCTGCATATATAAAAACATCTCAACCACAAAGACAGACATTGTCTCAGAGTAAAGGGTTGGGAAAAATATACCAATCAAATGAACCTAAGAAACAAGTGGGTGTAACTATCCTAATATCTAACAAAATAAACTTCAAGCTAAAATCAATCTAAAGAGACATAGAAGGTCATTTCATATTACTAACAGGAAAAATCGATTAAGAGGAAATCTTAATACTGAACATCTATGCCCCCAAAATAAAGACACCTTCATATGTAAAAGAAAAATTTCTAAAGCTTAAATCATACATTAAACCCCACACACTAATAGTGGGAGACCTCAACACTCTCCTCTCACTACTGGACGTGTCAGTCAAAAAAAAAAATGAACAGAGCCGGGCGATGGTGGCGCACGCCTTTAATCCCAGCACTCGGGAGGCAGAGGCAGGCGGATCTCTGTGAGTTCGAGACCAGCCTGGTCCACAGAGCTAGCTCCAGGACAGGCTCCAAAGCCACAGAGAAACCCTGTCTCGAAAAACCAAAAAAAAAAAAAAAATGAACAGAGAAATAAGAGAACTAATTTATTTCTTATGTTAGGACTCAAATGGACTAATAGACATGTATAGAATATTCCATCCAAACACAAAAGAATATACCTTCTTCTCAGTACCTCATGGAACCTTCTCAAAAATTGACTACATACTTGGAAACAAAACAAACCTCAACAAATACAAAACAATGGAATAACCCAATGTACCGTATCAGATCACCATGGTTTAATACTAGAAGTCAACAGCAGTACTAATTCCAGAAAACCCACAAACACATGGAAATTAAACAATGCTCACCAGAATCATCAATGGGTCAAGGGAGAAGTAAAAGGAGAAATTAAAGACTTCCTAAAATTCAATGAAAATGACCACACAACATACCCAAATTTATAGGACAAAATAAAGCAGTGTTAAGAGAAAAGTTCATAGCAATAAATGCCTACGTAAAGAAGCTGAAAAAAATCCTACACTAAGAGAACATTTTAAAACTTTAGGACAAAAAGAAGCAAAACTCACCTAAGAGAACTTGATGGCAGGAAATGATCAAATTGAGAGCTGAAATCAACAAAATAAAAATAAAGAAAGCAATACAAAGAATCAATGAGACAAAGAGTTGGTTCTTCGAGAAAATCAACAAAATAGACAAACCTTTATCCAAACTAACCAAAAGTTAGAGAGAGAATATCCAAATTAACAATATCATAAATGAAAAGGGATAGTTAGCAAAAGACACTGAGGAAATACAGAGTATCATAAGGTCATATTTCTAAAACCTGCACTCCACAAAATTGGAAAACTTACAGGAAATGGACAACTTTCTGGATAAATATCACTTACCAAAATTAAATAAAGACCAGATAAGCAAATTAAATAGACCTATAACTGCTGAAGAAAAAGAAACAGTCATCAAAAATCTCCCAACCAAAAAAAGCCCAGGATCAGATGGTTTCAGCTCAGAATTCTACAAGACTTTCAAAGAAGAACTAATACCAATACTCCTCAAATTATTCCACAAATAGAAACAGAAAGAACACTGCTGAACTCTTTTTATGAGGCTACAATTACCCTGATACCCAAACCAAAGAAAGGCATTACAAGAAAGAGAATTACAGACCAATCTCACGCATGAACATTGATACAAAAATACTAAACAAAATATTGGCAAATCAAATCCAAGAACACATCAGAACCATCATCCACCATGATCAAGTCAACTTCATCCCAGAGATGCAGGGATGGTTCAACATATGAAAATCTGTCAACATAATCCACCATATAAACAATCTGAATAAATAAAAACCACATGATCATCTCATTTGATGCCACAGAAGCTTTTGACAAAATGCAACATCCCTTCATGATAAAGGTCTTGGAGAGAGCAGGGATACAAGGAACATACCTAAACATAATAAAGGCAATACACAGCAAGCCAACAGCCAACACCAAACTAAATGAAGAGAAACTCCCAGCGATTCCGCTGAAATCAGGAACAAGACAAGGTTGTCCACTCTCTCCATATCTATTCAATATAGTTCTAAAGGTCCTAGCTAGAGCAATAAGACACATAAAGGAAATCAAGGGGATACAAATCGGAAAAGAAGAAGTCAAACTCTCACTGTTTGCTGATGATATGATAGTTTACATAGGTGATCTCAAAAAATCTACCAAGGACTTCTACAACTCAAAAACACTTTCTGTAACATAGCAGGATACAAGATTAATTTAAAAAAAATCAGTAGCCCTCCTGTACACAGATGATAAATGAGCTGGGGAAGAAGTCAGAGAAACAACACCCTTCACAGTAGCCACAAATAGCATAAAATATTCAGAGTAACTCTAACCAAACAAGTGGAGGACTTGTATGACAAGAATTTGAAATCTTTGAAGAAAGAAATTGGAGAAGACACCAGAAAGTGGAAAGACCTCCCATGCTCTTGAGTGGGGAGAATTAACATAGTAAAAATACCAATTTTACTAAAAGTAATCTACAGATTCAATGCAATGCCCATCAAAATCCCAGCAAAATTCTTCACAAACCTCGAAAGAGCAGTACTCAACTTCATATGGAAAAGCAAAAAACCCAGAATAGCCAAAACAATCCTTTACAACAAAAGAACTTCTGGAGGCATCACAATCTCTGACTTCAAACTCTACTACAGAGCTACAGTACTAAAAACAGCCTAGTGTTGGTGGACAGCTGGACCAATGGAACTGCATAGAAGACTTGGATATTAATCCACACTCCTTCAAATATCTGTTTTTGACAAAGAATCAAAAAGTATCACATAGAAAAAAGAAAGCATATATAACAAATGGTGCTGCCAAAACTGGATATCAATATGTAGGAGAATGAAAATAGACCCGTATTTATCACCATGCACAAAACTCAAGTCCAAATGGATCAAAGACCTCAACATAAAGCCAGCCACACTCAATCTTATAGAATAGAGAGTGGGAAGTACACTCGAACACATTATTACAAGAGAGCACTTCCTAAATATAACCTGAGCAGCACAGACACTGAGAGAAACAATTGATAAATGGGACCTCCTGAAACTGAAAATCTTCTGTAAAGCAAAGGACAAGGTCAACAAGACAAAACTACAGCCTATAGAATGGGAAAAATCTTCACTAACCCCATATCAAACAGAAGCCTGATCTCTGAAATACAGAAAGAACTTAAGAGATTGGTCATCAGAAGAACACATAATCCAATAAAAAAAATGAAGTACAGACCTGAACAGAGAACTCTCAAAAAATGAATCTAAAATGGCTAAAAGATACTTAAGGAAATGTTCAACATCATCAGTTATCAGATAACTGAAAATCAAAACAACTCTGAGATTCTATGTTACACCTGTAAGAATGTCCAAGATCTTCATCAGTATGGCTATAGAATAGGGTCATTTCAGGTTCCCTCTCCTCAGTTGCCCAAGGTACTAGCTGGGGACATCTCCCTGGACACCTGTGAGCCCCTCTAGAGTCAAGTCTCTTGCCAACCCTAAGATGGCTCCCTTAATTAGGATATATACTTCCCTGCTCCCATATCCACCCTTCCTTTATCCCAACCATACCATTCCCCCAAGCTCCCCCCATCTTCTCCTTCTCACTCTTCTCACCCCATTTCCCCTTACCCCCATCCCACCTCACTCCCAAGTTCCCAGTTTTTGCCCGGCAATCTTGTCTACTTCCTATCCAGGCGGATGACTATATGTTTTTCTTTGGGTTCACCTTCTTATTTAGCTTCTCTAGGACCACAAATTATAAGCTCAATGTCCTTTATTTATGGCTAGAAACCAATTATGAATGAGTACATCCCATGTTCATCTTTTTGGGTCTGGATTACCTCACTCAAGATAGTGTTTTTTATTTCCATCCATTTGCATGCAAAATTCACGATGTCATTGTTTTTTACCGCTGAGTAGTACTCTAATATGTATATATTCCACACTTTCTTCATTCATTCTTCCATTGAAGGGCATCTAGGTTGTTTCCAGGTTCTGGCTATTACAAATAATGCTGCTATGAACACAGCTGAACAAATGCTTTTGTCATATGATAGGGCATATAACCATACTGATAAATATCTTGAATATCACCTTATAACCTTCATCGGACGATGGATGGAGATAGAGACAGAGACCCACATTGGAACACCGGACTGAGTTACCAAGGTCCAAATGAGGAGCAGAAGGAAGGAGAACATGAGCAAGGAAGTCAGGAACGCGAGGGGTGCACCGACCCACTGTGACAGTGAGTCTGATCTATTGGGAGCTCACCAAGGCCAGCTGGACTGGGACTGAATAAGCATGAGATAAAACCGGACTCTCTGAACATGGTGGACAATGAAGGCTGAAGAGAAGCCAAGGACAATGGCACTAGGTTTCGATCCTACTGCATGAACTGGCTTTGTGGGAGCCTAGCTTGTTTGGATGCTCACCTTCCTGGACCTGGATGGAGGGGGGAGGACCCTGGACTTCCCACAGGGCAGGGAATCCAGACTGCTCTTCAGAAGCTAGAGGGGGGAGAATGGAATAGGGGGAGGGGAAGAGGAGTGGGGATAGGGGGAGAGGAGTGGGGGGAGGGGGAGAGAAGTGGGGGGAGGGGGAGGGAAATGGAAGGCGGGGAGGAGGCAGAAATGTTTTCAACAAAAAAATTTTTAAAAAGCAAAAAATAAAATAAAATTCTACTTTTTAAATAAAAAAATGGCCAAGGTCAACAATACTGATGACAAATTATGCAGGAGAGGTTGTAGGGAAAAGGGAACACGTCTACATTGCTGGTGAGAATGCAAGCTGGGACAACCCCTTTGTATGTTAGTGTGACGATTTCTAAGAAAATTAGGAAACAACCTTCCTCAAGAACTGTATATATATATCCAAAGGATGCTCAATTGTGCCACAAGGATATGTGCTCAACTATGTTTATATCAGCTTTGTTTGTCATAGCCAGAACCTTTAAACAACCTAAATGACCCTCAACCAAAGAATGGATAAGGAAAATGTGGTACATTTACACAGTGGAGTACTACAGAGCAGAAAAAATAATGACATCTTGAATTTTGCAGGAAAATGGATGGAGCTAGAAAACATTACTTTAAGTGAGGTAACCCAGTCACAGAAAGACAATTATCACATGTACTCACTCATAGGTGGTTTTTAAACATAAAGCAAAGAAAATCAGCCTGCAACGAACAATCCCAGAGAACTTAGACAACAATGAGGACACTAAGAAGGACTTACATAGATCTAATCTACATGGGAAGTAGAAAAAGACAAGATCTCCTGAGTAAATTGGGATCATGGGGACCTTAGGGAAGGGTTGAAGGTGAAGAGGAGAGGTAGGGAGGGGACCAGAGGAAAATGTAAAACTCAATAAGAATCAATAAAAATAGTGAAAAAGAAAAAAAAACAACAAATAAATACATAAGCACCAAGGAAACAAGCAAACCAATTTGTAAAAAAGTGAAGCATGGAACTAAACAAATAGATTCCAAGAGAGGAAAACCAAAAGTCCAATAATTTTTTTTAAATGTTCAGCATCCTTAGCCAGCAGAAAAATATAAATTAAAACTACTTTGAGATTTCATCTTATCCCAGTCAGAATGGATAAGGTTCCTAAAATGACAAAAATTGCTGGCTTGGATGTTGGGAAAAAGGAATAGGTGTTCACTCCTGGTGAGAGTGCGAAAAGGTGTAGCCAACTATGGAAATCAGTCAGATGTTCCTCGTGAATCTACGAATAAATCACCCACATGATCCTGCTATTCCAGGCCTTAGGCATCTACCCAATGAGTCTGCGAGATCCTTCTACAGTGATAATTGCTCATCCATGTTCATTCCTGTCTTATTCCCAATTGTCAGAAAAATGAAAAGAACCTGGATGTTCACCAACTCATGAATAGAGAAAGAAAATGTGGTGGATTTACACAACGGGATTTTATCCAGTCGATAAGAAAATTGGGTCATAAAATCCACAGGTAAATGGTTGAAGCTTGAGACAGTCATTTCAAGTGAGGTAACCCAGACCCAAAAGACAATATTGTAAGTTTTCTTTCATTTGTAGATATATTTGTATATCTTTCATTTGTAGATAGATGTGCATATTTCATTTGGAATACCCATAGAGGTCAGTGTTAAACTGGCTCCTATCTATTTTATTAAGCCCATAGGTAACTGCCCCTATTAACTCTCATCAGAGAAGCTTCCTTTTGCAGTAGATGGTGATTGACAGAGACCTACAGCTGGTCTCCGCAGAATGCTTGGGCCAAATGAAACACCTATCTCATACCGTCTCCTAAAGCTCAGGCATCATTGCAGAAGAGGTGCCAGAAAGACTTTCAGAGCCATATAATGTAGATGACTACAAGAAAGCAGTGTTTTCTGGGCAAACAGGGCAGTTGAATGAAGAACTCCACAGCAGCCACAGCAGCATGTGCAAGGCCTGTGTGATCACAAGTCAGAGAAAGGCCCAGCACGAAGAGGTGAGGTGGGCCTGAAGTCCCGCCCCTGCTGAGGAGCTACTGGCAATCACTGCTGCAAGGAGAGGGAGAAGTAGTTTTCTGTAAGGGTCTTTGTAGTCCCTGGTGGGTGGACCACGTTCCAGTAGGTGGCAACACAAATCTGACTCGATGGGATTTTGAGAAAAACCAGAAGACACAGAATTAGGTGGGTAGGGCAGGGGATGTAATCTGTGAGGAGCTGGGGGTGAATGTGATCAAATGCATTCTGTGACATTCTCAATGACCTAAAGCAGAAATGAAACCTACACAAATTTCTGAAACATTTAAAGTAAAAACAAGTTAGAGAAATAAATGAGATTTCAACTATTCTATGCATGTATCTTTACAGAGATAAGGTGTCTTTTATTGCAATTAAATAAAAAGTTCCTTGGAAGTGCATAAATGACTGGACTTTGGATTTAGTACTTTAGGTCTATGTCTAATATCAAGTTTCCGATTTCTTATGCTTTGGTTTACTTACATCAAATATTATTGCAACTGTAATGACTCCCAGTTCCCACCCTCCTTGCCTTGTGGATATTACCATTTATTTTTGTATCAGTGAATCAGAATCCTCTTTTGTGTTTAAACTGTGATAATCTGAAGGTTTGCTATTTTCATGGCTTAAATTACTTGCATGGGAAGTTGAGGAGATGTCTAACAAGCACATTCCTGGAACTAAGAGAACAGGAGGTGCAAGGACGCATTCCAAGCTGCGTTCTTTCATCTTGACATCTCTGCAGCACCACAGAGAGACCTTCTACATTCATCTTTCCCCTCATCATGAAATACTGAATGTTTTAAATTAGCGGGAACTCCTTACCGCTGAGCGTGTTCTTCCTCCAGAGGTACTATGTACTGGTTCTTCATCAGATGTATTGGATTCAGAGGATTCAATACCTTCTCTCATCTTCTCTAGTTTTTCCTTTAGATATGAACACTGTGCTGCAACCATCTTGGCCCATTTTTCTACTTCTGGGTTCTCAGACTTAGGCCAGGAATAGGCAGGTGTGTATTTACTGTCACAGTTAGTTTCTTCTTCACCCTGAGTTATTTTCTGCAGATAGGAAAGGTGGAATACACATTTGCTTCATTATATACTCATTTTTTTTTTTAAATTTAGGGTGCTCATCTTCAAACAACTCCTTTTTCTCTTAGGAGTCACCAGATATTGATACAGAAAAATACGCACTAATAATCATTTACTAATTACATGTCCGCATAAAGGTTTAGCTGCTCACAATTACTTGCCTAACTTTAAGAAGTGGAACTAGCCGTGCCCATGCCCACAGTTGCCATCTCAGCATCCAAAGACCAACACTAAAACCTCCGGCTTTGACTTTAACTTGTGAGTCCTCCCTTACTCCCATCTCCCTCATCTGGCATATCCAAACCATAGCCATATCTCCAAACCATGACTCTCATTGGCTTTGCCTGGTGAAGGTCCTGTCAAACAGCTCATGCACCATCTTTCCCTGGCCTAGCTCTGGCCTCACAGCTCTGCCATTGGCCCTATCTAAGGCATGCTAGAATCTGACATGAGACACAACCCAAGAAAGAAGCCCACCAGCCCAGAGCGTAATGAAACATAAACAAATAAAATGATAAGAAGAAGCAATGAATCTAAGAGCTCGTTCTTTTAGAAGATAAATCCACAGACCTATACCCACAAACTAAAAGAAGGAAAGAAGTGACCATTACAATAGACACACACACACACACACACACAAAAAAAAAAAAAAAACCATAACAGAAGAATGCTTTCAAAGCTTTTGCTCTGGAGAGGGTGAGATGACTCAGAAGGTTAGAGTACTGGATTCTCTTCCAGCAGATCTGGGGTTCAATATCCAGCACCTGCATGCTGGCTCACAGCAGCAGTCTGTGACTACCCTCCTAGGGGATTCAGTGTCCTCTTTTGGCCTCCATGGGTACTGTATGGGCATGATGCACAGACGCACATACAAGCGAAGACCAATACACATAAAAATAACGATGAAATTAGGTGCTCAAAATTATTTTTTGAAGTCTGCCCTCTATTTAGTCAAAAAACCTAAAAGAAATGAACCAATTTCCAGTTTCATACAAACTACCAAAAACTTAATTCAAAATGAGATCAACAACCTAAACAGACACATAACTCCTGAGAAAATTGAAAGCCTAATAAAAATCATTCTGACCATAAAAAGGCCAGGCCCAGAGTCCCACCACACGCTCAAAGATTTACCATCAGTCCTTAAGTTATTAAAACAACAAAAACCAGGTCCAGCAGAAGCCTTTCCAAATTCCTTCTGTGAAGCCAGTAGTACTCAATATTAAAATCACAGAAAAGATGGAGAAAAGATAAACTACAGTAATATAAAAATGATACTTATACAATAAATAATGAAATAGAAAAGGAGTATCATTTTATGTACCAATGACAAGTGTGCTGAGAAAGATTTCATGAGAACATTCCCATTCAAAATAGTTTTAAAAACTTATCTAGAAAAATATGTCAAATGTTTATGAAAGTGTAATACAACTAAGGAAAAAAATCGAGGAATATACCAGAATTTGCAAACACCTCTCATGGACATGGATTAGGAAAATTCAATATTGTGAGAAATAGTTTTTTGTTTGTTTGTTTGTTTTTGTTGTTGCTCAGAAGCAATCTAGAGATTCAATATGATTCCCATTGGAATTGCAGTTGCATTCCTCTTAGAAATGGAGGAGAGAATTTTAACATCCCCATAGAAGCACACAAGACTTTGCAAAGTCAAACTAATCCCAAGTACAAAGACCAATCCTGGGGGTGTCACCATATGTGACTTCAAGTTACACTCAGAGCCATAGTAATTAAACCAGCAGCTACTGCCCAAGAAGCAAAATCAGAGAACAGTGAAGCTGGTTCTAAGGTCGTGCAACTAAAGCCACATGCTGTTCAACCAAGACACCAAAACCACACATTGGTATGAATGTGGCCCAAAGGTGAAGGGTGCATGTAACCAACCAGTTTTCAACTGGGTCTGAGGCCTGTTTCATAGGTGAGAATTCATGCCTGGTACTGTAAACCAGGCCCAAAACCCATGACTTGGGGAGTCACAGGCCCTAGGGAACAAGTTAATAGTGTTGTCTTCCTAAACGGACATGATCGCAAATGTGTTCTAATTATTTACGTTTATTTACATAGATCAGCACTTTTCAAAGTAGTGGGGATTACCGTGTAGTGTGTTTTTCCTTTGGAGGTACTAGGCAGGGACTCTTCCACAAGGACAACATTAACTTTGTTTTTCTTAGAAAGCCCACTGTCTCTCTTTGTTGTTTCTTTTTTGATGGGGCTGACACGCTGTGTAGATTCTTTCTCCTTCAGCACATGCTCACTCTTTTCCTCAGGAGGAAGTCCTGAAAGTACAGATTCTATATCATGTACTTTTGTTGCTGTGTCTGGAGATACATTCTGCCGAGGAGACGGTGGATGATTAGTTTTTTTTTTTTTTATTTCATTGACAAACATTCTGTTGTTGTTTTTAGTTAGGAGTGCTTGTCTTCGAAATGATTTAATCCTTCTAAATTATGAGGTATGATCAAAGTCAAAATAGAAACAAATTGCTGTTGAACAGTTAAATATCTCTGCATATGCTTTGTTATTCACATGTGGTTCTCAGTTAGAAGTCAGAATAATTCATACTGGCCTGGAATAGGAGCAAAACCCAAGCCAACAAACAAAACCTACTGGAATTGCATCAAACACGTCTAAGTAGACATTCAGTGTGAAAAAAATGACTTAAATGATTTTTTTTTATTATGGCCAAGCAATCCTTGCATTAAGAGATTTTACCCTAATCTATCTGAAATGTTGAAAACTGACTTAAAACAATTAAGACAATTAGAAGTACAAATTATAAGTAGCTCTGTGAACTTAGTAGGAGTTCTCACAGCATAAACTAGAGATGTAAGGACCAGGAAGGAACTCCTCTTCCTCAACTCTAACCCACTGGACATCAGATCACATTGCTCATAACTTCAATTATCATGAGTTATCTGTCTCAAAGTTGACACAGCTTCATCTTTTCAGATTGGACACATGACTGCAGAAAGTCTATTCAGGAAAAGATATTGACCTTGAAACTAAAGATGTTTCTGAAAATAAAATTTACCTTGAAGTTACCCGAAATTATATTAGTTTATGCTTATCAAATGTTGCTATGCTATAGAACTTTTTTGCCTAAAATAAAAAAATCTTTAATTTAAATATTTGGAATTTTGAGATAAATGTCAAATTTGGTTGTAAAGGTGAAAATTAAGTAAAATATGTCTTCAATATTCACTTGCATTTTTAAGATTGATTTTAAAATAATGTGTATGGTATGTGCAGATGAGTAAATGTGTCTAGATGGAGGCCTGAGTGGTTGAATTCTCTGCACCTGGATTTCCGGGCAGTTATGAGTCACCTGACATGGGTGACAGAAACAGAACGTGGGTCCTCTCCATGAGCAGTAAGTGCTCTGACCCATTAAGGTATCACTCCAGCTTCACGGTAGAGTCTTCAAACAACCTACATCTGTTCTAAACTTTCCTTCTTCATTCATCAGAAACTGAGGACAGCATGCCTGCCAAAGACAGATCCTCCATTCTGTCTTATCTGAGATATCCTTGGCTCAGATGCTGTTTCTGGTTTCCTTTCTTATCAATAGAACTTGAGATCTATCTCCCCGCTAAGTCCTCCCTTGAACAATATTACTGAATTTGGCTGCAGATTCTCTTGGTTAGGGTTTTAGTGTTGTGATGAGACACCATGGTCATGGTAGCTTTTATAAAGGAAAATATTTAATTGGGGCTGTCTAAGAGGTTCAGAGATTTAGTACATTATTGTCACGGCAGGAAGCATGGGATCACGCAGTCAGACATGCTCCTGAAGAAGGGGCTGAGACTTCTACATCTGGATTTGCAGGCAGCAGGAAGAGAAAAAGACACTGGTCCTGACTGGAGCTTCCTAAGCCTCAAAACCCACAGCCAGTGACACACTTCCTCTAACACGATCACAACTATTCCAACACACCTCCTAATAGTGTCCCTCCCTATGAGTCTATCAGGCCCATTGTCATTCAGACAACCACACATAAAATAGCTAATGTCAGTTTGGAAACCAAATTGAATTGGGCTTAAAAGAAAGAGCATTTGGGTGTAATTTCTGACCATATTAGAGTCGCAGTGAATAATGGTTTCATTAGGTGTAATTATGCCATCTAATTTTACCCTTTTCTTTCCTAATATTGATGTTAGACTCTTCAAAGCAATTACCTAGTTGCAGTGGAGATGAGTATTTGGAATAAGTGAGGTCTGCAAAATAGCTGTCTCTTGTCTTGATTTTGATTTTGTGTGGGGTATTAAAAAAGAAAAGGACTGTTACTTATCTAGTTCTCTGGATTTCAATAAGTAAAACTGTCAGGTTGATAATGCCTGGGTCCCATGAAGTTAGCAAACATCTCAAGACTGACTTTATTTCCACTTACGATATCTTGGCTTATACTCTACTCATTTGCATATCAAACATGTTTGTTCTGGATGCTGGAGAGGTGTATCAGCAGTTTAGAATACTTTTTGCTCTTGCAGAAGACTAGCTTCAATTCACAGCATCCACACAGTAGCTAACAACCAATTGTCATTCAGATTTCAGGCATCAAATGCCATCTATGTCCTCCATGGGTAGCACACACATGGTGCACATACAGAATGCAGGAAAACATTCATATACACAAAATGAATAAATCTAAAGCATGCAAACATGTTGATTATTTTCATGTTGATTGTAAATTCATCCTGGATTCTTTATTATTTATTCTCTGTATTTTGATGAGTTCTCCTGACTTATAAGTATGTTCACTTTCTGACTTTTTATTTCCATAGTCTAACTTAGAAGGTGACTGGCAAGGTATTACTGGGAGTGAGTGGGTGAAGGTGGTTCAGGATCTGTTTGAGGCTGGACCCCTCTCTTCTAAAACCATCTTCAGACATAAGCACATAGATGCATTTTTCCCCTGACAAGCAAGTATTTTAGTTTTGGAATTCATGGGAATTACCTTCATAGGTATTTGTCCTTTAGAGCTAATTTGTAGTGGCTCGCTCCAAGGACAAGCAGATTCATCATATCTTCTTAAAAAGTTTTTAAAGCTCCTCTTTGTCCTTCTTCTCTCTTGCTTGTTCCAAAGTTGTGAAATCGGATGTGAAATTTTTTCATGGATATATTTGGGGCTGTGTTTTAACATTTCTGCCCTTTGACGCATTTTCTGCAATGGAAAGGTAGAGAATTAACTTTCTTGGTTTGGTTCTGAAATTAACTATTTTTGTTGTAAGGGGAATATCTTCAAAACCACTTCATTCTTTAGTATTCACAGGGTACTGACACATAAATAGTTGCATCTAATTATAGCAATGAAATATTTTCAAATACATTTACCTATTCACAAATTACTAGGACATCATTAAGAAGTAAAAATATTTATGCTGGCCTAAATATGAGACAATCATGAACTAAGAATCTTGGACATGCCATTGTGGTTTGGGTTAAAGTTAATTATGTTTTAAAGCATCTAAATCCTGTGTAAGATGATTGATTATTAATGTTAATAGTCCCACTTTCATCAATCTTTCTCTTCTTCCATGGTTGGGAAGTAAAAATGCACATTAATTTCCATTCACATTCTTCTTTTAAAAATAAGCACTTCTTTAATTACCAGTGTCGTCCATATCATAGTACTGTGAAACTGCCTTAGAAACACATTTGTTCACAGTCAAAATCATTAAAACGCAGCTTATGACTCACATAAACCCTAGTGCTCCAGGTTACACACACCTCTAGGAGCTCATGGTTATGAAAAAGTTTTAATATGAATATTAGGTATTTCAATATAAACCTTCTATTTCAAATCTTAGAATGTAAGTGTATACTATTTTTAAATGAAAAACAAAAAATAAAAATTTAAAATGTTACTGTATGGTACGAATCATCTGTTCCAAGATTGGTAGCTGATGGGGAAATCACATTCTTTAGCTAGATGAGGAGTTGTGAACACGTCCTCAGTCGAGTCAGACAGGAACAGAATGCAAACTGAGATGAATAGTTTGCATGTGTCTAAATTTCCACACCTCTGGTTTGTCTAAATACAGAACAAACTCAGAAGTAGAGGAGATGCTCTCATATATGATCAGAGAATAGGAGCATCCAAGGGAACATAAAACCTACCTGCATTTATGCTAAAAGTAAAGGCAACAGGGAGGTTCCTGGCTCGCTGAAATTACTACCTGGAACCACTCGAGAGTATGTAGGTGGATTGTCGGAGTGATGCTTTAAAATCACTCTAATGTGCACCGGTTTCTGCCAACAATCCTTGATCAAACATCAAGCATCTTCCATTGTGAGAGAACTCACAATATGTTTCGGGGCCATTCTCTTAATCGGTCACCACTACCTGCTTACTTGAACGTTAGTGAAAGGAAGTTTCAGACCTACAGAATGGTGTCCTCTGGCCAGTATCCCTAGGAAACATGGATAGGGGGATGCTACTGCATTTTAACACAATTCATAAGAGAATGAATTTCACAAAGAAGCATATTACCATAATAACACTGTCGTCTCTCATAGACCAAGGAACATCAGGCTTGTCTGAGAACCTTTAGGATAAAAACATGCAACAACGGGTGGATTTGGTCATTTGAACAGCTTGGAGAGAGATCCGTTACTTATATAATTAAGTGACATTTCTGCATTCATGTAATTTAAAGTCAACCTATGTTTTAAAGCTTTCAGTTGTCTATGTGGACTTAACTTATCTCAATCTATCAAACATTCAACCAAGACTCACTCATGTTCCAGTTTAAAAGGAAAAAGTCAGTAGCTTAGGAGATGGGTCAGGAAATCAGAGTGCTTGCTGCCCACCCACAGTGACCAGACTGTGAATCTACATCACACACACACAAAACTGGGCATGAACTTGCAGCCCAAGTACTGTAGGTGGCAGAGACAGGGGCATCATGGGGGCTTGTTGGCTGCAAACCTAGGCCCACATTAGTGAGAGACCTTATATTAAGTGGATAAGATAGAGAATGATAGCACAAGAAACCTATAACCTCCTTTTACTTCCAAGCCTGCACACAGACATATGACACACACACACACACACACACACACACACACACACACACACACAGCAAGACCCAGAGAGATTAACTGCCATTGTATTGACTTTTGCCTGTACAAACTGCCTGTCTTAAAGTTGGAACTGATAAGTGCCTTAATTTGCTACCTGAACTGAAAGAAATCCTTTGCCTAAAACAAGACAGAAGATTATTTATCTTCTGGGTCTTCTGCAATGTCTAACTCCACTGAAGACTGGGCACTTCATGCCCTATACATTGTAAATACCTTGGTAAATATTAATTACTTTATTTATGTAAATTAATGAATAATAACAGGTACCAAAAACATACCTGCTATAGAGATTCCTTTAAGGGATTCAAATTACCTTCACATCTCTGTGTGTGTCTGTGTGTGTGTGTGTTTGTGTCTGAGTGTGTGTGCGCGCGCGTTTGCCCATGTGTGTGCATGGAGGACAGTGGACATCAGTGTGTTTCCTCCTTTGGTGCCATCCACCATAAAAAGGTGTCTCATTGTATCAGGGAACAATTCAATTCTTCTAGGTCTGTTTTTCAGCAAGTGCTAGGGATAACCACAAGTCTGCCTCCCAGTAACGGATAAACAAGCATGTGCATTCTTGCCTGGGCTTTTATTTGTCTCCTGGTATCAAACTTAGTGTCTCATGTTTACAGAAACTGCACTTCATTAATAGAATGATCTCCCCAGCCCCAAAGTGGTACCTTCAACAGACACGTTGACATTTTTAGGTCCTCCAATTAGGCAGTCTAAACTGCAACAGCATTTTCACAACTCTCTTCAATTCCTGGTTTTAATGTGCTTTTGTGATAATTTTAATATCTCTAAACTTGAATGTTCCTATTATCATTGTCAAATTTGTCAAAGTCCATTATTTTCATCACTATTCTCAAACCCTCACTGTCATCCAAACTAATGTTCTTCGTGCTCCACTTTTTAGTGTGAACACATTCCTATCCTTCTTTACAGGATTGACCAGGTATATCCACAATTGCCCTCTTCTATGGGTCTTCTTTCCTGTGCTCTCTCAGTTATTGCTAAACACCCACCTGCCTGTGGATAAATAAGAAGACTCCCAGATTTACAACTAAGGGACTACAGTACTATTCTCGTGGGTGACACGCGTAGTATCAACATAAACTGTCTTCATGGGTTTGGACTTCAGGGCTCTCCAACAGAACAATCATAGTGGAAAGATATTAAATACAAGAAATATTAACACATATTTTGCTACATATCTAAGAGTCTTTATAATCCTGAAATTCTGGGTGTTTTTAATCATCCACTGAAAAATGAATATTTAATTCTCAAAAATGAAAAAAATAGAAGAAAGGGGGAATGTTTTTTAAAAAACCAAGATACTGTGTATGGGAAATCTTTTTAAAAAAACAAGAAACTTACCAGTTATTTCATGTATTTTTAATTTATATATTCTTACCTGGATAAAAACTTCTGTTGAATATTGTTGTCCACTTCTAAACATAAATGAAAAATATATTTTATAATGATCAGGTAAGCCACCTGCAGATCTTTTCTGCTCCCTCTGTTCTCCCAGACCAAATCGTTCAGTCTTATTCTCGGTGCTACAAGAGAACTAGCTCCAGTCTCTCTCCCACTGCACTGTCAACATCTTCGGTGGATCCCATAGACCATCCACTCCCAACATCCCTCCCCCATTCATTGTTCACCAGCCTCCAACTTTAGCAGCGACCTCCTGTGCAGACATAGCCATACCTGCCAGAAAACCAGGTAGGCTGCCCACAGTTCTTCTCAGCACTCTCTGTGTGTTCCTCTAGACCCAGTCCCTCAGTCTCTTCCCTAGAGCATCAACACATCACCAGCTACAACCTCACTTCCTCCCTGCGCATGTCTCTTATGGCACCCACCGAATGTCTCTTCCTAACCTTCCTCCCAACAAGTCATAATTGCATCCCAGCCTCCAACACCTGTAGCCATTTCCTGTGAACACAGTAGGTGAGTAGGCCAGTCAAACAGGCAATGTGCAATGTGCAACTATCACACCTTAGCAAAATCCAGAGAAGTAACAAAACAAAAACCAAAACCCTCCATAATACCCACTTAACTAAGGCAAACCCAGAAGTCAGTACCTAGACTTATAATTATCCCAAACCCAGATACCTAGACACTAGCTAGCATAAGAACATAATCAATAACAGCCAGAACAATACATCCCCACTAGAACACAGTTATCCTACCATATCAGGTACTTACTATTCCAGCATAAATGAAGCACAAGATAAAGACCTTACAAGAAATAGAGGTTCTTAAAGAGGAAATAAATGACCTGAGTTAGTGGGAGTTCACTGACTCTGGACTGAAAGCAGGGAATCTGCATAGGACCAAACTAGGCCCTCTGAACGTGGGTGACAGTTGTGTGGCTTGGGCAATCTGTGCAGCCACTGGCAGTGGGACAAGGATTTATTACTAGTGCTTGAATTGGCTACTTGGAGCCCATTCTTTTAAGAGTGATACCTTGCTCAGTCTAGATATAGTGGGGAGGGGCCTTAGTCCTGCTTCAAACTGATGTGTCAGATTTTGTTGATTCCCCATGGAAAGCTTTATCTTCTCTCAGGAGTGGATGGGGGTAGGGTGGAGGATGGTGGGGGAGAGTGGAAGAAGGAGAGGGAATGGAGACTGGGACAGGTGTGTAAAATTAGAAAAGACTGCTCAAATAAAAAGTTATTTCCTACAAAATAAAGAAAAAGAAATCCATGAAAATACAAGCAAACAATTGGAAGACAAGAATAAATCCCCTAAATAAAGTGAGGAAGAAATACAAAAAGCCAAATAGTTGAAGGGAAAAATAAAACTGTTCAAGACCTAAAATGGAAATAGAAGCCACACAAACGTAATGATACAATACATCATGAAAATTTTAGGAACTCGAACAGAAACTTTCAACAGAATACTAGAGATAAAAGAGAGACGCTCAGGCATTAAAGACACAATGTAAGAAATGGATAGATTAGTCACGGACAATATTAAACCTAATATATTTAAACTATGCATCTGAGAAATATGGGACACTAAGCCTTAGAACAACAGCAATTAAGGAAGGAGAAGAATCCCAGAAAATATGTTCAAAAATCATAAAAGAAAATTTCCTAATAATAAGGATAGGCTTATAAAAGTACAAAAAGCATACAGAACACCATATAAATTGCCATATAATAATCAAAACACTAAACATACAGAACAAAGAAAGAACATTACAAACTGCAGGGGAAGAAACCAAGTAAGACATAAGGGTAGAAACCTGAATTCTTAAAGGAGTCTCTAAAATCCAGAAGGCCTAGACAGATGCCCTGCACCTTAAGAGACAACAGATACTAGTCCAGACTAATATCATCGGCAAAAAATTTCATTAGATGGAAAAAATAAGATTTTTATAAAAAAGACAATATCTATTTATAAATCCAGTCCTACATAAAGTGCTAAGAGGAAAACCCCAAACTAAAGAGGTTAACTACACCCACGAAAACACAGAGAATAAATAATCTCATACAGGAAAACCAAAAGAAGGAAAGCATACCCACACATACACATTCACACTCAAAGACACACATCACCACCACCACCAACAAATGACAGCAATCACCATCTCCCAATATCAATGTTCTCAATTGCATGATAAAAAAACAGATTAACAGAATGAATTCAAAGACATGATCCATTGTTCTGTTGCATCCAGGAAACGCACTTCAACATTAAGTTGCCTCAGCGTAAAAGGTTGGAAAAAGGTATTTAAATCAAATGAACCTAAGAAGGTAGCTAGTGTAACCATTTTAATATCTAACAAAATAGACTTCAAAGCAAAATAAATTAAAGAATATGGATATGGAAACTACACACTCATAAAAGGGAAAATCCACCAAGAAGACATTTCAATAGTTAATATCTACGCCCAAAACGTGAGGCCTTCAACTTTGTAAAAGAAGCATTGCTACAGCTTAAATTGCATATTAACCCACAAACACTGATAGTGAGTAAATACTTCAATATCACCAATGGACAGGACATCCAAACAAAAAAGTAAACAGAGAAACATTGAAGATAACAGACCCAACAAACCAATGGATCTAAGAGATATTTATGGAACACTACACCAAACACAAAAGAATATACTTTTTAATAAGCATTCATGTATCTTTCTCCAAAGTGGATCACAATCATGAACACAAAGCAAATCTCAGCAGATTGAAGCAAATTGAAATCACCCTATCACACCACCATGGATTAAACCTGGATATCAACAATAAGGGAAAGAACAAAAAGCTTTAAAAATCATGGAAACTTAGCAACTCTGTAATGAATGAAAAATGGGTCAAAGCAGAAATAATTGAAATATATTAAAACTTTGTAGAACACAATGAAATGAATGTGCAGCATACACAAACTTACAGGACACAGTAAAGTGGTGCTGAGAGGAAAGTACACAGCACTGCGTGCCTGCCTACACTTGGGAAAATCTCATAACTGAACAGCACACCAGAAAGCTCTGGAACAAAAAGAAGACTACAAGAAATTGTAAACTGGGGCCTGGAATCAATGAAACATATACAAAGTGAACAATACAAAAAGAATCAATGAAACAAAGAATTTATTCTTTGAGAAAATCAACAAGATAGCTAGACACAAACTTACCCAAACTGACTAAATGATGGAGAGAAAATATTTGCATGAACAAAATGAGAAGCAAAAAGGAGGACATAACACTAGATATCAAAGAAATCCAGAGAATCATCAGGAGACATACTTTAGGAACATGTGTGCCAAGAAATCAGAAAAATCAGAAGGAAAGATAGTTTGTTGATAAGTACCACTTATCAAAGTTAAATAAAGATCAGATAAACAATTTAAACAGACCTCTAACCCCTAGTAAAATCGTAGCAGACATCAGAAGTCTCCCAACCAGAGAAAATCAGGGCAGACAGTTTCAGTGCAGAATTACATCAGACTTTAAAGAACTAACGCCAATGGTCCTTAAATTATTCCACAAAATAGAAACAAAAGGAACATTGTCAAATTTATTTCACGAGGCCATAATTACCCTGATACACAGATCCCACAACGATTATGGATGTCGGCATTTAGAGAGAAAGAAAAACATATTTTACACCAGGCATAGAAAACTATAGCAGTAAAATTACAAGACTGGTGATTTCTTGATATGAATTGCGGGAAGCCCTCCCTATAGCGTATTCTTCAAAGAATATTCACGAATAGACAATTAGTAAAGAAACAAGCTTCTCCAAATACTGAGTTAAACTTATTCAGTTAACACAATCCCAGAGAACCTAGACAACAATAGGTTGTCTAGGATCCTAAGAGCAGGATACATGGATCTAATCTACATGGGAAGTAGAAAAAGACAAGATCTCCTGAGTAAAATGGGAGCATGGGGACCATGGGAAAGGGTTGAATGGGAGGGGAAATAAAGGAAGGGGAGCAGAGAAAAATGTATAGCTCAATAAAATCAATCAATAAAAAAATAAGAAAAATTGTTCAGTTAAATCAAAACCTGTCTAGGATAAGGCAGATAGGCTGTTCACATCTGGGGAAGATACTAATAAACTCTTTGGATCTAACTCTGGTCCCTGTCTGACATGTAGTATAAAGGATGATCGTGATTAGCTTTCACTGCTCATCATGAACAGAACAATGGGAAAGATCCCTCCCACAATAGTTATGCACCCTGAAGTGCATCTCTTAGTGGGAGAGAAGCAGAGCAGGAGCAGGACAACAGTTTTGTGAGAGTATTATCTGACTTGGATAAATTTATGTGGTTACATGTATAAATTACGGTCTCACTAACTCTTTCCTCACACTGATGCTCTGCACAAAAAAGACACCAACAATTCCTGTATATTTCATTCAAATGATTTAATCATTTTATTAGGCATAAAAAATAAAAATGATTAAATATTGCACCTTGGGGTTGTAACATAATAGTATTTTAGAGATGGTATCTGATTAATGTTATGCATACACAATACAGTGTGTTTATTGTTAAAAGCTAAAAGAAATATCTGTTTTTTATAAAAAGTCAACTTGTTACTGTGTGACTATAAGGAACCAATATTGTGTAATAGGGATTTTTCCTTATTTTTACCAAGATAACAGTTACTAAAATGAAAAACACCAATATGTTTTAGATAGTATCTTTTCAGATCTGAAATTTTTCTTAAGTGATTCTGCCTTCAAAAATGCAGGCTTACTGCATTCAAAAAGACAATGAATCAATTTAACTGCAATTTTCACGTGGTTTCCTTAACTCCCTATTTGAACTGTTTACATTTTTATTTTTATTTAGTGCTAAGACCACTTAGCATTTGTCATTTTCAAACTTTTATCTGGGACTAGAGAGATGGCTCAGCAGTTAAGAGCACAGCTTGTCTTAAAGAGAATCCAGGCCCAGTTTGCAGCCACCACACAGTGGCTCACAATCACCAGTTGCAAGCGTCCAACCCCATCTTCTGACCTCCACAGGCACCAAGCCCACATGTGGCGATGCATACATATGTGCAGAAAATACACAATCTTTAAAAGGTTTAGTCTTACCATTTCTGATCTGTACAGACGCAGATGGTTGAAGTACAGATTTCTCCTGCTCCAGAGGTACAACTTCACTGTGGAATATTTTTAGAGTAATAATTAAAATTCACATGAAAACCATTTACCAAATGTTCTTAATTCTTTTTTTTTGATTTCCTAATATATCTTACATTAGGTATTTACAAAAAAATTAATTTGTGCTTCAATGGTTAACTATGATTAGTGAATGGTTTCCTTACAACTTTTTCTCATGTCGAAGAAGGGGAAATAATTTACACCCTGATTAAAACAACACATATACTAGTGTGTTTTTCAGTCTCCATAAGTTTGTGTATATTCCAGGCATTGCTAAGAAGAATGTATATTCTGAAGTATTTGGATAGGATGTTCTATAGATGTCAGTTAGGTCCATTTGATGGTATGTCATTTAACTCAGATTTCTCCGTCTTTGAGAAATAAATTATCTATCACAAGATTTAAAAGAAATTATAAAATTCTCTAAAATTGATGAATGCAAAAAATGCTTGATCTTGGTATACAGTTAGCATCATATTCAAAAAGCAATCAATAGCTATTAGTACCTATATTAAAAACAATAAGAAACATCTCAAATAACTTAATGATGCATATTAGAGCCACAGAGAAACAGGAACAGAGCAAAGCCAAATTAGTAGGTAGAACTGAACATGAAGGCAGGAATTAATGAACACACACAAACACACACATACACACACAAGAAGGATTATGGAGGTTCTTCCACACACTTTGTTCTGAGGACTGAAGTAACTGAAAGCGTTGGGTTTATGTGCTCAATGCACTCAATGCTCCTAACTCATTCTTCTTCCCATAGCCCTAGAGCACTGTGGTCCCTTCAGTACTAAGAAACATTTTAGGGGCCATGGAACTCTGAAACTCAGCTTGCTTCCATACTGAGGGGACCTAAGAGGTGAAAGAATAGACATAGGCCGGATGCCCTACTCTTTTCGACCTTCCCCGTGGGACAAAACCCAGGGGCCCTTCCCCAACTCTCTTGGCTTTTCTAGCCAGCCAGCAGTGAGTTTCCAGTGGCTAGGTTCCCCCCAAACCCAAATGCATCCACTGGACCTCCCAAGCTACTAACCACACCCCGCCTAAGAGCTGAGAGCTTGCTATAATACTGAGCAGATCAAGAGCATGCTACAATACCTGGAGGATTAAGAGAGAACATCAAGAGAGCAAACCAGCAGAGAAGACCAAGAGAGCAGAGGCATCAGAGGCTTTCTGAGAAACATTGACAGTACAGAGCAGACCAAGAAAAACCCCCAAATACCCAGGCAGCCACAGTAAGTGTTGGACCAAGAAGCAAAGACATTGCTGGCCTCCTTTGAAGGAAGAGATGGGTAGGTGCCAATGCAACAATTCCTCCACAATGTAAAATTCAACAAGGTAACACCAGAACCCAGCGGACACACAATAGGAAGACTTAACAGCCTAACCCAGAAGAAGTAGAAGAAAACGACTTTAAACTTAACTTTATGAAAATGATGGTGGCCTTTAAAGAGGAAGTAAAAAGGACCCTTAAAGAAATGGAGGAGAAGACAAACAAAAAATTGAAAGAAATTAACAAATCCCTTAAAGAAACCCAAGAAACATTTTAGGCATTTCATTGAGTGTCATGTTCTCTCCCGATGGGTAGTTTGGTAGAACATGAAACCGATCTCTACCTCTAAGCACTGAAGAGGCAACACTCTCAGAGTCCCCATCTTTTAGTGCTTTAAAGCTGCTTTTGATTCACAGGTTTGTGATGAAACTGTCGCATGACTATTCTAATGCTCAGCAAACACTTCTGCATGGTGCCGAGTCTTTACAGAACACTGACTGGGGAGCAACACTGCCCCCTCAACTCCACTCCATCTGAACTACAGCTCACAGCTCCAGAGGGCAGGGCTTGAAGTTGGTAAGCTCTGGAAGAACCAATTCATTTTCCAACGTTCCACCTACCTTGATTTTCACCACTGTTGTTGATCTCTTTGCGAGAGCTGTTTACCTATGTGCAGAATCATGTCCATAAGCCCATTCTCAAGGAAACTTCAGCAAAGCCTGGGAGGGTCTTAAAACCGGCCTTGTAATTCACACCCTCGCCAGCAGATAACTTGACCCAGACATATTACTGACCTGAATTAATGACCTGAAAGCTAATATTTTAAATAAATGTGTATGATGTATGCAGTGCACTTGCATGCATGTGTGATTTCAAGTACATACATGCATTCCAGGGTGCAAATGTGGCTGGGTCTCTTGTTTTGAAAACAAATGCTCAACTAACTATTCAGTAAACTTCTGGGGATTCTCTGTGTCTTTCCCATCTCACTGGAAGCTCCCAAGATGACAGATGCACACAAGACCATCAGGCCTCATGTGAATTCTGGGCATCCAAACTCCCATTATCACTCATGCATGGCGAGCACTTTACCTACTGAACCATCTCTGTAGCCATGGATTCATTACAGTCTTTCATACTATAACTGGGTGTAATCAGTAATTTCAAAATTGTGTGCTCTACAAGTAATTACTCAGCTTGTGATTAAAGAAGAAATAAGGATGACGATATTGACTTACACAGAGGAAAGCACAGTGCCAGTTTCCAAAGTTTATATTCTCCAGACACACAGTGTATTTTCAAACCCATACACTCTTACCTGATTGAAATTTTCCGTTTAGTTCTTCCCTTCAGTACTAAAGAGAAAGACAAAATGTGCTATAAACAACTGTAGAAAATATGACTATTAAATGCCAAGGCTAAAGTGTTTTTTACCCCATATACTTTGACACCAATTCTAGATAGTCTTCATGTGAATATTGATTTATATACAACAAATATATGAAGCACTCTCCATGTCCATTCCCTTTATATTTCAAAGGCCAAGAGAAGTTACTAGTTTTAATAAATTGTTGTACAAATACCTATAACCTGAATACTATCAGACAGAGAAGGTGGCATCTTAACCTGAATCAGTATTCCAAACCGACAAGTTACAGAGATACATTTTGTGGCTGATTTGAATTTTGTCTTTGTTCTAAGCGATGCTTACTGGATCTTCTTAGCATCCCCCACGACTCAGGAAGGGGATTTGGACCACTACCAAGTGGGATTGTGGCTCAGTGGTAAAGCTTAAGTAACTCATGTGGGAGCTCTCAGCCAGTCCTCATCACTATCAGTGCAAAGAATAATAAAATTCACAATAACATGATACAAGAACCTTACATATATCACCATAATACCAACTCTTAAGGGAAGAGGGTCATTTGGATTCACTACCTAGTGTGGTTGCCCATGGCAAGTTAGGTACAAAAGCCTCTGTGGTGACAGTTGCTCAAAGAACAAACTGCAGTGCTCCTTCCACTGTCGCAGAGTCTCTCTAGACTCCGTAGAGATGCAGCTAATACTTTGGAATACAGAACGATGCCATTTGTCCAACTCTCCTCTTCATGCACAAAATTTTCTAAAGATTGTGCTTTGTAGTGTGTCAGCCAAGTTTTATCAGACCCCGATGTCCTTAACAAATGCTAAAGGGAAAACCTTCTAAGGGCAGAGTTCATAGGAAGGATGCATGCCAGAATGTGCACAAACCCCTAGGTTCAATGCCCAGAACTTCAAAAGTCCAAAACCAAAAGGAAACAAAGAAAATAAGAACATATAGGGGCTGAATAGTCTTCCTCATAAAGTCTATCACACTTACTAAAGACATGGCATTGTCATTCAACAATTGGAGATAATTAAAAATAACCTTTCCTTTCCATCTTTTTATAAAAAAACTACCTTTTCTCAATTTACATACAAGTCCCACTTCCCACTCCCTCCCCTCCTCCTGCTCCCTCCATCTCCCCCTTATTCCTATTCCTGCATGAACTCCTGCATCATAAGTAAGCCTTCCCACCTGGAGTCAGCAAAGTCTAGTACATTGCTGTGAGGTAGGATCAAGGCCCTCCCTACTATATCTAGGCTGAAGAAGCTATCCCCCCAAAAAATGTCTTTTGATTTTTTGTTTGCTTGCTTGTTTTTTTGCTGAGAGTAAATTTCATTGTAGATCAAATTCAGTGGCATGAGATAAAGAGAGCCTGTGTTCCTGTGTTCACTTCTCAGGGTTAGTTATACACCCATATTGTTCTTTATCATCATGATCTGATTTTTTTTTTAAAAGAAAAAGATTATCCTACATCCATGTTAACTTGCAATTTTAGCAGAGAGGCAAATTCTCATTGATGGGTCACTTAGAGAGCAGTCGGCAGGATGGCATCAAGGCACGCATTTCTCACACATGACAATTTACAGTTGCTGGATATCAGGAGGAAGTGTAAAATAAAAATAAATAAATAAAATTTTAAAAATGGGTTATAAAACTCCAGTACCAGCTGTAGGGTAAATTCTGGTTAATTCCAGTGGCCCAACAGTCTGACCCAACCATACAACTGTCACCCACATTCACAGGGCTTAGTTTGGACCTATGCTGTTTCCCTCCCTGTCATGCCAGAGTTGATGAGCTCCCGTTAGCTCGGGCAGCTGTTTCAGTTGGTGTCCTCAACATGGTCCTGACCGCTTTTCGCACTGTAAACAGTGCCTCCTTTTTGGTTTACTGGTCACCAAAACTGGAATAATCACACAGAAACTATATTAATTCCAACCGTGTTTGGCCTTTTTTGTTCTGACTTTTTTTTATCTATAGCATTTGTATTAAAGAAAAAAAAATACTTGAGTCCAAAAACTGAGTTTTCATCACCCATGGTGATTCCAGAGAAAAACCAAACCAAGTCAGTGTCTAAGACGGGTGTCCCACGGAGTCTAGTGAGGTAGCTAGTGACAGGTCTAACAGTTGGTCCGTGGTCCAGTACAGCTACTCGATCGTCGTCTGTCGTGAGCAGATGATTCCTTGGCAGCTCTGTTCTTTCAAGTCCTCTTCAAGTGGGAGTGTAGGCAGAGTGAACTAGATCCTTCTTGTCCAGTCAGAGCCCCCAGAGGCCAAGGAGCAGGGCACGGAGGAAACTCTCATCAGTGCTTGACCCGGTGCCCTGCACACTTCCTGTACCTCCTCCACGGCAAGGAAGCTCTCCCTGGGTGTGAAAGTCGGCCTCTGTCAAGACCTCGTGGTTTCTGTTCGGTCCCATAAGGTCAGGCTCTAAGTGGGCCAGGTTCTCCATGCTGGTAGCCATCCCCAAGGATGTAGAGTTCAGGACCGGGCCAGGATGTAGCGGCTGGCTGCTGACAGGTCCCACTGATGATGCTCCAGGATGCGCCGACAGTCTGCTCTGGATCTGTTACTGAGGTGGAAGAGCTGGTCTACCTTGAGGTTCGGGATAGCAGACGCCACATCTCCCCCAGAGGTTCTCAGTGCCACTTGACACTGCTGGTGGGTGACTCCATGTACACTTAGCTCCACCTCTATAATCTTTCTCTGCCACTCGGGGTCTGACGACGGGCCTCCAGAAGGGACAGTGGCTTTGCTGGCTCCAGGTACTCCGGTGCGATGATTGTGTGATTTGGGCCAGGGAGGTCGTGATTTGTGAGGCTGGATGGGCTGAGAAGAGCTGGAGATAAAAGGTGGGCGTGGAGGCAGGTCCGGTGGGCACGGAGGCAGGTCTGGGAGCCCCTGGGGCATAGCTCTAGTATGTCGAAGTTCCAGAGGGCTTGAACCACCTCCTGTGGGTCGGGGACCCAGGGACAGCACTGACTCCAGACTCTTGGATATTCCTTTCATCCTCTGCAGGGGCACCTTCCTTCTCTGGCCCCGTGCTGATGCTACATCCTGGAACTTTGTCTTCTCTCTGTCCCCGTCCATGCTTCCTCGGCATTTCTCTCCCCGGGCAAGGAAGGCTCTGAGGGCTGGATGGGTAACTGGCGAACCCCCCACGTCTGGCAGTATCACCGCTGACACCGGGAAGTTGCCCACTTTGAACGTGCGGCCCTTCTGACCCTTCCAGGTTGTGGTGTCCGGGCTGCCCTCGATGATAGTGATGGGGTCACCCGGCTCCATCCGCAAAGCACCTGGTTCTGTAACTTCCCTAACGCAACGTCCTTCAGAAAACCAAGCCTCTTGAAGCAGCCCTTCCAGGTTGGAAAAGCTAGGCCGGTCTGCAGGGTGAGGGGCCCAGCAACGCAAGGCAAGTGAGTAGAGGGCCCTGGAGCAGAGAGGAGGCCTTGGCAGCCTGGCTCGGTCCTTCTCCAGCCGGTGTAAGATGAGATATGGTGGAACACCCGCCCAGGGCTCCTCGCCTCCAGAAAACATTTCCCACAGTGTCACGCCAAACATCCACACATCGGGGGCAGAGCAGAAGGCTCCCTGAGGGAGGCTCTCTGGGGCACACCAGGCATAGGGGATGGGACAGGGTCCGCCCATCACGTAGCGACCTCGGGCGCCGCCCAGCGGTCTCACAAATCCAAAATCTGCCACCTTGATGGTGCGCGGTGAGGCCAGGAGCAGGTTGCAGGTAGCGAGATCCAGGTGCACTAACCCACGGGACCCCAAGTACGTCATGGCTCCTGCCAACTGACGCAAGAAAAGGCACAGTAGGGCCACAGGCAGTGGGGGTGGAGCTCCCCTCTGCACACGGCACCCTCTGGAATCAGACTCTTGAGTCCCCCCTCTGGCTTGTGGAGACACAGAAGACTGTCTGAGCGTGGAGCCATCTCCTTCTGTTCAGGTGCAACCCCCTCCCCCCCAAGGATCTTGTAGACCCAGTTCTTAGACTTGACACCGGAGCGGTACCTCTTCAGGGCTTCAGCAAGCCTGCGCTGGGCAGGCCTGCCCATGCCAATGTTGTCCAGGTCCTCAGGCCTCACAAAGTCAAAATGTTCTGGCCCAGTGACGTTAAGCTCCTCAAGGATTGGCCGGTAAAACTGGGCCAGTTGGATGTCCCGGAGCAGCCGAAGTAGCCACAGGGAACTGGCTTTGGGGAGCATGTCTGGAGTCGACTTCTAGGGCGAATGGCAGTCTGCTTTAAACGTGTGACCTGGCAGAGCCAGAAGATTGTTCTGACTTCTTAACTAACTCTTATATCTTAGGTTTACCCATTTTTAATTGTTTTTTATTGAGCTATATATTTTTCTTCACTCCTCTCCCTTTCTCCTCCCTCTGCTTTTACCCTATCCTGTGATCCCCATGCTCTCAATTTACTCAGGAGATCTTGACCTTTTCTACTTTCCATGTAGATTAGACCCATGTGTCTCTCTTAGGGTCCTCTTTGTTGTCTAGATTCTGGGATTGGGTTTTTATTTGCTTGATGTCTAAAAGACACTTATGAGGGAACACATATTATGTTTGTCTTTCTGAGTCTGGGTTACCTCACTCAGGATGGATTTTTCTACTTCCAAACATTTGCATGCAAATTTCAAGATCTCTTAGTTTTTTTACTGCTGAGTAGTATTCCATTGTATACATGTACCACATCTTATTTATCTACTCTTTGATCGAGGGGCATTTAAGTTGTTTCCAGGTTCTGGCTATGATGAATAATGTTGCTATGAACATACTTGAGCACATGTCCCTGTGAGGTGATTGAGCATTCTTTGGGTATATACCCAAAAGTGGTATTGTGGGGTCTTGAGGAAGGTTGTTTCCTAATTTTTTTGAGAAATCACCATACTGATATCAAAAGGGGCTGTACAAGTTTGCACTCCCACCAACAATGCAGGAGTTTTCCCTTTCCCCCACATCCTCTCCAGCATAAGCTGTCACCAGTGTTTTTGATCTTGTTCACTCTTACAGGTGTAAGATGAAATCTCAGAGTTGTTTTGATTTGCATTTCTCTGATGACTAATGATGTTAAACATTTCCTCAAGTGTCTTTCAGCCATTGTAGATTCATCTGTTGAGAGTTCTGTGTTTATGTCCCCATTTTTTTCATTGGATTATTTGGTTTTTGATGACCAATTTCTTGAGTTCTTTGTATATTTTGGAAATCAGACCTCTGTCTGATGTGGGGTTGGTGAAGATCTTTTCCCATTCTGTAGGCTGTCGTTTGGTCTTGCTGACCATGTCCTTTGCTTTACAGAAGCTTTTCAGTTTCAGGAGGTCCAATTAATAATTGTTTCTCTCAGTGTCTGTGCTACTGGAGTTATATTTAGGAAGTGGTTCCTTGTGCCAATGTGCTCAAGGGTACTTCCCACTTTCTCTTCTATAAGGTTCCGTGTGGCTGACTTTAAGTTGAGGTTTTTGATCCATTTGGAGTTAAGTTTTGTGCATGGTGATAGATGTGAGTCTATTTTCATTCTTCTACATGGTATGTAGATTGCTTTTGGTAAGGTTGCCATTTTTACTATGTTAATTCTACCTACCCAAAAGTATGGAAGATCTTTCCACTTTCTGGTGTCCTCTTCAATTTCTTCAAAGATTTAAGGTTTGTTCCTTGTATCCCTGCTCTCTCCAAGAATGAATGCTGTATTTTGTCAAAGGTCTTTTCAGCATCTAATGAGATGATCATGTTTTATTTTTCAGTTTGTTTATGTGGTGAATTAATCTTTGGGATGAATCCTACTTGGTCATAAGGAATGATTTTTCTTATGTGTTCTTGGATTCAGTTTGCTGGTATTTTATTGAGCATTTTTGTATCAGTGTTTATAAGTGAGATTGATCTGTATCTCTCTTTATTAGTAATGTTTTTGCGTGGTTTGGGTACCAGGGTAATTGTAGTCTTCTAAAAACAATTTGGCAATGTTACTTCTGTTTCTGTTGCGTGGAACAATTCGAAGACTATTAGTATTAGTTTTTTGAAAATTCTAGAATTGTGTAGAATTTGTGCAGAAACCATCTAGTCATGGGCTTATTTTGGTTAGAAGACTTTTGATGACTGTTTCTATTTCTTTAGTGGTTATAGGTCTATTTAATTTGCTTACCTGGTCTTGATTTAGTTTTGGTAAGTGATATTTATACAGAAAATGGTCTATATCCTTTAAGTTTTCCAATTTTGTGGAGTACACGTTTTCAAAGTATGACCTGACAATTCCCTGGCTTTCCTCCATGTCTGTTGTTATGTTCCTTTTTTCATTTATGATTTTGTTAATTTGTATATTCTCTGTTTGCCTTTTGCTTAGTTTGTCTATTTTGTTGATTCTTCTCAAAGAACCAACTCTTTGTCTCATTTATTCTTTGTAGTGTTTTCTTTCATTTTATTTTATTGATTTCAGCTCTCAATTTGATTATTTCCTGCTGTCTAGTCCTCATGAGTGAGTTGTTTCTTTTTTGTTCTGGAGTTTTCAGGTGTTGTTAACTGGTTAGTGTGGAATTTTTCAGGTTCTTTTTTTCTTTCTTTTGCCGTGGAGGGCAAAGTGTCCCATATATATATATACAACATTGTAAGCATACGCAGTCTATATTACATTTGCTTCTGTCTGCTGTTTGCATGTCTGTCAGTCAGTCTAGGGGACGGACAGATCTCAGGAGCCTTGTCCAGCTACTCCCTATCCCTACCTTTCTGCCCCACACTGGAAACAGAGACAAAAGAGGCATTGTCCCCAAGTTCAGAAGGAACAAGCAGGAAGGGCTGCTCCACTTTGGCTCCAGAGTCCTATATGTGTGTTTGGGTGTGTATGTGCATGTATTTACACCGGGAACCTGTGTGCAATTATGTACAAAGGGAAAGGGGTTCATTGTCACAGAGGCTGGGGCAGGTGGGATTGCTCCAGGCAAGGCCTGCTGGGATGGCTAGCTTACAAGTAGATTCTGCTGCAGGTTTCCAGGCGCTGTGATGGTATTGCTCTGAGGGCAGAGCTTCTTGGTACCCAGAGTCCACAGCCAGCGTTCACAGTGCACATGCCAAAACTGGATCGACATTAGGGGCATGAAGTACAAATCCATGCAGGTGAGACATTTGTATTCCCCCCCCCCCCATGATAGCGGCTTTTCAAGCTCCCTGACATGAGCCTTTAGGGCCTCAGAAATAGCTACAGCTGAATCACCGATGATTTTCTCAGTGCCACTGTCCTTGCAGGTCTTCTGCACGGCCTCCTGCTTTCTGCTTTCACCATTGCTGGTGGATGCATCTCGTCACTGTCCCATTTAGTGAACTCAAGCTTGATGGGGGTGCCGGGGGGATCACCATTTAGGACTGCACACCGGAGTGCCTCTCTCTCCTTGGCTTCACCATGCTCTTTTCCTGTGCAAGGGATGACATCAGCCTCTGTGAATTGTGGTTTCCCTTACTCCAGAGTGTCATCTCCATCCACATCCAGGTCAGCATCACTGTCTGGGTTCTCTTTGCCACTGCACATGACAAAGCGGGAGCCTCGGAAGCCATCTTCCAGGAGTGTGGTGGCCTGTATCCACTTCTGCCCACACCAGCCATACTCCTCAAAGCAGTTGCTGCTCTCATGCTCTATGTCCACAGCATCATCCTCGGCCATGCAGGAGCCTTCCCTCTGCCCTTCGTCTTGCTTCCTCCGTTCATTTTCCCAATCTGAGTGTTCAGTTGGGTTGCCTGTTGGCTTGCACTCACAGGAAGGTCTGTCTACTTCTTCCCTCTCGCTGGGCTCCTTGCTCCCCTGGCGGCTCAGGACCCTTGGCATAGCTGCCAGGGCTGCTCTAAAGGGACCCCTGGCTGAGGCTAGGTGCAGCTCCAGCCCCAGCCTCTGATGCTCTGCCACCCACTCAGTTCCAGAAGCCGCAGCGGCCATGTTGGTTCTCTCAGGTCTCAGGTTCTTTTTTTTTTATTTTCATTGAGCTTTACAATTTTCTCTGGTCCCCTCTGTGCCTCTCCTCTCCCCCCTTCAGACCTCCCCCCCAAGGTCCCCATGCTCCCAATTTGCTCAGGAGATCTTGTCTTTTTCTACTTCCCATATAGATTAGATCTATGTAAGTCTCTCTTAGTGTCCGCATTGTTTTCTAAGTTCTCTGGGATTTTGGTTTCTATGGTTCGTTTTCTTTGTTTTATGTTTAAAAACTACATATGAGGGAATACATACGGTAATTGTCTTTCTGTATCTGGGTTACCTCACTCAAAATAATGTTTTTATGTAGGCATTTAGTGTTATGAACTTTCCTTTTAACAATGCTTTCATTGTGTCCCATAAATTTGTGTATGTTGTATGGTCATTTTAGTTGAATTTTAGGAAGTCTTTAATTTCTTCCTTTATTTCTTCCTTGAGCCATTGGTGATTCAGGTGAGTATTGTTTAATTTCCATGTGTTTCTGGGCTTTCTGAAATTAGTGTTGCCATTGAATTATAATTTTAAATCATGGTGATCTTTTAAGATTCATGGGGTTATTTCAAATTTTTTTGTATCTGCGGAGGTTTGCTTTGTTACCTAGCATGTGTTCAATTTTTGAGACAGTTCCATGAGGTTCTGAGAAGAAGGTATATTCTTTTATGTTTGAATGGAATGTTCTATAGATGTCTGTTAAGCCCATTTGAATTATAGCATCTGCTAGTTCCCTTATTTCTTTGCTAAGTTTGTGTCTTGCAGACCTGTCCAGTGGTGACAGTGGGTTGTTCAAGTATTCCACTATTATTGTGTGGGGTTTGGTGTGTCATTTAAGCAATAATAGGGGGCCCCTGTATATAGGACATAGATGTTCAGTATTGAGGTTTCCTCTTGATGGATTTTTTCTGTGACTAATATAAAATGTTCTTCTTTGTCTCTTTTGATTGATTTTAGTTTGAAGTCCATTTTGTTAGATATTAGAATAGTTTGTTTCTTGGGTTCATTTAATTGGAGAAATTTTTCCCAACACTTTACTCTGAGGCAATGTTTGTCTTTGAGGTTGACCTGTGTTTCTTGAATGTTGCAGAAGGGGATGGATTCTGTTTTTATATCTAATCTGTTAGCCGGTGTCTTTTTATAGGTGAGTGGAGTCCATTTATATTAAGGGTTATTAATGACCAGTGATTGCTAGTTCCTGTTATTTAGTTTAGGTTGTTGGTGATATTATTGTGTCTGTTCTTTCCTTCTTTGGACTTTGATGTTGTGAGATCTCCTATTGCCTGTGTTTTTATGGATGTAGCTACTTGCTTGGGTTGGTGTTTTCCTTCTCATACTTTGTGTAGAGGTAGGTTTGTGGCTAGGTATTGGTTAAATCTGGTTCTGTCATGGAATATCTTGTTTGGTTCATATATAATGATGTAAAGTTTTCCTGAGTATAGTGCTCTGGGCTAGCATCCATGGTCTGTTAATGTCTGCATAGCGCTTGACCAGGACCTTCAGACTTTCCTTGTTTCCATTGACATCAGGCACAATTCTGATCAGTCTGCCTTTATATGTTACTTGACCATTTTTCTTGGCAGCCCTTAATATTCTTTCTTTATTCTGTATATGTAGTGTTTTGATTATTATGTGGAAAGTGGACTTTTTATTGTTCAGTCTTCTTGGTATTCTGTAAGCTTTTTGCATCTTCTTAAGCATGTCTTTCTTTAGGTTGGGAAAGTTTTCTTCTATGATTTTGTTGAATTACTTTCTGTGCTTTATAGTTGGACTTTACATTCTTCTATCCCTATTATTTTTAGATTTGGTCTTTTCATGGTGTTCCATATTTCCTTGACATTTTGTATTAAACTTTTGTTAGATTTAACATTTTATTTGACCGACGAATATTTTCTCTCTCATATTTTCAGTGCTTGAGATTCTCCATTCTATCTCTTGTGTTCTGCTGTTAATGCTTGCATTTGTGGTTCCTGATCGTTTTCTCATAATTTCCATTTTTATAATTCCCCCAGTTTGTGCTTTCTTTATTGTATCTATTTCAGTTTTTAAGTCTTTAATTGTTTCTTTCACCTGTCGGATTGCTTTTTCTTGGTTTTCTTTAAGGGATTTGTTGATTTCTTCCAAATTTTGTTTGTCTTTTGCTCCACCTTTCATATCCTTTTAAAAAGCCTCAAACATTCTCCTAAAATTATTTTTTGGTCACTTTCTTCTGCTTCATCTGTATTGGGTGTTCAAAACTTGCTGTTTTAAAGTCACTAGTTTTTGTTGGTGTTGTATTATTCTTTATGGTGTTGTGTGTGTTCTTATCTTGTCTACCCATTTTTTCCCTCTAATTCGTGTAGTTGAGGCTGTGTCCCTGGTGATCACTCTTCCGGGTGCCAGTGTATCCAAGACTCCAATAGTTGTTCCTCATGGTGGAGTCAGGTTCACAGTTCCAGTCACCACAGAGGTCACTTGACCTTCCCAGAGGCTGCTTGGCACTCCCAGAAGTTGCTCTGCAATCCCAGAGGTCATTTGGGCCTGCACCCAGGGAGTTTGCCCACTTAGGCCATCGCCATGGAGGTTGCTGGCTCAGGCATGGTTGCTTGGAGGTGGTTGTCTCAAGCCAGCTCCCATGGAAATCCCTGGCTTGGGCCTGCTCTGGCAGAAATCATTGACTCAAGCCTGCGCCCATGGAGGTCACTCACTCAGACCTGCTCCAGAGGAGGTCAAGGGCTCAGGCCTGTTCTAGCAGAGGTTACTGGCTTGGCCCTGGTCTTACACAGTTCGCTGGCATGGACCTGGTCCCACGAGGTTGCCTGATAGGATCTTCTCTTGGAGTTCACTGACTCTGGACTGTTCAGGCAGAGGATGCTCACTCCAAATTAACCCTTTTTCTATTAATCTATATGTCACCACCTACTGGTAAGATTCCAGCATCTCTCTTCTTTGGCACCAACATGGTGTCTCTCTTCTTTGGTAGCTAAGTTGCATCTTCTTGACTCTGCCAATTCTCTCTCTACATCTCTATTCAGATTTCCTTCCTGGCTTTATTCTGCCTTCCATAGACCAATGAAGTTTCTTTATTAGCCAATGGTAATAGAATATACAGACAGAACACAGAGGGAAATCCCACATCAGCTCATATCCTCACTCCTCCCACTCTTCAACTAGACTTTGGGAGCTCAGACCAGTATTCCAATATGGATCTCTGACTCTCCTTGCATCAGTTGCTGAATAAAGTTTGTATGATGTCTTTTGAAATAGTCATCAATCTGACTACAGGGCAGGGTCATTTCAGGCACCCTCTCAACTATTGCTTAGGGTCTTAGCTGGGGTCATCCTTGTGAATTCCTGGGAATTTCTCTGGTTCTCGGTTTCTTTTTAGCCCCATAATGGCTCCCTCGATCAAGATATCTCTTTTCTTGCTCTCTGTCTCTGTCCTTCCCCCATATATATCATCCTTTTCCCACAAGTTCTCCTCCCCTTTCCTTCTCCCCTCCTCCTCCCATTCTACTCTTTCATCTCCCTCCAGCCCCATGCTCCCAATTTTCTCAGGAGATCTTGTCTATTTCCCTTCCCAGAGGTAACTATATATGTTTTTCTTAAGGTTCACCTTGTTATTTATGTTCTCTGGGGTAGTGGGCTATAGGCTCATTATCCTTTGCTTTAGAGCTTTTGCTCACTTATGAGTGAGTACATACCATGCTCATCTTTCTGGGTCTGGGTTACCTCACTCTGGATGTTTTTTTCTAGTTCCAACCATTTGCATGCAAATTTCAAGATTTCTTTTTTTTTTTTACTGCTAAGTAGTATTCCATTGAGTAGATGTACCACATTTTTTTATCCATTTTTCATTCGAGGGGCAATCTGAATTATTTCTAAATTCTGACTATTACAAATAATGCCACCATGCACATAGCTGAACAAATGTCCTTATAGTATGATTCATCATCCTTTGAGTATATATATGCCCAAGAGTGGTATTGCTGGGTCTTGAGGTAGATTGATTCCTAGTTTTCTGAGAAACTGCCAAACTGATTCCCAAAGTAGTGACACAAGTTTGCATTCCCAATACCAATGGAGGAGTATTGGGAATGCAAACCTTACTCTGCATCCTCTCCAACATAAGCTTTTATTGGTGTTTTTGAGCTTAGTCATTCTTACTGGTGTAAGAAGTTATCTCAGAGTCCTTTTCATTTGCATTTTCCTGATGGCTGAGGATACTGAACATTTCTTTAAATATCTTTTGGCCATTTGAGATTCTTCTGTTGTGAATTCTCTGTTTAGATCTGTACTCCATTTTTAGTTGGATTATTTGGAATTTTGATATCTAGTTTCTTGAGTTCCTCATATATTTTGTATATCATTCCTCTTTCTGATGTGGGATTGGTGAAGATGTTTTCCCATTCAGTAGGCTGCCTTAAACTTTTGCTACTTGCAGATGATATGATAGTATATATAAGTGACGCCAAAAACTCTACCAGGGACCTCCTACAGCTGATCAATACCTTCAGTAATGTGGCAAAATACAAGATCAACTCAAAAAATCAATAGCCCTCCTATATACAAATGATAAAGAAGCTGAGAAAGAAATCAGAGACACATCACTATTCATAATAGACACAAATGACATAAAATATCCTGGGGTAAACATTAGCCAAAGAAATGAAAGACCTGTTTGACAAGAAGTTTAAGTCTTTGAAGAAAGAAGATGAGGAGGCTATCAGAAAATGGAAAGACCTCCCATGCTCTTGGATAGGAAGTATCAGCATAGTAAAAATGGCAATTCTACCAAAAACAATCTACAGATTCCATGCAATCCCCATCAAAATCCCAACACAATTCTTCGCAGACCTTGATAGAACAATATTGAATTTCATAGGGAAAAAAAGACAGATAGTCAAAACAATTCTGTACAATAAAGAAACTTCTGGAGGCATCATCATCCCTGACATCAAGCTCTACTATAGAGCTACAGTAAGGAAAACAGCTTGGTATTGGCATAAATACAGACAAGTAGACCAATGGAATAAAATCAATGATCTGGATATTAATTCACACATCTATGAACACATGATTTTCGACAAAGAAGCTAAAATCATGCAGTAGGGAAGAGAAGACAGCTTCAATAAATGGTGCTGGCATAACTGGATGCCATCATGCAGAAGAATGCAAATAGATTCATATCTATCCCCAAGCATAAAACTCAAGTCCAAATGTTTTTAAAGACACCAGTATAAATCTGACCACACTGAACCTGAGAGAAGAGAAAGAGGGAAGTAGCCTTCAAAGCACAGGCCCAAGAGACCACTTCCTAAATATAATACCATTAGCATAGACACTAAGAGAAACAATAGATAAGTGGGACCTCCTGAAATGGGAAGTTTCTGTAAAGTTAAGGACATATCAATAAAGATAACCTTTATGGAGCTAGTGGAAACTGTCTCAAGTGAGAAAGTGCCAAGTAATTAAAAAACCCAGATGTTTTGCATTACCTCATTAGGTAAGAAATTAATGAAAGGAATTGGTTATTAAGTTTTGTTTGTGACATAATTACGTTCTAGAAACACCCAAATTTGTAATCATAGGCATTAGAAAGGACAAAGCATTTGTTATAAAAATTGAAAGAAATATCAATTTTTCTAGCATTCCAATTTGCTACAGTATGGTTATGTAGGTCTCCATAGTCTCACTTACATAAACACAACACATATATCAGTGTCAAAATCAAATATGCCACATATTTGACAGTGTGTTTTCATAGTTGAAAGTGCTTAAAATAATTTTATTAATTCTGGCTTTCCTGAATATTAAGAAACAAATTTTAAAACAATGGAGCCAGATTTATACTTGATTTCCTTGACTCCTTAGAAGTGCTAAAATTTTTATCCTTATTTATTTTATTTAGGGTAGAAAGGAACAGATAGAGTAGTTTACTATAAAAAATCTTACCTTTATTAAACGTGATAGGCTTCTTCCTTATCTGTTCTGGTTCTTGGAAAGATGTTCTTCTGCTGTGACAAAAGTTATCACTGATTTACTATTCATATGGAAAACATTTGTTAAGTGTTCTAAATCCTCTGTTTTTGAATCCCTATCTGATACAGGATCTCACTGTGTAGCTCAACCGTCCTGAAACCTAGTATGTTGACCATGTAAGTCTTTTCCTCCTGAGTTCTGGGACTAAAGTCATGTGCAGACACCTGGCACAAACAACTTTGAATTCATTCTTCAGCAGATGATTATGATTGATAACTGCTGTCCATACCATATTTCTTCATGTAGAAGAAACGAAGAAATGACAAAAATTTGAATCTTTACCTCTTCACTATAACATACATATGCACACAGAAACAGCAAAAAAAACAAAAAAAAAAAAACAAAAAAAAAAAACAAAAAAAAACACACACATTTTTTATTTAGGTCTTTGTGCTTATTTTACACAACTGCCAACTGACTTAGGATAGCAACATAAATGAATGAACAAAACAGCAAATGGAATTGTTTTTAATGCTGAACTCACTTAGAATACCAAGTAAGCCCAACATGTGATTTTGTAAGATGTAGCCTTGAAATAATACAAATATCAAAAAATTATGAATCCCCACCTTGGGTATTAGTTGTTTTATGTTTTGGGATCATTTAATTTGCAGTATATTGGGAATTTCATAAATTGTAACAAATTTATATTGATACATAGCCCCATTTAATTAGGTAACATGATTGTCCTTGACTTTGGAAGTAATAAATGGGGACTGAAAACTAATTTGAACATCATGAAGAGGAATGGCCCTTCACTTCTACAAGTTTTTCTAGTTGACATAAAAGATAAAACCTTCTTTAAACACAGATGATGAAGAGTCATCACATGGTTTGACTCTTAAATCCAAAGAATATACCAGGTTTCAAAGAATTCACTACTGTGCAAAACAGACCACTTGTAGGTGCAAAAGGAAGTAGGCCCTTATCTGCAAAGGAATGAGGTCTACCACCACAACAGCAAAGATGCTGAATAAAATCTAAAGAGCCTGCTCATAAATTTCTGGTATGAGAGAAAGAAATTCTGGTGTCTTTCTATGTTTTGATGTGGTAATTAAGAATGGTACCATCTCAAGTCGTCTGCCAGATAAGAGAAGCAAATGACTGAGGTTGTCAACTCCCTGTGAATATCAAGATCATGTGGACTTCACAGAAGGGTTTGAATATGATGCTAGAGCCACGGCTCAGTAGGGAAGACAGCTTGCTGCTCTTGTAGAGGACTTCGGTTCATTTTAAGATCAAAGCACAGCGCCCAAGTGGGACAACTCATTAACTTCTGTAACTCGACAAGATATGATGCCCTCTACTGTACACCTCAGTTACCACATTCTTGGGTACAGAATAATAGACACAAAGTTTTTAAATAAATTAAGGTTTTGAATAAGTAGGGAGAGTTAGTTAGACAGCAATGAGAATAACAAACAATAGACTTTCATCTTCATACAGAGAGCTATTACTTTGGAAATAATGGCTAAACACATTACATGTAGATGGATACTGAAAAGAACTTTTCAGCCTTAAGAATGTATTCCATTGTCTGTGACATATGACTCTGTAAGTACAACCTGCTTCATAGCTAAACATTAACAGAATTCAGCACAAGTTTTGAAATGCAAAAAGAACAAAACTGCTTGTATATCCACTTTGAAAGCTCCAGCTAAAATGTGGAAGAAAATTATCTGTCATGGACTGCACAAACACCAAAGATTCTGGATAATTCTAGGATGACGGTGTCAAAGACACATCTCAGTTGGACATTTCAAGAGTCAAACAGATAGTTAGGAAGACCTATTTGTTGCCTATATATATGGACCATATATTTCAAAAGAAATGGCTAATGCTGTGGTCCTTAGAGACAGAGGTTATAAAATTTCTTACATAGTGGCTGTGACTGTACCCCCATGATTCAACACACATGTCGAGGACATCCGATGCCCTGAATTTAGTGACACACCCTGTCAAAAACAAAGAATACTGCAGTACAGCATACAGCTACATTGACCTTGCTTATCCTTCTGCTTGGTTGAAGATTCATAGCATCCACTATGTGCCATAGCAAAACTGTCTAAACCACACTCAACTCATGTAAGTGGGTCTAAATGACACGTGTGCTCACCCACTGAGTTACTCACTGGTCCCACATGGTTTTCTACACAATGTTGTTCATTAAACTCAGCGCTTACTCATTGGAAAGACTGCTGCCTGAAGAGCTCAAGAGTGTCTCCTGTGTCCTCCTTCCACGGTACAGGGATTATAGATACAGTTAGCAACAGCCATCTTTGGGGCATTCTATGGATTTGAACTTGTTTGGTAGAACTCTACCTACAAAACTCTAGCTCTAACCTAGATTTCTGAGATAATTTTTCTTTTCTTTTTTCTTTATTTTTTTTTGTTTGTTTTTGTTTTTCAAGACAGGATTTCTCTGTAACTTTGGAGCCTGTCCTGGAACTAGCTCTTGTAGACCAGGCTGGCTTCGAACTCACAGAGATCTGTCTATCTCTGCCTTTCGAATGCTGGGATTAAATGCATGTACCACCACCACCTGACTGCTAATTTTAATATCTTTACATGCACATTTTAATATTTTCTTTGTCAAAATTATCATACACTGTAGTCATATTATCATCATTTTTCTAAAATGCTCACTTCTTCATAAACCACTCTTGCTCCTCTTCAAGCTCCACCTTGAACTGGTTACTCATGCCCATCTTCCTCTATGTGAACAAAATGCTAATTCTACACTTATGCCATTCCATAGCTCCACTATACACACTATAATCTCCTAATTAGACTCTTGCATTCTAGTGAATAAGTAAGGTGACCTGCAGCTTTATAATTAAGAGTTTAAGTGAAAAAACCTCATTTCTGCCTTTTCCTGTATCCATATAAGTTACTGTTGTTTGTTTGAGCTTCACATCTAAGACTCTAAGGGTCTTAAAATCCTGAAATTCAAGATTCTTTTACCTGTCTTCAGAAGAAAATGAACACTTTGCTCTCAGAAATGGAAAAAAATCACAGGAAAAATATAAGCAAGAAAAAGGTAAAATTCTAAATAGAATAGAATTGTTAAATGAGAGAGCAAGTGAGAAAGGACAAAAACCCTGGAGAATCATAGGAAGTAGAGAAGTCAATGAAAAATGTCATCTAAGTAGATGCTAGCAACTATTCTTCACTTACCATAGAAACTCCTGGACAGAATTTGACTGATGTTTCTCAAATAAAATCGATCTCAGAAGTATAAGCTAACTTATCTCTGTATTCCCCAAACATTTTATTTTATTTTAAAATATGAAATCTTACCTAAATGGTGATATGTAATCAGTACTGCCATCCACTTCTAAAGAAAAGGGGAAATGTATTTAATAACAACTGTAGAAAAATATACCTTCATAATGGCAAAAATTACATTCGTTATACATTTTACTTGGGCAAAATTTGTGGTAAGGAGAATATTCGATAGTAGACATTGTTTTATTGGTAACCAATACATTGAGAACTCTTGTTAATATTTTGTTGAATCAATAAAATGCAAGAGAAGAAAACTCTATCAAAATTTATAGCTAAAAATAAACATCTGTGATATCTGATCCCAACTGAGTTGTGATTGGCAGAAAGTGGTATTTACTGGTATAAACTGACAGTGTCAGCAATAGGTGTTTTGTCATAGTTATTGTGGTGGTGGAGGTGGTGGAGGTGGTGGTGGATGTGGTGGTGGTGGTGATGGATGTGGAGATGGTGGAGGTAGAGATGGTAGTGATGGTGGTGGTGGTGATGGTGGAGGTGGTATTGACCAGTGGTGCTAGGAAGAGTTTTAAAAGATATTTATTTTTTAATATTCCAATAATTTTCCTTCTTGGTTAACTGAAATTATTCTTTTAGGACAGAGAGTCTGTCTACAAGATAGATGGATTTATGGTGACTCTTCTTCACAGCATGGCATGATACATGGTACAGAAAGAGACCAGAGACAAAGACCTTTGCAAAAGATTCCCATTTGTGAGCACAGCAAAGCTCAGGGTTCTCACACACCCCTAGCTACACACACATCTGGGAAAGATACTAAGAGGCTCCTGAGCTCTAGTTCTGCTCTCTCTGTTCTGCGTAGTGTAAGGAAGTTTAGGATCAGCTTCCATCACCTTCCATGACCAGAAATATTGGAAAGACATCTTAGTTCACAGCTGTGTTCCCTGTGCTACATGTACAGTGAAAGACAAGAAAAGCAACAACTCTGGGGACAGAGCAGCAAGCTCCTGGATGACTACTGTGTGGTACAAAAGTATCTTTATGTGCTTAAAACTATTCATTTACTCAAGTTATCACTAAATACCTCCATTGACTCTCCATAGAGGATACAAAAGAATTCTTTATTTCACCTCATTTAAGGTGTGTGAAAACCAAGTGAGAACTTCTCAGCATATCCCATGACCAAGATAAAGTACTTGAACCCTTCAAACGAATGTACTGGGACTGTGGTTTAGGGACAAAGCACATGCTGGGCACGCACGTGGGACTTCTTGATTCAATCCTCATGCATACAAATAAAATCCAACAGTTTTCATACAGAAATCATGCAAAAGAAACTCCCCGTGGTGTCGCAATTCTGACGCTGCTCATCTCATCACTGTGGGAAGAGGGCCATTTGGATTCATTTACAGATTTTGCTCCCTAGTGTGGTTTCCAAGATCAGACTGTGATGACAGCTGCTTGAAGCACAACTCATAGTTGCATTTTTAACAGAAGCAACAGAGACTCAGTAGGTGAGGACAGGGCCTTTGGAGCTGGGTGTCACAGAGCAGGGTCAGTAGAGGAGGACAGGGCCTTTGGAGCTGGGTGTCACAGAAGAGGGATCAGTGGAGGAGGACAGGGCAGTCGGTGCTGTGTGTACAAAGCAGGGCCATTTGTTCATTTTCCTCCTGCTGTAAGGAATTTCTGTGGAAATCATGTTTTGGAACATGGAAATGATGGGTAAGCATGTTCTATGATATTCATAAACAACATGAAATGAGGGGCTAGAAGTATGGTTAGAATGAGGACTGCTTGATTAGAATGCTCACAGAGCCCCATGTTCAACTCTTAGTACTGCCAAACACAAAAAGAGAGAAAAAGAAAATGCAAAGATTGTCTTTAACCATCTTTAGAGAATCTATTGTGATATATTATGACAACACAATCGCCTTTAAATGAGGGATGCATAAAAATAGCCATGAGAAGGTATGGAAAGCTATCTAAATAGACATTGTAGAAAGATGATCTAGTTATATATTAGACAACAGATTAATGAAAATGATTGAATATTATATATTATCTTGGGATGTATGCAAATTTTAGTAAACTATGCAATAATCTATAGACACAAAATATGAAGTATTTGTTATATAGACTGTAAGAGAATGGGCTGTAAAGATTTCATTACAAGCCAAATTTGCTGTAATGTATAGAGGATACGTACAATGGGCTAGCTTAGAACTCTTCTTGTGCATTGATAGCTTATATGTTAGTGCCCCAACATAAGTAAACCTAAAGTTTTCAGACAATATGTCTGGTATCTGAAATTTCTTAGAAATGATCTCTTCATTTATACTGTATTTACATACTTCATTCTGGGGGAGTTAAACTTTTACTCTTTTTTACAATGTATTTACTTAGGGTAAACCACTTACAGCGACAGTTCTCGACCTTCCCAGTGCTGCCACCTTTTAATATAGTTCTTCATGCTGCACTGACCCCAGCACTAACATTCTTTTGTTGCTACTTTAGAACTGTAATTTTACTACCGGTCTGAATTGTAATGTAAATTTCAATATGCAGGATGGTCTTTGGTGACCAAGAAAGGGGCATTTGACCTCCAAAAAGGTCACAACCCACAGTTTGAGAACCAGTGACTTAGAGGAATGTAGTATCAAAAGTCTTACCTGCGTTACTCTGTGCAGATGTTCGAAGCACTGATTTTGACTCTTTCCCAAGTGAAACTTCTCTGTGATGTAGTTAGAAAGTGATAATTATTTTAATATTCATATAAAAACATTTATAAAATTCTCTGAGTTCCCTATTCTTGCATTCCTATTATAACTTATATTAGACATTTATTTAAGAATAACTTTAAACTGTGTTTCGACACTTAACTATGAGTTCGATGCTCCCTCCCAAGAGATGCACTTGGTGGGACAGGAACCAACCGTGGCCTTTAAGCATCCATCACAGTGCCAGCACTCCCACAGGCCACCATATTTTTGACACCATACATGCGTTACTGATTTTGTAACTTACCTGTTTTCTAGCAGATGCCAAACCATCAGAAATGTTGCTCTGTGACATTGAGTCACAGCCCATTCCAAAACTCACAGGAGGGGAATGCAGTTGCTCCATCCTTACTCTTTTGCAGCTGTGGCTAAGCTCAAGATTCCTGAAGTGTAATCTCCAGGTTTTCCCTGCTTCCATGTTGGACTTCACCCCTGTTGTGTGGACCTGGTCTACAGAACCATGTCCAATGGCCACCGCTGACGGATCCCAGCAAAGCTGTGGAACTTGAGTATTGGTTCTTTGTTCTCACCCTGGATAATTGTTCCTAACCATATCAGCTGTTCCAGGAGTTTGGGTACATGGTACACTAACACAACATCAAAACAATTCAGATAGGATTGGAACAAAAGTATCCCACGTGATTATAGCATTTAATTGTTATGATAGATAATCTAATGTATTTGACTATTCAAAAGCCACTTTGCAACAATGTGTGATCAAAGAGATAAGATGACTGCTTAAATGCACTTATGTTAAATAAAGCATTTTAAAAGAAAATAGATAAAAAGAGAGTGGAAGTACTACAAGTGATTATAAATTTCATTGTTAATAAGAATTAAACCAAGTCAATAGTTTTCAAAATAGTAAATATTAATGTGAAGTTGCCTATATTAACATAAAACCACTAGTAAAATCAGATTATTAACAAACTCAGTCCTGGTAGAGTATACTGTTCTTTCTTTGTGGTCTGAACGGATCTTTATCCAGCCAATGCTTCACATGTGCTGGGCCATCTAACCATGTGGCTTCAAGCTTAAGCCAACCTTCCTATCATTTCGTATTCCTGACTTCAGCAGTTGTTGCCCTCAGAACAGCACTGAAATTGTAGGTAGAAAGAACCGTACCTGTTGGGCTCAGCCACTGGGTCCACAGTTGCTCTCCTCTGTTTTAAAAACTTTGCCATCTGCAATGAAGTCCTATAAATTGAAAGAATATTTTAGGAAATCACAGAATACTATGCCAGAGTACATTATATTGTAAAAACTAGATAGTATGTAATTCATTTCCTTCCCAAATAAGAGCAGCACCTGGGATTTCCTTCTTTCTTTCTCTACTCAAGTGTTCATTTGCAGGACTAGGGACATAGTGCATGGCTACTCCATTCAAGCAAGTGCTTTATCAGGAGCTGCATGCTTGAGCAGAGTGGCCTGTCTGAGCAAGAAGACAACAGTCAGTAGGTTCAACTCAGCTTGGATTCACATCCTACTCTAATTGCTAATTCTTTGGCTTTCTATGAGCTCCATTACTCAATTTTCTCATCCCTGTGAGGAGGATGGAACAGTAGCTGTCTTACACAGTGCTACTGTGAGTCTTCAGTCTGCACAAAGCATGTGCAAGTGTTCCTAGCCCTGGCAGCTCAGTGGTTCATGGATAATGATGATGATTACTCTTCCTGCTGCTATCAAAGATAGAATTTCAATGAAGAGAAAGAGCAGAGTTCTACCTACTGCACACGTGCAAATTTTCATTCAAATCAGCTTACATTTTAAGAATTATATTGCCCACGCTAGCCTTGAATTTTGTAATTCCCCAATTCATCCTCACTGTAAGTAGGGCTGTAGGCCAGTGTTACATTATTCACATTTCAGCATCTCTGACCTGGGGATGTCACTTACAACTCATGATATCATAGGCTGGAAAGTTACTTCAGTGGGAGTTCAGGTTCCAAAGAGGAAATGTGGAGTCAGTGTTAGGTAGGACGTGGAGGGAGACAGATAAGCTCTGAGCGGGAGTTTGAATAGCTGCCAGTGTGCTGACAGAAAAAGAATACATCTTTTAAACTCTATAGTTGCACACAGAATTAAATGGGAGAAAGGAGGCATGTGAGTGAAGAGTCCAAGAATAAGAATATAGAAATGTGGATTCCAGAAATAAGAACGTAGAAAGAAAGAAACACAAAGTTGTAAGCTTAGGAGAATGAGAGCAAACTGTCAGCAGCTTTCTGAGCAGCTTACAGATTAACAGTGGGGTTACTTTGCTTTACAACCAATATCTCTGTCTGCAAGGCTGAAGGTCAGCTTTTTGATAACTGCCCCGCCCAGCCACTCATGACCAGCAACTGATGTGAACTGAGTTAACCTTTAAATGATGGGGTATACCTGACTCTTTGGTTGTGAATTTTCCCATACCCTTCCCTGCTATATGAAACTGGCACTTTGATAACCACCATCAGGGAGCACCGGGGAAACAATGGACTAAATACAAACACTAGTGTAACTCAAAAACTCTGTTAATAGAAATTGTAAAAAACAAACAAGCAAGCAAACAAACAAACAAAACCCCAAAGCTAATTTGTATCTGAGTTTTACCTTGAGATTATAAAAATTCCTTTCTTATTCCTAATGATTGTTGCTTCTTGCTATAAAAAGGGGTATTTCCTACATTGCTGGTGGGAATGCAGGCTGGTAAAGCCCCTTTGGATGTCAGTGTAGCGATTTCTCAGAAAATTAGGAAACGACCTTCCTCAAGATTCAGTAATACCACTTTTGGGTATATATCAAAGGATGCTCAATCCTGTCACAAGGACATGTGCTCAGCTATGTTCACAGCAACATTGTGTGTCATAGCCATAATCTGGAAACAACCTAAATGCCCCTCGACTGAAGAATGGATAAGGAAAATGTGGTACATTTACACAATGGAGTACTACAGAGCAGAAAAAATAACGACATCTTGAATTTTGCAGGAAAATGGATGGAGCTATAAAACATCATTTTCAGTGAGATAACACAAACCCAGACCCAGAAAGACAATTATCACATGTACTATCTCATAAGTGGATTTAAACATTAAAAAAAAAGAAAAGCAGCTCACAATCACAATCTCAGAGAACCTAGACAACAATGATGACTGTAGGAGAGACATACATAGATATAATCTACCTGGGAAGTTGAAAAAGACAAGATCTTCTGAGTAAATTGGGAGCATGGGGGCCTTGAGAGAGGGTTGAAGGGGGGGGAGGGGAGCAGAGGAAAATGTAGAGCTCAATAAAATTCAATAAAAATGGGTGGAGTTCAGAAACCGTCCTTGATCACAGCCTTACAAGTTCAACTTTGGCTATAGTCTCTGTTAGATGATAAGCTTTTTTAAAAAATTATTTATTCATTTATTTATTTTTTATTTTTCCATTCAAAAATTTCCACTTCCCCCCTTCTCTCATTCCCCCACTCATCCTCTTCCCTCACCCTCCAGTCTTAAGAGAGGGCAGGGAACCTTGCCCTGTGGGAAGTCCAAGGCCCTCCTCTCTACATTCAGGCCTAGGAAACTGTACATCCAGACTAGGGTCCCAAAAAGCCAGTACATGCAGTAGAAACAAGTCCCAGTGCCTTTATCAATGGCTTCTCAGTCAGCCCCCATTGTCAGCCACATTCAGAGAGTCCAGTTTGATCACATGCTCGTTCAGTCCCAGTCCAGCTGAATTTGGTGAGCTCCCATTAGATCAGGCACACTGTCTCAATGGGTGGACCAACCCCACATGGTCCTGACTTCTTTGGTCATTTTCTTCTTCCTTCTTCTGCTTTTCAACTGGACCTTGGGAGCTCACACCAGTGCTCTATCTCGATCTCCATCCATCACTGGATGAAGATTCTATGGTGATATTTGAAATTTGTGATAGTGGGGCAAGGCCAGTTCAGACACCCTCTCCTCTGCTGCTCAAAGTCCTAGCTGGGGACATCCCTGTGGACATCTGGGATCCCCTCCAGAGCCAAATCTATGGCAACCTTAAAATGGCTCCCTTAATGTAGATATTTTCTTCCCTGCTCCTGTATCTGCCCTTCCTCCATCTCAGCCCTCTCACTCCCACAAGCTCTCCCCAATCCTTCTTTTCTGCCTTCTCTCTCCCCCTCTCCCCTTCCCCCAACCTCACTCCCACATCTATTACTACCCCCATGCTCCCAACTTTTGCCTAGCATTCTTGTCTCCTTCCAATTTCCAGGAGTATTTATATAATTATTTTCCTTTGGGTTCACCTTGTTATTTGGCTTCTCTACACTTGTGAACTATAGCCTCAATGTCCTTTGTTTATGGCTAGAGTCCACTAATGAGTGAGTACATACCATATTCATAATTTGGGTCTGGGTTATCTCACTCAGGATAGTGTTTTCTATTTCCATCCATTTTCATGCAAAGTTCAAGATGACATTGTTTTTTACCACTGAGTAGTACTCTAATGTGTATATATTCCACACTTTCTTTATCCATTTTTCCATTGAGGGGTATCTAGGTTGTTTAAAGGTTCTGGCTATTACAAATAATGCTGCTATGAACATAGTTGAACAAATGCTTTTGTAATATGATAGGGCATTTCTTGGGTATATTCCCAAGAGTGGTATCGCTGGATCCTGAGGTAGGTTGATTCCCAGTTTCCTGAGAAACTGCCACAGTGATTTCCAAAGTGGTTGCACAAGTTTACATTCCCACCAAAAATGGATGAGTGTTCCCCTTACTCCACAATCTCTCCAGCATAGGATAATATTGGTGTTTTTGATTTTAGCTATTCTGACAGATGTAAGATGCTATCTCAAAGTTGTTTTGATTTGCATTTCCCTTATCACTAAAGAAGTTGAACATGACTTTAAGTATCTTTTGGCCATTTGAACTTCTATTGAGAATTCTCTGTTCAGTTCAGTACCCCATTCTTTAATTGGGTTACTTAGAATTTTAATGTCTAGTTTCTTGAGTTCTTTATATATTTGGAGATCATGCCTTTGTCTGATGCAGGGTTGGTGAAGATCTTCTCCCATTCATTAGAATGCCTTTTTGTCTTAATGACTGTGTCCTTTGCTTTAAGAAGCTTCTCAATTTCAGAAGGTCCCATTTATTTATTGTTGCTCTCATTGTCTGTGCTACCGGGGTTATACGTAGGAAGTGGTCTCCTGTGCCCATGTGTTGCAGACTACTTCCCCCTTTCTCTTCTATCAGGTTCAGTGTGGTTAGATTTATATTGAGGTCTTTAATCAATTTGGACTTGAGTTTTGTGCATGGTGATAGATATGGATTTATTTTCATTCTTCTCCAGGTTGAGATCAGGTTATGCCAGCACCATTTGTTAAAAATGCTTTCTTTTAATGAAGATGATAAGCTTTTTACCCCATGAAGATTTATTTTTTTTCAATCCCCCCCCCCCCAGAATTCTATTCTGGTAAAATTTAAAATTCTTTCTGAGAATAAAGTTTGCTTCTGTTTTAATAGACTTTGGTGGCATGTCCCCCAACTTTGCATGGCCCCCATGGACACAACATGAGCTGGGGTTGAGAAAACACTGACCTTGACAATAAGCACCAGTCATATGTTAAAGAGAGGGCCCCAAGTTCTCCTGATAGATATAGTCCCCCTTTTTAGCAAACAGGAACTTTCTTCAAGTCTCTGGGGAAAAGATATTTTACCCAAATTGATGTATGAAGCAAGTTGGTGTAGCTATCCTGATATCTAACAAAACAAACTTCAAAGTAAAATTAGTCAAAAAAGATGGAGAAGGACATTTCACATTCATCACAGGAAGAAAATCTATCAAGATGAAGTCTCAATTCTGAACATTTATACCCAAATACAAGTGCACCCACATTTGTAAAAGAATATTACTGACGTTTACATCACACATCAAACCATAAACATTGATAGGGCAGACTTCAGCACCCCACTCTCACCAGTGGACAGATCTGCCAGACACCAACTTAATGGAAGATTAAGGGAAGTAACAGATGTTATCACTCAAATGGGCTTAACAGTTATCTACAGAATCTTTTTTTAGCCTTAATGTTGATGTCGTATGGTAAAATCTATCTCATGATACAATTTTTTGCAATATATAATTTAGTACTAAATACATGTATAGTAAGGGTTAGAGATGGCTTGATGGTAGGAACACTAACTTTTCTTACAGAGGATTTGGGTTTGATTCTTACCACCCACTTGGCAGTCCACATCCGTTCATAACTCCAGCGGATCCAATGCCCCTCTCTGACACACGTGGTGCAAATAAAAATTGCACACAAGCACAACACTCATATACAGAACTCTAAAAAGTCTTTATATACTTAATAAATTAAATTAAATGTATATGGTCTTACTAGCTAAATCACTTTTAAAATGCTCTAAAAGAGGCAATGTAAAAGGTTTCAAGATCCCACTGTTTGGCTTCCCATAGAGAAAGACCAAAAGCAAGACCCTTCCAAGGTGTGTGGACTCCAGATGCTTAAGGAGCTAAGGCAGGTAGAAAATGACTCAGTGAAAGCAGAAGCAAAGCCTTTCTTCTTCCCTCCCTTAGGAAGGCACCCTGGAAGGTAGAGCTTCTCCCTGACTGGCCTGCCTGGCCCCACCCCTCCTGCCCATCTCCCAGCACAGGCTCTCTCACCTTCTCCTCCTGCCTTGATTATCCACGGGGTATATACTGGGCATGATAAAGCGCTCCACTGTAGACAAGTCACCCGTGGCGGCCGCCCTTTGGAGCTGTTCCTCAGGTATATACGGGATGAAGGATTTAGGACATGGCTGGATTTTGTCCTCAAGGCACCCAGAGCCCAGGCAGAAGGCCCTCATGCGGGCATACCAGTGCCTGCCCTGAAGGTTTTTGTGTCTGCGCATCATGAATGGTTCAGTGTCTTCCTGAACGGTTCAGACCCAGGGCCGCCAAGGCCCTCCCTACCCTCCCTATCCCCCTGCCTTTGCCACCCACTTCCCTCCAAACCCCACACTGAAACTTAGAAACGCAAACAAGTTATCGCAACCGCGCCACAGGAGTGTCCTGCCAGGGCAGATCCGTGGTTCAGTTTGAATGGAATCCCTGTCTCCTAGCGACGAGGATGCATGCATGCTAACGAGTGCAGACACTCACAACGGAATGGAATGCACGTGTCTGGCTCAGACTCCAGAAACAGGAAACTGGCCTGCCTTGCACAGCTCACCTGCAAACCCCTGCCAATTGCAGCTCTGAAACTGACCTACCTGTCTGACCTGCAAAGGCCAAACACTGACGGGAACTGTGTGTTGGTTCAGATCCTTCTCGGCCCTGCTGTGCTCATTCATGCGAGATTCCCTCTCCTCAGGCCCTGTGCCTGGAACCTGTGAGAGGTCCTGATGGATGGACCCATTATTCAGACCACTTGTTTTCTATTCTTGGAATCTTTTTAGCATTTTGTAGGCATTGCTCCCCAGTCTTTCATTTCATTCCGCTCATACCCAAAAGCTAAAATGTGTCTGGGCCACTTTTTTGTTGTATTTGCTTGGATTCATAGAAAGACAAAGAAAACAAGAATGTGTTTTTGCTCTTTGTAATCTTTTCTAGTGCTTAGTTAAAAATTCCTTTTCCTCATCTCTTGGCTGTATCCACAATTTTTAAAATTCTGCAAGCACAGACCATTAGGAAGGCTGTGACACTTCTGCCCTAAGATTCGCCCTCAATGTTTTCCTTCTTTGGGGATGATATTTAGAATGATGTTTCAAAATTAAATAGTGTCTAAAAGTGACTTATGAGAGAGTACATATGGTATTTGTCTTTCTGGGTCTAGGTTACCTCACTCAATATAAAGAAAACCACCCTACAATTCACAATCCCAGAGAACCGAGACAAAAATGAGGACCCTAAGAGAGACATGCGTGAATCTAATCTACATGGGAAGTAGAAAAAGACAAGATCTCCTGAGTAAATTGGGAACATGGGGATCATGTGTGGTTTGAAGGGGTGGGGAGAGGCAGGAAGGAGAGTAGAGAAAAATGTATAACACAAAAAAAATCAATAAGAACTAGACAGTGTACAGAAACACAATTGATATATCTGCCTTGATTTCGTATCCTACAGCACTGCTGAATAAGGTTCTTAAGAGCAGGTTCAAAGTCCAATCTCCCAGATCCTCTGCAGGGGTGGCCCAAAGTGGAAGAGAGGGAAATGATCCTGTTGTCTTGGAGTTTACTAAGCACAACTCCTGGAAACTGCAGCTCTTAGCTTTAACTCTGTCCCACAAGAGTGGGGCTTGGGGACATTGATGTTCTGCATCTAACTTTGAAAAGGAACTTTCCATTAAACAAGGGGGTTGTTCTTATTTTTAGGGGTTTCTCAGGGGATAGGTGCTCTAAGGTAATAGATGGATGTTCTGTGAGAGATCGGTGATTTGGAGTCCCTGATGTTGGGACAGAGTAGATAAGGGTGAGGCCACAACTCAAGTCCCCTAGACCTGGCCACCTGGTCTGTGTGTACTGTGGAGAGAGATGGAGGCAGCCTCATCAGCACTCTGCTCTTCACAGCTGAAGAGATCTGGGCTGCAGGGAAGCAAGGCAGGGTTAAATAGATGCCACATCTGCTATCTTTAAACAGCTGTGTCTCTAAGCATCAGCACCATGATCAGCAGCCTGACTAATAAGATTTTTACCTTGTTGAGGGGCAAAGCCTGTGAGAGCTTCCCTGACCCCAATATTATTAATGTCTGCCCAAAGTCTGCTTGTTATCAAGTCAGTATAGGTAAGGTTTTTCTAATGATGCTCAGTGATTGGCTGAGTCATGGGAGCCTCTGTGCTGGGTCCTTCGCGCGCTGGGGGAGGGGTGGCACCGGAGCCCTGGACTATTCAGCTTGCGAAGATTAGAGTTAAAGAGCAAAGATGAACTTTTAGTGACTTGTTAACTCACTGTGGAGCTCGAGAGTTACAAATGATTTTTGCTGACAGGGGTGTCTTCTTTTTTGCTGCATTTCATGGGTCAGTGATATGATCTCTCTGTATATAAACTAAACTTAACATGCATGATAATTGTGTCCTCCTGTGGCATATTACTTGGATATTCATTTCACTTTCTTGAAAGATGGGTTCATTTATCCCATGGTAGTACCAATTCCCTGTGATGCTGTCAGGAAAGCTTCAGCTCCTGCCTCTTTCTCCAGAATTTTGGGTTATAAGTATGTAATCACACACAAAGCTAGCTTGGCATGTGTTGTTTTTATTTATTTATTATATGTACAACATTTCTTCCATGTATGCTTGCATGCCAGAAGAGGGCACCAGATCTCATTACAGATGGTTGTGAGCCACCATGTGATTGCTGGGAATTGAACTCAGGACCTCTGGAAGAACAGTCAGTGTCCTTAACCTCTGAGCCATCTCTCCAGCCTGGCATGTGTTGTTTTTATTTTAGATTTTTTTTTTTTTTTTTTTTTAGATTTCTAATTACTTTTTTGTTTTGTGGGGTTTCTGTTTTTGTTTGGTTTGGTTTGGTTTGGAGGTGAGGAATTGGTTTTGGTTGTTTTTGAGACAGGGTGGTACTGGCTGTCCTGAATCTTGCTTTGTAAACCAGGTTGACCTCAAACTCACAGAGATTACTCTGTATCTGTCTGCCGAGTGCTGGAATTAAAGGTGTGCACCACCACACTCATTTAGTTTTTAATTACATTCCTATTCAGTGTGTGTGCACAAGGACAGGTATGTGTGTCTGTCTATATGGACATGTCTGTGCCATAGAGAGGAGAGAGGACAATTTGCAGGAGTCAGTTCTTGGCGTCCAAGGTGTAAATTCTGGCAATAGATTCAGGAGGTCAGGGCTGGCCACAGGTGTCTCTACACTGCGCCTCACACCAACCCCTGTTATGTTTTTATTTATGGTTCAAACTGTGCAACCTTAGAGATAGAGACAGAGGGAGAGCTGTCTTTGGTGTGCCATAGAGGAAATTCTAGATTCCTGGAGAATGTTGGGCTATAGGCCTCAACTAATGTGACCAGCTGTGGACTAAAGATGTTCTATGTTCTTGCATCTCTAGCAATTGATAATTATTATCTTATCAACTATAATCCTCCAAAGTACCCTCAGGAAGCATCCTGTGATCTATTAAGTCCTTAGCACTTCTGTAGAAATAACAGCTCCATTGCCCATCCAGATCCTATAATGTCCTTTGTAAGACAATGAAGTGCACCATTGGACTTGTGGTGGGCTGGGTGTTCCTTGAGTTCTGAGGCACGGCCATCTCTCCATTGGGCATGAGTGCACAGTGCACTGTGCACACTAAAGGCTCCGGGCAAGGAGGAAGCACAGGAAGTGCCTATTGGATTACAAAAAGACAGCATTGCCAACCCTGCCAGGCAGGCAGAGGCAAATTCTGCTTAAAAGCAAAATTCTCCTGCATAGGCCTGCACCTGGCTGAGTTAGGCATGGGACTGGTTGTAGGTCTCATTCAGGACTTTCCAACCAATCAGGGCCTCAATCAGAAGTTCTGAAGGGAGTAAGAGTCAGGCTCTTCCCAGCTGCCCTGCTGAGGGCCTCCTGGATGCTGAAGGCCAAATAGGGTCACCGCTGCCCCTTGCTGTGCGGCCAGCTTGGCAGCTTCTCCTTGGTGAGCATGGGACCGTTGTCCCCAGACAGCGGGGAGCAATTAGCTGAGCCATGGGATCCTGTGTGCTGGGTCCTTCCCGTGCTGGGGGAGGGATGGCACCAGAGTCCTGGACTATTCAGCTTCGTGCGAAGATTAGAGTTAAAGAGCAAAGTCCCAAGCACCAGGCAGGTGATGGAGGGCAGGCAGCTGGTAGGAGAGCTGCATTGACCCAGAGACTGTAGGGCTGCATGCTGGGGAATCAAGAATGCCAGTCCGGGCGGGTTCGCTGACGCCTTGAGGACGTCTGCGGACCCCACTCCCTAGCACTCTTCTGTGCATGGACTGTGACAGCTTTCATCTTTTGTCCCCAATTGCTGCACTGCATGCATCCAGCGGCTGTTCTAGGAGAGAGACTGCCCTGGATGGAGCCAAGGTCGAAAAAGAAGAGAAACGTGCAGCCACCGTCAAGGGTCGGTAGAGTGGAGGATCCCTGCTGTGAGACAGGTGTGAGGTCATGGGACAACTTTATGAAATGATTGCTCTCCTTCTGTGATTCACGGACAGACCTCAGGTTGTCTGGCTTGTGTTGCAAGGGCTCCTATGTACCAGCTGAGCCATGTCGCAGTTAGTAAGCTTTCTTTTTCTTCACAAGCTTCTCCTCCTCCCCGTTCCTTTTCTTCGTTTTTAAATTGTTGTGATCCAACTGCCCTCACTCCCCCTGACAGCGGAACTTCCTTGTGGTCTGTAATTGACAAGGATGTTTGTGTTCTTTCTGGCTGGTGGGTCTCCACGGAAGGAATAGAGGTAAAAAAGGTTGCTGGGCAAAATAAAGGTTGCTGTTCTTCCACCTGAAAAGAAGCCTCAGTGTCTCAATCCCGGCACCCCCGCCAGTCTTGGCTATCCAGGCTGCACTGGCCACAGCATTAAATAATCCCCCCCCCCCGAAGCTAGACATTGAATGCAGGAGCTTGAGCATGCTGGATAAATGTGCACTCCTTAGGCCCATCTGCAGCTCTATCCTACCCTAATGATAATTGCTTTAATGTTAGTTATTGAACTGTGAACCATGAATCCCTTTAGTCTGCTTTGCTCTTTCCCATGGCTGTTCCTGTATTCTAAAGGCCTTGCAATTCCATTGATTTCTGAAGCAATTTTCAAATCTGATGAGGTTGGCCACTTGGGTTCCTTAAATATGATCTTGAGTGTATAGATCATATAAATTTATTATCGGATTACTAATAGGTTTGTAACCCATTAACACGAGGTGATTTTTATTTTACTTAAAACTTTAGCTTTTTGTAGTGCAAGATACCTCAGTTGGTGGGGGTGCTTTCTGCCAGTCATGGAGAACTAGATGTGAGCCCGTGAAATTCAGGCGGTGGAAGAAGAGAAACGAGCTTCATAAGTTGTTTTTTTGTTCTCCTGTCTTTTGATTGCTATTAGTGACCATGGGACTGGTATGGACACATAAATATACAAACAGAAATAAGAAAAAATAGATGATGATAGATAGATAGATAGATAGATGATAGATAGATAATCAGGCTCTTTTAAACAAGCTTTTATTGTTTTCAGCTATAACTTATTCTATTTTGTTTAATTTAGTTTTATGTATTTATTTTGGGGGGATAAATGGATTTGTTTTCTTAATTGGATTTTCAAGTATTATATCGTGGGTGTATAGAAGTGTAATTGAGTTTTGTACATTTTGTTTCTCAATATTGGTCCTCGTCCTGGTTGCCTTGATGTTAAATTCCTACCATCTGTGCTCATGGGATGCATTTTCAGTTCCTTTGCTTCAAATCACCATTTGGAATTATTTGGAGTCCAAAACACTACTTTGATGCATGAGGAAGGAAAGAGGCAGACATTTTCAAGTACCTCACACGAGCGTCTGTGGGTACCAGTGACCCATGGAGGTGGGCCTTGCAGCTTGATTGCACTTGAAGCTGTGCTCTATTTGATTTTATAAAGGAAAGTGACTTTCATTCTATGGGAAGGTTTTCAGGTAGACTCAGTCTCATGGATTAGTACAAGGAGATGAGCCCAAAGCTGAGGTGGGCTTTGGCCTGGCAGTCAGTGACGCACTTGATGGTCTGCCCTAGTGGTACAGCACTGAGAACACGGAACAAGCCTTTGAATCTCACAAGAGTGTGCACAGAGCAAGGATACATCTCAGAGGACTGAACAAGGTTGATACAAGTTATAATTTTGTGAGTGATATGGAATTTATTTAGTAATTTTTTTAAAAAATAAAATATATGATAAAACAAAACCCATCAGATGAAGGTCAATCAAGGCAGTGTTGTCAAGGATTCTCCAGCTTAGGTTTTGGCAGAAAGGTGGCAGGCAAGATTTAAAATTTGAAAAGTTTTTGTTTTAGATTTATTTGTTTCGAATTCCTTTTATTTTAATTTTTTTATGTTGACAAGAAGGAATAAAATCATCTTTATTGAGAGATTATATGTAGAAAATGAAATTATCAGCAAAAACCATTCTAAACTAATAAATGGTGATAAGCAAGACTGCAGGACAAAAGTTAATACTTTAAGACTAAGTTGCTTCCCTATACACTGGCACTTAAAAAGTAGAACTTGTAATTGAAAAATGCGTATTACTATTAATATTAGCAGCTACTAAAAATGAAATATTTGAGTATAATTCTACTATACACACACACACACACACACACACAGGACAGTGATGGCAAAAATCATTGAAGCAAATTCAATAATCTGATCAGCTAAGACCATGAGGCCATCAGAAATGTAAACTGTTGGAAGAATGGAAATTTGAATGCCTCCAGATGGATAGTGGATTTAAACAAACATTTTCTGCTTTTCATAATGATTACTTAAGATAAGTCAGTGGTTTTAAAATACTGAAAGTTGTATTAGAGTCTAAAGTTAGCACTTTGAGTTGTTAACTCTCAGACACCTTGTAATAAAATATATTTTATTATGTGACAATGTTAAATGACTTTCTGATAATGTTTACTAATTTTTTTTAGCAAGCTTTGGATAACAGGCCTGTTGTTCTGGTGAAGAAAATCGACACCTCCCCTAGGCAGCACAGCGGAGTTGACCCTGTTGGTGGGGATGACGTTCAACAAGCCCTGAGAAGACGAGTGTGGGAGAACTGGCCTTCCTACCTGTCCGTCATGCTGTGGCATGGCTGGGGGAGAGACGCCCCCTTGCCTCTTCCCCCCTGCAGCAGATGGGAGACCTGATGTGGGCAGAGAGTGGGGAGACGGTCCTGCCCCTCCCTGGCTGTGACACTTAGACGAGCAGGCCCTGAACCTTGCCAGGGAAGCACAACAGAGCTGGCCCTGCTGGTGTCTGGGGGTGGAGGAGCCAGGCCTGAGGGCATGAATGCAGAACTAGCCTTGTTCCTTGCTGCCTGTGGCATTGGGTGAGCTAGTTTGGATGAAACCTGGTGGTGAGAAAGAGGGAGAGCTAGTGGGTTGACCAACCCAGTTACCACTCAGGCCCAGAACCAGGTGTATGAGTTGGCTCACCCCAACATCCACCCAACCTGTGAACTTCCGGGACATATGTAGGGGCTGTTCCTGCAGATACAAAGCTGTAGGATATTCATGGCACAGAGCACCAACAAACTATCTAGGAGGAGTCCCAATGAGGGCTAGTATTGATAATGTATCAGAAACCAGAGACCTTGAGCCAGACCAAAGACTCGTTGCAATGAACACTTGCAAGTAAAGATGCCTGGAAAAAAGGGTAGACTCACTGGGTCACACTGCAGCTTCCATGATGACATTTTTTTCCTTTTAAGTTCTATTTTATTTTATTTGTGGGGGAGGTTCCCAGGGCAGAGCTCTAATATGAAGGAATGGGGAGATAAATGGGAGAGGGAAGCATGTTGTGAAATCCACAAAGAATCAATGAAAAGTTAAGAAAAGAAAAGAAAATTGACACAGCCAAAAATAATGAACTTTAATTTTCCTCCTTCTGTCCCTCCGGTTGTTTCTCTTTGACAGTCAGATTGTCCTTCCTTTCTCTGGAGAGTCGGGGGTCTGCGGTGAGAACTCTGTGGAGCTGGGATGTTGGCTGTTGAGCCCATGGCCCTCTGTCTCATCATCTGTCTGTGCCATTTCCTAATCTCTTTACAGCAAGATTCCTGCTCCCAGGTTTAGCAATAATGCACAGGGAAGAGCAGCTTGTGCTAGAGGAAGGGTCAGTTCACATCTGTGTGACAGTCACAAGGAGGGTCTGTCTTCTTCATGTGACAGCAAACCCACAGTCACAAGGAGTGAGAGGCTGTCTTCTTCATGTGACAGCCAACTCGTAATCACCAGCAGCCAGGGTCTGTCTTCTTCTCTCAAAAGAGGGTCCAGTTCACAGCCTCACACAACTTCAAACCCATAGTCACATGGACCAAGGGCCTGTCTTACACCTTCCAGGACTTCTTTTCTCCTTCAAGATTGCCCAAGACGAGAATCTTTACTCTAGTTTTGAAAATTACCTTTAGAAGATAGTGTGGTGGTTTGAATTAGAATGGCCCCCATAGGCTCCTATGTTTGAATGCTTGTCTTCATTTGGTGGAACTGTTTGGAAAAGATTAGAATGTGTAGCCTTGCTGGAGGAGGTGTGTTACTGGGAGTGGGCTTTGGGGTTTCAAAAGCCCATACCATTCCCAGCTCTAATCTCCTCTCCATCTCTGCCTTGGGCTTGAGGATCAGACATAAGCTCTCAGCTATTGCTCAAGCACTGTTTGCCTGTCTGTTGCCGTGTTCCCTGCCATGACGGTGATGGACTCTAACCATGGAAACCTGTGACCTACCAAATTAAATATTTTCTTTTATAAATTGACTTGGTCATGGTGTTTTGTCAGAGAAATAAAGTAGTAACTAAGGAAGACAGGAAGTATTTATTTTAAGACATTTGAATCCACAAGTAAAACAAGCTGTGTATTTTATCTCTCCACATGTGCACACATGTGGATGCATGTGTATGTGCGTGTTTCCTTGAAACAAATGACTCCAGAACTGAGTTTCCCAAAACAATATATACTTATAATGATCTCATAGTTCAAGTGCCTCAGACTTGGGGTCTCTTATAAGATGCTATCAAAGTTTGTGACTCGATTGAAAGATATTCCTTGGCTTTGGAAGGACTCAGAAATCCTTTTCCATTTTCAACCATGAGGTTTGAATTCTCAGTGACTGTTGACCAGAGATGTCTGTTTCTTGCCTCTGGGCCTCTTCCACAGAAGCACAGTGTTTCTACCAGAAGCTGGGCTATATAGGAATTAAGAGATGGATGAGAAACAGCAGGATGGAAGCCATGGCTCCCCTATCTAATCTCAGAAGTGACATTCAATCACTTTGCCATGCTTTATTTAAAAGAAATGAATTAAAAGATCCAGCACACATCCAAGGAGAAGAGATTGCACAAGGGCCTGAAAACCAGAGACAGAGAAGTGTGTGTGTGTGTGTGTGTGTGATCACACGCATGTGCGCAGACACACATGCATGCACTCACACCTTCTTCTTTTACTGGAGAGGAACAATGTATCAATTCTTTTATAGAATCTTGCATACTGAGTGGTCTCTTTAGTTTAGAAAAATCTCTTCCTGCTGTTTTTATACATTTTTCACGTTTCTTGGAAGTTATCTGACTCATGTAGCTCTCAGGGTAATTTTGATCAATGCTTTGTATAGCAGAAGCAACCCCAAGTCACTGTGTTTTCCTAAATTCTATTTGTATTTAAATTGAGTGGTTTACTCTCCAATCCCAGCTGAGCCCTGTGTCTATTAACACAGCATATCATGCAAACACTTAGCTGTGTCTCCCAGATTGTCCTACTCAAACAATATCCTCAATGTCCTGATCATCAGTTGATAATCTTGTCTGTAGAAAGGCTCAGAGGGCTAGTGCTGGTCTCTGGGGTAAAGTCTAGGTGTCCAGCTCTGTCCCTGCCTGGGCACAGCAGGGAACTTAACTTTCAGATCTTAGCAGTACACTTAAGCAAAGACTTGCTCTTTCAGCCAGCGCCTGCAGAAGTCTACAGTGCCGCCTGCTGGAAGGAAATTTTATTTCATAATACTTGCAAACTCAAAAAAAAAAAAAAAGAAAAGAAAAAGAAAAAAAGAAAGAAAGAAAGAAAGACAATCAGTTTCTTGATTTTTTCCAATATACTGTCGATAAGTAGAGCCCGGTCTTCTAAGATGAGTTATTCAAAAGGGGGATATGGAATGCAGAGATGGAAATAAAAAAGTAGAAATGAGGAAAAAAGAGATTGGTGTCTGGTAATCACAACTGTGTCCTGTATGTACTGTTTCTAAAGCCAGAGAATAGCCAGGCTGTTGTAAGAACTCCATGAAATAGGAACACCAATATTATATATAAAAACATAAGTTCATTAAGCAAAAACAGCAAAGGCAAAATATCAGAGCCTGTGGGCTTGGCCCACAAGGAATAAATACTGTATTATGTACCAACACCTGGCTGGAAACCAGTGGAAACAGCTCTCAACTCAGTAATCCTTGCTTAAAATAACTGCCAGGAAATTATTTATGCCCACAAATAACTCCATCTGCAGGCAAAATGGAAGGGCTGTGACAGGTTTAGGGGGGCAAAGGCACAGCTTCAAGGAGCGAAGAACGCAGGTGTTTTCCATTGGGAGAATCTGAATGTCGAAACAAACTAGAAACCTTACACAAATCATAAACAGAGATCCTAAGAGTTTTAGTCTTCAGATTCGAGGTTCTGAGACCTCAGGCCACTAGGCACCAGCATCAACACAGCAGTGAGAATATTACACTGGTGGTCCTATGTGTAGGTGTAGACATGGGAGTGTTCACCTTGAAGCACCTTTCCAGTCCCTATCTTCTCCATTTCACTTTCAGATGCGAAAAATAAAAATAAATAAATAAAAAAACCAAAGAACTCAAGAACTCTAAGTGGTTACTTGGGGAACTATGAAATCGAAGGACTCACTAACTTTTTGTGTTTATAATCTCTGTGTTAGCTTCATTTCAAGCTACTTAACTAACTAATTTAATTTATAGATCTTCTCACTATATAGTCCATGCTGGGCTAGAGTCCACTCAGGAAACTCAACTCTGTAGTCCATGCTTCCTTGCTGGGCTAGAACTCACTTTGTAGCATGCTCCTGTCTCAGCCTCCTTATTGCTAGGGTGACAGCTATGTGCCGTCTTGTCCAGTTCAAATCATTTTCTTAAGTCCAAATTCAAATGTTTATTGCTACCAACATTGAGAACATTAAAAACCTGTGCCTTCATTATATGGAAACCACATTAAGCAAATCACACATTTACTCCCTGATCAGGGGTATAGAGATGTGCCCTCATGGTTAAGGGTCAGGAATGTCAGGGAAAACCCAGATACTAGTCAACTTTCAAGTAAATAGTATTTTTAAAAACATGTTTCAACAATGCCCCTCAACCAAAGAATGGATAAAGAAAATGTGGTACATTTATGCAATGGAGTACTACTCAGCAGTAAAAAACACAAAACGATACCTTGAAATTTGCTTGCAAATGGATAGAACTAGAAAAAAAAATCATCCCGAGTGAGGTAACCCAGATCCAGAAGAACAAATATGTTTTGTACTCACTCATAAGTGGACATTAGATGTAAAGCAAAGAATAAAGAGCCTATATCCTGCAACCCCAGAGAAGCTAGGTAACAAGAATCCGAAGAAAGACAGACATGGACGCCCCTGGGAAGAGGGTAGACAAGATCTCCCAATAAAATTGGGAGCATAGAGGGAGGAGGAAATGGAGGGCAAAAGAGGAGGGGGAGGGGAGAAGGATAGGAAGAGAACCTCATCTTGACAGACAGGATGGTCGAGATGTGGACGGACAGAGAGGGAGAACAAGGAAATAGATATCTTGCTTGTGAGAGCCATTATGGGGCTGGTGTAAAACCTGGCACCAAGAAAATTCCCAGGGATCCACAAGGATGACCCCAGCTAACACCCTAAGCAACAGTGGAGAGGGTGCCTGAACTGGCCTACCCCATTAATCAGATTGATGACTACCTTAATTGCCATTATAGAACCTTCATCCAGCAACTGGTGGAAGCAGATGCAGAGATCCACAGCTAAGCACTGGGATAAGCTTCCAGGGACCAGTCCAAGTGAGGGAAGAGCAATCATATGAGCAAAGGGGTCAAGACCCTGATGGTCTTGACAACTATTAAAACGCTTGGGTTAAGTTCGGTATATTAACAAAATACACTGCGATTTCTAAAGCACTTTCTCAGGTCTGTCATTTAATGGGATCCTGGCAACGGCTCTCTGAATAAACTAATGTAGACAGCCACTCTGTAAATAAGCATCCTTTGTGACAGGCTCACCCACAGCCAAGGGTCTCCAGAGGGCGGAGCTAGATCCAGCCACCCGGTCCCATATTCCTGAAGCTCAAGCCGTTTTTCTCTGGATCCCTTCGTTTCCATGATGGTTCTGCAGCAGTGTAACCTAGATCCTTTTACTGTGTTTTTCTTGACTATTGTGTCGTATCTGTGCAAAAGCTAAGGATTGGATTGGCTGAATTTGCCATGCGCCAGTCCTGGACCCAAGTGCAGTCGCTCGGTCCGTCATTCATTCATGCAGGGGCGCATACTGTATCTCCCGACTCTTGCCGCGGTTGAGACCAGCTTGAGCTACGTAATGAAATTCTGCTTAAACATGTTTAAAAGGTGAGTTCTGGGGGAGTGAGGGGTGGCTTAGTTGCTTTTTTGTTGTTGTTGTTGTTGTTATGTTTTGCTGAGCAAACACACATCTAATTTTCAGGGAGACAGTGCTTCAGAGAAAACACTGCCTGAGCCAGAGATCAAGGAACCGCATGGTTCCTCTAGTACAAGAGACGACACTAAAGTACCGCTGTGAAGGGACCCAGAAATGATGCTCAAAGGCCCCGTGATCCCCTGCCTTTCAAAAAGGAGCAGAAATGTCTCAAATCCAGCTGTATCACCAATTCTCCCTCAGCATGGCTGACCGTTCTTGAACATAGGAAACCCAGAGCATACAGGCAGACAGCTTAACGAGTTACAGGGGCTCCTTTCTAGGTAGCTCAGTTGATCTGCGTCTCTTCCAAGCAGGTCTCTGATTTCTTGAGGCTGCTTGTTTTTGCTTCTTCCCGGCGGTCTGATTGACCTCTTGTTTCTTCTGGATATCTTGGCTGGTCTCTACTTCATATGGACTGTTTGGTCCATCTGAGAGCCCCATCTGGGCAGCTCAGCTTCGCTGAGGGTCAGTCTCCGTTTTTGTTCGTTTCTGTCACAAGACACCATTACGGATTCTTATGAAGACTGGAATGTTCATCACATCTTTTGTCTTAATAATGGATGAGCAAACTTAGGTCTTGCAAGAGCGAGGTCATCCAGAAATACATAGAGATCCAGGTCTCCTGCTCCCCACAGCAGTGAACGGTTAACTTTGTCAGAATAAACACAGCACTGAAGGCAACAGGACCTCCCGTGGCTCAATTTTTAAGAGCTCCTGCTGCCCTCCCAGGGAACTTGGGTTCAATTCTCGGCACCTGCATGGCAGCTCACAGCTGTCTGTAACTCCATTTCCTGGCACTCCAACACCATTTCTATTCTCTGTGAGCATCAGGCATGTACATGGTACACAGAAATCCACGCAGACAAAACATGTAAAATAAAACACTCAGATAGATAAAAAGATGCCCCACAGTCTCCATCATGAACTATGGGACTAGGAATCTACAGCGCTGTCCATCTACTTCCAGGGTGGTGTGTGCCCATCAGTGGTCTGGGAGCAAGTGAGTCAGGACTGGATGCGGGAAAGTAGGAGGCAGGGAAGTACGAAAGGGCAGCACTGAAGCATCGTGAGCTCCTTCCTCATTCGGCCCTGGAGTACCAAAGTATCATCCTCTAACCTTTCCACAGCATGCCCGCAAGAGCAGAGTGCAGCCAAAGAACCAGCCCCATGCAGTTATCACTTTTGCGGACACTCAGTAATACCCTCATCAAGTTCCTCATGTCAAGTGCAGTAGGGCAACCTTGAACTCCCGCTGCCTGGGATGCTGAGGCAGGAGAATTGAATAATTGAAGCCAGCTTGAGCTACACAATGAGATCCGATTTTAAATAATTTAAAGAAAACTCCACTATTGGAATAAGAGTCTACCATATTATCTATCTACTTCTAAGGTGGCATGAGCCAATCAGCACACAGGGGACTCCAGTTACTGGCCTCTCCCATAGAGCATTCGTCTTGTTTCAAGAACCTGTAAACCTCTGTCAGTCAACAACTGTGTTTGGGCTGCGAAGTGCTCAATTGCTCTGTGCGTGGACTGTGACTTGTATGGGATTTGGGGAAGACAGAAGAAAGAGAACAGGAAAATGCCTCCTTGCTGTTTACATCTATGCATTATTTGTGTGTGTATGTGTGTGTGCTTGTGTGTGTGTGTGTGTATCTGATCCATATAACTCAAAATAGCAGCAGCAACAACTGGAGCAATGATATGTTTCTTAACCACAACTCTGAGTAAAAATACTTTTCGTGAAAGTGGTGCAAGGCCTTAATCCCAGCCCTTGGGAGGCAGAGAAAGATGCATTTATGAGTTCCCGATCAGGCTGATCCACAGAATCAGTTCCAGCACACCCAGGGCTACATGGAGAAACCTTGTCTCAAAAATCTTGGTTATTTTGTTATTGTGCAGACTTAATACATCTAGGAGTTTGCAGGGATGCTAGGTAGCCTGCTTTGTTAACCAGTATGACTTTCTGGCAAGAAAGTTGGAGAAATGCACAAAGAATCATAGAAATATTAAAGCCATTTGACCTGTAATTGTAGCTCTGGGAATTTATCCCAAAGAAATAATTGAAAATATAAGGAAGACTCTGTGCTCATAGTTGCTCACTGCAGTGCACACTGAGCCAAGAGCTCGATGGAAACAATTTAAATGCTAACTAATAGAGAATGGTTATGGAAATCATAGAAGAAATATTATACAAATATTAAAATTACCACATAGAAAATGATGGGAGAATAATGTTACGGAGTAAAGTACATGAGTTCTGTTGTTACAACTATTAAAGTGCTTAGAAGCAAATGTTTTAAAATTCTACTTTATGAACTAGGATAATGGATGACTTCCCCCCCCCCGCCCCATGCCTTCTTGAAAGTCTGCAATTCTCAGGTTAGAAAAGAAAAAAAAGAAAAAGGCCATAACTGAGCTGGATTTCACTGTTGAACCGGAAGCTCCTTTTCTTAATAACAGACATGGAGCAAAGAAAGATTCTAGGTTCATTTTAGAAATCAAACATGTAACAGCAAACATTGCCACTAAAAACAGCCACTGTTGAGCAGGGCAGGTCACACTGCCCCTTGTGTGAAGTCAAGCCACCCGCCTACACTCCAGCCCCTGGGTTGTATCATTGGAGGGAAGGATCCTGAGTGTTCATGACATCATGGGACTGGACTGCCTGAGAAGGAATAGTGAAGAAGAATAAATGAGATGAAGACAGCATTTTCAATCATTAATACAGCATCTCTGATGGGAGAGGGTTAGTATTTCTAGAAGCTCTCTTGGCTCCCTCTGAAACAAGATTTTACCTACATAAAGAAAACACCCATATTATACCAACAATAAGAATCTACCCTATGTCCTGCACTGTCAAAGGCTTTCTTGGACAGGGCAGGTTGTTTAAAATCAAACATGGTGCTCTCTTGGGATCAAACAAATATCAGGGGAGATTTGAGGAGAATGGGGATAAGGCAGCAGTATTATGAAGAGCATTGATGCTAAACTCACCTCAAATGGAAGAAAATGTGGTTTATTCTGGGTCAAATGCCAGTGACTATGGTCAGACATGAGTCGTCTCTGATAGCCATTGTACACGTGGATACATAAGATTTTATTAGTTACAGAGCAAAGGAAGTCATGAATGAAAGCATGTGTTGAGTACGCTGTTGACACCCCAGGTCAGAGGGTCACAGCAAAGCGCAGAAGCCACCGCTGTCATTTTCAAATATTGCCTGATGTCTTCCTAGGAAGCAGCTAGAAACAGTCCAAGACAATCTGACACTGCCTGCACAACAATCCACCTCACTACAATCTCTAAGGCTTTTGTTGTTGTTTTGTTTTTCAAGACAGGGTTTCTCCGTGTTTCCCTAACTGTCCTGGAACTATCTCTTGTAGACCATGCTGGCCTCAAACTTACAGAGATCCACCTGCCTCTGCATCTGGAGTGCTGGAATTAAAGGTGTGCCCTGCCACCGCCCCCCACCCCATCACTAAATTTTAATCAGTCCTTCAGCCTGGAACAAGTCTTAATGCAGGCACAGCTTGTTTTCCTGGGAAATAAAACAAGAGAAATCAAGAGATTTCAACCAAGAAATGAAGCAGATAGAGGGGAAGAAACGGTGAGGAGGGAGAAGGAGCTGCCGGCCTGGGAGGGACACCAAAGTACAAAACAGCCATCTGAAGAAGGCTGGCTGCATCACAACAGAGAAGCAACCTGAAGAAGGTGGGCTGCCTCTCTAACAGAACATGCAAGTCCAAACCACAGCACTGCATAATGGAGTTGGATTTCTCTGCATAGGCCTGCTTTCTCTTTGGGGTACAGAAAACCCCATTTTCAATATGTGCACACACCTGTCTTGTGCATTCTGATTTGTTTGAGAAATTTTAATAAAGTCTCTTTGCATAGCCCAGTCCTCAGTTTGTCATTTCTTTGGAAGCCCGTATGAGTGTGGCTGTCTCACAGTCTTCTGATGCTGAACTCTGCAGCCGCCCCACCCACTGTACGACACCAACCTCTGCTCAGTGTGCAGCTCTATTGTGAGGTAGCTGAATCCGGCTTAGTCCCCAATGGTTTACAATGCTAGGATGGGGACATTGCTGAATTTCTTTGTGGGATATTGCTGACTTTTTGGTAGAACGTGTTGGAGAACATGTGGGAATTTCTAAATCAATAATCAATAGTTGTTCATGATCAAATGAATGTGAGCCATTTTTTAGATAACACAAATTAAAATGATGCATGATGGGATTTCTGCTGTCAACATGCGGAGAATGAGCATCTCCGGGACTGACCAGACCATTTTCGTAAGAACCAGCTTTAAATAACCAGCAGATGCTGTGACCTTCAGGCTGCATAATACAAGCCATCCATGTGTAAGTGTCTGCAAGCCTTACCCGACCCCATCCTGCTCCCATGGACTGCTCTCTGGTCTCTGCTCCAGTCTTCCCTCTGTTCCATCCACTCTGGTCACCTCCATGAAATGTAGTATATTGTCAGGCATGTGTCCATCTACAGAATTCCGCAGTCTGAATTTCTCCTCTCCATCCACATGGCTTACTCACTCACTTCCTTTAGCCTCCCCCCCCCCATGTCATGTCCTGGTGCACAGTGGTGGACGATGGACCTCCTCTACCACCCTCCCCATCTGTATTTCTGACTTGCTTCCAAGGGCTACTCTTTGCTTAATTTTTTTTTTTAAACCAAACAATCCTTTAATAAAATTAGCCCATTGAAACTCCCCACTACCTAAGGGATAGCTGCAAAATTCCAGTTCAGAAACCAAGAGAGGCTCAGTCCATACAGGGTTTCATTGACATGTGCTGGTATCTAGGTGTTCGGGTCGTGAGGTGAGTCGCCGGGGAGAAAAGGGAATGGCTAGGCCCGGCTGCCAGTCTCCTGCGGCAGGAACACAGGTCTTCTGTCCATAGGCCTGTAAGCGTCTCCCAGTCCCGTTCCAGGAAGCATCCTGGAGAAAATCGGTTCCTATTCGTGATTTTGTCCCAGCCACACCACACACCGGCCTATGAATGAAGATGGAGGAGAATGGTCAGAGGCCAGCAAGGGGGACAGAGGACCAAGCAGCATGATCCATTTCTCTTCACCAAAGCCCGGTAACCAAGTCACTTCCGAAGGTCCAGGCGAGGGCTAAGCACCAAGCTGAAGAGATGCCCCGGCTGCAGCTGCGGAGAGACTCACCTTCAGGCCCATTTCGGCCGTCCGCCACAGCAAAAGGCCGAGACTTCTGGAAGGTGACGCAGCCTCTCCGCGCGGCCCATCGAAGACCGAGACGAGACCGGCGAAGCTCCGGGGTGGGCAGGCGCCGTGGCGCCAGTGTCCTCCGTGGTTGACCCAGAGGCCGTGCAGGGAAGGGGAGGCAGAAAACGCGCGAGGGCAGAGAAAGGGGGTAGGACGGGGACGCGGCGGCCCGGCCCTCAGTGGCTCAGCTCTTTCTGTGAGGGAGGTGGTGGCCCTGAAAAGGGCCTTTGTGGAGGTGTGGGGAGGGCTGGGCGGCCACGGCGCGGGCTCCCTCAGTACTCCTGGGAGGCCTGGGTGGCCTTCTTGCCCCCCGCCGGCGCCTTGGGGCCCACGGTGGCGCTGGTCTTCTTGGGCAGCAGCACGGCCTGGATGTTGGGCAGGACGCCGCCCTGCGCGATCGTCATGCCGCCCAGCAGCTTGCTGAGCTCCTCGTCGTTGCGGATGGCCAGCTGCAGGTGGCGCGGGATGATGCGCGTCTTCTTGTTGTCGCGGGCCGCGTTGCCCGCCAGCTCCAGGATCTCGGCGGTGAGGTACTCCAGCACGGCCGCCAGGTACACGGGCGCGCCTGCGCCCACGCGCTCGGCATAGTGGCCTTTCCGCAGCAGCCGGTGCACACGGCCTACCGGGAACTGCAGGCCGGCGCGCGACGAGCGGGACTTGGCCTTGGCGCGGGCCTTGCCTCCGGTCTTGCCGCGTCCCGACATCGTGTTCGAGGTAGAAGGGCAGAGCGCGAAGCCGATGAAGTCAAACACCACCAACCGCCGCAGTCAACTGTCCTTTGCTTAATTTTTGAATGCAATATAGACTCATTTCTAGCAGGATTTACCAACCTGTATTTTTTATCGCTGTGCCCACCTCCACTAGGATACAGACTCTCTGAGGGCGGGACATCGTGTCTGGTTTGCCGCTGTCACATCCCAAAAGCCTGGAGCAATGCCTGGTCCGTGACAGATGTTCTAGTTTGTTTTTCTCTTGCCGTGATAAAACGCAGAGCAAAATCAACTCTGAGGAGGAAGGACTTACTTGACTTAGTGGCAACTGCTCACCGCGAAGGGAAGCCAAGGCAGGGACTCAAAGCAGAAACCACGGAGGAACACTACTTTCATTCTCTTGATTTCCCTGACTGCTCAGGTCCTTTTCTTCTGCAGCCCGGGCCCACCTGCTCAGGGATTGTAGCACGCATAGTAGAATAGACCCTCCCACATCCTTTAGCAACCAAGGAAATGCTCCACAGATGTACCCACATGGCCAATCTGATGGAGGTAGTTCCTCAACTGAGATTCTGTCTTCCCAGTTATGTCTAGGTTTTTGTCAAGTCGACAAACACTAATTAATGCAACAGGTCTTCTCAACGGTTGTCAAGAGATGAACAAATGGTCTTCCATATTAGCTGCACTGTCCTAGATGTTTCAAGGAAATTATGGCAATGAAGAGTGTGTGCTGCTATTTCCTCAGAATTGTAACATTCACTCTAGGAGAAGGAGGAAAGCTCAAGAGACTTGGAAAGACACTGCGGGAAAAACCCAGAAAGTTGCAAGACTTACAAAGCCCCTGCCCCGACGGGGTTGAGGAGTATAAAAGCAGAGAACAGGGTCGGCTGAGGAGATTCTTCATCAGAATGGACTACAAGTTAGACAGGGAGCTCAGAGATGCAGCTCCATCACTATGGTGGGGTGGGCTTCTCCATGCTCCCGCTGCCTTTGAGTCACCCATATTCCTCTAACTAATTGGGTAGACTCAACTTCACCAATCTAGACTGGGTGGAACCGTTTCTCTGGTCTGTCATTGGTGCCCCATTTGGGGTGAATAAATATTTGGTCACACCTCTCCAGGAACAGTCATATAATAAACAGTCACAGGTCCATGAGGCAGATAGGAGTGAAAACTGTTTGTTCTCAAGGCCATGACTATGTTTCCGAATCCTTACTAGGGTAAGACCAATTAGATGCACTCCAAGGCTTTCTTGGAAAATTGGCCTACATCAAGCGTTATGGGTTTTGGTCTTGCAAGCTCAGAACTTCTTTTTGAAGTTGCCAATTTATTGATTTACACGGCAGAGTAAAATACTCCATGAAGAAATAAGCCTAGCAGATGCTGAGTGGGTCGTGTGTGTGTGTGTGTGTGTGTGTGCATGTGTGTGTAAGCTGACATATCTGGGAAGTCAAACCTTGGATATGAGCCTTAGACACCTATATTTGCATCAACTCTGTCTTACTCAAAGCTCCCGCAACACTTGACCAGTCGGATCTTCCTCTGCCCTAGACACCGGCTGGGCAGATAAAGCTGATTCTTTGTCTTTGTCCTTCTTTCCTTTCTCCAGCATGGTCTTATCTGCTCTTGCCCCAAAGCATGGTTTATAGCCCACATGCCAGTTTCACTGCAGCTGACCGATGTTCTAGCAGGAGATTTTCCGGACAGTGTGGTGGTTTGAATGAGAATGTGCTGTGAAATATTATTTTAAGAAGTGTTACATCCCTTTATGCTGTGGAGTATTTTTAATGATGCAAATATATGCTGTATTCTTTTATGTTGCATGTGTTTAACTCTGTAAATCTCTGTTACTTTGTCTGCCTAAAACATCAGATTGATCTACTAAAGAGCTGAATGTCCAATAGCTAGGCAGGAGAGGAAAGTAGGAAGGACTGGTGGGCAGAGAGAATAAATAAGGAGAAATCTAGAGAAGAGAGAGAAAAAGGGGAGAAGAGGGGGAGAAGAGGACACCAGGGGCCAGCCATGGAGTAACAAGGTAAGAAGGATATATAAGAAAGGTAAAAAGCCCAGAGGCAAAATGTGTCTCAAGAGAAACAGTATAATTTAAGTTAGAAAGCTACACGTGATTTTGCCCTGCCTCTTCCTGTCAGCTACTTGCTGACTCAGTCACCTGATCCCAGGTTAAGTTTCTTTAATCAAACGAATGTAGCACATTTTTGCATTGTTAGCAAAGGCAGCAGGAAAAAAAAATCTAACACACCTTTAAACAGTTAAAATAATATTCCATAATAAGAATGCCCCCCATAGGTTCATATATTTGAATATCTGGCTCCTATTTTGTGAAACTGTTTAGAAAGAATTAAAAGGTGTGGCCATCTGGAAGAGGCATGTCACTGGGGAGGGCAGAGAGGTTTCAGACAATTCCTGCTTTTCTCCATGCTCTCCCTCTGACCTTGTGGTTGTGGATCAAGATAAGAACTCTGTTCCTTCACTCCACCATCATGAACTTTAAGCATCTGAGACCATAAGTCAAATCAAATGCTTTCTTTAATATGGTCATGGTCATCACAGTAATAGTAAAGTAACTAAAGTAGATAAGAATGTCTGGCTGTTTCTCCAAGCCTCCTCCCTCAGAGCTATCGGTTTGCCAGTGGCTAATTTTCTCTGCAGACCACCTCCTGTCGGGTCCCATGTTGTGTGTCCTCACTCTATAGCTAGGCTTCCCACAGTGTGACATCCCTGGAAGCTTCATTGCATCCTGCCTATTTTCTTAGCTCTGTAGCACCTTTGGAAACAGTCTCCACTAAGCTCTTTTTAGTTATGTGTGTCATCTGATTTCTACTAGGATGCAAACTAATATAAATATCACAGTCAAAGTTTGGCTTGAGGGCTCTCTCCTCTCTGTGTGTAATGACACAGCCAAGTCATCTAGTCATTACGTTGCAATCACTGCTACCCAGTCAGCCTTTCATAGCGATGGAAAGGTCTTGGATTTCCAATCCGGTAGCTGTCAGTTCCATTGTGCTAGTAAGCTCATGAAATATGATTAGAAAGATGGAAATTAAATTTTAGTTTATTTCAATTAACTTAAGTTTAAATAGTTACATAGCCATCCCATTGAATGACACACATCTAGCCACTTATGTGTTCTGGGTTTGGTAGTTATGGCTCACTTTAGAATACATGTCTGGGTCTCACCTCTTATCTCTAACTTTCAAAGTGTAGCCATGAGAGAAGCGAGGAATGAAACTGTGGACTTCCCGGAGTCATTGCTTGAGAGTGTTACATGGGAGATTTTCCCCCTGGAATTCCTATTTCTATTGGGGTGGGGGGTAGACACAGAAATTCCCTCTTCATCCCTCTCCTCAGGTTGCCTCACAAGTCTACATCTGTGACAAATATCTCACCTCTTGTCCAGCTTACCCCAATGCTCTTTAATCTCCAAACTAAACTTGGGCTATCTGTGCAAAATAGTTGTGCTTTCTCAAACAGGACTTCCTCGCTTTGAACTTTTTATTTTAATTACTTTTTTTTGCAAATAAAGTGTTCTGATCATGCTTTCCCTTCTCCCAGTGTATCCCAGATCCTCCCATCTCCCTACCTGTTTAACATTTGTACATATTCTTCCTACCCTCTGGAACCAGTTGTGCCTTTAAATTTCCATTCAATATTTCTTGCCTGTAGGAAGCCTTTCTCTCAAAGTCATTCAGCTTTAATTGTAGCATTAAAAATATCAATTTTACCTGCTTACATAAATACTCTTGTGAATGGTACTATTTTAAGTAAAATTTGATGTAAAATTGAAGTTTTCTGGCATGGCACCCAGCCCTCTGCTGTTTGCCTTCTATGGAACCCAATGCATTTGGGCTCCACTTACACTCACAGCACAGGGCGGGTGCAGGGTTATGTTTATGAGACCCAACTTACAAGGTCTCAGGGACTATCGTGGGTGTGAGCCTTGCCCTAACCTTATAAATATCCCCATCCCACTTCTGACTTCTCGCTTTCTTTTTGAAAGCTACAAACCTCCAGTTTCCTTCTAGTGCATTCCTCCTTTTGAATCACTAGCTAATGTCAGTCTCAGTGGCTGCTTTTCAAACGAAGATATACTCCACGCTGTGCATTTGAAGCTAGGGGGTCTCCAGCTGGTGCGCTCAGAGTAGCTTTCTTTAGGCAGTTGATGCCGTGTCTGTTCTTTCCTCCACTCGTAATATCTGTGTTTCTCTCCTTGCCTGTGTCCACATATTCTTGTGTTTACTTTCTGTGGAGAATGCTATCCTCATCGGGAAACCACTCTGCATGTCCCATCCACCCTTGGTCTTCAGGATCTTTCTGCAGCTCTGAATGTTCATTCCACCCTTCGTTAGGATCTCTCTTCCGATCTGCATGCCCATCTCACCCTTCATCTTCAGGATCTCTCTTCCGATCTGCATGCCCATCCCACTCTTCATCTTCAGGATCTCTCTTCCCATCTGCATGCCCATCCCACCCTTCATCTTCAGGATCTCTCTGCAGCTCTGTATGTCCATCCACACTTTGTCAGGATCTCTCTTCCGATCTGCATGCCCATCCCACCCTTCATCTTTAGGGTCTCTCTTCTGCTCTGTATGTCCCATCCACCCTTTGTTTTCATTGCTTTTGCATCATTCTGTCCCAATTGCTTGACATGAAAAATTTAGGGTAAAAAATTATTTTGGCTTACTGTTTCAGAGGGTTCAGCCCATGATTGGTTGGCTCTGTGCATTTGGGGGGACCATTGTGAAGGTGGGGGTGAACTGCTGAGGCTCCACTCTTTGGGAAGTGGGAAAAGATGAATGCTGATGCACAACCAGCTTTCTCTACAGTCCACTTTCATTCTGTCTGCACCCCAGTCCACAGGAGGGTACCACCAGCATTCAGGATGAGCCTTTCTCCCATAATTAACATTCTCTGATCAGGACACTCATAATGTGCTTCACCATTTGCCTCAGTGAGTCTAAATCTAGCTAAGTTGAGAAAGAAGATCAGCCCTAGGACTTTTGATCTTGTTCTCTTCTCAGCTGCCCATCTCTGGTTAGTCAATACTAACTGCTGATGTCTGTATGAGTTTTACCATACACAAACTGAAGGAGTGAAACTTATGCGCTGCTTCAACACTGGAAAGTGATGTAAGAAAACTCAGCCTACCGTGGGTGGCACCATTTCATGGGCTGAACCCTGAATGGTATAAATGCAGAGAAAGTCAGTTGAGTAGTAAAAAAAAAAAAAATCTATGCATCTCTTTCTTCTTGGCTGTGGATATGAGTTCCTGCCTCAACTTCCCCATAATGATGGGCTATAACCTGGAATTTTAGCCGTGGAAGCCATTTTTCCCTAAGTTAATTTCGATGAGAGTATTTCATCACTACAACAGGACTGAAGCTAGCACAAATAGAAACCTTGAGTTTTCATTTTAATTCCTACTTTGAGAAAAGTTAGAACGTTGGCTCATGGGGTTTTCTACCTTTTGGAAATGATGTTATTTAGGGTTTGATGCAGTTTTCAGACGACCCTGAAAAGTAAGAACTTCATTGTAATCACAAAGATTTAATTTAATGTAATTTTACCTTATAAACAGAAACTTTCTTTTCCTTGGAGAATAGGGTTTTCTTTTTCATTCAAAGTAATGAAGTTTTTTCACCACCTCACACCTGAATTTTAGCACCCAGTGAGAATTTACTCTCTGTACAGTTTTCATCCACTTTAGCAAGCATATTGATTGGGCTTTGCTGTGCATATGTCTTTAAGTATCTTAAAATACTGACGTCAACACAAGATTTAAACATGTAAAGTAAATTATTTACCTTTCTGTTGCTGTGTTAAAACACCACGACCAAGGCAACTTCTACTTTGGTTGTGGTTGGTACTCAGAGTCCATGACGCAAGGGAGGTATGGCAGCGAGTGACAGGCATAATGGCCAGAGCAGGAAGCTGAGAGATCACATTGTTAGCCAAAACCATGAAGCAGAACAGACTGGTAAAATGGCAGGGCTATGAGCTCTCAAAGCTAGCTCCCAGTGATGAACCTCCTCCAGCAAGCCTGCATCATCTCCCTGAACAGCACAACCCACTGGAAACCAAGTGTTCAAAGACCTGAGCCTATGAGGGACATTCTCATGTAAATTTCCCCATGAAGCAATCAAACAACAGATCAAAGCAGAATAGATTTCCATCAAGAAGGTCAAGAGATGGGAGATTATCCTAGAGATATGTTTCTGATGTTCTGAGAATGGTGCTCCTCGCATAAACTCTACACTGTCTGTATTCAACAACACGGATTACAAAGTAATCTTAATGTAAGCAACACCACATTCAGCATGTTTTAAAAATCAACATACTTCATTAATTAGATAGCTAAGTATTTAAATAAAAGAATATTTATCGGGAAGCATTTCATAAGCTCTGGAATAACAGCATTGTCAAAGCAGTTATAAAAAGACAAGGACACCTGTTTGATGGAAGTGGAAAAGCCAGTTAGACAGCTTGCCTTCCAGACCTGCACCCTAGCTGAGAAGGAGTCAGCTACAGCCAGATTCTCAAACCAGGAGTGATTCATTGCTCAGTAAGAGACAAGCCAGCAGTGCAGATGGGAGATTCTGTGGATGCCAAGCATACCTCAGCTCTGCAACTGGCTCATTACAAATTCTAGGGAATGTGAAATGAGGCCTAGATGGCTTCCAATCAGTTTTCACGCCAATAAGGCAGAACGTGAAAGGTGCAAACTTGTGGCCCAATGACCTGTATTGGTGGTGTCTGTGTGATCTCAAGCAAAGGACTTCCCGGCCGGCCTGTTTCCTTATCCAAAATACAAATATGGCAAAAGATTATATGATTTTTAAGCCAGCATAAGTTCCTAAGACCCTAAGACTCTGGTACATAGAAAAGAATCACTGTAAATTGATTTCTCAAACAACTCCTAGAATTGTTTACTTTTTTTTAAGAGCTGAGGACCAAACTTGGGGCCTTTGCTTGTTAGACATGTGCTCTACCTCTGAGCTACCACAAGTCCTCGAACCCTGAATTATTTCTTAAAGGATACATGAGTCCACACAAAGCAGTAGTCTTCAGATGAACACACCCAGTTGTCTCAAGGAGCCAGAGAAAAGAATGGCCAAGGAACGACACAGTGTAGTACACCCACTGTGTGATTATTTCAGCCTGCATGTAAACCTATGTTCTTCTGTCTGTTCAGGTAAGCAGAATCAACCAAGTCTCAGCCTAAACAACCTCCAGGAGAGAAGTGATCAACTGTGGTCAACAGTCCTTGTTTGTAAAGTTTACAGTGGCCAGAGAGAAAGAAAAAAACCCAGAGACATGCTTCTCGAAGATGAGGAGATAAACTGACTGCGAAACAATATCGTGGCTCATGGATCCTTTGACCTCCTGTGAATCCCCAGACAACCACATGGAGCAGTCGGTGGAGGACTGTCTTTTGAACTTTGGCTGAATGTTTTTCCTAAATCTCGCTGTCTTCTGTGCTAGAATCCTGTGAAAAAAACCACTAAACATCTTTGCTGGGTCATATGGGGAAATCTACTTGTTGCGTAAAAACCAGAGAGCACAATCTTACAAGCCATAGCTTTTTCCCGACTCTCTGCTGAGCACTGTGTTTACAGAATAGCACCTTGCTGGTTTTACACTGCAGAGATGGGTTCTGAGAACCCGCCACTGGGATATTCCCATAGTTCAGCTCCTCACAGGGCCCACGCATCTCTCCCACCTACAGAAGTGCTGGAGGACAAGCTGCAAGTGCACAGTGAATTTGGGAAGACCATCCAGATGTTGGCATCCTATCTGCAAAACCTCCTATAACCCTGAAGCCTCATGGATCAACGCTGTATAATGGAAGTGTGGCTGACCTCACTTGATTTGACCTTCAGCAGATAGCAGAGTAGTTTCACAGTTCAGCAAGAGAAACACCAGTGGCACCTTAGGCTTAAGTGAGGTGCCTACAAAACATGCTGTCACTGTGTCTTAGTCTGTTATTTTGATAAAATAACATGAAAGCTGAAAAGATGATTCAAAAACTGATTACCATAAAAGCTTGAGGAACTGGGTTCAATTCACAGAACCCATGTTAAAAAGAAAAGAAAAAAAAAAGTGTAGTTGGTGCACATGTAATCCCAGTGCTTGGGATGTGAAGTAGGCAAATCCCAGGAGCTCACTGGTCAGCCAGGCTACCTTAATCAGGGAGCATCAGGTCAATACAAAAACAAGGAAAATGGAACCGGAAGAACAAAATCTGAGGCTAGGCTGCTGAGACAGTTCTGTGGGTGAAGGTACTTGCTGCAAAGCCTGGTGACCTGAATTTGATTCCAAGACCCAAATGGTAGAAAGAATGGATTCTACCAAGGTGTCCTCTAACTTCAACACATGCTTTGTAGTGTGCACACACACAAACATGCGCACGCACACACACACACACAGGATACATACATAATAAATAAATAAATGGATAAAAATATAACAGCTAAGGACAGCCTTTTGCCTCCTTACACACACACACACACACACATACACACACACATGTCCTGACAGGCACTCACACATAGGATGGGTACCCTGTGAAGTAATGAAGTTTATTTGGCTCTCTCCTCTGGTAGCCGGAAGGATCCTAGAAGTTAGCGTTGGCTCCTGGTGATATGATGGCTGTGATCCAGGGCTGTGTCTCAGCATAGCAGAGGAACAGAAAGGGGATAGGTACACGCAGGGAGGGCTCAGTGTATAGAATGACTTCCCTCTGTTACACCTCAGTTTCAAGAGAACCACTTCAGAGAGGCCTGAGCCATCAAAGACAGTGTCAGCCCATCACGGAGGGCGGAGCCCTCAGGACCTAGTTGCCTGTTGCTCTACTTCTTAAAGCTGCAGGTGCCTCAGTATTGCTGCACTGGGAATGCAGCTCCCATCACACAGAATTGTAGGGCAACGAAGTACATCTAAACCAGAGCAATGGCTAAATACGACTGGCCTGATCTGTGATTTCAGGTTAACTTTAAGGAAGGAAAAACAAAAAGTTAAATGATTATAGAAACACTCCTACCCCTACTGATACAACCAGAATTTCAAGTCTTTCTCGGTCCACACTAAAATGTTAAGCTGCGAGGTGCCTGAAAAAGAAACAGACTGACTCTTGAAAAAATCTTGCTATAGACCAGGAGAACTGGGCTGTTGGCATTTTGAGATTTACCCAGTTTATTATAAGCATACACAGACTGTTGAAATTGAGGAAATTATTTGGATGTTTTTCTATTTTTCAGGCTTTGAGGAACTGTAGAATTTGGGACTTTTGGATCATTTCCTTACAAGTCTTTCATTGTATAAATAAGGAAACTTGAGTAGAAATGGGTTATTTTTAGTCTATGACTTTATGCAGCAAGACGAAATGATGACTTGCTATAGAGCCATGACCACACCATAGCTTTACAACCGGGAGAATCCTTGGGTGTCTTTCCTGTGTACAAATATACAGACATGGTTTGAGTGTGGATTGCGTCTCATAAGGCTCCCGTCTTTGAAACTCTTGATCCCCAGCACGGGTGGCTATTCTGGAAGGCTATGAAGACTTCAGGAAGTGAGGTCTCACTGAAGGAAGTGAGTTCCTGTCTGTAACGATCTGAAAAAGTCTCCAGGTAGCCTCACTCTTTCTTTTGTTGAAATGGATAAATAATTTAGCCTGGCAAGAACTAAATAAACAAGCAAACAAATAAATAAAATAGTTAACTAATTAATTTTGGCTTGCTACTGCATATTAGCTTTTCCTAATCATATATGACTCAAATGATTAGTTCTGGGGACATACCTAATCTAACTCAAAGAGTTCTTGACATGGTGCCCACACTAACACTTCCTATTAACTCCACGAAACGTGGATTCTCTTTCTTGATAGAGGACTCATTTCTCAGTTATCACTCACTCAATAATCTAAAACCAATATAGAAAAGGAGAAGCGATAGGCTCAAAATATATTATGTGGAAAAAATTAATGAATTTAAAAATGGACTATCAAAAAGTGCTCTGTTTTAAAAATATCCCGAGTTCACTCTGTGCCTGTTTGTGTGTGGGTGTGGGACCAGGGCACACTCCTGAAGAAAATTTACTCTCTCCCCTCTGAGCAGCTGTCAGTTGTCAACAGCTTCTCAGCTAAGAGGGAGACCTCGTAACCACTGGCCCCATCACGGCCGAGATACTTGTGACTGACTTGATCTTCTGTTGGTCCCGTGCAAGCAGTCGCAGCCTTGTCTTCTCTTGGCCTTTATTTTGGCCCAAGCTGTTATCATATTGTTCAATCTTTCAACTGTGAGACATCTCTCAAAAAACTGCTTCCAGGGTCCCATTTCCAAAACCACAGGTGTATGGTAGCTAATGACTTACTTGTTTCTTCCAGAAGTGCAATTGTGAAAAGTTCTTTTGTACTCTAGTGGGAAAAGAATTCCAGTCCGGATGCCGGAAAGGGGCTGTCTCTGTGATGGCTGTCATCACACAGAGACACTCTTGGGGGAGGAGAGGTAGCAGTGTTCCCTAGCCGAGATGAGTGCAGTGTTGCAGCACTTGGCAATAGGGAAGTGCATTCTGACAGTGTAAACAAGAGAGCATAGAGCTCAGATAGCGGCAGCCATGTCTCAGCCACGTCTCAGGCAAGGAAGGACCAAAGTTCTGCAGGCTTCTACTCAGTTTAACAAAAGAGCAGGAACTGGAGTTACATTGTGACATGGGATGTTTGTATTAATTACTTTTCTTATTGCTAAGATAAGAAATGTAACAGAAACACATTTAAGAGGGAAGGATTTGCTTTGGCTCACACTTTAAGGAAATATAATCTATCATTGCAGGAAAGGCATAATAGTAAGAACAGCTCTTGGTGGAATAAGAGGTAGCAGGTGACAGCCCAGCCATGTTCATGAAGCAGAGGGTGAAGCAGGGCCAGTACCAGCATCCAGAAAGTCTACTCCCCTACCCAGAGAGCCACTTCTCCAGTGAGGCTCCACCCCGTAAAGATTCCACAGGCCCCAGTACAGCATCATCCACTGGGAACTAAGTGTTTTAAACACGAGAGTCCATGGGGGAACATTTCGCATCCAAACCATTATAATGCAGTAAAAGAGAACCAGCCTTTCTCTCAGTCAGGACTGATAGATACAGGTATGACTCTGACTGAGAGTGTTCATGCTTAGAGATACAGCTCATAGACTGAAAAAGAACCTGCCGATCCTTCATGTCTCAATAATGGCCAATTTCATGCATGTAGTTTATAGCTAACATTTATATCCAAAAGATTTCTCTTTCTGCACTATAACACATTCTTCATCTATATTATGCTGCTGTTTACAAAGCCATTCAGCCTCCTTGAGATGGCATTAATTAGCTCTTACTAGCCAAGAAATCATTTTTGGCATCTTTATAACTAACATTCTTTACACATGTCATATTTTCTTCTGATTTCACCTTTAAAAACAAACAAAAATTTTGATACACAGTGAAACCGTCTTGAAAAACAAACAAAAAAACCCAACAAAAACAAACAGCACCATTTAAAAATAACACAAATGAAACAAAAACAAAAGTCTTTGTACCCTATGACATTTGTTCTGAGAATTCAGATTCCGTAAATGAAAGCATTTGCCCCTGGGACCCACATGTTTGTCTAAGTAGAGAGTTAAAATGTCAGCATTAATTAATTAAGCAAATAACTTTCTGTAATTTCTGGCCCGATGTTCAGGAATCCTGTTGGTATTTTGTTTAGTGGTAGAGAGGAATGGAACATGAGTGTCCTTGAGACTCTCACTTAGTCAACTGACTTCTGGTGACGTAGGTGGTGGCCTTTAGATCTTTGAAGAAGATCATAAAATAGTCCTTCAACTAAATGTTAGACCATGCAAAGACAGAACATGCAGGACTCTGCTCCCTAATCTTTTTAAGGTGTTTGTTTGGGGTTGCAGGCACTGGAGAGTCTTTATCGCTTTTCACACCCAAGGAAAGCACACTTTCTAGGCGGTATTGTCAGCCCCATTTCCCCTTCCCACCTGCCCCTGAACAACTGATACTTGCACCACCCGGCAGCTCCAATTTCAAAGATTACAACACATTGGATATTTGCCTTCCCCTTGGCAGCCCTTTCTTCTTTTGCTTTTCAACCTTGGACTTGTTCTGATTACACAGTGAAGCCCCTAGGCTTTGTTACAGTTGCTTTTAGTTGTAGTCAAAAGGTAGTCTTTCTTTTCTCTAACAGCTTCTGATGCTGACAGCAAAGCTCTGTAAGCAGCTTTCTTGCCAGAAGAAATGGGTTCTGGGGGGTCTTACAAATCTAGTGACAGAGCTCTGAGAGAGGAGGACAATGAGGTCAGCATCTGACCTGATTCCAGGCTTGGAAATGACGAGCTGCTGCTTTATTGGTCAGTCAGATATTAACAATGTGTCTTCTGTTAGATACGTCACCAGACAGGAAGTCCTTCAAAGCCTACACAAGAACTAAACACTACTTTATAGGAAGGAGAAAAAGACCAAGAAAGGATTTTGTTTTTTTTTTTGTTTTGTTTTGTTTTGTTTTGTTTTGTTTTCAAGCCGGAATTAAGTAGTTAAGAATCAAAGGGGGTTAGGAGGCAGAGGCAGGTGAATCTCTGTGAGTTCGAGACCAGCCTGGTCTACAAGAGCTAGTTCCAGGACAGGCTCCAAAGCCACAGAGAAACCCTGTCTAGAAAAAAAAAAAGAATCAAAGGGGGCATTAGCTAGTATTATTTATTAGGTTGTGTGTGTGTGTGTGGGGGGTAACAATACAGAAAAGAAAAAGGAAAGAACATTCTAGGCAAAAGAAATGGTGTGTATAAAGAGAAGACAAACTATCACAGAAGTACAAAGATCAAATAAGTTACTGTTTTTGAGCCAAAACTGTGAATGTGAAATGGTGTAGGAGCTAGTAAATGAAAGGGGCAGTAGCTTCTCTTGGGAATATAGGCTTTATTCAGTTTCTTAGCGATGGACTTGGGACAACACACACTCACACACAGTTTGATTATTCTCAGACAGAATCTCATTGCTTACCCCAAACTAGTCTCCAACTTTGAAACCTCTTGCCTTGATTTCCTGGGTGCTAGGATTACACATGTGTACCTGGCCACGATGGGTTCTGAGATGCCATGATACTGTTGACTTGATATTACTAATGTACTTATTTGTACAAAAGAAGAAGTTGAAAGTGAAGGAGCAAAGATAAAAATAAGAGAGAGCAGTTAGGAGACAAAGGAATAAAAATTCAAAACGCAGTACTGAGACCCTGAACCAAAGCATCAAAGTTGAAGGAAGAATTAAAAAAAAAAATACTGGAGCTATTAGCTAAAATAGACACAAGCTGAGTGGACAAAGACTTCTTAAAATCAGCATGGATGAGAAGGATAACAGGACAAGGAGCAGTGAATATAACACAGGAATGAGCTGCTGTAAACAACCACAGGGCTAGAAGACAAAAAGACAACACAGACTGCATTGACCTCATCCTCAGGTCTACTTAGGCATGTCTGATAATTCAGAGAGTGTTATTGTAATGATCTGTCCTGTCTCTTTAAAGACAAGCCATTCCAACTCCCTCCCCCATCTGCCTAGGCAAGCTGATTTTCAGTTTCTAGCCAGAGTCTTTCCTTTTTCATCTCCCTCTCAGAGAGGCAGCTCCTGTCTCTCCCTTCTCTCTCTCTCTCTCTCTCTCTCTCTCTCTCTCTCTCTCTCTCTCTTTCTTCTTCTCCCCTTCCCTTCCATAACCCACTAAACAAATATCCAACCTCGCTCTGCATGGTGTGCCTATCCATGTCTCTGTTTCTTGCCTGCTACATGACTTCCTGCCTGCGACCGGCTTCCTTCAGAGACCTGTGGCATGGTCTCATTTCCTGCTGCCCGCTACAGCCAATAGGAAACCTGCAACATTTTTATTTAATCCATTACACGCAACCTAGGCTAAGGGTAATGAGATAAAGAAGAAAATGGTAAGAATCCTTGTTGGTCTTCATTTGGTGGAAAGTAATTGCCACAGCAGACTTGATCCTGAATTTCTGATGCCCTTACTTTGCCTAGGGTATTTCTAGAACTGAAAGTACAACTCTGGGAGACTCTTTCAGATTGTAAACCTTGATTTGTTCAGTTTACTTCACTTAGTTATCTTCCTATGATCAATATTGTTATGGTTTAAGTAAAAATGCTGCAGATCCCCAAGTGGCTGCAGTGGGTCTCGGGCCATGAGACCACAATGCAGGTCCCTGAGCAGTGACAGGCAGCCAGTCCCAAGTAGGGATGGCACAGTTCCTGGAGTGGCTACAACAGGCCACGAGTCCCAGGCAGGGAGGTGCACAGTGGGTGAGAGACCTTGATGGGGCAGCCAATCTGGGAGAGACAGACAGATGTGCATGAAGGTGGCTGGTCCCAGGCAGGGAGACACGCAACAGGTGAGAGATAGAGACATGGATAGGAACACCATGCAGAGTGAGGTTGGATGTTTATTTAGTGGGTTATGGAGGGGAAGGGAGAAGGGAGAAGAACAGAGAGAGGAGCAGAGAGAGAGAAAAAAAAATGGGAGTGGGGGTGGGAGGAGAGGAGCCATAGCAGCAGCTACCTCTCTGGAGAGAGACAGAAAAAGGAGGGACTCAGAATGGAAGCTGAAGATTAGCTTGCCTCTGAGAAGGGGGAGGGAGTGGGCATAGCTTATTTCTTAAAGGGACAAGACAGATCATTACAAATGTTATCTTAAAGCATGCCCTCAATATAAAATGCAAGGGCTAAAGACAAACATAGCATAGGAAAATAAGGTGGAATATCTTCCATACATTCTGAATTGTTTTAGATGAGATTGTTGACTCTCTTTACAAGCTCCTCCTTTCTCTGCATCTCCTCACTATGTACTTGTCCACAGATAAAAATGTGGGTTGTGATGACAAGGACAATAGCATGGACAGTGATGATGATGGTGACTGTGGTGATTTGAATGAAAATGCCCCCATCAACCCACAGGGAGTGGCACTACAACACGTGTGTCTTGTTAGAGAAGTGTGTCACTGGTGGTGGCTTTGAGTTTCAGATGCTCAAGCCAGGCCCAGTGTCACCTTTCTTCCAGCTGCCTGACCATCAGAGGTAGAACTCTCAACTACCTCACTAGTACTGTCTGCCTGTAGGCCACCATGTTTCCTGCCATGATGATAATAGACTAAACTTCTGAACTGTAAGCCAGCACCAATGAAATGTTTTCCTTTATAAGAGTTGTTGTGGTCATGGTGTCTCTTCAAAGTGGTAGAAACCCTAAGACAGTGATGAAACTCAGAGCAAACTGAGTGACAAGTGTCTGGCTTTCTTGAGTTACAGAATGAATAGGTAAGAAATCTCCTTGAGTTTTATTTCAACTGTTAGTCCAACACAAATCTTATAAACAAAACAGAGACTAAATGACTGACTTAGTGACCTATTATCCTAATGCCCAAACTACTTCCTTGTTTAAGTCAGATGGCCCAGGCTAAGAATGTTAATGTGGATTTCAGAGATGCCTAAGTTATTTGCACATAGGGCTAACATGCCAGAAGATTCTGAATCATTGAAAACAACAACACTCAGTATCCTGGAATTCTGCATTCTATTTTTTATTAAATTATGCCATTAGATTTAATGAAAATTAAAATCTCTTTAAAATAAAGATATTTTGAGGTGGCTGGGGAAATAGATTAGACTATAAAGTGCTTGCCATGAAAGCATAGGGAAGTAAGTACACCCAGGTAAAAGCCAGACTTGGTGATCTGTATCTGTAACCCCAATTACCAGGAAGAGGAAGAAGTAAAGATCGATGGAGCTTATTGGCCAGAGTCTCACCAATTAGTGAGCACCAGGTTCAAGGACAAATCTTGTGTCAAAACGTAAGTTGGAGAGTAATGAGGAGGACATGCAGCACCAGCTCTGTAAAAACATAATGTAAGTGCAGAAGCACACAAGTGCACTACACCACACTTACACAACCAGAAGAATTACACATCTGATGTTTAATTGTAGATGTTGGGGATCAAACTCAAGTCCTCATTCTTGTACAGCAACGATGGTTCCCCATCGAGATGTCTCCTCAGCCCTGAAAAATAAAATTTTCTAAAACCCTAGAGCCTTAAAATGTAATGTCTTTCAGCATCACACACAACAGTAGACACCTTTGTGAAGGACAACACCAGACACCTCCATCACAGACAACAGCAGACACCTCTATCACAGACAACACCAGACACCTCCTTGACTTGGCTTTATAAGTTCCAACTATTCTCTAGCTAATAATATGTAGGACAAAAGGAACTTAAAGGATATAAAAATTATAAAGTAACTGCATTAACCACTGAGATTTACCTTATATAATAAACGTGACAAACATTAATTGGTGTTCAGGGCAAATTTCCTTTCAGAACACACTCTATTGGGAGTCTAGTGAGCAGGGTGGGTTATTCCTAGACTCTAAGGTAAATTCAAACAGGTCCATCATATAGCCAAACTGAAGGCCAAGAACTGCTGAGTCTGGAATGTTTGCTGTTGGTCTCCTAGTGTAACAGCCTCTGCAATGTTTGAGTTCTTTGAAACATCTGAACCTGGGATTTTCTCGGATTTACAAGGCTGCTTCATGATTGGGCTGTTGATATGACTGAGCAAGATGACAATGAAGTCAATACTGATTCACAAACTCCGCAGCAGATTTGAGCCAGGTCATCCAGCTTGGTATGAATCTGGGGAATGAAATGATTTTACAAACCAACAAAGTCAGAATGTCATGCAGTGAAAAGGAGAAATTCTTACAGCTGGTCACTGGCCACTTCTTGCATTGTGCCTTCAATGGCTCCTTGAGGTCCAATAGTTGGAAACTAAGGTAGTTGTAGAATGCTGTTCTAATGTGTTAACTCAGGACATGAGCTGAAAGCTTGTCTGCAGGCTTTTTCCTACTGACTCTCTTTCCAATTTGTAACTCTCATTGAAGCCCACACTTCCATGCGTCTTCCACATGTGTGTTTGCCTCTCCATTCCCGCTGTCTTAATTCACACTCACATCGCTACTGACGTTGCAAGCTCATCCTGCCTTCAGCTTCACTCTGTGCCCATACACTGGCATATTAACTGACCCAAAACTCAGCACTCTCTGCTTACCGTCATCAAAGGTTGATTTAAAAAGCACAACACAACAAACAAGATCTTATCTTGGGTCTTCCATTCTTGGTTCATGGCAGTCTAGTCCCAAAGTCTCCACATCTGCCCTAACCCTATTGCACTTGAACATAAATTCTCTAGAGAACTGTCTTTCTTACTTCAAGCCTTGCGTTTAGAATTTTTTTTGCTGCTGGGCAGTGGTGGCTCATGCTTCTAATCTCAGCACTTGGGAGGAGGAGGCAGCACTGTGAGTTCGAGGCCTTCCTGGTCTACCAAGTGAGTTCCAGGACAGCCAGAGCTACACAGAGAAACCCTGTCTCAGAAAACAAACAAACTAACTAAAAAGAAAGTCTTTTTGCCTTCCTTCCTATTTCTGCCCCAATCAGTCACATTCTTTCTCAAGAACAATCTGAAATAGTCCCTGTAATACACACAGCTTTGACACTGTAGCCTATGCAGCATGCACACGTCCTGCTTCTTATTAAAAATCATTGTAATGATTTTCACTTGTGACACTTCCTCCTTTTGAGTCGTCTAGCCATGGTCATCATGGACTGACTCACTATTCCCACCCAAAGATAAAGGCAGGCACTATGTTCATTTCCCTTTTACTTTATCAATGGAAGCTGCACACCCATAGGTTGTATGTTAAGTAGGAGGAGAAAACTGGAAATAGTGATCTCAGTTTTGTCTGTTTTTTTTTTTCTGTCCTACTAGTAAAAACATGTAAGTTAAAAAAAAAAGAACTATATTTCTTAAGAAGAAGTAGGAGGCATTAGATAAAACAGAACTGCAATCAATACTGTTGTTGGATCACGAGAGAGTAAGGGAAGTTCTCAGATCAGACCCACACTGGGAGCAGCACCAGAGGCGGCTGCCTTCTCTGCCGAGTTAAACGCTGGAACTCACCTTCTCTTCATGTGCCCTCCGATGGTCATGAGAAGGGTAGAAAACAAACACAATGCACAAACGGTGTAATTTACAATCAGCTGGGGAGCCCTGAAGAGTGAAACTGTTGAATAACAGCTTAGGAGGCTATATAATTAAAATCATAACACTAACCATAGAAATGACAACTGTTCGATGCTGGTGTTCTACAAAGGCTGTATTTCAAAACAGTATTTTTACTCAAAATTGTGTCACTCACATCATGCAGATAAAAGATTTTTGTCATGCTTGGGATGGATGGCAATATGAAAAGTTGTTAAACGTCCAAATACATAAAACACTCTACACCCAAATTTACCAGACTCAAAGACTCTGCAGCTTCATGAACTCATATGCAGTTAGACTTGACAGTCAATAAATACATTTATTTTATTTATTCATAATTTTTATAATAAAGTATAATTTAAAAACCAGCAGAAAGTAAAACAGGAAGTGTGAAACTGCGGTGAGCTGCTGGTCTGCTTTTCAGGGGTCCCTCGCTATTCCCACACAATGCACCCCATTTCAGCACATTAAAGCTGCAGAAACATTCCTTCGTTTAAGAGAATTCCACAAAGAGTTTTGATAATCTTTACAGGTTCAAGGATTTAATTTTTAGAAGTTGAGCCTGCCTAGCCCATTCCAGGAGGCAGTGTTTCTCTAGGACTAGGGCCAAGTTAGAATAATTAATTAAATCAACAAGCACGACTAACAGCTTTGCAAATGACTAGCTTGAAGTTAGACTCTGGTGACACAAACCTCCGAGACCAACCCCTGCCCCCGTCTGAGTGTTTGTATTGCTGTGGCCTGAACGCAGGCCCTTGTGTACACTAGGCAAACACTCGCTACTGAACTATGTACCCAGCCAACATTACTTTGAGACAGGCACTCACGGTGTAGCCCAGGCTGGCCTCCAGATGCCATCATCTTGTTTCCAACACCACAGTGCTTAAACTGCAGGTGTGCACATCCTGTCTCGTATCCCCTCTTCTTGGGATGTTTTCCTCGGAAGGAATGATGGAGTTTTGTGGACAGTGTTGGGCATGGGAATGAGCCTGAATAGGTGTTAGAAGTCTTGAGACCTGTCATGATCCGAATTATTGTACTAACCCAGGCAAATTCTTGAGTTCCTCTGTACATGTTCTCTTATCAATTAAAAGCAAAAGTCCAAACTTCAAAGTACATTGAAATCTCCTCCACCCTCTTTAACCTTCTGTTTCTCATCGTCTTCTCCTCTCTTCTGCTTTCCTCATAGTTCTTCTCGTGTTTAGAGTTGGCCTTGGGAAATGCTTGGGATTGATAGATTGCTTTGCTTGTTTATCATACCGAGAAGCCACGGCCAGGGCCTTGTCTTTTTCCAGAAAGAGCTCCAAAGCTTGCTGTCTGACCCGCAGGTCTGCATTTGGGGGCCTAGATAGAGTTCAGCCTACACACCATCAGCCATCCCGGAAGCTCAGGATGTGATTCCCAACGGCCTTATCAAGAGATGAGGTAGAACTGGGCATGGTGGTACAAGCCTTTAATATCATAGCACTCTGAGAATGAGGTAAGAAGATGATGAGTTTGAGTGCACCCTAGGCTACACTGGGCCATTCTGTCTCAAAGGAAGTGGAGGAAGGAAAAGGGGGACAGAGCATGTGCAGGGATGCTCTGTGTGAAAGTGAGATGGGAGGGTGTTAGTCTTCAGTCCACCCCTGGGTTTAATGAAGGAATGAACAGTCTAAAGAGTGACAACTTTGTTAAAGCCGGGCACTAGGGAGCCCAAATTTTGCCATTTGTGTACAAGCTACCAACCAACTTCATGGCATTTAATCTCTTTTTTCCTTTGTATTTCTTCCCACCTGTAAAAGAAGTCTAGACAATGTCTAGATTCTTCCCAGCCCTGAAGCTTATAAAACATCTCCTCTATGAATATCTCAGCAAGGCATGGGAGGTGTTTTTCCTTATTTAGGGTTGAGAAGTTTGACTGCATAAATTCTATATGGGGATAGATTCCTTTCTCCCAAGGGCTCAAGGGTCTATATTTCTCTCTTTCTGGAACATGATCTGACATTTACTGGTTAGGTCCTCTTACCAGAAGCCTATGTGTGTGGCGTGAACATGCCCTTGTCATTGAAATACCAACATGCCAGTAAAACTCAACTCTGGTGCAGCCTTAACTAAACAATGATTCTTACCACAGAGGCCATAGGCGGCTCTCTCTACTTGAACACACATTCAAAGTCAGGTACAAATCGTCTTTGCTCATAGGCAGAGTTTGCAGGCAGAAATGAGAGCAAATGAATATCATTTAAAGAAATGGTTGGTTGGGAACCCCTGATGTCCTGGAAGACAGATTGTCAGATACCTTGAGGAGGAAGTGAGGACATGGAGCTGTGGCCTCAGGAAATGCTGTCCTCAGTTACAGAAACAGAGGGAACATTGAAGTTTCATCACCAGAAAGTAAAAGAAGATCAGCACGTACACAAGCGGGTGTCTGTGAAGAGCCAGACACTGAATTCAGGTGTCATTTGATTCCTACCTTCCTCCATGTTAGGCCGGATGGAGGGGCATCTATCCCAGATGGAGCTGAGAAAAGTATCTGAAGACCAGAACCAAGAAGATGACCAAGATAGAGAAGGTTGTTACTATTTAATTTAAAATACTTAAAACTCCTTATTGTTGCTGTGTTTGTGTACATATGTGTATGTATGACTGGGGTGCCCTTGAGGCACAGTGTGCCTGTGGGGGGTCAGAAGACAGCATTGCAGAACCAGTTCTCTGGGTTTGGGGGATCAGTCTCAGGTCGCCATGCTTGTGTGGTAAGTGCCTTTACCCACAGATCCATCTTCTGGTTCTGAATTTTACTGGTTCTCAGCCTTGGCCAGACTGGAGTTTTCATGGATAATCTGAGAAAATCATGATGTCTGTGTTTGAAGCAGCCAAATAAATGGGGTGCAGGGTAACGGGGTGCAAAGAGATAAGTTTTAAGAAAGATATCACTGAGTTGTTTAAAACATTGCTTAAGAATCACTTTTAAGTATTCATTTGCATAAATACCAGCACAAAACTAGTAGAAATTCATGTGATCTTTGCAAAGACTGCATGTCAGGGATTGGTTATATTGGTTATATATGGCCAAGTGTTTCTGACTCTGGGAGATGATTGACGTTCAACTCAGCGGGACCTGGAAAGTCCCAGGGGTGAGGCAGGAGACTAGGATGATTTGTTTCTGCCCTCCCTTGCAGCTTTGGGTTGTACAAAAGCAGTGGCTACCAGAGGAAGCTTCTGACCCACGTGAGTTATTGTCTAATTCCAGGCCATAGCCTCAGCTCGGCAGTTCTGGGTCATGGGCCATTTCCATGGCGTTACAGAAACACAAGGCCCCATGTGTGGATCCGGACGAATGAGACCGGGTGTTTGAGAAGACAAGCGTGTGAAGGAAGCTCACGGAAAAGGAAGCAGACAACTGACTTCATAAACAGATGAAAAGCCAACAGTTGATCTTGCTCTTTATGACCGTGAGGGAGAGCCCCGCCCCTAGTCATGAAGGACCTAAAATAAATCATGTATAGTAAGGGTTAGAGATGGCTTGATGGTAGGAACTCTAACTTTTCTTACAGAGGATTTGGGTTTGATTCTTACCACCCACTTGGCAGTCCACATCCGTTCATAACTCCAGCGGATCCCAAGCCCCTCTCTGACACACTTGGTGCAAAAAAAATTGCACACAAGCACAACACTCATATACAGAACTCTAAAAAGTCTTTATATACTTAATAAATTAAATTAAATGTATATGGTCTTACTAGCTAAATCACTTTTAAAATGTCCGATAAAATGCTCTAAAAGAGGCAATGTAAAAGGTTTCAAGATCCAACTGTTTTGCTTCCCATAGAGAAAGGCCAAAAGCAAGACTCTTCCAAGGTGTGTGGACTCCAGATGCTTAAGGAGCTAAGGCCGGCAGAAAATGCAATAGACTCAGTGAAAGCAGAAGCAAAGCCTCCCTTAGGAAGGAACCCTGGAAGGTGGAGCTTCTCCCTGACTGGCCTGCCTGGCCCCACCCCTCCTGCCCATCTCCCAGCACAGGCTCTCTCACCTTCTCCTCCTGCCTTGATTATCCACGGGGTCTATACCGGGCGTGATCAAGCTCTCCACTGTAGACAAGTCACCCGGAGCGGCCGCCCTTTGGAGCTGTTCCTCAGGTATATACGGGATGAAGGATTTAGGACATGGCTGGATTTTGTCCTCAAGGCACCCAGAGCCCAGGCAGAAGGCCCTCATGCGGGCATACCAGTGCCTGCCCTGAAGGTTTTTGTGTCTGCGCATCATGATCAGTGTCTTCCTGAATGGTTCAGACCCAGGGCCGCCAAGGCCCTCCCTACCCTCCCTATCCCCCTGCCTTTGCCACCCACTTCCCTCCAAACCCCACACTGAAACTTAGAAACGCAAACAAGTTATCGCAACCGCGCCACAGGAGCGTCCTGCCAGGGCAGATCCGTGGTTCAGTTTGAATGGAATCCCTGTCTCCTAGCGACGAGGATGCATGCATGCTAACGAGTGCAGACACTCACAACGGAATGGAATGCACGTGTCTGGCTCAGACTCCAAAAACAGGAACCTGGCCTGCCTTGCACAGCTCACCTGCAAACCCCTGCCAATTGCAGCTCTGACACTGACCTACCTGTCTGACCTGCAAAGACCAAACACTGACTGGAACTGTGTGTTGGTTCAGATCCTTCTCGGCCCTGCTGTGCTCATTCATGCGAGATTCCCTCTCCTCAGGCCCTGTGCCTGGAACCTGTGAGAGGTCCTGATGGATGGACCCATTATTCAGACCACTTGTTTTCTATTCTTGGAATCTTTTTAGCGCTTTGTAGCATTTTGTAGGCATTGCTCCCCAGAATGTGTTTTTGCTCTTTGTAATCTTTTCTAGTGCTTAGTTAAAAATTCCTTTTCCTCATCTCTTGGCTGTATCCACAGTTTTTAAAATTCTGCAAGCACAGACCACATAGGAAGACTGTGACACTTCTGCCCTAAGATTCTCCCTTAATGTTTTCTTTCTTTGGGGATGATATTTAGAATGATGCTTCAAAATTAAATAGTGTCTAAAAGTGACTTATGAGAGAGTACATATGGTATTTGTCTTTCTGGGTCTAGGTTACCTCACTCGGTATAAAGAAAACCACCCTACAATTCACAATCCCAGAGAACCGAGACAAAAATGAGGACCCTAAGAGAGACATGCGTGAATCTAATCTACATGGGAAGTAGAAAAAGACAAGATCTCCTGAGTAAATTGGGAACATGGGGATCATGTGTGAGGTTTGAAGGGGTGGGGAGAGGCAGGAAGGAGAGTAGAGAAAAACGTATAGCACAAAAAAATCAATAAGAACTAGACAGTGTACAGAAACGCAATTGATATATCTGCCTTGATTTCGTATCCTACAGCACTGCTGAATAAGGTTCTTAAGAGCAGGTTCAAAGTCCAATCTCCCAGATCCTCTGCAGGGGTGGCCCAAAGTGGAAGAGAGGGAAATGATCCTGTTGTCTTGGAGTTTACTAAGCACAACTCCTGGAAACTGCAGCTCTTAGCTGTAGTCCGGAAGGCACAGAGCTGATGGAGAGGATTGTCCTCTGAGAGTTTTGGCTCACATTGTGAGTTCTAAGGACTCAGCATTACATGAAATGTTTGTTGAGCACAAAAACACCCAGGTGGTGGTTTCAGCATTTATTCACAAATGAATTACTTCAAAAGCATCTTGAAAAGTTGAAAACTGTGGTGGCTTCTGAGAGTACTGAAGTAGATACTTAGAGGCAGGGACAAATTCATTATCTACCAAACCAACCTTTTGGGAGAGAATATCAGTTTCAAAGAAATGCCAGCGAACTGTTGTGACAGAGACAAGGTTGCGTTGCTCTAGTGTCATGGAGGACGATTGAAACAAGAATTCTAGCCTCGTGAACATGAACTAGGAAACCATCAGTCACTGCAACCATCAGAACAAAGCATGTGGAAGGTCCACCATGCACCGTCTCCCTGTGTGTATTTGTATATGGACATGGGGTTGCTGCTGTTTTAATCAGGGCTAAACTCTCCCCATGTCTTCAACATAGGAAAAACTGTAAGGAAAGCAGGTATCAATCATAACTCATGAAACACATATTTCATCTTTCAGAAATTTTCTATGCAGTATACATTAGAAAGTCAGAATGAGAACTCAGAATATTTAGCAAATGGGTTTTTACATGAATGTTAGAATGATTTCATCTTTCACAGTGAGGCAGTATCTTAAAAGAGCCAACACTGACAGCTAAGAGTCTGTACAGGGCATTGCAGTAAAAAGTGGATGGGTGTGTACAATAGGTGAGAACTGGATGGGTGTGCACTGCAGGTGAGATGTGGATAGGTGTGCACTGCAGGTGAGATGTGGATAGAAGTGTGCTGATGGTGAGATGTGAACAGGTGTACATTGCAGGTGAGATGTGAACAGGTATGCACTGCAGGCGAGATGTGGACTGGTGTGCACTGCAGATGAGAGATGGACGGGTGTGCATTGCAGGTGAGATGTGTATAAGAGTGCATTGCAGGTGATATGTGTACAGGTGTGCACTGCAGGTGAGATGTGAACAGATGTACATTGCAGGTAAGATTTGAACAGGTATGCACTGCAGGTGAGATGTGGACTGGTGTGCACTGCAGATGAGATATGGACGGGTGTGCACTGCAGGTGAGATGTGTATAGGTGAGCATTGCAGGTGAGATGTGTACAGGTGTGCACTGCAGGTGAGATGTGGAATGGTGTGCACTGCAGATGAGAAGTGGACTGGTGTGGACTGCAGGTGAGATGTGGACTGGTGTGCACTGCAGGTGAGAAGTGGACAGGTGTGCACTGCAGGTGAGATGTGGACAGGTGTGCACTGCAGGTGAGATGTGGACTGGTGTGCACTGCAGATGGGATGTGGACAGGTGTGCATTGTAGGTGAGATGTGGATGGGTGTGTACTGCAGGTGAGATGTGGACAGGTGTGCACTGCAGGTGAGATATGGATGGGTGTGCATTGCAGGTGAGATGCGGACGGGTGTGCAAGTGAGATATGGACTGGTGTGCACTACAGGTGAGATGATGACAGGTGTGCACTGCAGGTGAGATATAGACTGGTGTGCACTGAAGGTGAGATATGGATGGGTGTGCACTGCAGGTGAGAAGTGGACAGGTCTGCACTGCAGGTGAGATGTGGATGGTTGTGCACTGCAGGTGAGATGTGGACAGGTGTGCACTGCAGGTGAAATATGGATGGTTGTGCACTGCAGGTGAGATGCGGATGGGTGTGCACTGCAGGTGAGATATGGACGGGTGTGCACTGCAGGTGAGATGCTGACAGGTGTGCACTGCAGGTGAGATATGGATGGGTGTGCATTGCAGGTGAGATGCGGACGGGTGTGCAAGTGAGATATGGACAGGTGTGCACTACAGTTGAGATGTGGACAGGTGTGCACTGCAGGTGAGATGTAGACTGGTGTGCACTGCAGGTGATATATGGATGGGTCTGCACTACAGATGAGAAGTGGATAGGTGTGCACTGCAGGTGCGATATGGACGGGTGTGCACTGCAGGTGAGAAGTGGACAGGTGTGCACTGCAGGTGAGATGTGGAAGGGTGTGCACTGCAGATGAGATGTGGATGGGTGTGCACTTCCTGGGTTCCCATCTAAGTAACCCAAGAAAAGTAAGATGTTGCTTTATATCAAAATAGCTATTAGTCAGATCAATAGTAAATTACAGCTCTATTCTTTCTTAATTAGATTATTAATATATCTGGAATACAGACTTAATGAACTTCAAATCTGGAACTACATGGTCTGAAAAGACTTGAGCTTATTTAATTTTGGCCCTAGGTATATGCGGTGCATCTGTAAAAAATAGAGAAAAATCTTTTGTCTCCCATCTGATGTGTGTTCTCTGTCATTGCAAATGGCACTTGCTATAGAATAGACTTTTTCAATTTTATAACAATGCAACATATTTTGTATGTAAATATCATAAAGTAAAATGCCACTAATGTGTGTTGTGTCACTAAAGTGATATATTACCATTCACTTTCATTTTTTATTTTATTCTTAATTATCAATCAACACCTTCCTACATTTTGCCCAAGCAGACTGTATCTTTACACTCAGTCACCTCTCTCCTTAATCATCTCCTAGGTTAAGGTGTCTATATTGGGCCACAATATTTTATGCTAGACTCACCCAATATTTTCTGAATAATTAATCCTCTTTCCTTCAGTGTTCCTAGGGACAAAACACAGAGATTTTTGAGCCTTCTAGATATTTGCTCTCTCCCTATTAGTTGTATCTCTAATACCATTTTTAATTTTATTTTTTTAATTAGCATGGGATGTGATGATATATTGTTTACATTCTACAAAAGTGATTTTCAGAGCAATATGTAACAGCAAGAAGATGGTTGAGAAAATCATAACTTTCTGTTGTACACTGATGTAATATGTGCTGCGGGGCTGCGTCTCCGGCACCCAGCCGCCCACATGGCTAGCTTATGCCCCGAAATAATTACACGGAAACTGTATTCTTTTAAACACTGCCTGGCCCATTAGTTCCAGCCTCTTATTGGCTAGCTCTTTCATAGTGATCTAACCCATTTCTAATATTCTGTGTAGTACCATGAGCTGGCTTACCAGGAAAGATCTTAACCTGTATCTGTCTGGAGTGGGAGAATCATGGCGACTCCCTGACTCGGCTTCTTTCTCCCAGCATTCTGTTCTGTTTACTCCGCCTACCTAAGGGCTGGCCTGTAAATGGGCCTTGGCAGTTTCTTTATTATTTAACCAATGACCTTCCTCCATCAGTACACAGAACTTACCCAACCATCCTGGTCCACTGAATCCCAGTAGGTTCTGTAACAATGGAAACAACACTCTCGAGAGTTCACACTGTAAACAGCTCTCATCATAGTGTCTTTCATACAGACCTTGCCACTGACAAGCAGACAAGGCAAAGAATACCCTGGAGTCTAGATGAAACCAAATGAGAATATGGCATTTAGAATGACTTAAAAACTTAGACTTTTCTCAACAGTGAGACATGTTTGCTTCAGGCAGCAACAATTAGTTCAGAAAGGTTGATAGGCATTGAAGAAACTTCTTATGGAATTTGCCTTCAATGTGGCAAGGCTAGCTATTTGGGCAAGAAATTGCTCTTACCTGGACTGCTTGATGGTAGCTGTATGAACTGGACATGCAGGAGCCCCATACAAATAATTGCTGAACTTTACAAAAGATTAGATAGTTCTTCAGGGTTCCTGCTTCACAAAAGAAACAGCCAGACATTCTGCAGGACGCAGAAGAAAGCAACAGATGAACTTTATTAGTACAAGGCAGAACATATCTTCAAATTTCCTGATTCACTGAAAAGTTCACCAGATATTATGGGCCTGTAGGTTGACAATGGATGCCCCAATGTTACAAAAAACTTTGGAAGACTGTTCAGGGAGCAATATGTCTCTGTCATTTTTAGAATGTTGGAAGTTGCTTACAATGCACTTCCTGTTTACTTAGGTAATATTATATCTTTCTAGGATCTTTGATAGAGTTGAAGACTGATAATTATAGTCATAGTTTTCCTTAGTTATAATAAAAGATAAATTAGATATAAAACTTTAGATCACAAAAATAAAACAGATGATAGAATGTTTTCTTTAATTTTGCCAAATACAAATAGATTAAATATTGTAACTGTAATTCTTGATTGAGACCTGTTTTGTTATTTGCAGTTTTACAATATTAAAGTTAAAAACTTCTTTTTTAATTTAGACTGAAAAGGGAGATGATGTGGGACTCCACTCTTTATACTGTGAATACGTTTTGTTGCCATTGGTTAAGAGAGAAGCTTCTTTTGGCCAACGCCTTAACAGAATACAGCCAGGCTGGAAGACAAATAAAAAGAAAGTAGGCAGCATCAAGGAGATTCCATGTAGTTACCAGAAAAAAAACAGACAATGGAACATTAATGGCTCTAACAACAACAACAACACCCACACCACCACTACCACCTTTACTACCAGTACCACCTCCATCACCACCTTCACCTTCACTACCACCTCAACCATCAGCACCTCAACCATCAGCACCTCAACCACCTCCACCACCAACTCATGACCACATCCACCTTTACCACCACCATCACCACCACCTCCATCACCACCTTCACCACCTCCACCAATTTCACCACCAACTAACGACCAACACAACCTTTACCACCACTACAACCACAACTACCATCACCTCCAGCACCATCTCTACCATCACGACCACCACCACCCTGACCACCAACATCTCCACTACCACCTCACCAACAACAACTACACCACTTCCACCTTCAAAACCTCCACCAACAACTCCATCCCCTCCACCACCAATTCTACCACCACCTCCACCACCACCACTATACTCACAACCACCATCACCTTTACCAACACAAATACCACGACTACCACCACTTCCAGAAACATCACCACCAACACCACCAACACCTCCATGACCACCACATCATTTCTACCAACATCTCTACCAACACCTCACTACCACCACCAACAACTACACCACTTCCACCTTCAAAACATCCACCACCAACTCTACCACCTTCACCACACCCTCTACCACCACCTCCAACACCACAACCAACACCAGCACAAAAGCAATAACAATAACAAAATAACTATTGCTGACACTGTCAGTTTATTCCAGTAAATACCACAATCTGTCAGTCACTACACAGTAGGGATCAGAGTCATTGTCACAGATGTTTATTTTCTGCTATAAATTTTGATAAAATTTTCTTTTTACATTTTATTGATTCAAGAAAATATTAGCATTGGGATTTTGGTGGGGATTTTATTGACTCTGTAGATTATTTTTGGTAGGATTGTCATTTTTTACTATATTGATCCTACCTATCCAAGAGCATGAAAGAGCTTTCCATTTTCTGATAGCCTCTTCATCTTCTTTCTTCAAAGTCTTAAAGTTCTTGTCAAACAGGTCTTTCACTTCTTTGCTTAGTGTTACCCCAGGATATTTTATGTTATTTGTGTTTACTATGAATGGAGATGTGTCTCTGATTTGTTTCTCAGCTTCTTTATCATTTGTATATAGGAGGGCTACTGATTTTTTTATTAGATTTTGTATCAAGCTACATTACTAAAGGTATTTATCAGCTATAGGAAGTCCCTGATAGGGTTTTTGGCATCATTTATAAATACTATCATATCATCTGCAAATAGCAAAAGATTAAGACAGCCTACTGAATGGGAAAAGATCTTCACCAACCCCACATTGGAAAGAGGACTGATACACAAAATATATAAAGAACTCAAGAAATTAAATGTCAAAGTTCTAAATAATCCAATTAAAAATGTGGAACAGACCTAAACAGAAAACTCCGAACAGAAGAATCTCAAATAGCCGAAAGACACTTAAGGAAATGTTCAGCATCCTAAGCCATCAGGAAAATGCAAATCAAAAGCACTTCAAGATACCATCTTACACCATTCAGAATGACTAAGATCAAAAAACACCAATTATAGCTTATGCTGGAGAGGATGCAGAACAAGGGGAACACTCCTCCATTGGTATTGGGAATGCAAACTCGTACAACCACTTTAGGAAAAATATGGCATTTTCTCAGAAAACTAGGAATCAATCTACCTCAAGACCCAGCAATACCACTCTTGGGCACATATATATATATATATATATATACACTCAAAGGATGATTAATCATACTATAAGGACATTTGTTCAAATATGTGCATGGTGGCATTATTTGTAATAGCCAGAATCTAGAAATAATTCAGATTGCCCCTCGAATGAATAATGGATAAAGAAAATGTGGTATATTTACTCAATGGAATACTACTTAGCAGTAAAAAACAATGAGATCTTGAAATTTGCATGCAAATGATTGAAACTAGAAAAAAACATCCAGAGTGAGGTAACCCAGACCCAGAAAGATGAGCATGGTATGTACTCACTCATAAGTGAACACTAGCTCTAAAGCAAAGGATAATGAGCCTATAGTCCACTACCCCAGAGAACATAAATAACAAGGTGAACCTTAAGAAAAACATATGTAGGCTCCCTGCAGGGGCTCTACCCCCCCATACTGCCTCTCTCTTCTTGTCCCACCCAGCTTGCATCCGGAACCCTTCTTCCTTCTGTCCCCTTTCCTCTTTGGGCACATAACACCATCCAGCTCAGTCTGTCTGGCGCTGGGGGCAAATCCTCAGGGCAAGTAGGCAGGCGAGACCTCCTTTGTTTCACTGGACTGCCTGCACCAACCAAGGTAGGCGCTTTGTTTACGAACTACCCAATCTGCACGGAGATCTGATCTCGGCACCAGGAGAGACAGCAGAGGGTGAGTTTGTGACCAGTGGCGGTGGAAACAGCCCTGGACAGGGAACTCTGAAGTTCCTCATCCCCCTCCCTATACTCCCTGGGCTCCCTGCAGGGGCTCTATACCCCGCATACTGCCTCTCTCTTCTTGTCCCACCCAGCTTGCATCCGGAACCCTTCTTCCTTCTGCCCCCTTTCCTCTTTCGGCACATAACACCATCCAGCTCAGTCTGTCTGGCGCTGGGGGCAAATCCTCAGGGCAAGTAGGCAGAGGAGACTTCCTTTGTTTCACTGGCCTGCCTGCAACAAGCAAGGAGAGACATCACTAGAGCACCAGGAGAGCTATCACTGCAGAGAGCCATCACTGGGAAGGTACATCAGTAGGCAAGGAGACCTGATCCGGTAAAAGAACATCCAGAGGGGAGCATTCGGAGAAAGAGATGGGCAGGCGCCAATGCAAGAATTCACCTAACAATCTGAAAAACTATATGAAACCACCAGAACCCAGCGACCTCACAACAGGAGGACATGAACACCTTAATCACGAAGAAGTAGATAAAATTGACTTTATGAAAGTGATTGACGCCCTTAAACAACATGTAAAAAATACCCTTATAGAAATGGATGAGAAGTATAACAGAAAGTTTGAAGAATTGAGTAAATCAGTGAATGATACCCTAGGAAACCAAGGAAAAACAATCAAACAGATAATGGAAACAGTTCAAGACTTAAAAACTGAAATGGAGGCAAAGAAGAAAACACAAACAGAAGGCCAGCTGGACAGGGAAAATCTAGGTAAACGAATAGAGACTACAGAAGCAAGCATAACCAACAGAATACAAGAGATAGAAGAAAGAATCTCAGATTCTGAAGATACCATAGAGAAAATAAACACGCTGATCAAAGAAAACAGCAAGGCCAACAAATTCTCATCACAAAACATTCAGGAAATATGGGACACAATAAAAAGACCAAACCTAAGAATAATAGGAATAGAAGAAGGAGAAGAAGCGCAGCTCAACGGTCCAGAAAATATATTTAATAAAATTATAGAAGAAAACTTTCCCAACCTAAAGAAAGATATACCTATGAAGGTTCAAGAAGCATACAGAACACCGAATAGGCTGGATCAAAAAAAAAATCCTCTCGCCATATAATAATCAAAACACAAAGCATACAGAATAAAGAAAGAATACTAAGAGCAGCAAAGGAAAAAGGCCAAGTTACTTATAAAGGTAAACCTATCAGACTTACACCTGACTTCTCTATGGAAACCATGAAAGCCAGAAGGTCCTGGATAGATGTACTGCAGAAACTAAGAGACCATGGATGCAAGCCCAGACTACTATACCCAGCCAAGCTTTCGTTCACTATAAATGGAGAAAACAAAATTTTCCAGGATAAAAAAAAATTTAAACAATACGTAGCCACAAATCCAGCCTTACAGAAAGTAATAGAAGGAAAATCACTAACCAAGGAGTCCAACAATGACCACAATATCTCAGACAACTAGAGACCCTTCACCAGCGCAACACAAAGAAGGGGAACACACAAAATTTACAACTTAAAAAATGACCGGAGTTAACAATCACTGGTCATTAATATCACTTAATGTCAATGGCCTCAACTCTCCTATAAAAAGGCACAGACTAAGAGATTGGATACGAAAACAAGATCCAACATTCTGCTGTTTACAAGAAACACACCTCAACCAAAGACAGGCACCTACTCAGAGTAAAGGGTTGGGATAAGGCTTATCAAGTAAATGGACCTAAGAAACAAGCAGGGGTGGCCATACTAATTTCTAACAAAGTTGACTTCAAACTTAAATCAATCAGGAGAGATGGAGAGGGACATTTTCTACTCATAACAGGAACAATTCATCAGGATGAAGTCTCAATCCTGAATATCTATGCCCCTAATATAAAAGCACCCACGTACGTAAAAGAAACATTGTTAAAACTCAAGGCAGCCATCAAACTGCACACATTAATAGTAGGAGACTTTAATACTCCTCTCTCACCAATGGACAGGTCAATTAGACAGAAACCTAACAGAGAAATAAGAGAATTAATGGAGGTAATGAATCAAATGGACTTAACAGACATCTATAGAATATTCCACCCAAATAGGAAAGAATATACCTTCTTCTCTGCAGCTCATGGAACCTTCTCAAAAATCGACCACATACTCGGTAACAAAGCAAACATCCACAGTTACAAAAAAATATTAATAACCACCTGTATCTTATCAGATCACCATGGATTAAAGCTAGAATTCAGCAACAATGCTACCCCCAGAAAGCCTACAAACTCATGGAAACTGAATAGTCAACTACTGAACCATACCTGGATTAAGGAAGAAATAAAGAAAGAAATTAAAGTCTTCCTTGAAGACAATGAAAATAAAGAAACAACATACTCAAACCTATGGGACACTATGAAAGCAGTTCTGAGAGGAAAGTTCATAGCACTAACTGCCCACTTAAAGAAAACAGAGAAAGCACACATTGGAGACTTAACAGCCCACCTGAAAGCTCTAGAAAAAAAGAAGCAGATTCACCTAGAAGGGGTAGAAGACTGGAAATAATCAAACTGAGGGCTGAAATCAACAAAATAGAAACACAGAAAACAATTGAAAGAATCAATGAATCAAAAAGCTGGTTCCTGGAGAAAATCAACAAGATTGATAAACCCCTATCCAAACTAATCAAACGGCAGAGAGGAAATTTACAAATTAATAAGATCAGAAATGAAAAGGGGGACATAACCACAGACACAGAGGAAATTCAGAAAATCATTAGATCTTACTACAAAAGCCTGTATGCCACAAAACTGGAAAATGTAAAAGAAATGGACGCTTTTTTAGATAAGCACCATATACCAAAGTTAAACCAGGACCAGGTGAACAACCTAAATAGACCTGTTAGTCGTGAAGAATTAGAAGCTGTTATCAAAAACCTCCCTTCCAAAAAAAGTCCAGGACCAGATGGTTTCAATGCGGAATTCTACCAGAACTTCCAAGAAGACCTAATACCTATTCTCCTTAATGTATTTCACAATATAGAAACAGAAGAGTCATTGCCAAATTCCTTTTATGAAGCTACAGTAACTCTGATACCAAAACCACACAAAGACCCAACCAAGAAAGAGAATTACAGGCCAATCTCACTCATGAACATCAACGCAAAAATCCTCAACAAAATTCTGGCAAACTGAATCCAAGAACGCATTAGAAAAATTATCCATTATGATCAAGTAGGCTTCATACCAGAGATGCAGGGCTGGTTTAACATACGCAAATCTATCAATGTAATCCATCATATAAATAAACTGAAAGAAAAAAACCATATGATCGTTTCATTAGATGCTGAAAAAGCATTTGACAAAATTCAACATCCCTTTATTGATGGAGGAAGGTCATTGGTTAAAAATAAAGAAACTGCTTGGCCCTCATAGGTTAAAACATAGGTGGGTGGAGTAAACAGAACAGAAAGCTGGGAGGAAGAGGAAGTGAGCTCAGATTCGACAGCTCTGCTCTCTGGAGCAGACGCCATGCTCCCCTCTCCCCAGCAGACGCAATAAAGCTCCGACCCAGGATGGACGTAGGCTAGAATCTTCCCGGTAAGCACACCTTGGGGAGAATAGAAATGGGCCAAGCAGTGTTTAAAAGAATACAATGCGTGTGTTGTTATTTTGGGCATAAAGCTAACCATGCGGGAGCCGGGCTGTGGGAAGAGGCCCGCAGCTCCCTACTACAGATGGCGCCCACGTGGATAACTGCATCCACAGAAAGCCTGAGAAAGCTTGGGAAAGAATAGAGTAAAGCGTGTTTTCTTGGTAGCAGCAATTTCTCGGGTCTGCTCTGCTTGCTAGAGGCAAGCAAGCACTCTCATCTAAGAGAGGCTTCCTGACTCAGCTTCAGCTGTGAAACCTTGCAGCTCATTTAAGAGGTCCTGCCACGAAGTACTTAAAACGGTGTTGGTGAAAAGCTGAAGGCATGCTTTTTGGTTTTCAGCCGTAGCAGGAAAAAAGTTGTGCTGTTTTAAAATGCCGGCTTTCTGGGCCATCCTGCCAGGGCAAACTCTGACTGTTTGAGGCAGGAGGGCTGACTACAGAGAGAGGACTCGAATGTTGTCTGTGGATATAGTATTGCAGCTTGTTTGCTGGCAAGGACCTTGAAACGCCACAGAGTTGTGGTGATAAACATGGCTACAGCCGGTACCTCAGCCATGAGGCTGGAAAGCTAAGGAATGGCTGGATCCAGTCGTCGAAGCCACGGCTTTCGTCCTACTGATATTGCTCAGTAATTTAAAGGCTCGTGTGGTCAGAAAAAGAGAGAGATACAGTAAAGAGAGATTCAAAGACAAAGAAAACTTTAAATGATTTACAGTGTGTTTAAAAGTATATGCAGGCTGAAAGTTCTTAAAAGTAAAAAAACAAAAATAAGGAAGTAGTTGGGTGTGGTAGTACACACCTTTAACCCCAACACTTGGAAGGCAGAGGGAGATTGACCTCTGAGACTTCAAGGTGTGGTAGCACACGCCTTTAATCCCAGTGCCTAGAAGGTTGAGACAAACTGATCTCTGAGAGTTCAAGGACAGACTGGTCTAAAGAGTTATTCCAGGACGAAGATATACAGAAAATATAAAATAAAAGTAAAAGTAAAAGAAATAGAGGTTAAAATAAAGCTGCACAAAGATGGAAAGTACACAGAAAATCTTGATACTGTATGCTATTATGCTCTCTTTGAATTGTTTGAATGCTGAGGAAAGAGCAACATCTGCTAAAAGATATTTGTTTATAAATGCTGCTGAACTAATCCAAAATAGATATTTTCAAAATACCTTGACTTCAGAATTTGGATCTAAGGATATGATACTTTGGAAAAGAGATTCTGCTTTTGTTTTCACAGAGAATGAGACTCTTTGGATTGCTTCTATTCCAATATGGTATGATAGACCACGTCCTCCTGAAAGGTTGCTGTGAACACCCTCAAAAAATTACTTTGCTCAACTGCAGACTGAGATGAACCTAGCACACAGGTTATACCCTGAAATATCTGATTAACAGCGCCCCCATTCAGCAGGAAGCAGTTTGGAGAGAAATAACTGCGCCCATGTTCCCATATATTGTTTATAAATGTTCTTTTACATTTAAAGGGGGAGATGATATAGATGTGAATAATTTGCATTGATATGAATCTTGGTTTACTGATATTAATTTAAGGTCAATTTTATTATATGTATATGTATTTCTGATATTGATTAAGGTATTGTGATTGTGTAGTTCACTTAAAAATGTAATGTGTATAGGTTGTTAATGGATAATTATCAATAATAGTCAAGTTTGTAGTCATGTTAGTTAGATTTTCTAGATGTGCATGCATATATTTCAGATAGGCATTCATCATATCTTTCAAAGGCTAGAGAATATGGTATTTTAAATGTTTTAATAACTTAGGGTTTTTCATGACAATGAGACACTCTGCTCCTGGCAGCACCAATCTACTTCAAGAAGAAGATGGGCATCGAAGAGGATCCTTATGGAGTTTGATAGCCATTTGGGCAAGAAACTGCTCTTGCCTGGACTATTTTATAAACTGGACACAAAGAACCCGCAGAGAGAGGACTGCTGAACTTGCCTAAAGGTGAGATGATCTTTTGGGGTTCCTGATTCATGAAAGAGACATGAATTCATGCGAGACATTCTGCAGGACACAGCAGATAGTGACTGAACTGCCTTTGAAATTTCCTGCTTCATGGAAATGTCTGCTGGAAACTATGGGCCTGTAGGCCGAAGATGGGTGCCCCAACGGTACAGAGAAACTTTGGGTGACTGTCAAGGCAGCGAGATGTCTCTGTCATTTCTAGAGTTTGAAAGTTGCTTATTTTTTGTTTGCTTGGGTAATATTGTATCTTTCTGGAGTCTTTGATGGAGTTGAAGAATAGATAGATAGTTATAGTTTTCCTTAGTTATGATAAAGATAAAATAGATGGAAATATTATAATTTTTACTTGATAACTGTTTTGTTATATGTAATTTTGCTATGTTAAAGTTAAAGCCTTCCTTTTTTTTGTTTAAACAGAGAAAGGGGAAATGATGGAGGAAGGTCATTGGTTAAAAATAAAGAAACTGCTTGGCCCTCATAGGTTAAAACATAGGTGGGTGGAGTAAACAGAACAGAAAGCTGGGAGGAAGAGGAAGTGAGCTCAGATTCGACAGCTCTGCTCTCTGGAGCAGACGCCATGCTCCCCTCTCCCCAGCAGACGCAATAAAGCTCCGACCCAGGATGGACGTAGGCTAGAATCTTCCCGGTAAGCACACCTTGGGGAGAATAGAAATGGGCCAAGCAGTGTTTAAAAGAATACAACGCGTGTGTTGTTATTTTGGGTATAAAGCTAACCATGCGGGAGCCGGGCTGTGGGAAGAGGCCCGCAGCTCCCTACTACACTTTATGATAAAAGTCTTGGAGAGATTAGGGATACAAGGGTCATACCTAAATATAATTAAAGCTATATACAGCAAGCCGACAGCTAATATCAAATTAAATGGAGAGAAACTTAAAGCCATCCCACTAAAATCAGGAACACGCCAAGGCTGTCCACTCTCTCCATACCTCTTCAATATAGTTCTCGAAGTTTTAGCAATAGCAATAAGACAACATAAGGGGATAAAGGGGATTCAAATTGGAAAGGAAGAAGTTAAACTTGCATTATTTGCAGATGATATGATAGTGTACATGAGCGACCCCAAAAACTCCTCTAAAGAACTCCTACAGCTGAGAAACGCCTTTAATAATGTGGCAGGATACAAGATCAACTCCAAAAAATCAGTCGCCCTCTTATACACAAAGGATATGGAAGCAGAGAGAGAAATAAGAGAATCATCACCTTTCACGATAGCCACAAACAGCATAAACTATCTTGGGGTAACTCTAACCAAGGAAGTGAAAGATCTATTTGACAAAAACTTTAAGGCATTGAAGAAAGAAATTGAAGAGGATACCAGAAAATGGAAGGATCTCCCTTGCTCTTGGATTGGGAGAATCAACATAGTTAAAATGGCAATTCTACCAAGGGCAATTTATAGATTCAATGCAATCCCCATTAAAATCCCATCAAAATTCTTCACAGATCTTGAAAGGACAATAATCAACTTTATATGGAGAAACAAAAAACCCAGGATAGCCAAAACAATCTTATACAATAAAGGAACTTCTGGAGGCATTACCATCCCTGACTTCAAACTCTATTACAGAGCTACAGTAATGAAAACAGCGTGGTACTGGCATAAAAACAGAGAAGTCGACCAATGGAATCGTATAGAAGACCCGGATTTTAACCCACAAACCTATGAACAACTGATTTTCGATAAAGGAGCTAAAAGTATACAATGGAAGAAAGAAAGCATCTTCAACAAATGGTGCTGGCACATTTGGATTTCAACCTGTAGAAGAATGAAAATAGACCCATATCTCTCACCATGCACAAAACTCAAGTCCAAATGGATCAAAGACCTCAATATCAATCTGAACACACTGAACCTGATAGAAGAGAAAATGGGAAGTACCCTACAACATATGGGCACAGGAGATCGCTTCCTATGTATAACCCCAGCAGCACAGACATTAAGGGCAACATTGAATAAATGGGACCTCCTGAAACTGAGAAGCTTCTGTAAAACAAAGGACACTGTCATTAAGACAAAAAGGCAGCCTACTGACTGGGAGAAGATCTTCACCAACCCCGCTACAGACAAAGGTCTGATCTCCAAAATATATAAAGAACTCAAGAAACTAGACTTTAAAAGGATAATTAACCCAATTAAAAAATGGGGCACTGAACTGAACAGAGAATTCTCAACAGAAGAAGTTAAAATGGCCAAAAGATACTTAAGGTCATGCTCAACCTCCTTAGCGATCAGAGAAATGCAAATCAAAACAACTTTGAGATATCATCTTACACCTGTCAGAATGGCTAAAATCAAAAACACCAAGGATAGCCTTTGCTGGAGAGGTTGTGGAGAAAGGGGTACCCTCATCCATTGCTGGTGGGACTGCAAACTTTTGCAACCACTTTGGAAATCAGTGTGGTGGTTTCTCAGAAAAATTGGGATCAACCTACCCCTGGACCCAGCAATAGCACTCTTGGGAATATACCCAAGAGATGCCCTATCATATGACAAAAGCATTTGTCCAACTATGTTCATAGCAGCATTATTTGTAATAGCCAGAACCTGGAAGCAACCTAGATGCCCTTCAATGGAAGAATGGATGAAGAAAGTGTGGAATATATACACATTAGAGTACTACTCTGCGGTAAAAAACAATGACTTCTCGAATTTTGCATGCAAATGGATGGAAATAGAAAATACGATCCTGAGTGAGGTAACCCAGACCCAAAAAGAAGAACACGGGATGTACTCACTCATAATTGGTTTCTAGCCATGGATAGGGGCCACTGAGACTATAATTTGTGATCCTAAAAAAGCTAAACAAGAGGGTAAACCCAAGGAAAAACATATAGATATCCTCCCAGCTATGGGAAATAGACATGACTGATGGGCAAAAAAATTGGAATCTTGAGGGTGGGGTGGGATGGGGATGAGGGGTGATGGGGAGAGAAAAGTGTGAAGGAGAGGATGAGGGGAACTGGGGGAATCTGGGTGATTGGGGATAAAGGAAGGTTCGATAGGGGAGCAGGGAAACTCATACCTTAGGTAAGGGAGCCACCTAAGGGTTGGCAAGAGACTTGAACTTGGAATGGCTACCAGATGCCCAGGGCAATGTCCCCAGTTAGTTAATTGGGGCACCTGAGGATAGGGAACCTGAAATGAACCTATCCTATAATCATACTGATGAATATCTTGCATATCGCCATAGAACCTTCATCTAGCGATGGATGGAGATAGAGCCAGAGACCCACACTGGAGCACCGGACTGAGCTCCCAAGGTTATAATGAGGAGCAGAAGGAGAGAGAACATGAACAAGGAAGTCAGGACCATGAGGGGTGCACCCAACCACTGAGACAGTGGGGCCGATCTATTGGGAGCTCACCAAGGCCAGCTGGACTGCTACTGAAAAAACATGGGATAAAACCGGACTCTCTGAATGTGGCGGACAATGAGAGCTGACGAGAGGCCAAGGAGAATGGCACAGGAACTTTCATCTGGCGATAGATCGAGAGAGAGACAGAGACCCAATTTGGATCAACCATCTGAGCTCTTAAGGTCCAAATGAGGAGCAGAAGGAGGGAGAACATGAGCAAGGAAATCAGGACCACGAGGGGTGCACCCACCCACTGTGACAGTGGAACTGATCTATTGGGAGCTCTCCAAGGCCAGCTGGACTGGGACTGAATAAGCATGAGTTGAAACTGGACTCTCTGAACATGGCGGACAATGAAGGCTGATGAGAAGCCAAGGACAATGGCACTAGGTTTCGATCCTAATACATGAACTGGCTTTGTGGGAGCTTAGCCTGTTTGGATGCTCACCTTCCTGGGCCTGGATGGAAGTGGGAGGACCTTGGTCTTCCTGTAGGGCAGGGAATTTGGACTGCTCTTCAGTATCGAGAGGGAGGGGGAATGGACTGGGGGGAGGAGAAGAGGAGTGGGGATGGGGGAGGGGAGTGGGGGGAGGGGGCAATGTATGGGAGGAGGGGGAGGGAAATGGGAAACGGGGAGCAGTTGGAAATTTTAATTAAAAAAGAATAAAAAAAAGAAAAACATATGTAGATACCCCTGGGAAGGGAAATAGACAAGATCTCCTGAGAAAATTGGGATCATGGGGTTGAATGGAAATGAGAGGGTAGAATGGGAGAAGGATGGGAGAAGGAAGGAGCAGGAGAACTTGAGGGAAAGGGATGATCTAAATGGAGGAAGAACAGAGACAGAGAGCAAGGAAAGAGATATCTTGATTGAGGGAGCCATTATGGGGCTAGCAAGAAACCTGACACCAGAGAAATTCCTAGTAATCCACAAGGATGACCCTAGCTAAGACCCTAAGCAACAGTGGCAAGGGGGCCTCAACAAGTCCTGCCCTGTAGTCAGATTGATGACTATCTTAAAAGTCATCATACAAACTTTATTCAGCAACTGATGGAAGCAGAGTCAGAGATCCATAGTGGAATACTGGTCTGAGCTCCCAAAGTCTAGTTGAAGAGTGGGAGGAGAGAGAATATGAGCTGATGTGGGATTTCCCTCAATATGCTGTGAATATGTTCTATTACCATTGGCTAATAAAGAAACTTCTTTGGCCTATGGAAGGGAAGAATAAATCCAGGCAGGAAGTCCAAGAAGAGATAGAGCAAGAAAGAAGTTGGAGTCACACAGATGTCATTTAGCTGCCAAAGGAGAAAGATGCCAGAAACTTACTGGTAGGCCACAGCCTCGTTGGGATACAAAGATTAATAGAAATGGGTTAATTTAAGATGTAAGAGGTAGCTAGGAAAAATCTTAAGTCATCGGCCAAATAGTGTTGTAATTAATATAATTTTTGTGTGATTATTTGGATCTGCGAGGCTGGGATAACAATACACATTCTCCAATTACAGAGACCAATCTTTCATGATCATTGATGCAAAAATACTCATTAAAATACAGGCAGCCAGAATCAAAGAACCCATCAAAATATTATGCTCCATGATAAAGTTGGCTTCATCCCATAGATGCTGAGATGGTTCAACATATGAAAATCTGCCAATGCAATAAACCATACAAAAAACTTAAGAAAAAACATATTATCATCTCATTAGATGTTGAAAATGCCTTTGACAAAATATGAGATCCCTTCATGATAAAGGTATAGGAGAGATCAGGGATACAAGGCATGTATCTAAACATAATAAAAGCAATATCCACCAAGCAGATCTAACATCACACTAAATAGAGAGAAACTCAAAGTTATTCCCCTAACATCAGGAAAAAGACAAGGCTATCCACTATAATACTATTTAATATAGTACTGAAAGGTCTAGCTGGAGCATTAAGACAACAAATGATCTAAGAGATATGAACTGGAAAATAAGAAGTCAAACCTTTGCTATTTGCAGATGATATGATAGTATACATAGGTGGCCTCAAAAATTCAACCAGGTAACTCCTACAGCTGATAAACACCTTCAGTAATGTGGCAGGATACAAGATCAACTCAAAAAATCAGTAGCCTTCCAATATACAAATGATAAATGGGCTGAGAAAGAAATCAGAAAAGCATCACCATTTATAATAGCTGAAGATAACATAAAATATCTTGGTGTAACACTAACAAAAGAAGTAAAAGATCTGTATGACAAGAACTTCAAGTGTTTGAAGAAATAAATTGAAGAATATATCAGAAAATAGAAAGATCTTCCATGCTCTTAGATAGAAAGGATCAACATAACAAAAATGAAAGTCCTGCCAAAAGCAATCACTGATTCAATGCAATCCCTGTCAAAATCCCATCATAACTATTATCAGACCTTGAAAGAGCAACACTCAACTTCATATGGGAAAAAATTAAACAGGATAACCAAAAAAAAAAAAAAAACTATACAATAAAGGAACTTCTGGAGGCATCACCATCATGACATCAAGCCCTATTAAAGAGCTACAGTAGCGAAAACAGCTTGGTATTGGCATAAAAACAGACAGGTCTATCAATGGAATCAGTTAAAAACCTGATAATAATCCACACAGCTATTAACACCTAATTTTTGAAAAAGAAGCCAAAATTATACGATGGAGAAAGAAAGCATTTTCAATAAATGGTGATGCCATAACTGGATATAAGCATGTAGAAGAATTCAAATTTATCCATATTTAAAGCCATGCACAAAATTCAAATGCAAATGGATCAAAGACTTCAACATGAATCCAATCATACCAAATCTCTTAGTAGAAAAAGTGGGAAGTAGTCTTGAATACATGGGCACAGGAGACCACTATCTAAATATAACACTAGTAGCACAGACACTGAGAGTAACAATAAATAAATGGGACCTGCGGAAACTGATAAGCTTCTGTAAAGCAAATGACACATTCTCACAGATTGAGTCCATTTTCCCAGAGAATATTATTAGTAACTTTCAAATTGCTCATAAAACTGCATGTTTCCACTTAAAAGTCCATCAGACTACCTAATAGCTAATCCACCATTAAAGCAAGTTTAGCATTTGTTGTGATAAATGTGCTATTACTTGAAAGAGGGGGGTTAGGAAATTCTGTGTAGAATTGCACACTTACTGGCCATGCCATCTTCAGCAACCAATTATCCTTCCTTTCTTTACTTGTCAGTTCTGAGTACAAGCTAAGGCAAGGAAAGAATCACTTGTTTTACACAGCTTCAAACCATGTATTTCCAGAGCCATTGGAAGCTTCATCTCTTTTCATGAGAAAAATATTCTAGATTTATCACAAATTATTTATGAGCAGAATTCCTGGTGAGATATGTTCCCTTGAGTCATCTTTTATCTCTCTATAGGAATCTGGTACCCCAGCAATATAAAAAGCTAAATTCGTGATGACCTGAGACCAACTGGAAGCCTCTAGCCCTTGCATGAAGGTGTGGTCCTTCAATCAACAGGGGAAGTTACATCATTTGGAACCCATATTTAACATCTAAACAAATAGTTGTTTGGCAATGGCCTGGGATCATCTGATACATTGACTCTGACTGTCTTCCCTCCATCTAATAATGAGCAAAGAGCTATTCCACATGCCATATTCAGTGTCTGAATCACCTGGCTTTAAACACATGCTCCATCTTTGAGTAGCTAGGATGGTAGGCAACTCTTACATTATTCTCCTTCTACAACCCATACCCAAGCTTCCACAGCACAAAGACACTATGTATGTCTATTTCTCTGAGTATTATTTTCCCTGGTGTCTATGTGACAGGCCAACTTAAACTGATGTGTCTACAAAGATAACTCCCAAAGCCATCCAAGTTCTCTTCCCCACCTTCTCCCCTACATTCATTTTCCTTTCTATTGCCCTTCATCTTTATTAGTTTTAAGCCCAGCCATGCTTATTATTTTTAAAAATGTGTTGCCTACAAATAATGGAATTTATTGCAGAAACAGGATGATAACTTATGAATAGCAAGAGTTTTGAGGTTCACATACTGAATTGTGCTTACTGGCCTTATGATGCTTCCTTATCTAATAGATGCAGGGATAATTTTCAAAGAATGCAAAGAAGTAGGGAAAAAATCAAACCATTCTTTGAATACAACTCTGCTTTATAAGTGGTTTTTTTAACCAGCAAACAGAAACCTAGACTGATGAGTTTGTGGGTCTGGGTACCTCTGCCTAGGTACATTTGCTAAATCTCTTCCTTCATCATTAAAATGTGGCTGGGTCCTACAGTGGCTTATCTGAAGTAATTTGGAAAGGGTAATGCGAGTACAGTGGATTCTGTGGCTCTTCATCTGGTTGCTCCAACTCTTCCTTCAGGGACCAAGTATTGTTTCCTTCAGATAATGGAGTGTGGGTGTCTGACAGCCGTGGATTGCAATCTCTCGAGAAATTGCTCCTCACCAAAGAGGTTCATTAGACTCAAAGTTATGCTCATTTCTGAAAGTTGTTTCTACCCATTGACAAGTTCATTATAGACTCCAAAGGCCCTGTTACTCAATTCTGTCTTTCTCTTCATGGCTGCCCTAACACTAGAAGTGCCCTCTGGTGTCAGCGGAGGTCTTTGTGACATCTTCATACACAGTTCAAATTCCAAACAAGTGTTGAAACTGATTGTGGCCCAACAAGCTTCATCCCCTTCCCCACCCATTACCATATACACAAAGGCTCCATCTCAGGGTCGGTGTATGCAGCAATCTCACTTGGGACTGTGAGCAAATCCTTTTCCCTTCTTTGAAAACAGCAGAAATGCAGTGGTTGAGTTTTGGGCTATAGCTTGTATTCTTAGAAATGGATTTTTGGAGTCTATTCTTTTTGGAGGGATACTTTGCTCAGCCTAAATATAGTGTGGGGAGGGCCTTGGTTCTGCCTCAAAATGATGTGTCAGACTTTGTTGACTCCCCATGGAATGCCTTACCCTCTTTGAGGGATGGATGGAGGTGGGAGGAGAGAAGGTAGGGAGAGTAGGGAGAGAGGGGAGAGAGTGGGAACTGGGTTAGGTGTGTAAATGAGAAAAGAACAGTTTTAAAAATTAATCAATCAATTAATTAAAGAAATTAGAAATAGGAAACTTATACCATGGTTCAATAATTATTTTATAAAACATGCTAAAGTATTGTAAAACTCTTTCAGTGAAATGAAATGTAGTGTAAAGGTCAATTTTTATGTATATTGTAATAGTAAAAAGTATGTAATACAAAAATGTGTAATATAAACCATGTTTTTAAGTAAATATTTTCAAGCAAGCCTTCACTTCTCTAGAAAAAAATAAAATCTCAACAACGGAAAAGAGGTAAGTCTATAAAAATTAGTAAAAAAACTAAGCAAAACTGCAAAGAGTACAGGAAGAGTTTTACTAACAAGAGGCTTTCACAAGTCTTAGTGAGAAATGTAAGTTGAAAAGCCAGAATAAAGTGTCACTGTGTGTTTGTAACCGCCCCGGTTGGATATGGTGAAGCTCACCTACAATCCCCATACTCCAGATGTGGAAGCAGGAGGATCAGGAGTTCAAGAACATCCTCGACTACACAGTATGTATAAGGCCAGCTTCCATGACACAACACCCAGTTTCAAAAAACTGAAAGCAAAATAAAAACTTCAGAAATAGTGAGAAACAAATTTTAATGCAAAATAAACACCATTACTTAGAAAAGATAGCTATCCTTAAACTAACCTAAGTTTTTATATTCTTTCTTCTGTTTGATACAACTTTTTTCACTTGTGGTTTTCCTTCAGTAACTTTCATTGTTTTTTCTTTTCCTTGTCCTTTTTTTTCCTGCCTTCTTTATTATTTTTATGCCCAGTGTATAAAACCAACCCCTGCCCCAACCCTTTAGTCCCCACTGAAACAAGTTAACAAAGTTCTTGCTTGCAGGCTGCCTCTTCCGTTGAACTTTTCATTTTATTTTGTAAAGCTCCTTCTTGCCTAAATCTTTTAGCATTATTAAAAACAAAAACCAGAGAATGCTTAAACTAAAATTGCCTTTGAAAAGACAATAGTAAATTGGAACATATTCTTTTATGTTCCTCACTTATGCCCTCTCAAATTAAAGAGTGAACTGTCTCTCCAGTAAATAACAGTATTTCGGAGTCACTCCATGCTTGGCAATAAGGGAGGCCCTGGATCCTGGTAAGTAGCAACAGCTGATGTAGCCCCGACAGAATAACAGAGGGTCTTATTGACTGTCTCTGGCTTTGAACCTTCTAAGTAGACACTGTTTTCTGTTGACTTACCCTGGAGTTTTAAGCCGGAGACAGTGCCGAACATAGTGTCAACTGGTCCTGGTGCCAGAAAGATCAGAGGCCCTGCAATATTTACAGTTCCCCTTCTTGGGTTTCCAGAAATGAAATGGCCAGACTGAATGGAGAAAATCAAGGCCCAGCTGGCTAAAACCACAACTGGCAGCCAAATACTTGGGCAGGTTCCAAGAGCTGGTGTTTAAAGAGGCCAATTTACAGAGAAAATTACAACTACCAGAGCGACGGCTGCCACAGTAGCTTCAGCATGAAGCTGTAAAACCTTCCTTGGTTCAAACAATTTTCATTTCCAAAGTTTGTAAGCTTACTGATTTCTTCAGAAACATTCTTATCTTAAGAGTAAATCCCTTAAAAATAGCCTGTTCTTCACAGACATAATAGTAGTAAATTTGTTTTATATACTTGGTAAATGTTGGATTACTAAGGATGAGGGCTATCATCTTATTTTTGTTTAAGTCCATTTAGAAGAATGACCTGTTTTTAAAAGTTTCTCAATTTTTAAAGGATCCACAGAGAAACAAGAAAGACTTAAGAATTTAAGTGAAGTAGTAGGATAAAGAGTTTTGCCAACTAAAACTAATTTGGGAGGTTCCTAATACATCTTGAAGCCAACTGTAAAAAAAAATTGATTTCCTCTTTTTTTTTTCTCTTTTTTTTCCTTTTTTTTATTCTTTTTTACTTAAAATTTCCAACTGCTCCCCGTTTCCCATTTCCCTCCCCCTCCTCCCACATATTGCCCCCTCCCCCCGCTCCCCTCCCCCTATCCCCACTCCACTTCTCCTCCCCCTAGTCCACTCCCCCTCCCTCTCGATACTGAAGAGCAGTCCAAATTCCCTGCTCTACATGAAGACCAAGGTCCTCCCACTTCTATCACGGTCCAGGAAGGTGAGCATCCAAACAGGCTACGCTCCCACAAAGCCAGTTCATGTATTAGGATCGAAACCTAGTGCCATTGTCCTTGGCTTCTCATCAGCCTTCATTGTCCGCCTTGTTCAGAGAGTCCAGTTTCAACCCATGCTTATTCAGTCCCAGTCCAGCTGGCCTTGGAGAGCTCCCAATAGATCAGTTCCACTGTCACAGTGGGTGGGTGCACACCTCGTGGTCCTGATTTCCTTGCTCATGTTCTCCCTCCTTCTGCTCCTCATTTGGACCTTAAGAGCTCAGATGGTTGATCCAAATTGGGTCTCTGTCTCTCTCTCGATCCATCGCCAGATGAAAGTTCCTGTGCCATTCTCCTTGGCCTCTCATCAGCTCTCATTGTCCGCCACATTCAGAGAGTCCGGTTTTATCCCATGTTTTTTCAGTAGCAGTCCAGCTGGCCTTGGTGAGCTCCCAATAGATCGGCCCCCCTGTCTCAGTGGTTGGGTGCACCCCTCATGGTCCTGACTTCCTTGTTCATGTTCTCTCTCCTTCTGCTCCTCATTATAACCTTGGGAGCTCAGTCCGGTGCTCCAGTGTGGGTCTCTGGCTCTATCTCCATCCATCGCTAGATGAAGGTTCAATGGCGATATGCAAGATATTCATCAGTATGATTATAGGATAGGTTCATTTCAGGTTCCCTATCCTCAGGTGCCCCAATTAACTAACTGGGGACATTGCCCTGGGCTTCTGGTAGCCATTCCAGGTTCAAGTCTCTTGCCAACCCTTAGGTGGCTCCTTTAACTAAGGTATGAGTTTCCCTGCTCCCCCATCCAACCTTCCTTTACCCCCAATCACCCCGATTCCCCCAGTTCCCCTCATCCTCTCCTTCACACTTTTCTCTCCCCATCACCCCTCAACCCCATCCCACCCCACCCCCCAAGATTCCCATTTTTTGCCCATCAATCTTGTCTATTTCCCATAGCTGGGAGGATATCTATATGTTTTTCCTTGGGTTTACCCTCTTGTTTAGCTTTTTTAGGATCACAAATTATAGACTCAGTGGCCCCTATCCATGGCTAGAAACCAATTATGAGTGAGTACATCCCATGATCTTCTTTTTGGGTCTGGGTTACCTCACTCAGGATCATATTTTCTATTTCCATCCATTTGCATGCAAAATTCGAGAAGTCATTGTTTTTTACCGCTGAGTAGTACTCTAATGTGTATATATATTCCACACTTTCTTCATCCATTCTTCTATTGAAGGGCATCTAGGTTGCTTCCAGGTTCTGGCTATTACAAATAATGCTGCTATGAACATAGTTGGACAAATGTTTTTGTCATATGCTAGGGCATCTCTTGGGTATATTCCCAAGAGTGCTATTGCTGGGTCCAGGGGTAGGTTGATCCCAATTTTTCTGAGAAACCGCCACACTGATTTCCAAAGTGGTTGCACAAGTTTGCAGTCCCACCAGCAATGGATGAGGGTACCCCTTTCTCCACAACCTCTCCAGCAAAGGCTATCCTTGGTGTTTTTGATTTTAGCCATTCTGACAGGTGTAAGATGATATCTCAAAGTTGTTTTGATTTGCATTTCTCTGATCGCTAAGGAGGTTGAGCATGACCTTAAGTATCTTTTGGCCATTTTAACTTCTTCTGTTGAGAATTCTCTGTTCAGTTCAGTGCCCCATTTTTTAATTGGGTTAATTATCCTTTTAAAGTCTAGTTTCTTGAGTTCTTTATATATTTTGGAGATCAGACCTTTGTCTGTAGCGGGGTTGGTGAAGATCTTCTCCCAGTCAGTAGGCTGCCTTTTTGTCTTAATGACAGTGTCCTTTGCTTTACAGAAGCTTCTCAGTTTCAGGAGGTCCCATTTATTCAATGTTGCCCTTAATGTCTGTGCTGCTGGGGTTATACATAGGAAGCGATCTCCTGTGCCCATATGTTGTAGGGTACTTCCCATTTTCTCTTCTATCAAGTTCAGTGTGTTCAGATTGATATTGCGGTCTTTGATCCACTTGGACTTGAGTTTTGTGCATGGTGAGAGATATGGGTCTATTTTCATTCTTCTACAGGTTGACATCCAAATGTGCCGGCACGATTTGTTGAAGATGCTTTCTTTCTTCCATTGTATACTTTTAGCTCCTTTATCGAAAATCAGTTGTTCATAGGTTTGTGGGTTAAAATCCGGGTCTTCTATACGATTCCATTGGTCGACTGCTCTGTTTTTATGCCAGTACCACGCTGTTTTCATTACTGTAGCTCTGTAATAGAGTTTGAAGTCAGGGATGGTAATGCCTCCAGAAGTTCCTTTATTGTATAAGATTGTTTTGGCTATCCTGGGTTTTTTGTTTCTCCATATAAAGTTGATTATTGTCCTTTCAAGATCTGTGAAGAATTTTGATGGGATTTTAATGGGGATTGCATTGAATCTATAAATTGCCCTTGGTAGAATTGCCATTTTTACTATGTTGATCCTCCCAATCCAGGAGCAAGGGAGATCCTTCCATTTTCTGGTATCCTCTTCAATTTCTTTCTTCAATGCCTTAAAGTTCTTGTCAAATAGATCTTTCACTTCCTTGGTTAGAGTTACCCCAAGATAGTTTATGCTTTTTGTGGCTATCGTGAAAGGTGATGATTCTCTTATTTCCCTCTCTGCTTCCATATCCTTTGTGTATAAGAGGGCGACTGATTTTTTGGAGTTGATCTTGTATCCTGCCACATTACTAAAGGCGTTTATCAGCTGTAGGAGTTCTTTGGTGGAGTTTTTGGGGTCGCTCATGTACACTATCATATCATCTGCAAATAATGCAAGTTTAACTTCTTCCTTTCCAATTTGAATCCCCTTTATCCCCTTATGTTGTCTTATTGCTATTGCTAAAACTTCGAGAACTATATTGAAGAGGTATGGAGAGAGTGGACAGCCTTGGCGTGTTCCTGATTTTAGTGGGATGGCTTTAAGTTTCTCTCCATTTAATTTGATATTAGCTGTCGGCTTGCTGTATATAGCTTTAATTATATTTAGGTATGACCCTTGTATCCCTAATCTCTCCAAGACTTTTATCATAAAGGGGTGTTGAATTTTGTCAAATGCTTTTTCAGCATCTAATGAAACGATCATATGGTTTTTTCTTTCAGTTTATTTATATGATGGATTACATTGATAGATTTGCGTATGTTAAACCAGCCCTGCATCTCTGGTATGAAGCCTACTTGATCATAATGGATAATTTTTCTAATGTGTTCTTGGATTCGGTTTGCCAGAATTTTGTTGAGGATTTTTGCATCGATGTTCATGAGTGAGATTGGCCTGTAATTTTCTTTCTTGGTTGGGTCTTTGTGTGGTTTTGGTATCAGAGTTACTGTAGGGTCATAAAAGGAATTTGGCAATGACTCTTCTGTTTCTATATTGTGAAATACCTTAAGGAGTATAGGTATTAGGTCTTCTTGGAAGTTCTGGTAGAATTCCGCATTGAAACCATCTGGTCCTGGACTTTTTTTGGAAGGGAGGTTTTTGATAACAGCTTCTAATTCTTCACGACTAACAGGTCTATTTAGGTTGTTCACCTGGTCCTGGTTTAACTTTGGTATATGGTATTTATCTAAAAAAGTGTCCATTTCTTTTACATTTTCCAGTTTTGTGGCATACAGGCTTTTGTAGTAAGATCTAATGATTCTCTGAATTTCCTCTGTTTCTGTGGTTATGTCTCCCTTTTCATTTCTGATCTTATTAATTTGCAAATTCTCTCTCTGCCGTTTGATTAGTTTGGATAGGGGTTTATCAATCTTGTTGATTTTCTCCAGGAACCAGCTTTTTGATTTATTGATTCTTTCAATTGTTTTCTGTGACTCTATTTTGTTGATTTCAGCCCTCAGTTTGATTATTTCCAGTCTTCTACCCCTTCTAGGTGAGTCTGCTTCTTTTTTTTCTAGAGCTTTCAGGTGGGGTGTTAAGTCTCCAATGTGTGCTTTCTCTGTTTTCTTTAAGTGGGCAGTTAGTGCTATGAACTTTCCTCTCAGGACTGCTTTCATAGTGTCCCATAGGTTTGAGTATGTTGTTTCTTTATTTTCATTGTCTTCAAGGAAGACTTTAATTTCTTTCTTTATTTCTTCCTTAATCCAGGTATGGTTCAGTAGTTGACTATTCAGTTTCCATGAGTTTGTAGGCTTTCTGGGGTAGCATTGTTGCTGAATTCTAGCTTTAATCCATGGTGATCTGATAAGATACAGGTGGTTATTAATATTTTTTTGTAACTGTGAATGTTTGCTTTGTTACCGAGTATGTGGTCGATTTTTGAGAAGGTTCCATGAGCTGCAGAGAAGAAGGTATATTCTTTCCTATTTGGGTGGAATATTCTATAGATGTCTGTTAAGTCCATTTGATTCATTACCTCCATTAATTCTCTTATTTCTCTGTTAGGTTTCTGTCTGATTGACCTGTCCATTGGTGAGAGAGGAGTATTAAAGTCTCCTATTATTAATGTGTGCGGTTTGATGGCTGCCTTGAGTTTTAACAATGTTTCTTTTACGTACATGGGTGCTTTTATATTAGGGGCATAGATATTCAGGATTGAGATTTCATCCTGATTAATTGTTCCTGTTATGAGTAGAAAATGTCCCTTTCCATCTCTTCTGATTGATTTAAGTTTGAAGTCAACTTTGTTAGAAATTAGTATGGCCACACCTGCTTGTTTCCTAGGTCCATTTACTTGATAAGCCTTATCCCAGTCCTTTACTCTGAGTAGGTGCCTGTCTTTGTGGTTGAGGTGTGTTTCTTGTAAACAGCAGAATGTTGGATCTTGTTTTCGTATCCAATCTCTTAGTCTGTGCCTTTTTATAGGTGAGTTGAGTCCATTGACATTAAGTGATATTAATGACCAGTGGTTGTTAACTCCGGTCATTTTTTTTTAGTAGTAGATTTTGTGTTTTTCCCTTCTTTGAGATGTGCTGGTAAAGGGTCTCTAGATGTCTGAGTTACTGTCGTCATTGTTGGACTCCTTGATTAGTGATTTGCCTTCTATTACTTTCTGTAAGGCTGGATTTGTGGCTACGTATTGTTTAAATTTGTTTTTATCCTGGAAAATTTTGTTTTCTCCATTTATAGTGAACGAAAGCTTGGCTGGGTATAGTAGTCTGGGCTTGCATCCATGGTCTCTTAGTTTCTGCAGTACATCTATCCAGGACCTTCTGGCTTTCATGGTTTCCATAGAGAAGTCAGGTGTAAGTCTGATAGGTTTACCTTTATAAGTAACTTGGCCTTTTTCCTTTGCTGCTCTTAGTATTCTTTCTTTATTCTGTATGCTTTGTGTTTTGATTATTATATGGCGAGAGGATTTTTTTTTGATCCAGCCTATTCGGTGTTCTGTATGCTTCTTGAACCTTCATAGGTATATCTTTCTTTAGGTTGGGAAAGTTTTCTTCTATAATTTTATTAAATATATTTTCTGGACCGTTGAGCTGCGCTTCTTCTCCTTCTTCTATTCCTATTATTCTTAGGTTTGGTCTTTTTATTGTGTCCCATATTTCCTGAATGTTTTGTGATGAGAATTTGTTGGCCTTGCTGTTTTCTTTGATCAGCGTGTTTATTTTCTCTATGGTATCTTCAGAATCTGAGATTCTTTCTTCTATCTCTTGTATTCTGTTGGTTATGCTTGTTTCTGTAGTCTCTATTCGTTTACCTAGATTTTCGCTGTCCAGCTGGCCTTCTGTTTGTGTTTTCTTCTTTGCCTCCATTTCAGTTTTTAAGTCTTGAACTGTTTCCATTATCTGTTTGATTGTTTTTCCTTGGTTTCCTAGGGTATCATTCACTGATTTACTCAATTCTTCAAACTTTCTGTTATACTTCTCATCCATTTCTATGAGGGCATTTTTTACATGCTCTTTAAGGGCGTCAATCACTTTCATAAAGTCAATTTTATCTACTTCTTCATGATTAAGGTGTTCATGTCCTCCTGTTGTGAGGTCGCTGGGTTCTGGTGGTTTCATATAGTTTTTCAGATTGTTGTGTGAATTCTTGCATTGGCGCCTGCCCATCTCTTTCCCCGAATGCTCCCCTATGGATCTTCTTTTACCGGGTCAGGTCTCCTTGCCTACTCATGTACTTTCCCAGTGATGGCACCCTGTAGTGATAGCTCTCCTGGTGCTCCAGTGATGTCTCTCCTGGTACCAATATCAGATCTCCGTGCCCAAAGACGGCTCTCCTGGTACCCAGATTAGCTCTCCCACTGATGGCTCTCCTGGTGCCAAGATCAGATCTCCATGCACGTTGGGTCGTTCGTAAACAAAGGCCTTACCTTGCTTGGTGCAGGCAGGCCAGTGAACCAAAGGAAGTCTCGCCTGCCTACTTGCCCTGAGGATTTGCCCCCAGCGCCAGACAGACTGAGCTGGATGGTGTTATGTGCCCAAAGAGGAAAGGGGGCAGAAGGAAGAAGGGTTCTGGATGCAAGCTGGGTGGGACAAGAAGAGAGAGGCAGTATGCAGGGTGTAGAGCCCCTGCAGGGAGCCCAGGGAGTATAGGGTGGGGGATGAGGAACTTCAGAGTTCCCTGTCCAGGGCTGCTTCCGCCACCGCCGGTCACAAACTCACCCTGCTGCTGTCTCTCCTGGTGCCTAGATCAGATCTCCGTGCAGGTTGGGTAGTTTGTAAACAAAGGCCTTACCTTGCTTGATGCAGGCAGGCTGGAGAGACAAAGGAAGTCTCGCCTGCCTACTTGCCCTGAGGATTTGCCCCCAGCGCCAGACAGACTGAGCTGGATGGTGTTATGTGCCCAAAGAGGAAAGGGGGCAGAAGGAAGAAGGGTTCTGGATGCAAGCTGGGTGGGACAAGAAGAGAGAGGCAGTATGCAGGGTGTAAAGCCCCTGCAGGGAGCCCAGGGAGTCTGATTTCCTCTTATACATAAAATATAACTCCAGCTTTGGTAGTTTAGGAAGTACTCATTTGTCTTCCTGGGGGATGGGAAGATGGAAGAGTCACGATGAAACACTAGAACTTTAGTAAATATGCTAATGACTCCTTCCTCCCACCCCTTTTACTAGGCTTCAATAAGGGCAACCACCCTGAGAGAGGCCATTACTTAACCCTGGGCTCTCTGATGGGTGCCAAGTCAGAAATACAGCCATATCCAGGTGACTGCTGTACACATTATAGGACCATCTTTTTTTCACAGGCCAGGAGCAAAGAGGTTTGAGAGCGATTTAGCAAAGCTTCTTTCTTTCATATACACACATGCACATGTAAGTGACTGAGGGAAAGAGAGGACATTCAGAGAAAGAAGCAAGGGGTCCCACCAGGTAGTACCCCCAACCACTGTTCTTTGACTATAATTCCGGAAACAGATAAAGGCAGTAACTAGAAGACATTACCTCAATATAGGGCACGATCTTGCAGGAGAAATTTTCCAAAAGCCACTTCTTGGTCAGCTCATGGAAGATGACCAGGGGTAGGCAGAAGAAGATGATGAGAAAGTCCCAGAAGGCCAAGTTTGCTAAGAGAGAATTGGAGATGCTCCTCATGTAGTAATTGTGGCACACAATGCACATCACCGCCAAGTTACCAATGATACCAGTCCCAAAGATTACCACAGATAAGCACATGACTGCATAGGCGCCATAGGACTCCTGGGTCAGGGGGTAGAAAGGGTTCTTCAGTCTCATGCGCCTGCTTGTGCTGTTTCCACGTCGCGGACCCCCTTGGTCAGGGATTCAGTCATCTACAGACCCGTTTTGTGGCAGTGCCCTGCGTGGGGGAGTAATGGTCCTCCCTTCGTGCCCCTCTGGAGGCTTTCGGTGGGAACCCTGGAGTTGTCCAGTTCTCTGTGGCCAGTAAAAAAAGATCTCTGGGTTTAGGCTCCATTTTCACACCCTTCTCCTGGCTGCTCCGAGGAATGCCAGCGCCCCTGGGACTCATCTCTTCCCCCTCCGAAGTCTGTAGGAAGAGTTGGAGGTCCGTAGGGTCCCTTCTCCCCAAATTTCCCAATGGCTCTTTACCCTGCGCACCTTTCCACCTCCAGGCAGCAGGTGGCTTGGTTGGACGACCCAAGAGCCCAGCAGCTGCGGCACCTGCAGCCTCTTCATTCACACCTGTCTTGCTGTCTCGGACCGGTGGGAGGTCCCAAGAGGTCGCCCCTCTCACTTCTGCTTCCAGTTTCTCCCTGGGCATACAAACTTGCAGAATGTCTCTCGCAGAATTTCCTCGTTCCCGGGCATCCCTGCTGTGGCGTTGGAGCAGTGGGGGACAATTGCCCCCGAGACAAGTTCCATTCCTGGCCTCAGAGACAAAGCTCAGGGCAGCAGAGACAGAAACCTTCATCAGCAGGAGAAGCAGCAGCCGCGATGTATGGGAGAAAGGCATGCCTCGGGCCGGCATGGCTCGCCGGGGGCGCACCTAGTAGCCCAGCTCTTACTTAGCACCGACACCTGCTGCCAAACTTGGTGCAGAGAGTTAGACACATGTCACATACTCGCCGCTGGGTAGTGGAGAGGAGCTGAAGACTACTGGGAAAGCAGGGAACAGAACCCGGGGGGGGGTGTGACACAACACACCCCCTACAGTCTTTCCACGTTTGGAGTCCTATGCATTTCGCAGTCAAATGTAACCCAAGCTCTGATCACCGGAAGGTTCAGAGGGAAAATAGCAGATCCAACCAGACTGACCTTGAAAAGTTGCAAACACCACCCTATTGTTTCCTAATGTTGCGACTGGACTGGGCACAGCCTGGAGGAAGCCCCGCGTTCCTCCCTGCCTTTGGGTGGTGGCTGCCTTCTTGGTAACAGTTGCTTTGCTATTTACATCCTTTTGGTACAACTTTATCCAGTCGCTAGTCGAGGTCTCTTGAGAGAAAGGAAAACAAGTCCCCTCCACCAGGGGACTGGCTGTCACAATCCCACTCCCAGCTGGCAGGGAACCCGTTGCAAACAGCCAATGCTCCTGGTCAGAGGAAACTCTTGTCTGGTTTAACTCAGGCCACTTTCGAGGCTTCTGTTGCCAAGGAGAAGCCAGATTCGAAACCCGCGGCTGCTGTCAAAGTTGCTGTTCCTTCAGCTCAAAGTTGACAAGTATAGTGCCCAGGCGGAGTAGGCATGGGGTGGAGGGAGAGGGAGGAGAGGGCGCTGCTGGTTTGTGCACAGTGCTGTGGGTGTAGGAGCTATTCACTGCCACCACCATCACAGCCCCAGCGCGGAGAGCATGGTGCCTGGAACCGCCGCAGGCGGGTGGAGCGGTGCGTGGTCGCCAGGGGAGGTGGCTCAGCCTCTCCCAGCCGCTCAGCCACTGCGCACGCTTCGCTCCAGGCCTCCTCCCAGTCGTCCTCCTTCTAACAGAGCTTCTGGTTTGTGGAGAGAAGGGATCCCCTGGTGGTTTTACCACACACTAAACCCACACATGTTTCATTCAAGCCATTCACAGCGGCTTTTACTCGGAAGCTATGAGCAACCAGGGAACAAGGGCGGCGGCGCCGCGGAGCCTGCGTGGCTAGAAGCAAGGATATGAACTCCACGTCTATATCCCTAGATATTCCAACCAGCCCGACCTAACCGTCCACCACCCAGGAGAGGGGAGGATCTCAGGACCGGGGGTGCGGGTGGGGATCCCTGGAGAACGTAGAAAGGGCGAGACTCTGCGACCTGCAACAATTGGTATCAGCTGATGCGCATGCTCAGGCCTCAGACTACCCCAGGGAATAGCGACACATTCACAGTCTTAGATTCCCTGGAGCAGCGGCAGAAGAGAAACAGAGTTCACAGGTTTCATTCAGTCCGTGAGAGAGAGGGGTGTAACGTGAGCAGTCTCCAGGCGACCCACTGCCTTTAACATTGACTTTGAAAGCATCCTGCCTGGAGGTGGGAGTGAGGGCAGTTCACCAGAGCATAAGGAAAGCAGCATCCTTGATGTGCTCAGAACTCAGAACTGACAGCAGAGGGAGACCGAACCCCAGCAAGTTGCCCATGCCTTTCAAACCCTGTATAGCCATCATGGTATAGCTAATAAAACAGACAAATGCCCGCCCAATTGAGGGGTAAAAAAGAAGGAAGGAATAACATATTGTAAAATGGAGACAAACGCAACAACAGAATTATCTAAGAATACAAGAGAAAATATGATAATTGTGATAAAGAGCCACAAACTGTATCCTAAGCACTTCGATTTGTGAATATGTGTTTACACGGCAAGGCGGACTCTACGATGAGCTTCAACTAAATATCTGGAGACTGGAAGAGCGTCATAGTTTATAAAGTGGTGTATTACAACACAAGGACCCAAGAAGAGAAAGGTCACATGGGTGGGGAGAGCTGAGAAGATGAAACCAAGACATAAGGCTTCAAGATGAGAACTGGGATGAGGGACACAAATGTGCTCACGCTAATTCATACCTCCAGCTTCCAGAATCCATTTTTCCATTGACCCTGATAAACTTGCATGCATTTTTCAGAGCAGTGATACCACACTAATGAACAAATCAATCTGAAAATGTAACAACAGGATTAATTTTACAGAAAAAAAACTCCACAAAATAGCTCAAGGAATAAAAATTGAAGAAACAGTAAGCCATCACATTCAAGAGACCAAATCAGTTATCAATGTGTACTCATAAGAAAGTGCTGGGCCTTCATATAGTCTTGGGACTAAATGTACATTTGTGCAAAATGTTTGAAATGTACTGAGTTCTCTTTAAAAGCCACAGTGACATTATAATTAGTCAACATCAATCAGTGAAAAATAAATTCCAAATTAGGACCTATAAGATCCACATTCATGTGTACATTCCTCAATTCATTTATATAAGTTAATTGTCCCAAATTAGTTAAATAGTTAGCAAAATATTCTGGGTAGGTTCATTAGAGCAGATCAGTGAACAAATTAAAGTTATCTTCTCACTGAAGTTGACTTCTTTTGGTAGAGACCTAGTAAACAGATAAATACCGTGCATTGTGTTTTATGTTAGATGGTGTGCTATAGAGAAAGGAAGACTAAGACTAAAGAAATAGAGTTGTAGCTAGAGAAGGGTCCCATTCGGTGGATACACAGGATCTGGGTGTCCCTTCCTAGATGACAGGACTGTTAAAAGTAGCATAAGTGATCACAAGATGTTCAATTACCCAAGGTAACAGTAAACAGAGAAATATGCACAAACTTATACAGGAATTTGTTGCGTACTAGCATAACAAATGATGGGGATCTTTGAAGAAGTCAGCAAATGGTCTCAGGAAAAGTTGACAGGCTTATTTTCTTTCCTCGTGCTACCTATGAAACCCACATCAGATTAAAGACCTAGATACAAACATTAAGTATTTAAGGCTTAGAGAAGGATAGTTAAGACATCGTCATCACCGGATCACAGTAAGAACAGCTTTGTTAAACTTGATAGAATAAAAGAAAATGACAACAAATATGACTACAGTAGGGTTTTCCCATTTCTGAGTTAGTAAGGCCATGATCTCTACTTCCACAGGTTGGAACTGCAATGTGTTTGGGAGTATTACGCGGTCCTCATATTGTGCACCAGGTAAAGAAAAACCTAGCTTTAGTTGGTCTTAATGGTCAGAAGCACTTCTATGGTACAAGATCACAGCCGCCATGAGAAATCTGATATAAATTCTATGTGAGGACATTTCCAGAACAGTTTAGGTCAGGCGGAAAGATGACCCTGAACATAGGCAGTACCATTTCATGGTTTGCAGTTATAGACTGGATAAAAAGGAAGAACCCAGCTGAGCACCAACATTCCTTTTTCTCTGTGAAAAAGATGTGCCTGAGACCTCACTCCCTGCCACAATAAACTGCCTCTCCTTTAAACTGTGAGCCAAGATAGACTCCAACTCTGTTCCATGCCCCTAAAGAGACTGCCAAAGGATGTTCTTACATGTCCTAGAGCCAACAGAAGGGTGTAATATGTAATTTTTGAAATTTTCCCTGGGACTAAGAGGAGCAAGTATTGCAACATGGTCCAGGAATGCTGTGACATTGTTGTCTACCTTTCTGTATTTTCCTTAAAAGATGACATCCTATGAAGTGCTTCATAATCTTATTCTTGTGTTGATGCTCAGACAGGAAGACTGAGCCAGCAGCCTCAAAAAGCAAAAGTGATAAGGGAAAAAAAAACTGAAAAAGAGATGGTCAAGAGACAGAGGCCCACACTGGAGCACCGGACTGAGCTCCCAAGGTCCTAACAAGGAGCAGAAGGAGGGAGAACATGAGCAAGGAAGGCAGGACCACAAGGGGTGCACGCACCCAGAGATAGTGGGTCTGATCTAATGGGAGCTCAACAAGGCCAGCTGGACTGTGACTGAAAAAGCATGGGATAAAACCGGACTCTCTGAACATGGCGGACAATGAGAGCTGATGAGAGGCCAAGGAAAATGGCATGGGGTTTTGATCCTACTTCATGTTCTGGCTTTGTGGGAGCCTAGACAGTTTGGATGTTCACCTTCCTAGACCTGGATGGAGTGGGGAGGACCTTGGACTTTCCACAGGGCAGGGAACCCTGACTGCTCTTGGGGCTGGAGAGGGAGGAGAAGAGGAGTGGGGGGAGGGGGAGAGGGGCGGGAGGAGGGGGAGGGAAATGGGAGGCGGGGAGGAGGTGGAAAATTTTTTTTCAATAAAAAAAAAGAGATGGTCAAGAAGTAAAATATGGAATTTCACGAAAGGTAAGTCCCAAAGGACAAGCAAAATGGAGAAAGCGCTCAACATGAGCTTGTTCAATAACTGCAAATAGAAATACAAATAAAAACATGCTTCTTTTAAACTGTAAATAAATAAATAAAAAAGGAAGACAATTTCATTTGAGAGTCTGGAAAGAAAATGAGAACTCACGGGCTGCTGTTGAAGGAGAAAGTAATTTGTCAATATCTTAAAATATTGAAGGTTTATATCCTATGAATTCAAAACACAAGGTCAAGAATAGAAACTTGCGGAGCTCTTGTGTGTCTTACAACGATTCCTCCCACTTATTTCTATGAGCAACAACAACAGCCAGAATTCCAAGAAAATAATGTAAATGACCACCAAGATAGGAATGGACATTTTCATTAGAGTGTATGCAATGAAAACAAACTAAACGTGCATGTCATATCAACCTGACAGAATGAATATAAGAGAAAAGGATCAGGATTCGGTGGGTTTGCTATACTGTGCCAGCATTTGGGTTATGCATATTATAAGATGTAGATAGAAAGGACATATCTTTGTTTTGATCATTAGTCTCTTCAGAAGTAGGTGAATGGTGATGGGATGTGAAGAACCTTCTATTGTAATTAAAGTATATTTTTAAGAATTCCAAAACAATATCTAGGTTAATTGTAGACTAGGAAAAAAAATGCCAGAATAAAGTCTGTGGTACTATTTTCCCTCTCACTCTCAAATTACCATGTAAACAATTTTTCTGTTCTTCTTCCTCTGGATCAGATTAAGTGTGTCACTACCTTCCATATTATTCATAAAGGAATAGAGGCTGAACATATAGGGAGAAAACCCCTTTATGTCCTTCCTAGAAGCTCTAGCTGGCATCATTAAAGTGGTGGAAGACAGTTCCCAAGTAGACAGTTATGAGTCGGTGGCTTATGCAAACACCAGAGGGATGCTTGTGTGAATCTGCACACCTCCTCCCTTTCCCCAAGCATCCCCTCCTCCACCTCAACAATGATGCCTTCCTGTTTGGATGGATGCCATGTCCTAGCTCCTTCAGTTTCACAGTGACCATGAAAAAAGCCATGGGGAGGCACAATATCAATTTTTTTAGAAAAATGTAATTTTTTTCCTAAAACACAAGGATACAAATAGTTGCTATCAGATTTGCTCACACAATTTATTATATTAATAAATTAAGTGGATATGAAATTAAGGCTGATATAAAATATAAAAATTCAATGGCATTGTTAATCCAGATATTTGTAATTCTTAGCAGAATTTAAACACCATTAAGAATATATAAGCCTTAATGGGCAATGTGTATGATAAACAAAAGTTTGAAGCAATAGGTTTATTTTCTATGAAAGTTTAGAAGACATTCAAAAAAGAAGTAAAACAAACACCTTTCAAATGAATTCTCAAGGTTTCTCACGGTTGTTGCTATAATTTTAAAAATAGGAAGAGTCATAGCTCATCTATTTCTGAAGTTTCTACATTAAAAGTCAATATCAGAAAAGAAGTTAGCTATTCAGTGTCTGAATTAGAGCAGAGGTCATTTATCTCTACATAAAGGACTAGCTTTGGTTATGGGTATTTTTCCTGTCAGCATTCCACAAGCTTTGTATTACATAGTATTGAGCTTTATAAAAATGAATACATGCAAATTATTACATGTCTCAGTATTTCTATGAAATCTATTATGCTCCATTTAGTGTCTGATTTGCCAAATAAAACATATTAAAGTAAATTACTACTTCAAATTTTAAGATACATCATTGAACAGAAAATAATTTATGCAGTGGTCAAATACCTTTTCCCTTTATGCTTCAAATAATTAATAAAACTCTATACTCACAAGAGGACTTTTAATATGCTGCCAATAGATCATTATCCGAGAATCAACTGTCCTATTTTGATTTTGACATTTATTACGGAAAATTCTCTTTGTCCTTAGTTATCAATTATTACTTCGCAAAGCTTCATTCACATACCTATTATTCTATTATTATCTTTCACGTATGAAATATTATTTAGAATTAATAGAAAAATATTTTTGTCAGAGATATAACATCAATATAATTATATCTTTATTTTAAAGATCAAGATTATTTATATTTGGAGGCATCCCGAGGCACACACGATTCTATCTCAAAAGGAAAACAAATAACATATTATTTATTTATTTATTTATTTTTTATTGTTTATTTATTTATTAAAGATTTCTGCCTTCTCCCCGCCACCACCTCCCATTTCCCTCCCCCTTCCCCATCAAGTCCCCCTCCCTCATCATCCCTAAGAGTAATCCAGGTTCCCTGCCCTGTGGGAAGTCCAAGGACCACCCACCTCCATCCAGGTCTAGTAAGGTGAGCATCCAAACTGCCTAGGCTCCCACCAAGCCAGTTTAGATGCTGAAAAAGCATTCGACAAAATTCAACACCCCTTTATGATGAAGGTCTTGGAGAGATTAGGGAAAAAAGGATCATACCTAAATATAATAAAAGCTATTTACAGCAAGCCGACAGCCAACATTAAATTAAAAGGAGAAAAACTCAAAGACATCCCACTAAAATCAGGAACACGACAAGGATGTCCACTCTCTCCATACCTCTTCAATATAGTGCTTGAAGTTTTAGCAATAGCGTTAAGACAACATAAGGGGATCAAGGGGATTCGTATTGGAAAGGAAGAAATAAAATATTTTTAAATAAAAATTATACTTTATGGCATAAAAACAATTAGTTCTTGGACTACATAAAATATGTTTGCCCCATAATACTACACTGTGCAAAAAGCCAAAATGCAAAAAGAAGCAAAACTGAAGATGAATTAACATGTACATGACCAAATATTTCCAACTTTTTTATGGATGCAAATGCTTAAGAGATATGGCCTCTTTTCTCTTTGAAAATCCAAAGAGAAACAGATAATTTGATACTTACTCAGCCTTGAACCAATCATCATCTAAACAGGAGCCCAGAGCATCTTAGGCTTCAGTTTGTCAGGGTTGCACAAGTGACAGATTGTCTCTAGCAATTACACTGCTTTAGTTTTAGTCCTTATGTTCTACAACATCATTGTAGATAGAATTTTGCAAGAATTATCCAGAAGAATTGCAATATTAAATACATTTTGCTTCTTTCTCTTTCTATGTGGGTTCAAGTGCAGGTTCTGTCAGTAAGATTGTTCTTAAGACTTTTCAAAAACAAATCATTGTATTCTTCTGTTGCTCTGGCTCTGTCAAGCATTTTGCTTGAGTGAGTTGATATTATACAAATTCAAAGGTAGCACAAGCCACACTGCAGAAGCAGGAGTCATTGAGGAAAACAACAAAGACGTGGCTAGTTTGAATCTTCAGCAATGTGACTGGAATACAACCTTTATATAATAAGCTGGTGGGGACGGGCATTCATTTGTAGATGGAAAGGCTAAGAGTGAGCTAAGTTGGCACAGAACTGAACCGTGATTACAGCAGTGACTTGAGTCTCTTGGCAACCTATTCAGTTTTAGCGATGGTAAATAAATCAATGAACACATCTAAGCCTTGCACCTCGACTCTTCTAGCAATTGTTTTCTTGATTCATAGTTGAAATATAAATGGTACAAGCATGAGGCTTGCTTGTGAGCATTGTAAAACTCTATTCTAAAGGGAGATCAACAAAAGGAAAAGGTGCTCAGCATAACCCTCCTGATTCGCTTTCAAGTTTGTTAGGCTTTAGTCCGGAATATGTTCTCTGCTGGAGCTGAGAGTCAAAAGAGGGCCAATCATGGTAAGTGCTCATGTGGGTAGATCTGCTTTATATTACATTTTAATCCACTCAAGATATGGAGAGGGAACAACTGGGTAGTATTACAACAGCAAATTGACTTATCATAGAAATCTTGAATATTAAATTCAAAATTTTCAAGTTTGGACAAATGGGATCAAATTAAGATGACTATTTGCATTGCAGATACATAGGACAACTCTTTTTATTTTCAGGTTTCTCTGCACAGGCTTTTAAACTGGTTCTTGAGGTCTTTATGTCATGTGTGTCCCTTCAGGAACTCAGCAGCCTTCCTGAGAAGCTGTTTATATAGAAAAGAAAGGGCCTTTTCCTCCCGTGTCAGACCACACACCCATGACTTAGACTAATGACCCTGAGACATTCTATTCTTTAAAGACGTAACTGTGGTGATTTCAGGGTATCCAGAGGGTGGCCAGCTGGGTAGTGAGTGTAGAGCACTTTCCTCTCCTAGATTTCAAAGTGCTTTTTAGTTCAATGGGAGAGAGAGGGAGGGGGGCAGGAAAATGGAGAGGGAGAGGGAGAGAGAGAGAGGTTATCTACCATAAAACATCCACCAATATTAGATTTCATAACAGAATTTTATTTGAGAAATAAATTTAAATGTAAAAGAAAATAAAAAGTAGTAAGATAGTATATCTCATTCATTTCTAAGATAAAAAATACTGAGAGTCAAGTCTATGGGGTTACCTTCTTAATTATTTATAATGCCAGCCTAACAAAAAGAAAGGAAGGGAGGGAGGGAGAGAAGAAGGGAAGGAAGAAGGGATGGAGAAAAAAACACTAAAAAGCCACCAAGGTGTTGAGAATAAAGTTGTCTAAAGTTGTACAGACTTCCTGCTGAAGGTGCTTGAATGCAGATATTGAAGTGGAAGGAGGAGGAAGCCATGTAATTTCATTTACAGTCCTCTCCTTTTACAAATTATATTATTTTTAAAATCTGTTAATGACATTGGTGGAAAAGGATTGATCCAGAAAAGACTGGGAGAAGAAAAGATGGAGCATATGGAACCACAAACTTTTAATTAGCATCATTAGATAGAAAGGGAATTTCTATCCCTTAAGAAATGCTAACATTTTAATTTCAGTACAGTTGGTAATTAGGACAATGTTGTTTAGTCTAGAAGCTCAGTTGGGCTAAATCTGATGACCTTTACACTTACATGAATCTTTTTATTCAACAATACTTACTTTCCACCTCGGTACAGTGTGGTATTGTGCAATATACGCATCAGTGAGTGGTGAACATAGCCATCCCAGCCAGAATCCTCCATGATCTCCTGAAATACAGAACTCATAAAGCATGGGCACTTCCTTAGGAGATATAATTTGAGAAATTAGCTGCAGACTAGAACAAGGGATGCTGAGAAGACAATAAAATGATCTTGCAAAGACTGGAGGCCAGCACATAGAGACGCCCATGAAAGAGAGAATTTTAAGCTGAGGGTTCTAAGGTTTCTAAGGATGGGAGGAAGAAAAGAGAGCGCGCAATTGTTTCAACAAATGACAGGATAAAGCTAACGAAGTAGCAAGAGTGCGGTGAGGCTCAGGATAGAGGAAGAGGTGGCAGAGAGTCTTTTAGGAGTGAACTCACAAGTGTTAATATTTAACCAGGAGCAGGGGCTCACAGGCTGTCCTATGGAGTTCTTTGCAGCAGTAGAACACAACAGGCTGTAAAGAAATATTTGGGCTCAAACCAGCCTTTCTCTCTACTTTCTGATACAGCTTTGTTCTTTCTTCCTGAATTCTGGTTTGCTTTGTACACCAAGCATGTGATAACATATACCTGCCAACACTTCTTATTTAAGCTTTGAAAAAGCCAGTCATAAAAGAAAAAGAATGGCCTAATTATTTAGTTAGGGGCTCAACATTGTCACATGACCATCCCTGGACTTTTCGTGTATAGTCAGAAATGTGCAAGGCTAAACTGCAACGGCTTGTATGGGTTCCATCACAGCTGTGCTATGCAGAGAAGCACATTCACAGACAGAGCAATTGTGAGGCTTTTCCCGGGAGGAGGAGGTCTGAGCCTCCACTTCATAAGGAGGACATTTGGGGTCCAGCCCCAAGAGCCTCCTCAGTCTTCAAACTGGACACTAGAGCAAGCAAAAGGAACTTAGGGTATTCTGAGGACAAATAAATTCTCTCACATCATGCTGTTCCTAACGAGTTAATTTACTCTTCTGCTTCTATTCTAATTTTCCTGTCTTAATTATAATTCTTCCCAGCTTCTATTCCTCTAGCCTGCAAACTCTCTTTTCCCATGTGGGGCTTGAAGCAATGATAATAATTACAAGAGGTACTTCTCACTGGTCGAAAGGATATTACTAGGGTAAGCGATAAGGAGCTTAGCCATTTACCATAGCAACACAAGGGTTCAAGTTTACAGGAGTAAGACTGATGAGACTGGGAGGGAGGGGGCACAGTGTCTAGTGACAAACTTTGAGACATAAGTCTATTTCAGTAGGCTTGGCAAATGAAGACTGGGAATGCTTTTTCATAGGGTGCGTTGCATAGTAACCTATGTTAGACACCTGCGACTTTGACCTTGTGCATAGCTGTGAACTTTTAAAGTGTGATGCATTTATACAAAGCCTTTGGTCTAGTTTGTACTTACTCTAAAGTAAAAGTGAGACAAGCTGATTTTGTGCCATTAGTCTAACCAAAAGGGAGCAAATCAGGCTTTTGATTGTCTATAGTCCTTGTGGGACAATAGATCTAGTTACAAACCATGTCCTAGTATATTTTCTATACCAAAATTATACACATAAATGAAAAGACATCTTCCTGGCCACACACGGATATAGGTGCCCATAAGCTTGAGATACAATCATGAGATTACATAAACACAACACAGTAAGTTACACACTACAGTGCAGATATTGGAGAGACACCAAGCTTTTTTTTTTTTTACTTTTTATTGTTTATTTATTTATTAAAGATTTCTGCCTTCTCCTGGCCACCACCTCCCATTTCCCTCCCCCTCCCCCATCAAGTTCCCCTCCCTCATCATCCCTGAGAGTAATCCGGGTTCCCTGCCCTGTGGGAAGTCCAAGGACCACCCACCTCCATCCAGGTCTAGTAAGGTGAGCATCCAAACTGCCTAGGCTCCCACAAAGCCAGTACGTGCAGTAGGATCAAAAACCCATTGCCATTGTTCTTGAGTTCTCAGTAGTCCTCATTGTCCATTATGTTCAGCAAGTCCGGTTTTATCCCATGCTTTTTCAGACCCAGGCCAGCTAGCCTTGGTGAGTTCCTTATAGAACATCCCCATTGTCTCAGTGTGTGGGTGTACCCCTCGCGGTTCTGAGTTCCTTGCTCGTGCTCTGTCTCCTGCTCTTGATTTGGACCTTGAGATTTCAGTCCGGTGCTCCAATGTGGGTCTTTGTCTCTGTCTCCTTTCATCGCCTAAATGTTTTTCTTTGGGTTCACCTTCTTAATTAGCTTCTCTAGGACCACGCATAATAGGCTCAAGGTCGCCTATTCATGGCTAGAAACCAAATATGAGTGAGTACATCCCATGTTCCTCTTTTTGGGTCTGGCTCACCTCACTCAGGATAGTGTTTTCTATTTCCGTCCATTTGCCTGCAAAATTCAGGAAGTCATTTTTTTTTTACTGCTGAGTAGTACTCTAATATGTATATATTCCATACTTTCTTCATCCATTCTTCCATTGAAGGGCATCTAGGTTGTTTCCAGGTTCTGGCTATTACAAACAATGCTGCTATGAACATAGTTGAGCATATACTTTTGTTGTATGATAGGGCATTTCTTGGGTATATTCCCAAGAGTGGTATTGCTGGGTCCAGGGGTAGGTGGATCCCGAAATTCCTGAGAAACCGCCACACTGTTTTCCAAAGTGGTTGCACAAGTTTGCATTCCCACCAGCAATGGATGAGTGTACCCCTTTCTCCACAACCTCTCCAGCAAAGGCTATCATTGTTTTTTATTTTAGCCAGGCTGACAGATGTAAGATGGTATCTTAAAGTTGTCTTGATTTGTATTTCCCTGATCACTAGGGAAGTTGAGCATGACCTTAAATGTCTTTTGGCCATTCGAACTTCTTCTGTTGAGAATTCTCTGTTCAGCTCAGTGCCCCATTTTTTAATTGGGTTGATTAGCCCTTTACGGTCTACTTTCTTGAGTTCTCTATATATTTTGGAGATCAGACCTTTGTCTGTTGCGGGGTTGGTGAAGATCTTCTCCCAGTCAGTGGGTTGCCTTTTTGTCTTAGTGACAGTGTCCTTTGCTTAACACTATCCTGAGTGAGGTGAGCCAGACCCAAAAAGAGGAACATGGGATGTACTCACTCATATTTGGTTTCTAGCCATGAATAGGCGACCTTGAGCCTATTATGCGTGGTCCTAGAGAAGCTAATTAAGAAGGTGAACCCAAAGAAAAACATTTAGGCGATGAAAGGAGACAGAGACAAAGACCCACATTGGAGCACCGGACTGAAATCTCAAGGTCCAAATCAAGAGCAGGAGACAGAGCACGAGCAAGGAACTCAGGACCGCGAGGGGTACACCCACACACTGAGACAATGGGGATGTTCTATCAGGAACTCACCAAGGCCAGCTGGCCTGGGTCTGAAAAAGCATGGGATAAAACCGGACTTGCTGAACATAATGGACAATGAGGACTACTGAGAACTAAAGAACAATGGCAATAGGTTTTTGATCCTACTGCACGTACTGGCTTTGTGGGAGCCTAGGCAGTTTGGATGCTCACCTTACTAGACCTGGATGGAGGTGGGTGGTCCTTGGACTTCCCATAGGACGAGGAACCCAGATTACCCTTAGGGATGATAGGGAGGGGGACTTGATGGGGGAGGGGGAGGGAAATGGGAGGTGGTGGCGGGGAGAAGGCAGAAATCTTTTATAAATAAATAAACAATAAAAAAAATCATTATTCATTTAGATCTGCTCAGACACAACATGATTACAGACAGGAATCCAACAAGGTAGATAAATGCAAATTTTATTCATAATCTGAAAATGCAATTTAGGTGAATGTGTTTGCTTATACTTATTTGAAGCTAGCTAATGTAGTGTTTTGAAAAATTTAAATTAACAGTAGGTGTCCATAACTTATAGTTAAGAGTGATTAATGTGCAAAACAACATTTTAAAAACCTAATAACAAGTCTCTCACCTTCTATCAGAATTAGGCATTCACTTGAAAGAGGGAGAATGTCATCATTTTTCACAAAATGAACAGCGACCTGACGTCCTCCTTGGCCTTTAGTGGACCAGACTTTTGAGTCATACAGTCACGTATCCTGCAGCTTGGTATTTAGAGCTTTACTTGAAGCATCTTGTAAAATTTTATCCAAACTGTCCTCATATGGAACTTCTTGCCTAAAACCATTAGTAATGAAGTATCAGAAAACAATAGATGGATATGCCCAAAATTCCAATTTAATAAAGTACTAAAGTTAAAAAAACAAAAACAAAAACCCTTAGGGGTTGCTCGATGATTAAAAGCACTTGCTATTCTCGCATATACCCAAGTTTATTTCCCAGCACCCACTTGGAGCTACACAACCACCCATGATTCCTGTCTGAATCCTGTGGGCATCGGGCATACACATGGTGCACAGACACACATGCAGGTACAACACTAAAACCCACAAAATAAGTGAATACAGAACAAAATTAAAACACTATTTTACATAAAGACTAAATCAGGTAAGCTTTCTTAAACTCAGAAGACAATCCACTTCACAGATTTAACGGATTTTACTCAATAGGTATTTGACATTTTATGGCTTGGTAAATCCTAACCATAAACAGACTTAGACTGCATCGGTGTTGGCAAACACCTGCCATGGAGCATGTGTAGAAGTCAGAGGACAATTTCCTACCACGTGGGCACTCAAGTCATCAGGCTTGGCAGCAGACATAGTTACCTGCTGTCCTAGGCCCAGGACTGGTTTAGAGTCCAAGCTTAGTCGTTCCCAGTACCAATCTGCTGTCTTATACCATCAGCTCTATCTTCATCCCAGTTAATTCCACTGCCACAGGGAGCCTACTTTAAAACAGTGTTAACTTCACTTATTGTTAATAATAAGTCATATAAGTCACATGAGTTTTCATAGAGTAGAAATGGCATGGCTTGGAATCAAAAGGTTTAAGTCCTTGTCCCGATTCTGTCCCCAGCTGTGTGTAACTTCAGGCTGTCTTACATTCTCTAAGATGTTTTCGTTCAAGATCATATGGGTAAAAAACAGACTCCTTGAGTTTTATGAAATGGGATTTAAGGATTGAATTTCTCTGAAAACATAATAATCTCAGATTTTGTAAGGTAAACCACACATACATTATTATGTGGACATTGTGCAGGTGTGTTTTTACAAGACAGTGCACTAGAGTTTCAGCTTCATAAATGCCCAGTGTGCATGTTCATGCAGTAACTGTATTTCCCAAAATATCATTTTCTATGTTTCAAGGAAAGATGGTACATTATATTGAAAGGACTAATAGGAGATAAAGTTTATGATCTAAACATGTTTTGAGATGAATACTGTTAAGTTCCAAACCTGGGACAAATGGCTGAGGTGCCCATTTAACATCAAAGCTAGACCTGGCAGCCAGGTTCTCCCAGCATCCCTCAGTCCCTACCTGTTACATACCCTGCCCTCTAGCCCTCTACCCTGAACTCTCCAGCCCAGTGCTGCCCTTCCCTGGAGGCTCTTCAGTATTTAATCTAGACATTTTGCTCACTTTCCCTTTTTAAACCTTTAAACTGCAAGCAGCAGCAGCTGATGTCCTCCCCTCTGCCTTCACCTCCCCATGACTCACAGGGCTCAGTCTGGTCATCCCATGAGGGACTCTGCCAGATATCTCTTCCTCTGTGCTCTCCCATATACCTGTAGTAAACATTCTCCTCCACAGTACCTAGAGCAGTCATGTCCTTTCCTTTTTAGTTCTTTTTTTTTCATTCAAATATGTATTAATAAGATTATAAAAGGGGGCTGGAGAGATGGCTCAGAGGTTAAGAGCATTGCCTCCTCTTCCAAAGGTCCTGAGTTCAATTCCCAGCAACCACATGGTGGCTCACAACCATCTGTAGAGGGGTCTGGTGCCCTCTTTTGGCCTGCAGGCATATAAACAGACAGAATATTGTATACATAATAAATAAATAAATAAATATTTTTAAAAAAGATTATAAAAGGTCTCATAATTTTACGTATTCACATAATAACTGTTTAGAATGAAGACACCACACTTAACTATATTACCATTATTAAACATAACAGAAAATTTTCAGTTGTGTGTATTCAACCTACGAAAATTTGAATTTCAAGCCTGAAAATAACAACTATTTCAAGTCAGCAATGGTGGCACACACTCTTAATCCTAGCACTTGGGAGACAGAGGCAGGTGGATCTCTGTGAGTTTGAGGCCAGCCTGGTCTACAAGAGCTAGTTTCAGGGTGGACTTCAAAGCTACAGAGAAACCATGTCTCAAAAAACTAAAAAGAAAAGAAAAAAAAAAGAATGACTCAAAAGGATTTTCTTTGTAGAAATTAGTACTTTCCCTTCAAATCATCAGCATTTTTAAAAATACTACAAATCAAATCATGATGTGCTCATTTTAATACTTAAACCCCTTCTCTCTGTCTCTCTCTGTCTCTTTGTCTCTCTCTGTCTCCGTCTCTGTCTCTCTCTCTGTTTCTCTCTCTCTCACACACACACAGGCATACATATATACAAACAACAAACAATATGGCATGATTTTTTTTTAAATTTTGGGAAATACTTACAATGAAAGACATTTAGGACAAAAAAGTTTAACAGACTGGAAAAGTCTTCTGGGCATATATGATCTCAGTTTTGCATGGATTCGATATTGTTGAGGAGCTTTTTGCTTCAAAATGGCACAAATTGGTGTTTTCATTAAATACTGGTGATCTGTAAGTACTGTAAAGAATTTTTACATTCAATCAGAATAAATAACGTATGGGCGTCTTAGCTGTGCTTGGCTAAGCAAAGACGTATTATAAAATCAGTCTCAGCTACAGTTACTAAATATGCACCTAAGGCCCACAGACAGTGCCAGGCACAGAACAGACCCCCGCAGACTACAGAATAGCTGTGGGCCACTGTAGCACGTGGAATCTGATTAAACACTGCATGGTTACATCTTTATACCATTAAATACTATGTTTTATGTATTTTTATATGGAACTAATAGAAATTTCTAGTAACTTCTAATTTATGCAAAACAGGAAGGTTTATTTCAACAAGAAAATAAATGTTAACCTTTGCAAAATGTGAAACAGTTCACTGCCCACCTTGGAGACAACTCGCTAGGCAACAGCTTACATTCCAATTTATAGTTCATCAAACAAATGCTAACAAAACACATTCACTAAAAATTATCTGCCACACAGGCTCTTGTCCTGGGTATCTCAAATTCAAGAATTTATTGAACTTTCCTTCATTTAAGAGTTAGAATGTGAGAACGGAACTGGTCATTAGGGGAACCCAATTATCACAGACGTGCTCAGTGTGCGAAAGAAAAGGAATTCATTTTCTAAGTAGGAAAGGGAAGTAGGAGAGGGGGAAGGAGGTGTGGGAGAAAGGAAGCAATCAGAGTTACAACAGAAGAACAGCACAAGGAAATGCCTGCGACATATAAAACTGGAAGGCTGGGGATCGGGGACTGAGTTTACACTAAACAGCTCTTCCTCGGCCCCTTAGACACTGTTCTAAGTAACACTCTCCTACTTAGGAAACAGAACTGATGCACAAGCCCTACAACCCCCGAACAATCAGGAACATTACTTCTATACATAGATTAAATCCAACAAAACCCTCAAGGAATATATTTTTCTCATGTGGCGAATGGCTAAGCTTTGTAGTGAGACACTTGTTCTGTGTAGCCCTGATCAATTTAAAATAAAATGAAATACTGCTGCATTTCACATTGAGGTAATGTTTTTTAAAATAATTAAACTTTGTATTACTTTCAGATTTAAAGCAAAATTGTGAGAACATAAAGCCATCCTGAATATGCTGTTAAGATCCAACAATTGTAACACACTCTTCTCATGATCTACACTTTACAATTTTGTTACTGAATTATTGGCAACAGCTTCCAGAAATTATGGAATTCTCCTGTTTTCTCCTAACAATTACGTCACGAGAACAATTTGTCTCGTTGACAGAGCTGCAGTGTCTGTTTCAAAGACAATACAATTTTAACACTGCTATTTGCTTATCAGATTTTTAAGTTTTCTCTCCCACTGTCTTTACGTTTCTGCTCTAATCCTAACACTGCAGAATACTTGTCCCTCATGTGTTCACATTCCATCTTTAAGTGATCCCCAGTCTGTCTGTGTTTACTTCATGCCACTGACTTGAGAAGGAGACAATTAGTTTGCTGAGTAGCATCATTTTAGATCGGGGTGGTATTTCCTCACACTCAGATTCTAGCCATGAGCTTGTGGCACAGAGATTACATACGTGACACTGGTTCTCAATGCATCCTATGAAGTGGTCTGAGAGAGGACACTGCCCTCCAGGAGAGGGAAACCATGCAGTTGAGTAAAGAATGTCCAGCATAGCCGGGCGGTGGTGGCGCACGCCTTTAATCCCAGCACTCGGGAGGCAGAGGCAAGCAGATCTCTGTGAGTTCGAGACCAGCCTGGTCTACAGAGCTAGTTCCAGGACAGGCTCCAAACCCACAGAGAAACCCTGTATCGAAAAACCAAAAAAAAAAAAAAAAAAGGAAATCACCACACTGACATCCAAAGAGCCTGTACCAGCTTGCATTCCCACCAGCAATGCAGAAGTGTTCCCTTTTCCCCACAACCTCTCCAGCATGAGCTGTCATCTGTGTTTTGGATCTTGACCATTCTTACAGGCGTGAGATGGAATCTCAGAGTTGTTTTGATTTGCATTTCTCTGATGACTAAGGATGTTGAACATTTCCTTAAGTGTCTTTCAGCCATTTTAGATTCCTCTGTTGAGAGTTCTCTGTTTAGGTCTTTACTCCATTTTTTAAAATGGATTATGTGTTCTTTTGGTGTCCAATTTCTTGAGTTCTTTGTATATTTTGGAGAACAGATCTCTGTCTGATGTGGGGTTAGTGAAGATCTTTTCCCATTCTGTAGGCTGTCGTTTTGTCTTATTGGCCATGTCCTTTGCTTTACAGAAGCTTTTCAGTTTCAGGAGGTCCCATTTATTAATTGTTTCTCTCCGTGTCTGTGCTGCTGGGGTCCTATTTAGGAAGTGGTCTCCTGTGCCAGTGCATTCGAGTGTACTTCCCACTTTCTCTTCTACAAGGTTCAGTGTGGCTGGCTTTATGTTGAGGTCTTTGATCCATTTAGACTGGAGTTTTGTGCATGGTGATAGATATGGATCTATTTTCATTCTTCTACATGTTGATATTCAGTTATGCCAGTACCACTTGTTAAATATGCTTTCTTTTTTTCCATTTGATATTTTTTGCTTCCTTGTCAAAAATCAGGTGTTCGAAGATGTGTGGATTGATATCCGGGTCTTCTATTTGGTTACATTGATCCTCCTGTCTGTTTTTATGCCAATACCAGGCAGTTTTCAGTACTGTAGCTCTGTAGTAGAGTTTGAAGCCAGGTATTGTGATGCCTCCAGAAGTTCTTTTATTGTACAAGATTGTTTTGGCTATCCTGGGATTTTTGCTTTTCCATATGAAGTTGAGTACTGTTCTTTCGAGGTCTGTGAAGAATTTTGCTGGGATTTTGATGGGCATTGCATTGAATCTGTCTTGGCCTCACTCATGAGGGAGCCGTTCTGCAATGAGATTCCCACGCAGCAAGGGGCTCATAGCTCAGCTTCTGGCTTTAGTAACCAGTTGCTTTCAAAAACTCTTAACGCAGGACCCTGGCTTCTGCTATCCCCTCTCCATCCAAGCACCCGGGAGCCATGGAGGTGGCTGAGGCCAACAGCCCCACTGAGGAGGAGGAAGAAGAGGAGGAGGAGGAAGGGGAGGAGCCGACACCCGAGCCCAGGCCTCATACTCGCTCCAACCCTGAGGGGGCCGAGGACCGGGCTCTGGGAGCCCAGACCAACGTGGGCAGCCGCAGTGAGGGCGAGGGTGAGGCGGCCAGTGCAGATGATGGAGCAGCCAGTGTCCCAGGAGCCGGGCCCAAGCCCTGGCAGGTACCAGCACCAGCACCTGAGGTCCAGATTCGAACACCACGGGTCAACTGTCCAGAGAAGGTGGTATGTCTTGGTCGGAGATGAAGGGATGGGGTCCTCAGACAGGCCACTCCTGCCTTGTGAGAGTCTCTAAATTGCTGCCTTATTTTCCTGTGGGTTCCAGGAGCACCACACACTTGGTGATCTAAACATATTTTTATGTGTGGCACCTGGACCTCCACATGTGTCCCCAGCCCCTCACTGGGGGTCCTAAGCAGGAGCTCCATCCCTGAGCCACACCCCCAGCCCCTCACTGGGAGATTGTAGGCGGGGGCTCCACCCCTGAGCCACGCCCACAGCCCTTCACTAGGGGACTCCAGGCAGGGGCTCCACCCCTGAGCCACGCCCCCATCCCCTCATTGGGAGATTCTAGGCAGGGGCTCCACCCTGAGCCACGCCCCCATCCCCTCACTGGGGATTCTAGGCAGGGGCTCCACCCTGAGCCACGCCCCCAGCCTCTCTTGAGCACTATGTCTGGGTCCCACCCTAGCTGTCTTAGCTCTGTCTGGTTTCATCCTATACTCTGTCTTCTGTTTGTGTTTCAGATCATCTGTTTGGATCTTTCAGAGGAGATGTCTGTGCCAAAGCTGGAGTCCTTTCATGGGTACGTGGCACTGGGCTTGAATATGGGCAGCTCAGAATGCATAGGGACCTTGTTACCCAGTAGGATCTAGGTGTCCATGACACAGTTTCAGGGCTTGTGGCCTTCTAGGCTTCTGTCCATATGTGTGACACTCTTAGGAGCCTAGTGATCCTGGCGTGTGTGTGTGGTGGGGGCTCAGGTTGATGGGGCAGGCCACTGTCAGGTGAATTCTGTGTGCCCCTGGCAGGTGTAGTAGGTGTCACATCTGGAGAGGCCTCAGGGCTCTGTATGGGATAAGAAAAAGACCACAGGAGCTGGTGGCACAGCCCTGCCATCTCAGCACTGGGAGGTGGAGATGGAGGAATCAGGAGGTTTGGGCAGTCAGTAATTTGGGTGCCAGTTTGGGTTCCACAGCAGACTTGAGGCTAGCCTGCACTCTATGGTGAGTTTGAGGCTAGCCTGCACTCTATGGTGAGTTAGAGGCTAACTTGGTATATTAGTCTGGGTGCTCTAGAAGAGCAAAGCTGATGAATGAATGTGTATACATACGCAATTATATATATATAGATAAATACATTTATAAAGGCGATTATTAGAGTGACTCAGGCTGTGGCCCAGCTACTCCAACAATGGCAGTCTGCTAAGGGAAAAGTTGTTCAGTGCATGAGGCTGGGTGTCTCAGCTGGTCTCCGGTATATGCTGCAGTCCTGAAGAAGCAGGCCCTAATGACAGTGAAGGAATGGACTTGCTAGTGAGAGCCAGAGCAAGCAGGCAAAGCCAAGTGTTCCTTCGTCCCTGTCATTTACATAGGCTGCCAGCAGCAGAGGGCGTGGCGCAGGTTGAAGGTGGCCCTTTCCACTTCGGAAGCTGTGTATGAGAAGTGGGAGATCTGTATTAGAAGCGGGCCTTCCCACTTCAATGATTTAATTAAGAAAAGAGTGCCTCAGCCAGGCAGCGGTGGTGCACACCTACAATCCCAGCACCTGGGAGGCAGAAGCAGGTGAATTTCTGAGATATCGAGGCCAGCCTGGTCTACATAGTGAGTTCCAGGACAGCCAGGGCTGTTACACAGAGGAACCCTGTCCTGAAAAACCAAGAAAAGAAAAAAGAGAAAAAAGGACAGAATTCCTCCCAGCCATGCCCAGCCCCTTGGGTTTTAGTTAATTCCAGATGCAGTCGAGTTGACAACCAAGACTAACCCTGCCGCTGTCACCCCGCCTCTCCCAGCTCCAGGACAAACGCCCTGAACGTGTCTCAGAAGATGGTGGAGATGTTCGTGCGCACGAAGCACAAGATTGACAAGAGCCACGAGTTTGCACTGGTCGTGGTGAATGACGACCCCACTTGGGTGAGGCTCGGGGCTGACCAGGACTCTGGGAGACCTCGGGTCCGGGAGCCCCAGTGCTGAGGCTCTGCCTTCCCCGCAGCTGTCTGGACTGACCTCTGACCCCCGCGAGCTCTGCAGCTGCCTGTACGACCTGGAGACGGCATCCTGCTCCACGTTCAGTATCCTTGTCATAGTCCCCGGCCCCAGATAGCGCTGCCGCCGCCGTGGGGGCTCAGTGGTATTGTGGGCTCCCCCAACCCACAGCCTAGGTTGAGCACCAGAACCCAAAGCATTCCAGACTCTGAAGTCAGTACTTTTCTATAGTTTCTGGGCTTGGACACAGGACCTTGCTCTGTAGCCCAGGCTGAATCCGTGATCTCCTGCCTCAGCATCCTGAGAGAAGAACGACAATGATTCAGAACCATGCCCCTAATTCTTTATTTTTACATATTTGTTTATTAAGACAGGGTCTCATTATGTAGTCCCGGCTGTCCTGGAACTCACTCTGTAGACAGGTTGACCTCAAACTCAAGAGATCCACCTGTGTCTGCCTCTTGAATGCTGGGCTTAAAGGTGTGTGCCACCACCTCACATCAAATTTATCAATATATTTTTGAGACTTTCTCATGTAGCCCAGCTTAGCATTGAATTCACCGTGTAGCTAAGGATGGCCTTCAGCTCCTGATTCGCCTGCTTCCACCTCCTGAGCGCTTGGATGACAGTGTGCTGGAGAGGAACCCTCAGCCACATGACTGCTGAGCTGCTACAGGCACTTCACCCACTGAGCTGCAGGCACTGCACCTGAATCCCAGCCCCAGCAAAGCTCAGGGGTTTTGCTCAGTGAAATCACAAATAGAATGAATATTCCATGTATGATATTATAGAAGTTACATACAAGACCCAACATGCAGCCAGGTGTTGGGGTGCAGGAGAGTCAACCTAGCACTCAGAAGCTGAGGCAGGAGGATTCCTAGTTAGAGGCCAGCCTTACCAACAAATATCTGGACTCTGTTTCAAAACCACAAAATGAACCCCTTCCCTCAAAAAAAGCATTGACAGAAAGCTGGCTGTTAATCCGCAGTGATCCAGACCCACAGCCACCGAAAACCCAGGCCGCCCAGAGTGGTGGAGGGGTGGGTGTCAGCGAGCCTGACTCCAGGGGACATCCACTGCAGCAGGGCTGGCATTCAGTTACCTAGAAAGTCACAACCCTGTCATTCACCTGGTGGCTCCCCCAGAATTGAGGATGCAGTAGATGTGGCAGGAGAGGGGAGCCCTGGAGGATCTGCAGGGGGTTAAGGCTACCACCCACTTTATGATGAGTGAGAGGCAGCGGGCTTAGAAAGGTGCTGTGCTGGTGGGAATATACGCCTACCCCAGGGGTCACACTGCCTACCCCAGGGGTCACACTGCCTACTCCAGGGGTCACACAGCTACCCCAGGGGTCACACTTCCTGGCCCCAGAGGTTCCCGTCATCTCCCAGGATCCTGGTCAGAAAAGGCCCCTGCCTCCGAGCTGGCACCTTGTCCTTAGCGTTTCTTCAGATCTAGAAGGTCTCTTCAGTCTCATGTGAGTGGTCACCCAGAGTGGGGATGCCTTGGTTCCTTCCCCAGACAGGCGCAGAGTTGAGGTTGCCCAGTGTGTGTGTGTGTGTGTATGTGTGTGTGTGTGTGTGTATGTGGGGGGTGAGGGGTAGCCTGGGACAAGATCCTGTGTCCAGCGGTGGGGCTTGAATTTATTAAGGCTTTTAAAGAAGTCATACGGGTTTCATTATGTAGTTATTTTGTGTGCAAGCACATGTTCCACGGTAGCTGTGTGGGTCGGGGGAACTTGTGAGAATCCTTCTCTGCTTCCTCGCGTGGCCCTGACTGCAGGTGCCTCTAGCGCCGGTGCTGTCTCTCTGGCCCTGGCTTTAACATGCAGGACTGCTAGGATCGTGGCTGTGGGATTCAGCTGTAATAGGTGGGGTTCCGGCCACTGCTTGTAGGCGGCTGAGGACCCAGCTCTCCCCCCCCCCTCTCTGTAGCCAGCAGAAGACTGAGCTGCCAGTCACAGAGAATGTGCAAACCACCCCCCCTCCCCCTACGTCGTGCGCACCATCCTGGTCTACAGTCGCCCTCCCTGCCAGCCCCAGTTCTCCCTGACTGAGCCCATGAAGGTAAGCCTGGAGGGAAGGGAGGGCAGTGGTTAGACACCAAAGGGGACCTCCCGGGACCACAGGCTGGAGTGCACCCCATCCTGGTCTCATTCACTGCAGAAGATGCTCCAGTGTCCCTACTTCTTCTTCGACATCGTCTGCATCCACAATGGCACCGAGGAGAAGGAAGACAAGAGGAGGTGGAAGGTGAGAGAGACATCACAGTGGAGTCTGACTTGGACCTGCCCCGGCGGTCATTTAACAGCTGCTCCCTACATTCCACTTTGAGTTGGTGGTGACTGACTTGGGAGGCTGTGGCCTTAGCAGCCAGCCACACCATTCCTTGCACCTCCTCCCGACTCTACCCTGCTGCACTGTCTGCCCGCAGAGCCCTCCCCTCCCAACTTCTCCAGGCCTTACCGTTCTTATGCTCGGACTTGCCCTGTGAGCGGTTTCTAATACCTGTGAGTTTCAGTTTACAGACTGCAAGGTGGGGTAGGTAAGGCGCCTGCAGGCAAGCACGAGGACTCGCACTCAGTCCTGGGACCAGCATGGTGGGAGCACTGACTCCCAGGGGTTATATCCCGACCTCTATATGCCTGCACATTCTCACACATGTACCCACACACCCATGCACACCTGTGCGTGAGGCACCTGAAAGGCTGAGGCAGGGGTTGTGACATGATAGGGATGTTGTGTGACAAGACATTTCCTGGACAGACACAGCACTCACCCCTGAGAGGAGCCCACAGCACACCAAAGTACAATGGACACCACGACGTCCAGCTTGATGAACCAGTGAACTTACTGGGGTTGCTTACAGGAATAGGGTGAGGGGTCACCTACAGGAGCAGAAATGACAGCTACATCACCAAAGCCCACACAGCAGGACTGACAATTCACAGACTGGGAGCCTGGAGCACACTGCACAGCCTGCAGGCTGGAGAGTGTCCCGTCCACATAACTCTGGTCTAATCTCTCCAGGCCGCTGAGGAGCTCCTTACCCCAGCAGGGAGGGGCCTAGTGAATCTGCTCAGTTTCAGGGACTTCCTGAAGCTGTTTGGAGTTGTTTGCCTTCCTGCCTAAGGAGCTTCCCTGCAGGGTAGAATGTTTATCTCAGAGAAAACTCTGGACTACAGAGTGAGGCCTTGTTTGAGGGACTAGGAAATGCGGGTGGCAGGTGCTGCTGTGGGCCCTCCCACGCCTTCCCCTCTGGTTTGGATCAGAGTCTCTTGTTGCCAAGGCAGCCGCCTTGCAAGGGAGAGCACTGGGATGAAGGTCATGTCCTGCTGCGTTCAGCTGTCCACGTAACTGTGTGTTTGTGGGGGGGGAGAGCATTTACCTGGCAGATACTTTACTCACCCAGACCCCTCTCGCCAGCCCTTTGGGCTTCTAGGGTGCCCAGGTCCTGGCTGCTTGGTGGGTGCCAGCCAATGTTTGCTGACTGCCTTAGTAGTTTCTGGCCTGACCAACTCCTCTTCACCCCTCAGGAACCACTCTAGATGCCCCTTCTTCTAGGACGGCCTCCAGGGGCAGGGAGGGCCTCTGCGGGCTAATGCCAACCCTGAACAGCCTCTCCTTGGCCCCCACAGGATGTATTCTCCTTCATGGGCAGCTTGGACACCAAGGGCACCAGCTACAAGTATGAGGTGGCACTGGCTGGACCAGCCCTCGAGCTACACAATTGCATGGCCAAGCTGCTGGCCCATCCACTTCAGACGCCTTGCCAGACCCATGCGAGCTATAGCCTGCTGGAGGATGAGGAGGCTGGTGAGGGCGAAGCCACCGTGTGACCCGTGGCATTTCTGCACCGTTCAGGAGCCCGGTGCACCCACACCCACTCCTACTGTGTCTGCTGTAAATTCTTCCTGGGACCAGTTTGTCACCAGAATAAAAATCTGAGGCTTCTGAGCCTGCCTTCTGGTCATTTTAGGTTCACCGAAACAGAAAACAGGAGCTGAACTGAACAGTCTGGCATGGCTTCTGGCTCGGCCGGATCCATCTCGGTGTCCTGATGCCATTGTGACTTGGGCTGTTCTCTCCCTCTGACTGGTGTTAACTGCACTTTGCAACCTCCTCTTCACCGTACAGAACCCACCCCAGACGTCCTTTCCTCCAGAGACAGGGGTGATCTTTTGCACGCAAGACCGGCGTGGCCCCCACAGGAAGGTCCTCCTGGACACCCAAGGGTCCCAGCTGCAAGTGGGAAGCGGGTTGGGGTGACATCTATTACCCCACCACCCCAACTCTTCTGCAGTACTGTTTGGACCTGTGTGGCCTCACCATGAGCGATCACCACCCAGGGGTCTAGGATGGGGACATTTGGTGGGCGCCCCAGAAGAGGAAGGCAAACCTGGAGTCCCTCCTGCCTTCCCAGGTCAGGCCACAGAGGTTCATCCACTCCACCTTCTCAGTTGATAGAAACCAAAATGGCAGTGGGTGGGAGTCGGGCTCACTTTGATGTGGGAGACAGAGGCGGGAGGATGGCCAGTTTTAGGTCAGCAGGGGCCACATCGAGAAGCCTTGATTCAAAAGGATTATGAACAGAAATAGACCGGACCTGGTGATGATTCATCCGTTCAGAGGACTGGTTGTGCGTGCAGAGAACCTGGGTTCGATTTCCACGTTTGGGCTCACAGCTTACGTTCCGGGCGATCCGATGCCGCTTCTGGTCTCCATGGACACCAGGCACACATGGTACACAGACAGGCATGCAGGCAAAACACCCACACACTTAATTTTAAAAAGTAGGTCAGCTTGATTAAATGTTTTCTGGCCTCTTCATTTATTTGCCACTTAGTGTTGAGTCCTGTCTTCCATTTGCAAATAAGGAAAATGCAGCTCTTTAGAAAACTTTATTTAATTAATTTGTGTGCGCGCGCACGTACGCTTGTGCAGGCTCACAGCCAAGGCACACATGTGTATGTTAGTCTGTTCTCTTTCCAATGTCTGCGTCCTGTGGTTGGGATCAAACTCAGGTCCTGAAGCTTGGCAGCAAGCACCCTTATCCGCTGAGCTGTCTCCAGGCCCTGGCGAAGACCTTCCTCACAAAGCGACGGTGACAGCCAGCTCCGCTGGATTGAAAGTGCACGACGCTGTTCCTCAGGAGGCAGATCCCAGCACTTGCAGACTGAGGCAGAAGGATGGCCCTGAGTTCCTGGACAGCTTGGGCTAAGTCTAGGATACCCAGTAGTTTGTTTTGTTAAAGGCAAAGAGAGGTTCTGCTCTTTATCCCAAGCTCCCCTGGAATTCGCGGTAATCTTCCTGGCTCAGCTTTCCAAATCTCGGAATGGGACCCCAGCTGAGCGCACCGCCCGCTCTCCAGTCCCTGAGGTTTGATGGTCCAGGACACACCTTGTCTCCATCAGCAGCTTGGGGCGACCCGGGTCCAACCAGGTCTTTCCCAGAGGCAGGGCTGGGGAGCCGGGGGCGGGGCTGCGCATGCGCAGAGGTCGCCGCGCGAATTTGAATCCGAGGGCTGTGACACTTTTGGGACATGGCCGATGCTGCCCGGCAACTGTTGGTCGCACTGTGCGAGGAAGATCCGCGGTGAGCGCGGGACGCTGGTCCTCCCTTGCCTTCTGCTCCCCGGGCGGCCAAAGGGCTGATGTCCGCTGTCACCGTCCCCCCAGGGCTGTGGAGGAGCTGCTGCACCTCGGGGCGGACCCCAGCCTTGTGCTGTTGGTGTTGGATGGTGTGGCGGCGGTGCACCTGGCGTCCCGAGCTCGCCGTCCGCGCGCCCTGCATTGCCTCCGGATCCTGCTGCGCCAGGGCGCTGACCCCAATGCTCGGTGAGGCGCCATCCCGGTCACCGTGGTGCGGTGGGTGTGACTTGGGGACCCGGCGGCGCTGGGCATCAGGCTCCCGGGTCCCAGGCGTCTGGTCTAGGAGGTGTAAGCTCCCGAGGTCGTGACTTGGTCATTCTGGCACTCTGGAGGGTGAGGCAGGAGGATGATCGTGAGTTAGAGTATCAACTTTCCCCTCACCCCCATTGGTAGTGGGCACAGGGGGCTGAGGCAGAGGGAGCAAAGAGTTCAAGGCCTGGAAAAGGAAACTCCTCCTCTCTCCCGGGGTCCCAGGTCCACTGAGGCGCTGACACCCCTGCACGTGGCCGCCGTGTGGGGCTGTCGTGGCGCCCTGGAGCTGCTGCTAAGCCGAGGGGGCGACCCGACGCTGCGAGACCAGGTCAGGATCCCACGCAGCGCGCGCGGGGCGGGGTGGGGGGTGGAGGAGGGCGGGCCGTGGGCGCCCCCTGCTGAGCTGACCGTGCCTGTGCAGGACGGGCTGAGGCCACTGGACTGGGCTCTGCAGCAGGGACACCATGACTGTGCATGCCTGCTGCGGGAGCTGGACACGCCCACCCGGACACGGAAGGAGACCCTGGAGCCAGCTGGTGAGCAGAGCTCAGGGGGTGCAAAGAACCTGTCACCGCGCTGCCTCACTTCTGGGGGTCAGTTCCATCTGCCCATTTGCCATCTGTCAATCACTATCCATCATCTCTCAATCATCTTATCACCTAACTTTTATCTGTCATCTATCTTGTCTATATCATCTGTTTATATGTTTATCTGTCTGCTTAGTTGTCATCTATCTATATATTTATATATGTTTATCTATATTTAGAGAAGTTACCTGTAGCCCTGGCTGGCCTTGAATCCACCATGGGTCGAGGACGTGTCTTTGTGAGGGCTCCTGGCATCTTTATACATCCGTGTTTGTCACCGGTCTCAGAGCAGCTCATGCGCAGAGCTGAGCTGGCAGCTGCTCGTGAGGTGGCGGTGGAGCCCGGGAGTCCAGAGGCCACTGGGAGTGAGGACTGCAGCAGCGATGCCTCCTTTGTCACTGCATCGGAGGATTATCTGCAGCCCCAGCGCCCTGCGGGGACACTGGGGCCCGCAGCCAGCCTGTGGCAGTCTGGTGGGGCTGAGGCAGCTGGGAATGGGGTACTGAGCTGCCAGCTGCAGGCCCTGACGTTGACCACAGGGGCCACCAATGTCCCATCCCTGCCAGGTGACGGGGACTCGGGGGCCTTGCATCCACACGGCTCAGTGCCCCCCATGTCCGACCTGCAGCTGCTCCAGGCCTTGCGGGCACTGGGCCACAGTCCTGGCCCGGTCACCCCTTTCACCCGTGGACACTACTTGCGGCGGCTGCAGGAAGCCCAGGCTAGCCCGGGTGAGCTGGGGGTCCCGTGGTGGTGTGAATCCCGAGACCTGCCTGTTAGCCCCACCGTCCTCACCGGCGGTCCTTCTCAGCTCTGGCTCGGTTTCCCCTTCCCAGCTGTTCCAGGGCACAGCCCAGAACTGGCGGAGGTGCTGAGAACAGGCCACGTTCCCGACTGCCAGGCGGATGAGGCCGCCCTGGCTCAGCACTTTCAATGGCCAATCCCACGAAGAGGTGGCAGGGAGGCGTCACCAAGTCCAGCTTTATGTATCTTCTTCTTGACCCCAGGTATGATGGGGACGGTAAAGCTGGGGCTTGGGATTAGAGAGATCTTGGCTCCACAGGGTCCGCCCTGACAGAGGTGGGGAAGGGTTGGATTGTTCCTTGCTGGTGGCTTTTGCCTCCGTGAGGGGGGGGGGTACACGACTGTGAGCACGAGGCCTGGGTTGTTCCAGGGAGATTCTGTACACACACACACACACACACACACACACACAAGTTGGTGGGGATTTATTTATTTTTGATTTGCTGTGTGTCCCTAGGGAAGGGACTAGCCTTCTCTGTTAATCGAGTCAGTTCCGGCTGTGAGTACCCATTTCATGGCTTATAAAATAGGGGCCCCTGGATGTGGGTTCAAAAGGGCCCATGGCTCTGGGGACAGCGGTCATCTTCTCTCTCTGAGACGTCCTTCCTCCCCCACCACCCTTTTTTTACACGTTTTATTTTCTGTGCGTGTGTCTGTATGTGCACATGTGGAGGTCTAAAGGTAACTTCTGGGAACTGATTTTTCTCCTCCATCGTGTGGGTCATCAGGGTTGGTAGCGTCAGGGTTGGCAGCTGGCTCCTTCACCGTCTGCACCACTCTGTTCCCAGGCAGACGCAGGGACTGCCTGCCCGAGCCTCCTCCCTCACACTGGCCGAGTGTCTGCAATGTTTCGTGGGAGCCATCTTCTACGTGGGCAACGGGACCCGTGCCCGGCCGGATGCCCACCTCTGGGAAGCCCTCGGCTACCGTGAACGCCCAGGGAAAAATGTGAGTACAAGGGGCAGCAGTGGTCAGGCCTGCCAGCCTTCAGACAGTCGGAGGGCAGAAGGCTTAGGACCCGACTCCTGATTCCACCCCCCAGGCCTGTCCCAAGGTACGCCGGATCTTAGACATCTGGGCCAGCGGCCGCGGTGTCCTTTCCCTACACTGCTTCCAGCACACGGTGGCCATGGAGGCGTACACGCGGGAGGCCTTCCTGTTGGACGCCCTAGGTAAGAGTTGGGCTTTTAGGGCTGAGGTCTCAGGGAAAGTGAGCTCTGAATTCCCTCACTGTTCATGTTCATTCCCATGGTGGGTAGTTACTGAGCGCCACCTGCATACCTAGAACACGCCTGTCGAAATATAGTCTGTGCCGCTGGTTGTGGAGGAGGGGTGGGTGGAGGCCACGTCATGACTTTGCCTCTGATCTGTCCAGGTATCCAGACACTGACCAACCAGAAACAGGGCCACTACTATGGAGAGGCTGCCTACTGGCCACCCACGAAGCGGCGGCGCTTGGGGGTGTATCTGCTGCACTGCGCTCTGCTAGTTTTCCTGGCTGAGGGGGAAGTAGAGCTGAGGCCGCAGGACATCCAGGCCCGAGGCTAAGTGCTGAGGACATGATCGTGAAGCATGAGCCATGGGGTCCCCAGCTGGGTCCCCAGCTCTGGCTTTAGAGGCTTGGTGTGTGTATGTGTGCTGAAGTGTGTGAGTGATGCTGCGTCTAGGTGCTCCTGGATAGGTGGTGAGCTCCCATTGTGTGTGCGGGGCAAACCAGCCGAGGGGCAGAAGGGCCTCTAGAACGTTCTACTTTCAGGCCAGACGTGTTAGTGGTGGCCTACCACCACAACCTCGGGAGGATGGGGCAGGAGGTTTGCTAGTTGGAGATCAGCCTGGAGACTGGAAACTGGCATACATTTGTATTCGGTTAGAGGCCTCTGAGTGTGTTTAGTGGCGACAATCCTTCCCCTGTGGGTGTCCACCCTCCAGGGCCCAAATATGCTCTCGGGAGAGCATCGAGGGTCAAGCAAGGCTGCAGAGCTCAGACTGACTGGGAGCGGAGTGTGTGTGCATGTGCGTGTGTGTGTGTGTGTGCTCGTGTGTGTTTGTGTGTGTGTGTGTGCACGTGCGAGTACGCCTATAGTGTTCCTAGGAATGCCTTACCCCTCCGCAGTCCTGTGCTGTGTCTAGCCCCTTGCCCTCTAAGCATCCAGGCAGCCTGAGGTTGTGGCCTGCCTCTCCGGTCCTCACCATTCTCCATCACCAAGTGGCTGCCTTCCTCCAAGAGCTTCAGGAAAGCCCACAGCAGGATCTGCAGGCACATGGGGAAGTCCCTCCTGCTGTCTACCCTTCAGCCCCACCCAGATGGATCTCCAGGATGGCCCGCCACCCTGCTGGAACCTCACCAGGTATTCATTCACTCGGTTAACACCCATTAAGCACCTACAGTATGCCTGAGGTAGGACTTCTCAACCTTGGCTCTGTGGACCGCTTGGGGTTACGTCTCTGCTTTAGGACATCGCGTGTGTGTTGTAGGGTGCTGGGCGTCCCCCCTCTCAGGATACAAGGGAAACTCTGCCCTCTTCCACCAGAAGGTTGCCCACCTGTCTTGGGTCACACCACCTGGAAGCGCCACTGAGGAAGATCAGTCCTCCAGATCGCCCAGCTGACAGCCCTGCCCATGCAGAGACCACGCCCACCATAAGTCACACCCACTTAAAGCAAGCCACAGCAAGGCTTGTAGCCTAGGAACCATACTCACCTGGAAGCTGTGGAACTGCGGCCGCCCCCTTCACTTGGACATAGATTGAGGCATCTGAGGGCCATGCCTCCCGGTGCCACGCCCCCAGATTCTCCATGCAGCTGGCTGCTGCTTCGAAATGGCGGCCTTCTGTTTCACTCAGATGCTACCTGATGGCTGGTTGTGGCCAAGAAACCAGGTTCCCAGCTCAAATACTTTTTTTGTTTGTTTTTCTTTTGCTTTTTTTGAGACAGGATTTCCCTGTGTTGTCCTGGCTGTTCTGGAACCCGCTCTGTAGACCAGACTGGCCTCAAACTCACAGAGATCCGCCTGCCTCTGCCTCTGGAGTGCTGTTATTAAAGGCGTGTGCCACTGCCTGGCTCCAGCACAAATTCTTTTCGATTATTTTTATTTCATGTGCACTGTGTTTTTGTCTTCATGTACGTCATATGAGGGTGTCAGAGTCCCTGGAACTGGAGTTATTGTTATGAACTGCCATGTGGGTGCTGGGAATTGAACCCTGGTCCTCTGGAAGAGCAGCTCAATGCTCTTAACCGCTGAGTCATCTCCCCAGCCCCAGCACAAATTCTTTTTTTTTGTTTTTTTTGTTTTTTGTTTTGTTTGTTTTTTTTTTTTTTGATTTTCGAGACAGGGTTTCTCTGTAGCTTTCTGGTTCCTGTCCTGGAACTAGCTCTTCTAGACCAGGCTGGCCTCGCACTCACAGAGATCCGCCTGCCTCTGCTTCCCGAGTGCTGGGATTAAAGGCGTGCGCCACCACCGCCCAGCCCCAGCACAAATTCTTAATGTCACTGTGGAGCTGGCAAAAGGAGAATCAGTCGGTAGCAAGGGTTTAGAGCCACAAGGGCCTGAGATGTCTGGGTGCTGGCCTAGCCTGCAGGAGGCTTTGGAGGTGTAGGGGATGGGGCGGGGGAAGAGGGAAGGAAAGATGGATATTGTGATAGGTGTGTGCCTGGCCAGCCTGAGTTGCACATGGAACTCAGTCTCAGTATAATATAACACTGACTTTGTGGTTTAATGTCCTTAGACAAGGGGCTGGCCATTTCTGCTCATTGCCTTCCTTAGAAAATGTTTTGGATTCCTTGAGCTAGCAGAGCAGGATTGTAGAATCCTGCCAGGAGGTCAGGAGTTCAAAGCCAGTTCAATATGCAGTGTGTTTACAGTCACCTTCAGGTTGCTCACAGAGCACAGCTGCTGCACTGTCTCCATGCTGGGAGTGCAGGCCCAGCCTGTCATGTTGCTGTCTCATGCAGCATGCGGTGCTGTCTCCCTCTCCTGCCTGCCTCATTGTTTCACCTGCATTTGGGGACAGTCCGCAGGGGACCTTGTCCTTTTGTGTCTGGAGCTTCCTGTGAGGTCAGGGCTACCCTGGCCAGGAGTTTAGATGCCCGGCAGAAGGAGCACACTTTGAGTGGTGGCTGCTTGGCCTGGGGTGCCAGGATCTGGGGTGCAGCTGCTGCAGTGCCCTGTTTGTCTTCCTGGATGGGGGCAGTGGCAGCTGCAACCTCAGGACTGAGGATGTGCCCTGCAGCAGTGTCTGACAGCCCCAACTCTCACTTTAGTGTGTGTGTGAGTGTGTGTGTGTGTTCTATCTGACAGCCCCAGCTCTCACTTCAGTGTATGTGTGTGTGAGTGTGTGTATGTGTTCTATCTGACAGCCCCAGCTCTCACTTCAGCATGTGTGTGTGTGTGCTTGTGTGTGTGTATGTGTTCTATCTGACAACCAACTCTCGTTTCAGAGAGTGTGTGTGCATGTGTGTCTGTATGCTTGTGTGTGTGTGTTCTGACAGCTCCAGCTCTCACTTCAGTGTATGTGTGTGTGTGTGCTTGTGTGTGTGTATGCTTGTGTTATATCTGACAGCCCCAGCTCTCACTTCAGTGTATGTGTGTGTGTGTGTGCTTGTGTTCTATCTGACAGCCCCAGCTCTCACTTCAGAGTGTGTGTGTGTGCTTGTGTGTGGGTTGTCTGACAGCCCCAACTCTCATTTCAGAGTGTGTGTGCTTGTGTGTGTGTTGTCTGACAGCCCCAACTCTCATTTCAGAGTGTGTGTGTGTGCTTGTGTGTGTGTATGTTGTCTGACAGCCTCAGCTCTCACCTTAGAGTGTGTGTATGCACACGCATGTGTTCGCATTCTACATCTCCCTCTCCAGGGGTGGGTAAACTTTGATCCTTTCTGCTGGACAGGTGGTGAGCACCCCAGGTGGGTGGAAATGAGTGTGTGTGTGGAACAGAAGTTACTCTAGAACATTCCACTGCATCTCCAGGCCTGTCATCCTTGGGGACAAGCAGAGAGGAAGTATCTTGGCTTACCTGCTGCTGGGGAGAAGCACGCTGAGGGGAAGGCTGTGATGCTGCTGTTGGAGGTTCCAGCCTGGCTCCACCTTGCTGCCACCGTGGACAGAGAAGATGCACGGTCCATGCTGCAGGCTAGCTGATCCTGGGCTAGTTCTCTTCACTTTTACACAGTTCAGGCCCCTGCCTATTGTGGAAGTTCTTATTTTTGGATTTTATTTTATTTTAAATATTTACTTATTTATTTATTATGTATACAATATTCTGTCTGTGTGTATGCCTGCAGGCCAGAAGAGGGCATCAGACCCCATTACAGATGGTTGTGAGCCACCATGTGGTTGCTGGGAATTGAACTCAGGACCTTTGGAAGAGGAGGCAATGCTCTTAACCTCTGAGCCATCTCTCCAGTCCCCTGGATTTTATTTTATAGAAAAAAGAAATTGCTTGCTGCTAGTGCAACTCAGGTGATAGACAGCGAGTGCTGCGCCTTCTCCCAAGGACAGCACAGGGAGGTGCTTAGCTTAAGTCTGCTCTGTTGAGCTAAGAGGTGGTAGTGCACACCTTCAGTCCCAGCCCTTGGGGAGTAGGGGTAGAGAGATCTCTGAGTTTGAGGACCAACCAGGGCTACAGAGTGAAACCCTGTCTTGAAAAACCAAACAGGAAAAAATTCTGTTCTGAGGGCTTAGGGGTGGCTCTTGCAGAGGACCTGGCTTTGGTCCTCAGCACCCTCATGGTGGCTCACAGACATCTGTAACTCCAGCTCCAGGGGACCTGACACTCTCTTCTGACCTTCACAAGCAACTGCAATCATGTACACATAATACAATTAAAAATAAAAGTTGCTGAGCTCGATGGCTGTCTCAGGGGTTTTATTGCTGTGAAGAGACACAATGACCACAGAGACTTTTTTCTTTAATTTTTTTTAATGTATGTTTTCTCATCTTACATACCAATTCCAGTTCCCACTCCCTCCCCTCCTCCTGCTCCCTCCACCTTCCCCTGTACCCCATCCCATCCACTCCTCAGAAAGGGTAAGGCTTCTCATAGGAAGTCACCAAAGTCTAGCACATTACTTTGAGGCAGGACCAAGACCCTCCCCACTATATCTAGGTTGAGCAAGGTATCCATCAAAGAGAATGGGATCCCAAAAGACAGTTCAAGCACTAGGGATAAATTCTGGTCTCGCTGTTGGTGGCCCTGCAGTCTGCCCCAGCCGTACACCTCACCCACATGCAGAGGCCTAGTTTGGATCTATGCTGGTTCCCCTGCTGTCACACCAGAGGCAGTGAGCTCCCAGTAGCTCAAGTAGCTGTTTAATTGGGCATCCCCATCATGGTCTTGACCCATTTGCTCCTATTATTTCTCCTTCCTCTCTTTGACTGGACTCTATGAGCTCAGCCCAGTGCTCCGCTGTAGATCTCTGAATCTGTGTCCATCAGTTGCTGGATGAAAGTCCATCTGACTATAGGGCAAGGCAATTTCAGGTATCTCCACAGTTGCTTAGGGTCTTAACTGGGTTTATTCTCGTGGATTCCTGGGAATTTCTCTAGTGCCAGGTTTCTTGCTAGCCCCATAGTGGCTCCCTCAACCAAGATATCTCTTTCCTTGCTTTCCTCTCTGTCCTTTTCTTCATGGTGGCCACTGGGAGGGTGAGGTACAAGGACCAGATTGGAGGCCAACCTAGGCTACTTACTGAGTCCAGTTGGCACCTATATATGTTCCAAGATAGGGTTTCTGTGCTCTGGTTGTCCTGGAACTCATTCTGTAGAACAGGCTAGCCTTGTACTTGGAGATCTGCCTCCTAAGTGGTGGGATTAAAGGTGTGCACCACCTGGCATAACTGGATATCAACATGTAGAAGAATGAAAATAGACCCATATCTATCCCCGTGCACAAAATGCAAATCCAAATGGGTCAAAGATCACAACATAAGTTCAGTTACACTGAACCTGATAGATGAGAAAGTCGGAAGAGGCCTTGAACACCAGTAGGACAGACACTGAGAGCAGCAATTGAATGGGACCTCCTGAAACTGAGAAACTTCTGTAAGGCAAAGGACACGGCCAATAAGACAAAGCAGCAGCCAACAGAACGAGAAGATCTTCACCAGCTACATCTGACAGTGTTGAGCTACAAAATATATAAAGAACTCAAACCAGGGGAGGTGGTGCACGCCTATAATTCCAGCACTCGGGAGGCAGAGGCGGGTGGATGTCAGTGAGTCCGAGGCTAGCCTGGTCTACAGAGTGAGTTCCAGGACAGCCAGGACCGTTACACAAAGAAATCCTGCCTTCAACCCCCCCCAAAAAAAACAGAAAAATAAACACAAACAAACAAACAAAAAACCCAAATAGTCCAATTAAAAAATGGGACACAGATCTGAACAGAAAATTCTCAACAGAAGAATCTCAAATGGCCAAAAGACATTTAAGACAATGCTCAACATCCTTAGTCATCCAGGAAATGCAAATCAAAATGACTCTCAGGTACACCTTACACTTTCAGAATGGCTAAGATAAAAAACGTGGATGACAGCTTATGCTGGAGAGGATGTGGAGCAAGGGGAACACTCATCCATTGCTGGTGGGAGTGCAAGCTTGTACAGCCACTTTGGAAATCAGTGTGGTGGTTTCAGATAATTGGGAATCAATCTACCTCAAGACACAAGTATCCCACTCTTGGGCACATACCCAAAGAATGCTCAATCATACCACAAAGACATTTTCTCAACTATGTTCATAGCAGTCTTATTTGTAATAGCCAGAACCTGGAAACAACCTAGATGCCCCTCAACTGAAGAATGGATAAAGAAAATGTGGTCCATTTACACAGTAGAGTACTACTTAGCTGTAAAAAACAATGACATCTTGAAATTTGCAGGCAAATGGATGGAACTAGAAAAAAACTATCCTGAGTGAGGCAACCCAAACCCAGAAAAACAAGCATGGCATGTACTCACTCAGAAATGGATGTTAGTCATACAGCAAAGGATAACCAGGTTACAATTCACAACCCCAGAGAAACTAGGTAAAAAGGGGGACCCTTCTGGTTGATGGTGGCCATTCCTTTTAATCTGAGCACTCGGGAGGCAGAGAAAGGCAAATCTCTGTGAGTTTGAGGCTAGCCTGGTCTATAGAGGGAGTTCCAGGACAGGTTCCAAAGCTACAGAGAAACCTTGTCTAAGGAAAAACAAAAGACCCTAAGAGAGACACACACGGAGGGCCCCAGGAAAGGAAAACGGTTAAGATCTCATGGGTCAACTGGGAAGGGGAATCAAAGGGAGGAGACGTGCGGTGGAACATGAGGGCAAGTTCGGGAGTGATGGAATGGGAGAGCAATGAAAGAGATACCTTGATAGAGGGAGCCATTAAGGGTTAGGGAGAAAACAAGTGTAAATCCCTAACTCTGGCTCCATCTTTGGAGGCCCCGCCCCTGTGCCCCTTGCACCTTGACACCTCCCCGAGGAGGGTCAAGGTAGCCCGCCAAACCTTGACCCCTCATTAGAGGAGGTCAGGACCACTCCCCCAGTCTATTTAAACTGCTCCTCGCAAAGGCAACGTGTGGTCTTCCCTCTTTTCCTGTAGTGGTCTCGGTTCCCCTTGGGGCCTCCCAAGAACGCAGGAGTTCTATTAAACCTGGATATCTTTTAATTCGGCTTGTTTTGATTGGCTTGATTGGGATTGTGTCAACAGAGAACTCGTGTTAGAAAATATTTCTAAGCCCAGGTGCTAGGGAAATTCTCAGGAGTCCACAAAGATGACCCCAGCTAAGACATCTTGCAATAGCGGAGAGGGTGCCTGATCTGGCACCCCTATAATCAGATTAGTGAGTACCCTAATTGTTATCATAGAACCTACATCCATCCTGTAACTGTTGGAAACAGATGCAGTGACCCACTGGATTCAGCACTGGGCTGAGCTCCTGGAACTTAAGAGAGGGAGGAGGAATCATATGAGCAAGGAGCTTCAAGATCATGATTGGGAAAACCGCAGACACAGCCGACCCCAGCTAGTGGGAGTTCATGGACTCTGCACTGACAGCTGGGGATCCCGCATAGGACCGAAATAAGTCCTCTGAATGTGGGAGACAGTTGTGTGGCTTGATCTGCTGGGGGATCCAGCAGTGGGACCAGGCCTTATCCTGGTGCCTGAACTGGCTTTTTGGAGCCCATTCCCTACGGCAGGATACCTTGCTTAGCCTTGACACAGAGGGGAGGGGCTTGGTCCTGCCTCAACTTGGTATACCAGACTTTGTTGACTCCCCATGGGAGGCCTTACCTCTTCTGAGAAGTGGTTGGGGGATTAGTAGGGGAGGTGGGGGGCGGGAGAAGGGGAGGGAGGGGAAACTAGGAATAGTATGTAAAATTGAAAAATTTTTAAAGAAAAAAAGAAAAAAAAAGGTGTGCACCACCACAGCAAGTTATGTTTTGTTTGTTTGCTTGCTTTTAAGTGTATGTGTATGGGTGCTTTGCCTGCATGTATGTATATCACATGCATGCAGTGTCCATGGAGGCCAGAAGAGGGCGTCAGATTCTCTGGAGTGGGAGTAATAGGTGGTTGTCAGCCACTATGTGGGTGCCAGGAGTCGAACCCAAGTCCTCTGCAAGAGCAGCCAGTGCTCTTAACCACTGAGCCACCTCTCCAGGCCCAGCATTTTAAAACCCAACTTGGGCTCTATTTGAGATTTTAGTAGGAAAATTGAATGGCTACCCAGTATCTTTGGTATGGCTCACAGGGTGTGGCCTTCAAGTGTCTTGAAATGCATGTGAAACACAATTAATAAAAACTCAGGGTCAGAAATTGAGTTTCAACCTGAAGATCAAAAAAGCAAAACAGCCAACCACTGGCTCTTGCCTCTCCCTCATTCTGAAATGGCGTTCCTGCCTCCAGATTTCTCAGAATGAGACTGTGTCTGAGAACTGTCTCCCCCATCTTATTCCTCTGTAAGGCTGGGATTAAAGGTGTGTGTCATCATAACCTGGTCTGTAAGGCTGACTAGAGGGACTGCTTTACTCTCAGATCTTCAGGCGGTCTTTATTTATTAAATACAATTGCAATGCCACTACAGACATGTATTTCTGTGGTTTGTGTAAGAGACATCCCACAGTGCCACAAAGAAACTTATCTGATGCCCCCAGAGAGGTCACTGAGGTGATCCGACCTCTGACACTTCCTGTGTAGGCCCTGCCAGCAAACACCATGCCTGCATTTTGAGGCAAGATCTCAAACACCACAGGCTGGACTCAAAACTCACCATGCAGCTACAGATGACTGTGATCCTCCTGCCTCCACCTTGAGCATTAGAATGACAGGCACCACCAAGCCCAGTTCCATTTATGGAATGCTAAAGGTCGCACCAGGGCTTTGTGTATGCTAGGATACCATCACTGTATCCTCTGAGCTGCAAGCACTGCACCCAGTGAGCTGCAGGCATGTACCCACTGAGCTGCAAGCACTGCACCCACTTAGCTGCAAGCACTGCACCCACTGAGCTGCAAGCACTGCACCCTCTGAGCTGCAAGCACTGCACCCACTGAGCTGTAAAAACTGTACCCTCTGAGCTGCACGCTGTCTATCCAATCCACTAATAAGTCCCCGACAACTGGTGCAGCTAGATTTATTTCTTCAACACACTGAGTGGAGTTCTTCAGCTCTATTCCAATAAGCTCCAGACAGTGGCCTGGAACTCAGGGCAGGACCCTCTCTCTGCCACTATGAAAGGATGCCCTCTCTCTTCAGGTATGATTCTCTCTGAGAATTTGTTTCTGTTCACAGTGTCTTCCAAGATAGAAACATTCCACCTTGCAAAGAAGCTCCTTAGGCAGGAAGGCAAACAACTCCCTCCAAACAGCTTCAGGAAGTCCCTGAAACTGAGCAGATTCACTAGGCCCCTCCCTGCTGGGGTAAGGAGCTCCTCTGAGACCAGCGGGGGACACTCTCTAGCCTGCAGGCTGTGCAGTGTGTTCCAGGTTCCCAGCCCATGAGCTGTCAGCCCTGCTGTGTGGGCTTTGGTGATGTAGCTGTCTGTGAGTCATTTCTGCTCCTGTAAGTGCCCCAGTAAAACTCTTTGGTTCACCATGTCGGACTCTGGTGGTTTCTGTAGTTCGGGGTGTTTGGCGTTTGGTTCCGTCCACGGTGGGTGACTGGAGTGAGTGTGCTGCATTCCCCAGGAGAAGTTTTGTCACACAGTGCTCACTTTTGATTTTATTCGTGCTGGAGTATACATGTAGTCATGTGCACCACAAGTGCACTCAAAGGTCACAGGACAGCTTCTGGGAGTCAGTTCCCATTCTCTGTCATGTGGGTCCCTCTGGTCAAACTCAGTCAGACTTTTGCAGCAAGTGCCTGCACTTGCTGAGCTGCCTTCCTGGCTCTTCAGGAAGCCCCGCCCCACCCCTAGGCCTCCCAGGAAGCCCCACCCTGGCCCCCAGGACCATCGGCCGTGGCCACTCAGGTGTCTCTCCCTTACCTTTTAATGGTCCTCCTATGGTACACTACTCTCTGCCTTGCATTCTGCCAGGGACGGCGAAAAGAAGCAGGGTCAGCCACAGGTTTCCACAAACAAATTAGCATCCTACAATCAAAAGTTGTAAATCTTAAAATGTAGCTGTGGGAGCCATCCATGATAAGCTAAGTGTGGGCAGGTCACCCAAAGGAAGTTCTTTACTTCCAACCATTATCACCTGCCAGAGTAGGACTCAGCCATCGATAAGTTTAATAGAGGCCTGAGTCTCAGTAGTTTACCCTGAAGCAATACCTGGTTACAGGAGGAACTACAAGCTGAGATTACCTGAGCACCACCCAAGAACAGACAGTCCAAAGGAAATGCCTAACATTCCAACCACTGTAGACAGGGTCACCTGCCAGCACACACTCACCAGGACACCCCTAGACAAATGCCAGCAAATCATGGGTCCTAAACTTCAGAAACCCCTCACCCCACCTTTACTACTATAAAAACCCAATTCTAATTGAGTTCGGGGCTCTCTGGTTATTCCAGTACATTGGATGTGCGGAGAGACTGAGTTTGCAAACTGGATTAAAATAAAGGCTCTTTGCTTTTACATATGGGACTCGGTCTCCTTGTTGGTTTTTGGGGGTACTTTGAGGATTTGGGCATAACAGTAACGTGACTTTAAGCCTGACCTCGAGGTTGTAAAATATCTTTGACCCACACCTGGTCTTGATTTTACTATAAGAAGAGACTCAAAACCTGCTCCTGAGACTCAAAACCAACTCCCATGGTCAGTGTCAAAAGCCCAAACTCTGCCCTGTGGCCCCTGTGAACTGGAAGGTTTTTGCCCTGTGGTGACTGGAATAAAGCTTCCTTCTGGTTCCTAGACTTCGGGGGTCTGTACCCCATTATTTGCCTGCCTTTGGGATCCAACTGTTGTAGGAGCGGCAGGCTGTGTTCTTGCCACCCGGCTCCCTGCTGCCAGCTAGCTTTACCCAAAATAATTACACGGAAACTGTATTCTTTTAAACACTGCTTGGCCCATTAGCTCTAGCCTCTTACTGGCTAATACTCATATCTTGATTAACCAATTTCTAATAATCTGTGTAGCACCACAAGGTGGTGGCTTACTAGGGAGGATCTTAACCTGCATTCATCTTGGAGAGGAGAGCTATATAGCGTCTGCCTCATTGCCTTCTTCTCAGCATTCTGTTCTGTCTACTCCGCCTACCTAATTTTCTGTCCTATCAAAGGGCCAAGGCAGTCTCTTTATTAACCAATGAAAGTAAGACATAGACAGAAGGCCCACCTACATCATTTCCCCTTTTTCTGTTTAAACAAAAAAGAAAGGCTTTCACTTTAACATAGTAAAATTACATATAACAAAACAGTTATCAAGCAAGAATTACAGTTACAATATTTATATCTAGTTTATCTTTTATCATAACTAAGTAAAACTATAACTATCAACACTTCCACCTGTGACACCTTGGCTGTCCCCAAGCCTCATCACCTCAGTATCAGCATTGGGAGGTAACTTTCTGAAGACACAGACAGGGTTCCAGGAGCCTGGGAAATGATGCGGGACCTGATGTCCTCAGACAGGCAGGAGGTAGTCTAGGCACCAGATTGTAGTGGCTTTGAACACAGATAGAAGGATTCAAGGAGCTTGGGGGGGGGTCCAGTGGATTAGAGAGAGCAGTCAGTGTTGAGCCCTACTGGAGCCACAAGGGGAGAAGAGGGACATTGCAGATAAACTGCACACTCATAGCCTTGCTGCCTGCACAGCTGGGGCAGAGTCAACAGTCTGTGGCAGGCAGTAGACAGGTGTTATTGTCTGGTTACCTTTTTCACAAGCTAGAACCATTCAGGAAGAGGGACAGATGGAGAAAGTACCTCCATGAGATCGACTTGTGGGCAACCCTTGGGGCATTTTCTTCATTACAGATTGATGGAGAGGGCCCAGCCCACTGTGGGTGGTCCCATCCCTAGGCACATGGTCCTGGCTGAGCCAAGTTATGGGGAGCAAGCCAGTAAATAGCACCCTTCATGGCCTCTACGTCAGCTGGGGCCTCCAGGTTTCTACCTTGAGTAGGAGTCTGTGAGGTGAAGTTTTGGTCATGGTATTTTACCGTAACAATAGAAAGCTAAGCAGGACAACAGCAGTAGGAAGTCACTACCCTGAGAATCCCTTGGGAGGGTTGGAGGGATAGCTCAGCCTCAGAGCACTTGCTGCCCTTGCAGGAGGCCCACAGCTGTAGACAGTGACTCTGCTTTCTGTCCCCAAAATCACACAGAAACTGTACTAATTACAACACTGTTTGGCCAATGGCTCAGGAGTATTCCTACCTAGTTCTTACATCTTAAATTAACCCATTTTTATTAATCTGTGTATTGCCTGTGAGGCGTGTTACTCCTTCGGCAGCTAGTCCCACTGACTCTGCCTATTCTCTCTCAGTCTCTGTTTGGATTTCCATCAGGTTCTGCTCTGCTAAGCCATTGGCCAAAAAAGCTTTATTCATTAACCAATAAAAGCAACACATATATAGAAGAACGTCCCATATCACACAGCCACCAATAACTCCAGCTCATGGGGAATATGACGCCCTCTTCTGGTCTCTGTAAGTACCACATCCACATACCTCCTGACACACATAAGTGAAATTAATAAAAATAAATTTTGTGCTGTGTGGTGGTGTAAGTCTTTAATCCCAGCACTTGAGAGGCAAAGGCAGGTGAATCTCTGTGAGTTTGAGAAAAATTTAAAAAACAAAAAACAGTCCCTTGAGCTGTCAGACTGTCTGCTCCCTGCCTACAGTGAGGTAAAGAGCCATGACACCCTTCACCATGGCAACCGGGAGCCAAGACAAACTTTTTCACCTTTGGAGAGGATTCTGTCCGGATTTATGTCAGTGATGGACAGCTGGATATTCAACCAACAGATTTGCAAGGCAGGGCTCAGAGGGGCCAGCAAAAGGGCTCGGTAGGTAAAGTGCTTGCCACCAAGCCTCACCGCTGAGTTCAAACCCCAGACCCACACGGTGGCAGGAGAGAACCGACTCCCACAGGTTGTCCTCTGGTCGGTGTACACACTCCCATGCATGCACACACAGTGAAAAAATAAGAACTCTGTCACTGTCAGGGACGTGGGCAGGAGCGCTGTGGGGAACACTCCGTGGGGCTGAACTGCCTTCGCCCTTTCTGGGCTGTTGGCCCTCCCTCACAAGGCTGTCAGGGACACCAGCACCGAGCTTGTAATCACATTCTCCACCCCAAGCGTGAGTGTGGGGTTCTCTGTGGCCCCGCTGAGAGCCACCTGGTCCAAGCACCCCAGTAAGTCCATTTGTTAAGCAAATGTCGTTTGACCAACTCATCACTTAGAACTAATCAAATGGAATTAAAATTTTATTAAAATTTCATTCACTGTGTGCGTTTGTGTGCGTGAGCGTGTGTGTGCATTTGTGTGCTGGCTGTGCTTGTCACACCCACGTGGCGGGCAACAGGTTACTTTCCTCTTGGTCTGTACCCTCTAATCACTTAGAATGAATAACGTCAACGAGGTTGCGGAGATGGCTCAGCAGCTGAGAGAACCCGCTGCTCGCAGAGGCTCCAGGTTTGGTTCTCAGCACCCACATTGCGGTTCCCAAGTCTCTAACTCCAGTTCCAGGGGATCTCTGCAGGCACCAGGTACATACATGGTGCACAATATACATGCAGGCAAAACTCATACACATAAAATAAAAATAAATCTTTTTAAAATTTGAAAAATATTAAGTATCAGTACAGGCTCTTGACACAGGCAGTCGCGTGCCACCAACAGGAGGGTGTGGTCTGGCCCCGCCCACTGGCGCGAGGCCCCGCCCACTCTGCCTTCGCCCTTCTAAGGAGCCTCAACTCAGGTTTGAGGCAGCACTTTGGGCTCTGGCTCCCACCTCAGCGGCAGCATGATGACCTTCTCGGGACACTTCAGCATCACCAAGTGGCTGCCTTCCTCCGTGGGCTTCAGGAACGCCCGCAGCAGGATCTGCAGGCATACGGGGAAGTCCCTCCTGCTGTCTACCCTTCAGCCCCATCCAGATGGATCTCCAGGATGGCCCGCCACCCTGCTGGAACCTCACCAGGTATTCATTCACTCGGTTAACACCAATTAAGCGCCTACAGTATGCCTGAGGTAGGACTTCTCAACCTTGGCTCTGTGGACCGCTTGGGGTTGCGTCTCTGCTGTGGGACATCGCGTGTGTGTTGTAGGGTGCTGGGCGTCCCCCCTCTCAGGATACAAGGGAAACTCTGCCCTCTTCCACCAGAAAGTTGCCCACCTGTCTTGGTTCACACCACCTGGAAGCGCCACTGAGGAAGAACAGTCCCTGTCTGGAGCACCAAGCTGACCACCCAGCCTGGGCTAAGCCCAAGTTCAGATAGATGACCACGCCCACACAAAGCCCACCAACTAAGGCCACGCCCAAACCGCGCCCCAAACAGAATCATACCCCGTCAGAAAAATCTCTTTTGTTACACACCTCTCCTAAATTTCAGGCCTGCTGCCTAGAGAGACACATGTAGTGATTTCACAGAGCCACGCCCACCGCTAAGCCACGCCCGCCGGGAGTTGGGCCTCTACCGGGCAGAGCCCATCCAGCTGGGATTGGGCACCCTTCCTTGAGAGGACACTGGTGGGTGCTGGAGAGTGCAGGAAGACGCTGGGGTGATGCCCGAGCCATCCCCCCACCCCCGGCGGCAGGGCAGGCAGGCGTTCTCAGAGTCCAGCAGTCTATTGGGAAAGGGGGCTGATGAGCCTCTGGGAGTCGGCTCTGCCTGCGGAGAGGACCGATCTGCACCAGGCTGCCTTTGAAGGCAGTGTCTGAACTCACGCCGCCTTCGAACATACAACGGTCAGTCTCCCAACTCTACCTGAGGGCTGAGGGTCTTGAGACTGTTCTTTTACATTTTTCATTTTTTTTATTGCTTGTTTGTGTGTGTGGGTTCACATGCCAAGGCCAAAAGATGGAGGTCAGGGGATGACAAGTGGGAGTTGGTTCTCTTCCACCACGTGGGTCCTAGGAATGGAACTCAGGTGGTCAGGCCTGGCAACAAATGCCATTGCCCCTGAGCCTTCATCAGACTGACAGTTTCCTTTTTTTTTTTATTTCAATACAAGTCTTTTATTGTCCCAAAAGACACCCCAAATCGTATTAAAATTCTGAGCTTGTTTCTGGGACTGGTACCTTAGGTCTACTCATCAGCCTGCTGCACTGTTCCCTTTTCAGACACATAGATACCATCCAAGAACTTCCTGATATCCTTGTTCTTAACTGTTGTGGCCTTCTGTATCAGAGCCGCCGAGTTTGAAACAAGTTCAATATAATTTTCTTCAAGGATTAATTCATCCTTCTGGGCTTGAGAGACAGAACAAGCAACGCCTGTCCTCATCCGAACCCTGCGGATGTATTTTTCACCCAAGAAATTTCAGATTTCAACCAAAGACCCATTCTCCTGAATAACGACGTTGATGGGGAAGTGAGCATACACAGACCTCATCTTGTAGCGGAAGCCCAGTGTAACACCCTTGATCATGTTTTGAACGTGGCTGCAGATGGTTCTGACGGTGGCCAGTTTCTTCCTGTTGCCCCACCATTTGTCAACCCGGAGCCTCTTCTTCTTCCCAAGAAGGCTCAGCTCTACGTTGATGTGATTGAAGTCCCTCCGGAGGGTTCCTCTGGGGCCCTTCACAATGACTGTGCGCCCCTTCAGAGTGATGTCCACATTTTCTGGAATGTCGACCGTCTGATTGCTGAGAATGGTCTTCATTCTCACAGTAGATGGGGCAAAGAGAGCGACAGTTTCCTTTTTATAAAGAAGTAGGAACAGGGGTTATGGCTCCATGTATAGTCTCCGCTGTCTGAAGAGCTAGGCCTAGGATGAGCTCTCCGTCCTTGGTTGGTGGTGTGGAATAGGAAATTCAGGGTGAAGAGGAGAAAGCTAGTGAATAAATTACACTCAGAGAGGAAAGAGACTCCGGTTCTCACGGGAGTGAGTCTTCAGGTGTCAGGGTAGGTCTTACCTGGGTCTCCCTGGACAGAAATGGGGACACGGGGATGTCCAGGACACTCGGGAGATGCTTGGCTGCTCTTCTGGGGAGGAGATAATTCCACTCTGGGTAGGTGCATCTCTGGCAAGAACTGCAGCTGCCATTGGGACAGGAGGAGGACTCGGTAGGGGCTGCTGGGAGAGCTTTGGAAGCCCTTTCTGAGGGATAGACCACAGGCTTTTGTGGAGTCAGGCCAGGGCTGTGCTCACTCTGGCACTGGCTTTGACCGCCTGTTCCCGAGACACACACAGAGGCAGACTTTGTGAGTCTGGGTATACTGAGGAGTGGTCTGTCAGCAGTCTTCACTGTTGAGGCTTCAGACTGACACGGGAGGGAGCAGATCAGAGGCTGGGCATGGTGGCTTACCTCTAGAATATCAGCACTCAGGAGGCAGAGGCAGGGGGATCTCTGTGAGTTGGAGGCAATCCAGTCTACATAGTGAGTTCCAGGACAGCAAGGGCTACCCAGAGACATTGGAAAAAAAAAAAAACAGCACCAAAAAGCCAGATCATGGCTGGAGAGATGGCTCAGGAACTAAAGGTGACTGCTCTTCCAGGGCTTCTGAGTTCTGTCCCCAGCTCCCAGCTCCGAGCTGCCTTTAATTTAGCTCAAGCTCTGGGGGACCTGATGCCCGTTTCCGGCCTCTGGTGGGACCACATGCATCAGGGCAGTGGTTGGAGTAGTTGCTGCACAAGCATGAGGGCCAGAGTTTAGAGACAGGTGACCCAGATCCATGTGGCCGGGAAGAAGACTCAAGGCAGTGAGCTCTGGGTTGACCGAGGGGGATCGGAGAGCAATTCCCAGAACCAGCCTGTGGTAGTTTGAATGTAATTTGCCCCCATAAGCACTACTGGGAGGAGTGGGGTGACTTTCTTGGAATGGGTGTGGCCTTGTTGGAGGAAGAAAGGGCGTCACTGTCGGGGTTGGCTTTGAGGTTCCCTAAGTTCAAGGTCCCACCCAGTGTTTCAGTCCACTTCCTGTTGCCTTCAGATGAAGATGTAGTTAGCACCATGTCTGCCTGCATGCCCCCACGCTCCCCAAATTGATGATAATGGACTGAACCTCTGAACTGTAAGCCACCACAACGAAATGTTTTCTTTATAAGAGTTGCCATGGCCATGATGTCTCCTCACAGAAATGAAAACCCTAAGGTATGATCTCAGGCCTCTTCACATGTGTGTGCACACACATGGATACAAACACACACAGGTGCACCTGCAGTTGCCCAAGTACACACACAAAGACACACATAGGTGTGCATGCACCCCCTAAACACACACTAAAACAGGAAATAGGGAAAAGAATTAGGTTTGTGCCTTGGCTTTACAGATGCTGCACACTCTGGAAGGTTCCCCACTTTCAGAGCAGCTGTGGTGAGTACCACACATTCTGTAAGGTTCCTCACTTTCAGAGCAGCTGTGGATACCACACACTCTGCAAGGCTCCCCACTTTCAGATCAGCTGTGATGGGTATCACACACTCTGCAAGCCCACCCCCCTTTCAGGGCAACACTGGGAATGGAAAGTAGGCCGCCATCACATGTTAGGGAGAGGGGCGTCTAGAGCTGGTGACATGTCCTCTGATTGCTTAGCTCTGGAGGCTTGTTTTGATGAGGAACATGACATCCACCTGGCATCTGCTAGAACACGTGTGCCCTTCAGTTCCTTACATGGAGTGAGGAGGCCTGGGGATCTTTTCAGGACACAGGTCCCATGTTCTGAAGATGTCCTGAGCCTTCTGTGAGCTATATAGCCCGAGGTCATGGCTAGGGGTCTCCCTTAGGAGAGTCCAGGGGGCACGTTTTCCTGGCTCTGCACTCAAATGTCATGGGCCTGGGAGGCACAGCAGTTTGAGAGCCTGTTAGGTTTTTTATCACCTCAGGGTCACCCAGAGAAGTGCAAGAGTGCCCCTCTCTGGGCACCTGAGTTGGAAGACAGATGGTTTTCAGGAGGCTTGAAGTCTCAGGGACAGGTTTAGTTGGAGTTGTAGGCCAGTTCCTCTCCACGTGCTGTGGGCTAAGGGAGAGCACTCAGTGTTTGCTGCGTGGCACTATTCTGGGAATGATGTGGACAAACATCTCCTCACCCCTGTGGGACAGAGGACAGACAAAGCAAAGGAGCAAAGGACAGACACCACCAAGTTCAGCGTGGTGAACCGGTGTGTTCACCGGGGTTTCTCACAGGAGCAGAAGTAACTCAGAGACAGCCTAACCGGCAGAGCATACCCTCCTCGCTCGGTTGACAGCCCACAAGAGTTGGAACCCCAGAGCTCCACAGCCTACAGGCCAGAGTGTCCCCCTCAGTGATCCTTCTTGCTGCTGTGACCTTGGAGAGGGAGGGATTTTGTAAACTTGCTAAATTTCAAGGACTCACTGAGCTCTAAGGGTCACTGGGTCACCACAAGTATAAGAGGGTGGAGGAGCCAAGGGTTGATGGAGCGTTCCCAGCCAGCTACCAGAATGCCACTGCAGGACAGTCCCAAGGTTCAGGGCTGAAAAAAAGTTTACTGGACTAGGATTAATATAAAGGGTTTGTGTGTGTGTGTGTGTGTGTGTGTGTGTGTGTTTGACCCTTCAAAAATTTTATTTTTATGTGTGTGTGTGTGTGTTTTGCCTGCATATCTGTCTGTGTCTGTGAAAGACAGAAAAGGTCATCAGATCTCCTAGAACTAGAGTTACAGATGGTTGTGAGCTACCATGTGGGTGCTGGTTACCGAACCCTCTGGAAGAGCAGCCGGTGCTCTTAACTGCTGAGCCTCCAGCCTCCTCCCCCCTTTTCAGCAGCTCACTGAGTCTACTGTTCCTCACATGCACGTGAGTATGGTGCTGCCCACTGGGGCACAGGCAACTGTTTTGGGCAGGGTCTCTTTGCTGGGAAGAGACACCATGACCACAGCAACTCTTATAAAGGAAAACATTTAATAGCTGAGAGGTCCATTATGATAACGGCAGCATGCAGACAGACATGGTGTTAGAGAAAGAGCTGAGAGTCCTACATCTTGAAGGAAATGGTGTGCTAAACTGGGTATAGCGTGAGCATATGAGACCCCCATCCTGCCTCCACAGTGACACATTCCCCTTCCTCCAACAAAGCCACACCTCCTAATGGTGGCCATTCCTATTCAGTTCCCCACAGCCACCCACTGATGTCCACCTCACACAGACAAGCGAGTATCCGTGAATAACCCCTCAGCTGGGGGTGGGCCTTATGAACCCCTCTGATGGGGGTCCTTTTGAAAAGTCATTTCTAGCCAGGGGTGGTGGTGCACGCCTTTAATCCCAGCACTCAGGGGTCATAGGCAGGCAGATCTCTGAGTTCGGGGCCAGCCTGGTCTACAGAGTGAGTTCCAGGACAGCCAGGGCTACAACAGAGAATCCCTGTCTCGAAAAACAAAAAAGAAAACAAAAAATAAAAATAAAGTCCTGCGTCCTGAGCACGTGGGGGACGGAGGCCATCTTGCAGCCTGTGGACTGAAGTCATGCAGATAGGCTTGGCAGTTAGCACCTTTCTCCCCCGAGCCAGTCCTGAGTTAGAGGTTTTGTGTTGGGTGGGTGGCCCCAGTACCTTTCCGGTTAGGTGAGCATAGAGGAGCATGGGGATGGGGCTCCAGCCTCATCCTGCTGGCCTGGGGGCGTGGCCAGGCGGGGTTCTGCCCACCAGACCCCCACCTGTTTTGTTCTCTGTAGACCCGGTCCAAGTTCCTCAGTGCCTCAGACAGAGTGACTTGTCTGCTCAGTTCTCGTCACCCGAACCAGCTCTGGCTGCTGCGGCTCCAGCTCCCACAACAGTGCAGTGACTGCCTCAGGACACCATCTCTGGAGACTCCAGCTTTATCACGTGGCTCCTCCCTCCGTGAGCTTCAGGAAAGTGCAGTCACCCTCCTGGATCCTCGCCAGGTCAATTCAGCCAACACTCATTAAGCGCCTACAGTATGCCCGGGGTAGGACATTCGGGGTTAGGTCATTGCTGTGCGGAGGTGGTAGGGATCTGGCAACCTCGGTTCTCTCCTGAGGGATGCCTGGTAAACTCCACTCTCCTCATTTGACTTATTAGTCAAATTGAATTACCTTCTTTAGTGTTTTTTGTAGGACTTGCATATCATCAGCAGTAACCTTCTCTAAGGCTTGTATCTTATGAGTAGTAAGTTTTAGTTTTTCTAGGATTCGTATCGTCTCAGTCAATTTCTCATAATCGGCACAGTTATCAAACCATTTTAAGGATAAAATGTGAATTATCAGACTGATAATAATTACTGCCGACATTACATTGATCCCAGCTAATTTGTTATTTCCTCGTTGATTTTTTTCTACCTACATTCCATCCGTAGAGGCAGTGAACAGGGTCTTTATATAGAAAGGTTTTAAAATTATCCTTTCCCATTTTTACTTTTCTAAAATTTTATTTGAGATTTATTTATTTTGATATTCATTTATTTTAATTAATTAAATAGCCTAGTTTACCATTTAGAAGTTCCCAAGTGTCTTACCAGTTCTGATGCCTCCGATGAGTGGATGTAGTGATGATGTTTGACCAGCAGGTGGAGCAGCAAGCACAGCACCAAGGCAGCTGTGGCAGATCCAGGTACAGAAGCTGAGCTGACTCAGCACTTTAGGAACATGGGCGACCACTTTCTGGAGGTTCGGGCAATCAACCAGGCTGGTCTCTACCTTGGTGCTTGAGAGCGCCAGGTAGAATTGGCCTGAGAGGAGAGCTGTGTTACCGGGGTCTTGCTGGAGATGCCTATAAGCCATGGGATATGGCTTTTACTGCCTGCCGTGTGTGGTTTCATAACTATCGCTGCAAACTTCCAAGCCCCGAGCAGGTCTCAAGGCAAGCTCAGCTGCCTGAATTGGCAGCCCAGAGAGGGGTTCAGAAAACTCCCCAAATGAAGGAAAGCATCTTAGGAGGGGGATGGGGAAAAAGTGAAGTGTGCGCCCGGGTGCTCGCCTACCACAGCGGGTTGGTATGGCAGAAACGGATGCCCGACACTGAGTGTAAGATGAAAATGATTTCTTTTGCCATTTATTAATAAACGAATCCAGTGCAAAATATAAAAAGCATAAAAGGGGGGTAAAAAAACTGAGGCAAATCCAAACTGCGAAAATACACTTCCATCTCTTGCTTCCCTTCTTAAAGGGCTCGCGCTCCCTACTCCCCCTTCTTCCCAGTCTTGTCAATCATTTATGTAAACCTTGTCTCTCAGACTGGATAATGGACCTGTGACAGAATTCCCATCACACTTTGCTCGTTTCCACATCCTATACCCATTTCAACAACTTCTACCTGTCCCACAACCTCACCCATTTCCACCACGTGTGCTCATTCCAGCTCCTCTACTCATATCCAAACCTGCACACATTTCCCAAAGCCAAGCCCGATTTCAACAACCTCTACCCATACCCAAACCTATACACATCCCAACAACTTGTGCCTAGACCCAGTGCCAGCAAGGGTGAGCGTTAGAGCTCTGGCGCTGGGTAGATATCCAAACTTAGGCTGTACTTAGAGCCGCAACAGGGCAGCTCAGCTCTGGAGGGAATGGTGTCCTGACTTGCTGGGAAGCTAGGCTACCGAGAGCTGGGGTGAGGTGGAGAATGGTCTCCCCATAGGATATAGCAATCCTGCTCCTTTCCCAGAGAGCCGCTGCAGCTGAGCTCTGCTCTGCTTCCCTAGAGATGGCGCTGATTTCAGGGTCAAACTGGGTTTCTTTCACTGGTCCTTTTTAGCCTTTTGACTCTAGATTTAGGGCCAGGGTATGCATGCATATATATATTGTTTTTTCGAGACAGGGTTTCTCTGTGATTTTGAGCCTGTCCTGGAACTAGCTCTAGACCAGGCTGGTCTCGAACTCACAGAGATCCGCCTGCCTCTGCCTTCCGAGTGCTGGGATTATAGGCGTGCGCCACCATCGCCCGGACAGGGCATATTTCTTTCTCTGGCTCTGATTTCAGGGCCAGGGCGGGTTTCTTTGGCTGGTCCCTTTTCCGTACATTCTCCCCTTTCTGTTTGTTACTAAACAGCTGCAGGCGGGATAAGGGACGACATTTTCCTTAGACTACTTCCTGCTGAATCGGAGCATCGGGGTTCTTGGGATAATATTTATTTATTTATTTATTTATTTATTTATTTATTTATTTATTTTTATTCGGCCTCCTCCCAGGCTCCCATTTCCCTCCCCCTCCACCCACTCCTCTCCCCCTCCCTCTCCAGCCCCAAGAGCAGTCAGAGTTCCCTACACTGTGGAAAGTCCAAGGTCCTCCCCCCTCCATCCAGGTCTAGTAAGGTGAGCATCCAAACAGGCTAGGCTCCCACAAAGCCAGTACATGAAGTAGGATCAAAACCCAGTGCCATTGTCCTTGGCTTCTCATCAGCCCTCATTGTCCACCGTGTTCAGAGAGTTCGGTTTTGTCCTATGCTTTTTCAGTTCTAGTCTTGATGAGCTCCCAATAGATCAGTCCCTCTGTCTCAGTGGGTGGGTGCACCCCTTGCGGTCTTGACTTCCTTGCTCATGTTCTCCCTCCTTCTGCTCCTCGTTGGGACCTTGGGAGCTCATTCCGGTGCTCCAATGTGGGTCTCTGTCTCTATCTTCATCCATCGCCAGATGAAGGTTCTATGGTGATATGCAAGATATTCATCAGTATGGCTATAGGATAGGGCCAGTTCAGGTTCCCTATCCTCAGCTGCCCAACGAACTAACTGGGGACATCCCCCTGGGCACCTGGGAGCCCCTCTAGGTTCAAGTCTCTTGCCAACCCTAAGATGGCTCCCTTAATTAAGATATATGCTTCCCTGCACCCATATCCATCCTTCCTTTATCCCTACCATCCCAATTCCCCAAGTTCCCCCCATCCTCCCCTTCTCACTTTTCTCTCCCCATCTCCCCTTAGCCCTATCCCACCCCCAAGATCCCAATTTTTTGCCTGGCAATCTTGTCTACTTCCCATATCCAGGAGGAAAACTGTGTGTTTTTCTTTGGGTTCACCTTCTTATTTAGCTTCTTTAGGATCACAAATTATAGACTCAATGTCCTTTATTTATGGCTAGAAACCAATTATGAGTCAGTACATCCCATGTTCATCTTTTTGGGTCTGGGGCACCTCACTCAGGATAGTGTTTTCTATTTCCATCCATTTGCATGCAAAATTCAAGAAGTCATTGTTTTTTACCGCTGAGTAGTACTCTAATGTGTATATATTCCACACTTTCTTCATCCATTCTTCCATTGAAGGACATCTAGGTTGTTTCCAGATTCTGGCTATTACAAATAATGCTGCTATGAACATAGCTGAACAAATGTTTTTGTAGTATGATAGGGCATCTCTTGGGTATATTCCCAAGAGTGGTATTGCTGGGTCCTGGGGTAGGTTGATCCCGAATTTCCTGAGAAACAGCCACACTGATTTCCAAAGTGGTTGGACAAGTTTGCATTCCCACCTGTAATGGATGAGGGTACCGCTTCCTCCACAACCTCTCTAGCAAAGGCTATCATTGGTGTTTTTGATTTTAGCCATTCTGACAGGTGTAAGATGATATCTCAAAGTTGTTTGGCAACCCACTGACTGGGAGAAGATCATCACCAACCCCGCAATAGACAAAGGTGTGATCTCCAAAATATATAAAGAACTCAAGAAACTAGACTTTAAAATGCTAATTAACCCAATTAAAAAATGGGGCACTGAACTGAACAGAGAATTCTCAACAGAAGACATTCAAATGGCCAAAAGACACTTAAGGTCATGCTCATCCTCCTTAGCAATCAGGAAAATGCAAATCAAAACAACCTTGGGATAATCTTTTTTTTAATTTATTTTATTCTTTTGTAATTAAAATTTTTGCCTCCTCCCCATTTCCCATTTCCCTCCCCCTCCTCCCAAATTGCCCCCTCCACCTCTCCCCCTCCTCTCCCCCTCCCCCCCACTCCAATCCCCCTCCCTCTCAATACTGAAGAGCAGTCCAAATTCCCTGCCCTGCAGGAAGTCCAAGGTCCTCCCACTTCTATCTAGGTCCAGGAAGGTGAGCATCCAAACAGGCTAGGCTCCCACAAAACCAGTTCATGTATTAGGATCGAAACCTAGTGCCACTGCCCTTGGCTTAATCTTGATCTTCGTCCTCAGGATGTCACCAGGCACTGCCGGTCTCTGGCTCTGTAGTTAGGTAGTTCTGTAACAGTAATTGGTTAAAGTCTTTTGGATCTGTTGTTGAAGAAATCTAAAGAGGAAGTTTATGAGGCAGCTCACAATTAGTAGGACTAAGAGAAAGGAGAGGAGCTAAGAAGGCTCACTTCCAGATGCATATTTGACTAGCGGTGACCCGTTGGGTAGATAGATCAAGATGTTTCTGGTTTTGAAGATCCATTTGTAGTTGCTGGATCTTATCTTTAACTACACCTGATTGTAGAAACATAGAATCATAGAAACAACATTCTTTCCCAAGAAAGAGAGAAAGATCACCTCTCTCTGCTGTAAGTTCAGTACTCTGCAATTTTATAGTACTACAGTGTCCAGCAAATCTATTTTTCCTTGAAGGGTAAGGATAGTCTGAGCCACCCATTGGAAACATGGTATGAATTCGGAGGAAAACCAGGGTAAATGGCCAGGGAAGCAGTCAGTCCTGCTGTTCCAGGGGCTGCATCTGCAGTTATGCCCAGGGCTGCTAGAAAGTGTATGACTTGGGTTGCTCGTTTGCCACGCCATGCAGCCATGAACTTGGCGATGAAAATTGGCAAGGGTTCTTTACTAGGGATCACCCTTGATTTAGAAAACAGTGACACCAGGGCACAAGCCCCAGTCCACCTAGCAGGTAAGCAGCGATAAGTGATTACCACAGAGAATCTAGGTGTCGTGAGTGCTCAGACACCACAGAGAATCTAGGCATTGCCAGTGCTCGGACACCACAGAGAATCTAGGCATTGCCAGTGCTCGGACACCACAGAGAGTCTAGGCATTGTCAGTGCTCAGACACCACAGAGAATCTAGGGGCTGGGTAGTCGTACTGACTGTAGAAGCCAGGATGCCCACAAGGTGTGTTCCGAGGAGTTGAAACAGTCTGCGATAACAAAGAGAGATAAGGGGTAGTAGTGACATTGACTTCCAGTAGTTAACAAGTGGTGAGGTGAGAGAATCTAATAGGACAATGGGTGAGGCCACTAAGGGTGGGTGAGAGTTTGACCCTGGAGGGACACACAACCAGCATTCTCCAAAGAGGCCAGGCTGATGGTTACTCAGTAGCTGATATGCAGTAGTTAGGGTCTGGAACAAGAGAAGGTGTGACAGGGAGCTGAGGTCATTATCATCAATAAAGTCATAGCAAGGCCGTGAGAACCTTCAAGGGGCTTTGGAACTCTTCTGCTGTGTCCATACCTAGGGGTCGAGAAAGCGGGAAGTGCAAAAATCCCCCAGTCTTCATGAAAAGCAGAGTGTTTTCTTGAATATGCATTAGGTCTCCAGCAGTCTCCAGACCCTACCACCTGAGTGGTCTGGTTGAAATGCTGGGTATACATTTCTTGAATCTGAAATCTCCATACATAGAGCTCACTAATGACAGGGGTGAGTACGGAGGAGGAGGAGGAGGAGAGGGAAGGCATGACCCAGCAGGGTGGGGCTCAGTTATTAGCAGGTGTGTGAGGGCTCATTCTTCTGAGACTATAGGCAGGCTGGTAGTCTGTATACAGTTTTAGGGACTGCCCCTTTGCTAGTTGACAGGCGCAGGTAAGAGTGATTACTTCAGCCTGCTGGTTTATGGTTTGCACTGAAAGGGTCTGTACTTCAACTACTCAGGTGTCTAAAACCATAGCATGTCCTGCTTTACGTCCTCCTTCATATGGGAGGAGCTGCCATCTGAGCGCCATGGACAAGTCCTTCATATGGGAGGAGCTGCCACCTGAGTGCCGTGGACAAGTGACTGCAGGGAACACAGAGAGAGGGGGTGATTAACCAGGAGATGGGGAGCTGAAGCTGGAGGAGGAGGGCCTGTTAAACCTTAGACAATCACGCACTAACAGGGGTCAGAAAAGGTTCATGTGAGGGTTTGAGGGATGCTTTCTATAGGGATAGGCAAGAAGAGAGAAAGAAGGAATCGAAGAACCTAAGAAGCCTGTCGTCCCTAAAATAATAGAATTTCACCTTTGTAGTAGGGGCTGTGTGTGAGTGGCTGGACTGAGGGTTTTCTGTCTAGGATAGGCTTAAGTTCCCTGGGGCTTTGGAGAGAGAGTGGGTATTGGGCCTTAGTTATATATTTGATAGGGTTTGTAGTTGGATGATAAAAAAGAGGGTTGTGTTTGGCTATAAAAGGGTTTGGGGTGTCACACACCTGATGACCTGCTTGAGAGAAAAGGAATATCAGAATGTGTAGATCGGAGGAGCGGGGAATGGCTGCTGAGCCTGGGGTCAAGAAAATAGAGGGAGAAAAGGAAAGAGGATCCCATTTTGGTTAGGAGGCCCCTTCCCAACAAGGGGGGCAGGTTAGTACCACTAGGGAAGAGTGGGTGGGGGAATACCCCTAAAGATGCAGTTAAATGGTAGGGTTTGGTGAGCCTGGTAAGGTGGTCCCCCTACTCTGACAATGGAAGAAGAGGGTAAGGTAGGTCTGGATGTAAAGAGACCTGTCTCTCCGGTGCTGTGATGACGTCCACCTGAGGCTCACGGTAGGAAATGACAGCATGGGCCCTGTTGCTCATCCACAGCCAGACCAAGGAGATTGACTGAAGGCAGTCTGGGTTTGATATCCCTGTGTTCCACATGGCATGGGAACACTCAACACTCCAACGTCCTTCTTGATGGTCCAGGGGGCTTACAAGGGTTTGGACAGGCCCACACCTGGTGACCCTCCTGACAACATTTGTAACAAGGACACTTTTGGAGGACAGGAAATCTGCACTGTTTTGGCCACATGAGAGGCTTTAGCCATCATCAGGTGTGTTTGGTCATGGGCTTTTTTTTTTTTTTTTTTAAGTCTCTTTCACGATACACCTTAAAGGCCACTGCTAAAGCTTCGGCTTGTGGAGTCAGGGGTCCTCTCTCTAGATGTTTAATTTTAGCCTTGATATCTGGTAGACTTTGAGAGAAGTAGGGTCACAAGGAGCTGTTCTCCATCTGGGGTCTCAGGACCTAGGTTGGTGTATTTCAAGAGGGCCTTTGTGAGGCAGTTGAGGAATGGAGATGGGTTTCCATGTCTTTTCTGGATGACCAAGTGGACCTGAGAAAACTGACTGCCTTAAGGGCAGCTCTGAGGAGAGCAGCTAGGAATGGGGCTGGTTTAGATGTGGGAGGGACAGAATTGTGGGAGAACGAGGGAATGTCAGTGACCAGAAAGTGGCTGCCAAGGAGAGTGGACCTGGACAGTGTGTCACTGAGGAAGGAAGGGGCAGGGAAAAAGAGGCACTTATGGCTTCTGAGTGTGGGGGAAGACAGACAAGGAGAAGAAAAGGAGAGGCTATGAATGGGGTGAGCCCAAGATCACTGCCTGACTAAAACTCAGAAGGGAAGAAAGTGGTCAGGTGTAGAGGGTGCGCCATATCAGGAGGAACACGAGCTGGAGGAAAGTCTGCTTCTAAGAGTAAGAGGGGAGATAGACATTCAACAAACACATCCTCAATGCAGGGAACTATTTATACCAACTAAAGGGGGAACTACAAACAATAGAACAACCAGATCCCACAACCAATTACTGTACCCATTCCCACATCCTGTAACAATCCAACATCCTGTACCATCATCCACATCCTGAAACAATTTCCAAATCCTTCACTCGTTGTAACTTCCTGTACTTGTTCTATTTACTGTACCCATTATATTTACAGTTACCCATTCAAAATTTGTGTACCCCTTCCATTTCCTGTACCCATTCCATTTTCCTGTACTCATTCCATTTCCTGAAACAATTCCATTAGCCTGTACCCATTCAAACTTCCTATACCCATTCCAACTTCCCGTACCCATTTTCCTGTACTCATTACATTTTCCTGTATGTAGAAGGAACAGTGGGTTGCGTTCCTGACGCCCGGCTCCCGGCCGCCTGGCTAGCTTATGCCCCAAGATAACAACACACAAATTGTATTCATTTAAACACTGCCTGGTCCATTAGCTCTAACCTCTTCTTGGCTAATTCTCACATCTTGCTTAACCCGTTTCTAATAATCTGTGTAGCACCACGAAGTGGTGGCTTATTGGGAAAGCTTCAGCATGTCTGACTGGTGGCTGGCTCCATTGTGTCTGACCTCACTGCCTTCTTCCTTCCTGCATTCTGTTCTGTTTACTCTGCCCACCTAATTTTCTGTCCTATCAAAGGGCCAAGGCAGTTTCTTTATTAACCAATGACAGTAACACACAGACAGATGACCCTCCTCCATCATTTCCCCTTTTTCTGTTTAAACAAAAGAAAAAAAGGCTTTCACTTTAACATAGTAGAATTACATATAGCAAAACAGTTATCAGGCCAGAATGACAGTTACAATATTTCTATCTATTTTATCTTTATCATAACAATGGAAAACTATAACTATAACTAACCATTTTTCAACTCCATCAAAGAATCCAGAAGGATATAATATTACCTAAGCAAACAAGAAATAAGCAACTTCCAAACTCTAGAAATGACAGAGACATCTCGCTGCCTGGACAGTCACCCAGAGTTCCTCTGTACCGTTGGGTCATCCATCTTCAGCCTACAGGCCTATAGTATCCAGCAGACATTTCCATGAAGCAGGACATTTTAAAGGCAGTTCAGTCACTATCTGCTGTGTCCTGCAGAATGTCTCACAGACTCTTTCATGAATCAGGAACCCCAAAAGACAATCTCACCTTTAGGCAAGTTCAGCAGTCCTCTCTCTGCAGGTTCTTTGTGTCCAGCTTATGCAATAGTCCAGGCAAGAGAAGTTTCTTGCCCAAATGGCTAGCAAACTCCATAAGGAGCCTCTTTGATGGCCATCTTCCTCTTGAAGTAGATCGGTGCTGCCAGGAGCAGACATGTCTCATTGTCATGAAAAACCCTAAGTTATTAAAACATTAAAACATCATATTCTGTAGTCTTTGAAAGATATGAAGAATACCTATTTAACTGAAATATATCTCTACATGTCTAGAAAATCTAACATGACTACAAGCTTGACTATTATCAATGATTATTCATTAACAACCTATATTTTCTAATTATACATTACATTTTTTTATTTTTTATTTTTTTTTATTTTTTTTATTCTTTTTTAATTAAAATTTCCACCTGTTCCCCGTTTCCCATTTCCCTCCCCTCCTCCCAAATATTGCCCCCTCCCCCCAGTCCCCTCCCCCTATCCCCACTCCTCTTCTCCTTCCCCCACACCATTCCCCCTCCCTCTCGATACTGGAGAGCAGTCCAAATTCTCTGCCCTGCGGGAAGACGAAGGTCTTCTATCTATGTCCAGGAAGGTGAGCGTCTAAACAGGCTAAGCACCCACAAAGCCAGTTCATGTATTAGGATCGAAACCTAATGCCATTGTCCTTGGCTTCTCATCAGCCTTCATTGTCCGCCATGCTCAGAGAGTCCAGTTTCAACCCATGCTTATTCAGTCCCAGACCAGCTGGCCTTGGTGGGCTCACAATAAATCAGTTCCACTGTCACAGTGGGTGGGTGCATCCCTCGTGGTCCTAATTTCCTTGCAAACCGAATCCAAGAACACATTAGAAAAATTATCCATTATGATCAAGTAGGCTTCATCCCAGAGATGCAGGGCTGGTTCAACATACGGAAATCTATCAATGTAATCCATCATATAAATAAACTGAAAGAAAAAAACCATATGATCATTTCATTAGATGCGGAAAAAGCATTTGACAAAATTCAACATCCCTTTATGATAAAGGTCTTAGAGAGATTAGGAATACAAGGGTCATTCCTAAGTATAATAAAAGCTATTTATAGCAAGCCGTCAGATAACATCAAATTAAATGGAGAGAAACTCAAAGCTATTCCACTAAAATCAGGAACACGACAAGGTTGTCCACTCTCTCCATACCTCTTTAATATAGTGCTTGAAATTCTAGCAATAGCAATAAGACAACATAAGGGGATCAAAGGGATTCAAATTGGAAAGGAAGAAGTTAAACTTTCATTATTTGCAGACGATATGATAGTGTACATAAGCGACCCCAAAAACTCCAGCAAAGAACTCCTTCAGCTGATAAACACCTTTAGTAGCGTTGCAGGATACAAGATCAATTCCAAAAAATCAGTTGCCCTCCTATACACAAAGGATAAGGAAGCAGAGATGGAAATCAGAGAAGCATCACCCTTCACGATAGCCACAAATAGCATAAAATATCTTGGGGTAACTCTAACCAAGGAAGTAAAGGATCTATACATTACATTTTTAAATGAACTACACAATCACAATACCTTAATCAAGATCAGAAATACATATACATATAATAAAATTGACCTTAAATTTAAATCACTAAAGCAAAATCCATATCAATGCAAATTATTCATTTCTATATAATAACCCCCTTTAAATGTAAAAGAACATTTATAAACAATATTTGGGGATATAGGCACAGTTTTTTCTCTCCAAACTGCTTCATGCTGAATGGGGGTGTTGTTATTTAGGTCTTTCATGGTATAACCTGTGTGCTAGATTCATCTCAGTTGGCAGTTGAGCAAAGTAATTTCTTGAGGATGTTCACAGCAACCTTTCAGGAGGACGTGGTCTATCATACCATATTGGGATAGAAGCAATCCACAGGGTCTCATCCTCTGTGAAAACAAAAGAAGGACTTTTCCAAAGCATCATAAACTTAGATCCAAATTTTGAAGTCAAGGTATTTTCAAAATATCTATCTTGGATTAGTTCAGCAGCATTTATAAACAAATATCTTTTAGCAGCTGTTGCTCCTTCCTCAGCATTGAAACAATTCAAAGAGAGCATAATAGCATACAGTATCAAGATTCTCTGTGTATTTTCCATCTTTGTGCAGCTTTATTTTAACTTCTATTTCTTTTATTTTTACTTTTACTTTTTGAGACAGGTTCTCTGTATATCTTTGTCCTGGAATAACTCTGTAGACCAGGCTGTCTTTGAACTCACAAAGATCCTTCCATCTCTGCCTCCCAGGCATTAGGATTAAAGGTGTATGCTACCACGCCTTGAAATCACAGAGCTCTGTCTGTCTCTGACTCCTAGGCATTGGAATTAAAGGCGTGTGCTGCCACACCTTGAAGTCACAGAGGTCAATCTACCTCTGCCTCCCTAGTGTTGGAATTAAAGGTGTATACTACCACACCCAACTACTCTATTTTTTTCTTTACCTTAAGAACTTTAACTTTTTTTAAGCCTGAATATATTTTTAAACACACTGTAAACCATTTAGATTTTCTTCATCATGAGTCCTTATGGAGAGGATTAAAGCCATGGCTTTGATGGCTGAATACAGCCCATTCTTTAGCTTTCCAGCCTCATGGCGGAGGTACTACTGGAGCCATTTTTATTGCCACAACTCTATGGCGTTTCAAGGTCCCTGCCAGCAAGCAAGCTGCAGCATTCTGCTCACAGACCGCACTGTTGGACTGCCTGCCTGAAAGAGTCAGAGTTTGCCCTGGCAGAACGGCCCAGAAAGCCTGCATTTTAAATTGGCACAGCTTTTTTTCCTGCTACAACTGAAAACCGAAAAGCATGCGTTCATCTTTTCATCAACACCTTTTAAGTGTTTAATGGTAGGACCTCTTAAAAGCGCTGCAGGGTTTTGCAGCTAAAGCTGAGTCAGGAAGCCTCTCGTAGATGAGAGCGCTTGCTTGCCTCTAGCAAGCAGAGCAGACCCAAGAAATTGCTGCCACCAAGAAAACATGCTTTACTCTATTCTTTCCCAAGCTTTCTCAGGCTTTCTGTGGACTCAGTTATCCACGTCTGGGCGCCATTTGTAGTAAGGGGTGAATAGGCCTGCTTTTCATCCCGCCCAGCTCCCTCATGGTTAGCTTTACACCCGAAATAACAACACACAAACTGCCTGGCCCATTATCTGTAGCCTCTTATCAGTTTATTCTCACATCTTGATTAACCCATTTCTAATAATCTATGTAGCACCACGAGGTGGTGGCTTACCGGGAAGGATCTTAACTTGCTTTCATCTTGGAGAGGAGAGCTATAGCATCTGCCCCGCTTCCCTTCTTCCCAGCATTCTGTTCTGACTACTCCACTTACCTACATTCTGACCTATCAGGCCAGTTTCTTTATTAATTAACCAGTGAAAGCAACAGATAGACAGACGACCCTCCTCTATCACCTGTACCAATTCCATTAGCCTGTACTCATTCGAACTTCATGTACCCTTTCCATTTTCTGTACCCATTCCAACTTCCTGTACCCCTTCAATTTCCTGTACCAATGCTATTTTCCTGACCCAATCCATTTTCCTGTACCAATTCCAACATCCTGTACCCCTTAAAATACCTACAACCATTCCAACTTCCTGTATCCATTTCATTTTCCCATACCCATTCCATATTCCTGTACCCATTCCATTTCCTGGCCCATTCAATTTTCCTGTACCCATTCCAACTTCATAACCCATTCAATTTTTCTATACTTTTTCCATTTCCTGTACCTATTCCAACATCCTGTAGCCCTTACAATTCCTATACCAATTTCAACAACCTGTATCCATTCCATTATTCTGTACCCATTCCATTTTCCTGTACCGATTCCAACATCCTGAAACTCTTCCATTTCCTGTACACATTCCAACATTCTGTACCATTCCATTTTCCTGTACCCATTACATTGTCAGGTACTCTTTCAATTTTACTGTACCATTGCATTTTCCTGTACCCATTCAAATAATCATAAAAACATGCTGTAACCCTTTCATTTCCTGTGCCAATGCCAACATCCTGTACTCATTGCATTTTTCTGCACCTATACCAACATCCTGTAATCCTCCCAATTCCTATACCCCAGTGAACATTTAGTACAAATTCCAATTTTTTGTACCCATTACAACATCCTGAAACCCATCCATTTCCTGTACCAATTCCAACACTTGTACCCTTTACATTTTCCATTACATTGTCAGGTATTCTTTCAATTTTCCTGGACCCATTCAATTTTCCTGTACCTATTCCTACATCCAGTAATCCTTCCATTTCCTGTACCCATGGAACATCCTGGACCCTATTCATTTTTTGTACCCATTCCAACATCCTATACGATTTCCATTTTCCTGTATCCATTCCATTGTCCAGTAGTCTTTCAATTTTCCTGTCCCTATCCCATTTTCCGATACCTATTGAACATTCTGTAACCCTTCCATTTCCTACACCAATGCCAACATCCAGTACCCATCCAATTTTCCTTTACCCATTGCAACATCCTGAAACCCTTCCAGTTCCTATACCGACGCAATCATCCTGTACCCATTTCATTTTCCTTTACCCATTCCAACATCCTGAAACCCTTTCATTTCCTGAACCCTTGCCAACATCCTCTACCCATTCCGTTTTCCTGAACCTATGCCAATATCCTGAAATGGTTATATTTCCTGCACCCATGCCAACATCCTGTACCCATTCCATATGCCTGTGCCCATTCCAACATCCCGAAACCCTTCCATATCCTGTACCCATGCCAACATCCTGTACCCATTCCATTTTCCTTTACACATTCCAGCAATCTTGTCTACTTTCAATATCCAGTAGGATAACCATATGTTTTTCTTTGGTTCACCTTATTTAGCTTCTCTAGGATCATGAATTATAGGCTCAATGTCCTTTATTTATGGCTAGAAAGCAATTATGAAGTAAGTACATCTCATGTTCATCTCTTTGGGTCTGGGTTACCTCACTCAGGATAGTGTTTTCTATTTCCAACCATTTGCATGCAAAATACAAGATGTCGGGTTTTTTTTATGCTGAATAGTACTCTAATATGTACATATTCCACACTTTCTTCATCCATTCTTCCATTGAAGGGCATCTAGGTTGTTTGGCTATTACAAATAATGCTGCTATGAACATAGTTGAACAAATACTTTTGTAGTATGATAAGGCATCTCTTGCGTATATTCCCAAGGGTGGTATTGCTGGGTCCTGGGGTAGTTTGATCCCAAATTACCTGAGAAACCACCACACTGCTTTCCATAGTGGTTGCACAAGTTTGCATTCCCACCAGCAATGGATGAGTGTACCCCTTACTCCACATCCTCTCCAGCAAAGGCTATCATTGGTGTTTTTGATTTTAGCCATTCTGACACGTGAAAGATGGTATCTCAAAGTTGTTTTGATTTGCATTTCCCTGATGCCTACGGAGATTGAGCAGGACCTTAAGTGTCTTTTGGCCATTTGAGCGTCTTCTGTTGAGAATTCTCTGTTCAGTTCATGTCCCATTTTGTAATTGGCTTAATTAGCATTTTGAAGTTTAGTTTCTTGAGTTCTTTATATATTTTTGGAGATCCTTTGCTTTACAGAAGCTTCTCAGTTACAAGAGGTCCCATTTATTCAATGTTGCCCTTAAAGTCTGTGCTGCTAGGATTATATGTAGGAAGTGGTCTTCTGTGCACATATATTGTATAATAATTCCCACTTTCCATTCTATCAGGTTAAGTGTATTCAGACTGATATTGAGGTCTTTAAAGCGCCAAGATGATGAAACCTTCCATTTCCTGTCACCATGCAAACATCCCACACAAATTCCACTTTACTTTACCCATTCCAACATCCTGAAACCCTTCCATTTCCTGTACCCATGATAACATCTTGTACCCACTCCATTTTCCTGTACCCATTGCAACATCCTGAAACCCTTCCATTTCTGTACCCATGCCAACCAAAATCCTGTACCCATTCAATTTTCCTGTACCCATTCCAACATCCTGAAACCCTTCAATTTCCTGTACCCATGCAAACATCCTGTACCCATTCCACTGTCCTTTACCCATAACACCATCCGGAAACCCTTCCATTTCCTGTACCCATACCAACATCCTGTACCCATTCCATTTTCCTGTCCCCATTACACTATGTTGACACACTTACATTTCCTGTATCCATGCCAAAATCCATACCGATTCCATTTTCCTGTACCCTTGCAAAATCCAGAAAACCTTCCATTTCCTATAACCATGCCAATATCCTGTACCCATTTCATTTTTCTGTACCCATTCAAACATCCTCAATCCATTTCATTTCCTGTACTCATGCCAAAATCCTGTACCCAATTCATTTACCTGTACCCAATCCAACAATCCGAAAGCCTTCTATTTCCTGTACCTATGCCAACATACTTTACCGATGCCATTTTCTTGTACCCTTCTAAAATCCCGAAACCATTCCATTTCGTATACCCATGCCAATATCCTGTACCTATTCCATTTTCCTTTGCCCATTCCACTTTCCTGAAACTCTACCATTTACTGTACAATACCAACATGCTGTACCCAGTTTATTTTAATATACCAATTCCAATATACTGAAACCCTCACATTACCTGTACCCATGCCAAAATCCTGTACCCATTCCATTTCCCTGTATACTTGCAAACACCAGAAACCCTTCCATTTCCTATACGCATGCTAATATCCTGTACCCATTCCAATTTCCTGTACCCATTCCACCATCCTGAAACCATTCCATTTCCTGTACCTCTGCCAACATCCTTTACCGATTCCATTTTCCTGTACCCTTGCAAAATCCCGAATTCCTTCCATTTCCTCTACCCAACCCAATATCCTGTACCCATTCCATTTTCCTGTACCCATTCAAACATCCTGAATACCATACATTTCCTGTACCCATGCCACCATCCTGTACCCATTTCATTTACTTGTACCCAATCCAAAATCCTAAAACCCTTCCATTTCCTGTATCCATGCCAATTTCCTGTACCCATTCCATTTTCCTGTACCCATTCCAACATTCTGAATACCTTTCATTTCCTCTACCCATGGCAACATCCTGACCCATTTCAATTACTTGTACCCAATCCAACATCCTGAAACCCATCAATTTCCTGTACCCATGCCAACATCCTTTACTTATTCCATTTTCCTGTACCCTTGAAAATTCCGAAATCTTTCCATTTCCTATACCCATGTCAATACCCTGAAACCATTCCATTTTCCTGTACCCAATCCAACATCCCGAAACCCTTCTATTTCCTATACCCATGTCAATATCCTGTACCCATTCAATCTTCCTGTACCCCTTCCAACATCCTGAAGTCCTTTCATTGCCTGTATCCATCCACCAGCCTGTACCCTTTTAATTTACCTTTACCCAGTCCAAATCCTGAAATCCTTCCATTTCCTGTACCCATGCCTCCTTCCTGTACCCTTTTAACTTACCTGTACCAAATAAAAATCCTGAAACCCTTTTATTTCCTGTACCCATGCCAATTTCCTGTACCCATTTCATTTACCTGTACCCAATCCAACATCCTGAAATACTTCATTTCTTGGACCCATGCCACCATCCTGTACCCTCTTAATTTACCTGAACCTAATCCAAAATCCTGAAACCCTACCATAAACTGTACCCATGCCAATTTCCTGTACCCATTGCAACATGCCGAAAACCTTCCATTTCCTATACCCATGTCAATATCCTGTACCCACTCCATCTTCCCGTACCCCTTCCAACATCCTGAAGGCTTCATTTCCTGTACCCATGCCACCATCATGTACACTTTTTTATTTTTATTCTTTTTTAATTAAAATTTCCACCTGTCCCCGTTTCCCATTTCCCTCCCCCTCCTCCCAAATATTGCCCCTCCCCCACTCCCCTTTCCCTATCCCCACTCCTCTTCTCCTCCTCCCACTCCATTCCCCCTCCCTCTCAATCCTGAAGAGCAGTACAAATTCCCTGCCCTGCGGGAAGACCAAGGTCCTCCCACTTCTATCTAGGTCCAGGAGGGTAAGCATCCAAACAGGCTAAGCTCCCACATAGCCAGTTCATGTATTAGGATCGAAACCTAGTGCCATTGTCCTTGGCTTCTCATCAGCCTTCATTGTCCGCCATGTTCAGAGAGTCCAGTTTCAACCCATGCTTATTCAGTCCCAGTCCACCTGGCCTTGGTGGGCTCCCAATAAATCAGTTCCAATGTCACAGTGGGTGGGTGCACCCCTCGTGGTCCTGACTTCCTTGCTCATGTTCTCCCTCCTTCTGCTCCTCATTTGGACGTTAAGAGCTCAGACCGTTGCTCCAAATTGAGTCTCTGTCTCTATCCCGATCCATCGCCAGATGAAGGTTCTAAGGTGATATGCAAGATATTCATCAGTATAGGATAGGGTCATTTCAGGTTCCCTCTCCTCAGTTGCCCAAGGTACCAGCTGGGGACATCTTCCTGGACACCTGCTAACCCCTCTAGAGTCAAGTCTCTTGCCAACCCTAAGATGGCTCCCTTAGTTAGGATATATACTTCGCTGCTCCCGTATCCATCCTTCCTATATCCTAACCATCCCAATCCCTCAAGCTCCTCCCATCCTCCCCTTCTCACGTTTCTCATCCCATTTCCTTTTAGCCCCAAGCCACCTCAATGGCTAGTTCCCAGTTTTTGCCCGGCAATCTTGTCTACTTCCCCTTTCCAGGCAGATGACTATACGATTTTCTTTGGGTTCACTTTCTTATTTAGCTTCTCTAGGATCACAAATTATATGCTCAATGTCCTTTATTTATGGCTAGAAACCAATTCTGAGTGAGTATATCCCAAGTTCCTCTCTTTGGGTCTGGGATACCTCACTCAGGATAGTATTTTCTATTTCCATCCATTTGCATGCAAAATTCGATAAGTCATTGATTTTTACCGCTGAGTAGTACTCTAATATGTATATATTCCACACTTTCTTCATCCATTCCTCCATTGAGGGGCATCTAGGTTGTTTCCAGGTTCCGGCTATTACAAATAATGCTGCTATGAACATAGTTGAACAGATACTTTTGTCATATGATAGGGCGTCTCTTGGGTATATTCCCAAGAGTGGTATTACTTGGCGTAGGTTGATCCCAAATTTCCTGAGAAATCGCCACACTGATTTCCAAAGTGGTTGTACAAGTTTGCATTCCCACCAGCAATGGATCATTGTGCCCCTTCCTCCACAACCTCTCCAGCAAAGGCTATCATTGGTGTTTTTGATTTTAGCCATTCTGACAGGTGTAAGATGGTATTTCAAAGTTGTTTTAATTTGCATTTCCCTTATTGCTAAGGAGGTTGAACATGACCTTACGTGTCTTTTGGCCATTTGAATTTCTTTTGTTGAGAATTCTCTGTTCAGTTCAGTGCCCCATTTTTTAATTGGGTTAATTAGCATTTTAAAGTCTAGTTTCTTGAGTTCTTTATATATTTTGGAGATCAGACCTTTGTCTGTTGCAGGGTTGGTGAAGATCCTCTCCCAGTCAGTGGGTTGCCTTTTTGTCTTAGTGACAGTGTCCTTTGCTTTACAGAAGCTACTCAGTTTCAGGAGGTCCCATTTATTCAATGTTGTCCTTAATGTCTATGCTGCTGGGGATAAACGTAGGAAATGATCTCTTGTACCCATATTTTGTAGAGTACTTCCCACTTTTTCTTCTATCAGGTTCAGTGTGTTCAGATTGATATTGAGGTCTTTAATCCATTTGGACTTGAGTTTTGTGCATGGCAATAGATATGATTCTATTTTCATTCCTCTACACATTGACAACCAGTTCTGCCAGCACCATTTGTTGAAGATGCTCTTTTTTCCATTGAATACTTTTAGGTCCTTTATCAAAAATCAGGTGTTCATATGTTTGTGGGTTAAAATCAGGGTCTTCTACTCGGTTCCATTGATCGACTTCTCTGTTTTTATGCCAATACCAAGCTGTTTTCAATACTGAAGCTCTGTAATAGAGTTTGAAGTCAGGGATGGTAATGCCTCCAGACGATCCTTTAATATATAAGAATGTTTTGGCTATCCTGGGATTTTTGTTTTTCCATATAAAGTTGATTAATGTCCTCTCAAGATCTGTGAAGAATTTTGATGGGATTTTAATGGGGATTGCATTGAATCTATAAATTGCCCTTGGTCGAATTGCCATTTTTACTATGTTGATCCTCCCAATCCAAGAGCAAGGGAGGTCCTTCCATTTTCTGGTATCCTCCTCAATTTTTTTCTTGTCAAATAGATCCTTCACTTCCTTGGTTAGAGTTACCCCAAGATATTTTATGCTATTTGTGGCTATCGTGAAGGGTGATGCTTCTCTGATTTCCATCTCTGCTTCCTTATCCTTTGTGTATAGGAGGGCAACTGATTTTTTTTGGAATTGATCTTGTATCCTGCCACGCTACTAAAGGTGTTTATCAGCTGAAGGAGTTCTTTGCTGGAGTTTTTGGGGTCGCTTATGTACACTATCATATCGTCTGCAAATAATGAAAGTTTAACTTCTTCCTTTCTAATTTGGATCCCTTTGATCCCCTTATGTTGTCTTATTGCTATCGCTAGAATTTCAAGCACTATATTAAAGAGGTATGGAGAGAGTGGACAGCCTTGTCGTGTTCCTGATTTTAGTGGAATAGTTTTGACATTCTCTCCATTTAATTTGATGTTAGCTGTCGGCTTGCTATAAATAGCTTTTATTATACTTAGGTACAACCCTTGTATCCCTAATCTCTCTAAGACCTTTATCATAAAGGGATGTTGAATTTTGTCAAATGCTCTTTCAGCATCTAATGAAATGATCATATGGTTTTTTCTTTCAGTTTATTTATATGATGGATTACATTGATAGATTTTTGTATGTTGAACCAGCCCTGCATCTCTGGGATGAAGCCTACTTGATCATAATGGATAATTTTTCTAATGTGTTCTTGGATTCGGTTTGCCAGTATTTTATTGAGTATCTTTGCGTTGATGTTCATGAGAGAGATTGGCCTGTAGTTCTCTTTCTTGGTTGTATCTCTGTGTGGTTTTGGTATCAGAGTGACTGCAGCTTCATTAAAGGAATTTGGCAATATCTTCTCTATTTCTATATTGTGAAATACCTTAAGGAGTATAGGTATTAGGTCTTCTTGGAAGTTCTGGTAGAATTCTGCATTGAAGCCGTCTGGACCTGGGCTTTTTTTGGTAGGGAGGTTTTTTATAACAACTTCTAATTCTTCGTGACTAACAGGTCTATTTAGGTTGTTCACCTGGTCCTGGTTTAACTTTGGTATATGGTACTTATCTAAAAAAGTGTCCATTTCTTTTACATTTTCCAATTTTGTGGCATACAGGCTTTTGTAGTAAGATCTAATGATTCTCTGAATTTCCTCTGTGTCTGTGGTTATGTCTCCCTTTTCGTTTCTGATCTTGTTAATTTGCGTATTCTCTCTCCGCCGTTTGATTAGTTTGGATAGGGGTTTATCAATCTTATTGATTTTCTCCAAGAACCAGCTTTTTGTTTCATTGATTCTTTGGATTGTTTTCTGTGTTTCTATTTTGTTGATTTCAGCCCTCAGTTTGATTATTTCCAGTCTTCTACTTCTCCTAGGTGAAGTCTGCTTCTTTTTTTTCTAGAACTTTCAGGTGGGCTATTAATTCTCCAATGTGTGCTTTCTCCATTTTCTTTAAGTGGGTGCTTAATGCTATGAACTTTCCTCTTAGCACTGCTTTCATAGTGTCCCATAGGTTTGAGTGTGTTGAGTCTTCATTTTCATTGAATTCAAGAAAGACTTTAATTTCTTTCTTTACTTCTTCCTTGATCCAGGTGTGGTTCAGTAGTTGACTGTCCAGTTTCCATGAGTTCGTAGGCTTTCTGGAGATAGCATTGTTGTTGAATTCTATCTTTAATCCATGGTGATCTGATAAGATACAGGTGGTTACTAATATTTTTTTGTAACTGTGTAAGTTTGCTTTGTTACCGAGTATGTGGTCTATTTTCGAGAAGGTTCCATGAGCTGCAGAGAGGAAGGTATATTCTTTCCTATTTGAGTGGAATGTTCTATAGATGTCTGTTAAGTCCATTTGATTCATTACCTTCATTAATTCTCTTATTTCTCTGTTAGGTTGCTGTCTGATTGACCTGTCCATTGGTGAGAGAGGAGTGTTGAAATCTACTATTAGTGTGTGTGGTTTGATGACTGCCTTGAGTTTTAGTAATGTTTCTTTTACATAAGTGGGTGATTTTATATTAGGGGCATAGATATTAAGGATTGTGACTTCATCCTGATGAATTGTTCCTGGTATGAGTAAAATATGTCCCTCTCCATCTCTTTTGATTGATTTTAGTTTGAAGTCAACTTTCTTAGAAATTAGTATGGCCACACCTGATTGTTTCTTAGGTCCGTTTGCTTGATAAACCTTTTCCCAGCCCTTTATTCTGAGTAGATGTCTGTCTTTGTAATTGAGGTGTGTTTCTTGAGCAGAATGTTGGATCCTGTTTTTGTATCCAATCTCTTAGCCTGTGCCTCTTTATAGGTGAGTTGAGTCCATTTATATTAAGTGATATTAATGACCAGTGGTTGTTAACTCCGGTCATTTTTCCTTTCTTTCTTTCTTTATTTTGGTAGTAGAGTTTGTGTGTTTCCCTCTTCAAGTTGTGCTGGTGAAGGGTCATTAGATGTCTGAGTTATTGTGGGCATTGTTGGACTCCTTGAGTTGTGATTTTCCTTCAATTACTTTCTGTAAGTCTGGATTTGTGGCTACATATTGTTTAAATTTGTTTTTATCCTGGAAAATTTTGTTTTCTCCATTTATAGTGAATGAAAGCTTGGTTGGGTATAGTAGTCTGGGCTTGCATCCATGGTTTCTTAGTTTCTGCAGTACATCTATCCACGACCTTCTGGCTTTCATGGTTTCCATAGAGAAGTCTGGTGTAAGTCTGATAGGTTTACCTTTATAGGTAACTTGAACTTTTTCCTTTGCAGCTCTTAATATTCTTTCTTTATTCTGTATGTTTTGTGTTTTGATTATTATATGACGAGGAGATTTGTTTTTTTTTGATCCAGTCGATTCGGTGTTCTGTATGCTTCTTGGACCTTCAAAGGAATATCTTTCTTAAGGTTGGGAAAGTTTTCTTCTGTAATTTTATTAAGTATATTTTCTGGACCATTGAGCTGAACTTCTTCTCCTTCTTCTATCCATGCCAATTTCCTGTACCCATTCCACATCCTGAAACCCTTCCATTTCCTATACCCACGTCAATATCCTGTACCCATTCCATCTTCTTGTACCCATTCCAAATCCTGAATACCTTTCATTTCCTGTACCCATGCCTCCATCCTGTTCTCTTTAAATTTACCAGTACCCAATCCAACATCCTGAAACCCTTCCATTTCCTGTACCCATGCCAATTTCCTGTACCCATTCCATTTTGCTGTATCCATTCCAACATCCTGAATACCTTCAATTTCCAGTACCCATGCCAACTTCCTGTACCCATTTAATTTACCTGTACGCATTCCAATATCCTGTAATCCTTCCATTTCCTGTACCCATGCCAACATCCTTTACCGATTCTATTTTCCTTAACCTTGCAAAATACTGAAACCCTTCCATTTCCTACACCAATTTCAATATCCTATAACAATTCCATCTTCCTGTACCGCTTCCATCATCCTGAATACTTTTCATTTCCTGTACCCATGCTAACGTCCTGTACCCATTTCATTTACCTGTACCCAATATAACATCCTGAAACATTTCAATTCCTTTACCCATGCCACCATCCTGTACTCTTTTAATTTACCTGTACCCAATACAAAATCCTGAAACTATTCCATTTCCTGTAGCCATGCCAACATCCTGTACCCATTTAATTTGTCTGTACTCTATCCAACACCTTGATACCCTTCAAAGATCTTTACCTATGCCAATTTCCTGTACCTAGTCCAACAACACAAAACCCTTCCATTTCCTATACCCATGTCAATATCCTGTACCCATTCCATCTTCCTGTACCCCTTCCAACATCCTGAAGCCCATTCATTTCCTGTACCCATGCCACCATCCTATATGCTATTAATTTAACTGTACAAAATCCAAAATCTTGAAACCCTTCCATTTCCTGTACCCATGCCACCATCCTGTACCCTTTTAACTTACCTGTACCCATACCAAAATCCTGAAATACTTCCAATTCTTGTACCCATGTCAACATCCTTTACTGATACTATTTTCCTCTAAACTTGCAATATACTGAAACCCTTCCATTTCCTATAACCAAGTCAATATCCTGTACCCATTCCAACTTCATGTATCCCTTCCAAAATCCTGAAGCCCTTTCATTTCCTGAACCCATGCCACCATCCTGTACCATTTAATTTACCTGTACCCAATACAAAATCCTGAAACCCTTCTATTTCCTGTACCCATGGCAATTTCCTGTACCCATTCCACCTTCCTGCAACCCTTACATTTCCCGTAACCATGCCAACATCCTGTACCCATTCAATTTTCCTGTACCCACTCCAATATCCTGAAACCCTTCAATTTCCTTTAACCATGCCAATTTCCTGTACCTGTAATAACATCCCCAAACCCTTACATTTCTTGTACCCATGCCAAATTCCTGTACCCCTTCCATTTTCCTGTATCCATGCCAACATTCTGAAGACCTTTCAATTCCTGTACCCATGCCAACATCCGGTACCCACTCCATTTACCTGTACCCAATCCAACAGCCTGAAATCCTTCAATTTCCAGTACCCATGCAATCATCCTGTACCCTTTTAATTTACCTGTACCTAATCCAAAATCCTGAAACCCTTCCATTTCCTGTAACCATGCCAATTTCCTGTACCCATTCCATTTTCCAGTACCCATTCCACCATCCTGAATACCTTTAAATTCCTGTACCCATGCCAACATCCTGTACCCCCTCCGTTTACCTGTACCAAATCCAATATCCTGAAACCCTACAATTTCCTGTACCCATGCCACCATCAAGTACCCTTTTAATTTCCTGTACCCACTCCAATATCCTGAAACCCTTCAATTTCCTTTATCCATGCCAATTTCCTGTACCTATTCCAACATCCCAAAACCCTTCCATTTCCTGTACCCGTGCCAATTTCCAGTAACCATTCCATTTTTTGTACCCATTCAAACATCTAGAAAACTTTCTATTTCCTGTACCCATGCCAATTTCCTGTACCCATTCCATTTTCCTGTACCCATTCCACCTTACTGCAACCCTTACATTTCCTGTACCCCTGCCAACATCCTGTACCCTTTCATTTACCTGTACCCACTCCAATATCCTGAAACCCTTCAATTTCCTTACCCATGCCAAGTTCCTGTACCTATTCCAACATCCCCAAACCCTTCCATTTCTTGTACCCATGCCAATTTCCTGCACCCATTTCATTTCCCTGTACCCATTCCAACATCCTTAATACCTTTTAATTCCTGTACCAATGCCACCATCCTGTATACTTTCAATTTACCTGTACCAAATCAAAATCCTGAAACCCTTCCATTTCCTGTACCCATGCCAATTTTCTGTACCCATTACATTTTCCTGTACCCCTTCCAACATCCTGAATACCTTTCAATTCCTGTACCCATGACACCATCCTGTATCCTTTTATTTTACCTATACCCAATCAAAATCCTGAAACCCTTCCATTTCCTGTACCCATGGAAATTTCCTGTACCCATTCCATTTTCCTGTATCCATTCCAACATCCTGAAAACCTTTCATTTCCTGTATCCATAGCAACATCTTGTACCCATTTCATTTTCCTATACACATTCCAACATCCTGAGACCATTCAATTTCCTGTACCTATGCCAATTTCCTGTAACCATACATCATCCAGAAACCCTTCCATTTCCTATACCCACGTCAATATCCTGTACTCATTCCATTTTCCTGTACCCCTTTCATCATCCTGAAGCCCTTTTATTTCCTTTACCCATGCCACCATCCGGTACCCTTTTAATTTACCTGTACCCAATCAAAATACTGAAACCCTTCCATTTCCTGTACCCATGCCAATTTCCAGTACCCATTCCATTTTCCTGTACCCATTCCAACATCCTGAATAATTTTTATTTCCTGTACACATGCCAACATCCTGTACCCATTTCATTTACCTGTATCTATTCCAACATCCTGAAACCCTTCAATTTCCTTTACCCATGCCAATTTCCTGTACTTATTCCACATCCTGAATAGCTTCCATTTCCTATACCCATGTCAATATCCTACCCATTACATCTTCCTGTACCACTTCCAACTTCCTGAAGCCCTTTCATTTCCTGTACCCATGCCTCCATCCTGTACCATTTAATTTACCTGTACCAAATACAAAATCCTGAAACCCTTCCATTTCATGTACCCATGCCAATTTCCTGTACCCATTCCATTATCCTGTACCCATTCCAACATCCTGAATACCTTCCAATTCCTGTACCCATGCCAACATCCTGTACCCACTTCACTTACCATTACTCAATCCAACATCCTGAAAGCCTTCAATTTCCTGTACCCATGCCACCATCCTGTACCCTTTTAATTTACCACTACCCAATCCAATATCCTGAAACCCTTCCATTTCCTGTTCTCATGCCAATTTCCTGTACCCACTCCATTTTCTGTACCCATTCCAGCATCCTGAATACCTTTCATTCCCTGTACCCAAGCCAACATCTTGTACCCATTTCATTTTCCTGTACCCATTTCAACATCCTGAAAACCTTCAATTTCCTGTACCCATGTCAATTTACTGTACCCATTCCACATCCTGAAACTCTTCCATTTCCTATACCCATGTCAATATCCTGTACCCATTCCATCATCCTGTACCCCTTCCAACATCCTGAAGAACTTTCATTTACTGTACCCATGCCACCATCCTGCACCGTTTAATTTATCTGTACCCAAGCCAAAATCCTGAAACCCTTCTATATCCTGTACCCATTCCATTTTTCTATACGCATTCCACCTTCCTGCAACCCTTACATTTCCTGTACAAATGCAAATACCCTGTACCCATTTCATTTTCCTGTATCCAGTACAATATCCTGAAACCCTTCAATTACCTTTACAAGTGCCAATTTCCTATACCTATTCCAACATCCCAATACCCTTCAATTTCCTGTATCCGTGCCAATTTCCTGTAACCATTCCATCATCCTGTACCCCTTCGAACATCCTGAAGCCCTTTCTTTTCCTGTACCCATGCCACCATCCTGTACCGTTTAATTTACCTCTACCCAATCCAAAATCCTGAAACCATTCTATTTCCTCTACCCATGCCAATTTCCTGTACCCATTCAATTTTCCTGTACCCATATCAACATCCTGAATTGATTTCATTTTCTGTACTTATACCACATCCTTTACCCATTCCATTTTCCTGTACCCATTCCAACATCCTGAAACCCTTCCATTTTCTGTACCCATGCCAATTTCCTGTACCCATTCCATTTTCCTGTACCCATTAAACCTTCCTGCAAGCCTAACATTTCCTGTACCCATGCCCTCATCCTGTACCCTTTTCATTTTCCTGTACCCACTCCAATATCCTGAAACCCTTCAATTTTCTTACCCATGCCAAGTTCCTGTACCTATCCCAACATCCCAAAACCCTTCCATTTCTTGTACCCAGGCCAATTTCATGTACCCATTTCATTTACCTGTATCCATTCCAACATCCTGAATGCGTTTCAATTCCTTTACCCATGCCACCATCCTGTACCCATTCAATTAACCTGTACCTAATCAAAATCCTGAAACCATTCCATTTCCTGTTCTCATGCTAATTTCCTGTACCCATTCCATTTTCCTGTACCCATTCCAACATCCTGAATACCTTTCAATTCCTGTACCCATGCCCACATCCTGTACTCACTCCATTTACCTGTACCCAATCCAACATCCTGAAATCCTTCAATTTCCAGTACCCATGCCACCATCCTGTACCCTTTTAATTTACCTGTACCCATACCAAAATCCTGAAACCCTTACATTTCCTGTAACCATGCTAATTCCCTGTACCCGTTCCATTTTCCAGTACCCATTCCACCATAATGAATACCTTTCAATTCCTGTACCCATGCCAACATCCTGTACCCCCTCCATTTAACTGTACCCAATCCAACATCCTGAAACCCTTCAATTTCCTTTACCCATCTAAATTTCCTGTACCTATTCCAACACACAAAATCCCTCCATTTCCTGTACCCGTGCCAATTTCCTGTAACCATTCCAATTTCCTGTACCCATTCCAACATCCTGAAACCATTCCGTTTCCTGTACCCATGCCAATTTCCTGTACCCATTCCAACTTCCTGCAACCCTTACATTTCCTCTACCCATGCCAACATCCTGTACCCATTTCATTTTCCTGTACCCACTACAATATCCTGAAACCCTTCAATTTCCTTACCCATACCAAGTTCCTGTACCTATTCCAACATTTGCAAAACCCTTCCATTTCCTGTACCCAGGCCAATTTCCTGTACCCATTTCATATCCGTGTATGCATTCCAACACCCTGAATACCTTTCAATTCCTGTATCCATGCCACCATCCTGTACCCTTTCAATTTACCTGTACCCAATCAAAATCCTGAAACCCTTCCATTTCCTGTACCCATGAAAAATCCTGTACCCCTTCCATTTTCATGTACCCCATCCAACATCCTGAATACCTTTCAATTCCTGTACCCATGCCACCATCCTGTACCCTTTTATTTTACCTGTACCCAATCCAGCATTCTCAAACCCTTGAATTTCCTGTACACATGCCAATTTCCTATACCCATTCCACATCCTGAATACCTTCCATATCCTATACCCATGTCAATAACCTGTACCCATTCCATCTTCCTGTTCACATTCCAACTTCCTGAAGCCCTTTCATTTCCTCTACCCATGCCTCCATCCTGTACCCATTTCATTTTCCTGCACCCACTCCAATTACCTGAAACCCTTCAATTTCCTTACCCATGTCAATTTCATGTACCTATTCCAACATCCCAAAACCCTTCCATTTCCTGTACCCATGCCAAACTTGGTCCCATTCCATTTTCCTGTACCCATTCCAACAACCTGAATACCTTCCAATTCCTGTACCCATGCCAACATCCTGTACTCACTTCATTTACCATTACCCAATCAAACATCCTGAAACCCTTCAATTTCCTGTACCCATGCCACTATCCTGTACCCTTTTAATTTACCTCTACCCAATCCAATATCCTGAAACCCTTCCATTTCCTGTTCTCAAGCCAATTTCCTGTACCCATTCCATTTTCCAGTACCCATTCCAACATCCTGAATACCCCTCATTTTCTGTACCCATGTCAACATCCTTTACCCATTTCCTTTTCGTGTACCCATTCCAACATCATGAAACCCTTCCATTTCCTATACCCATGTCAATATCCTGTACCCATTCCATCATCCTGTACCCCTTCCAACATCCTGAAGCCCTTTCATTTCCTGTACCCATGCCACCATTCTGTACCGTTTAATTTACCTGTACCGAACCCAAATCCTGAAACCCTTCAATTTCCTGTACCCATGCCAATTTCCTGTACCCATTCCATTTTCCTGTACCCATTCCACCTTGCTGCAACCCTTACATTTCCTGTACCCATGCCAATTCCCTGTACCCATTTCATTTTCTGTACCCACTCCAATATCCTGAAACCCTTCAATTTCCTTTACCCATGCCAATTTCCTAAACCTATTCCAACATCCCAAAACCCTTCCATTTAATGTACTGGTGCCAATTTCCTGTAACCATTCCATTTTCCTGTACCCATTCCAACATCCTGAAACCCTTCCATATTCTGGACCCATGCCAATTTCCTTTAACCATTCCATTTTCCTGTGCCCATTCCACGTTCCTACAACCCTTACTATTCCTGTACATATGCCAACATCCTGTACCCATTCCATTTTCCTCTACCCATTCCAACATCCTGAAAACCTTTCATTTCCTGTACCCATGCCAACATCCTGTACCCATTTTATTTTCCTGTACCCATTCCAACATCCTGAAACCCTTCAATTTCCTGTACCCATGTCAAATTCCTGTACCCATTCCACATACTGAAACCCTTCCATTTCCAATACCCATGTCAATATCCTGTACCCATTCCATCCTCCTGTTCCCCTTCCAACATGCTGAAGCCTTTTCATTTCCTGTACCCATGCCACCATCCTGTATCGTATAATTTTCGTGTACCCAATCCAAAATCCTGAAACCATTCCATTTCCTGTACAGATGCCAATAACCTGTACCCATTTCATTATCCTGTACCTACTCCAATATCCTGAAACCCTTCAATTATCTTTACACATGCCAATTTCCTGTACCTATTCCAACATCCCAAAACTCTTCCATTTCTTGTACCCGTGCCAATTTCCTGTAACCATTCCATTTTCCTGTACCCATTCCAACCTCCTGAAACACTTCCATTTCCTGTACCCATACCAATTTCCTTTACCCATTCCATTTTCCTGTACCCATTCCAACTTTCTACAACCCTTACATTTCCTGTACCCATGCCAATTCCCTGTACCCATTTCATTTTCCTGTACCCAGTCTAATATCCTAAAACCCTTCAATTTCCTTTACCCATGCCAATTTCCTAAACCTATTACAACATCCCAAAACCCTTCCATTTCCTGTACCCCTGCCAATTTCCTGTAACCATTCCATTTTCCTGTACCCAATCCAATATCCTGAAACCCTTCAATTTCCTTACCCATGCCAAGTTCCTGTACCTATTCCAACATCCCAAAACCCTACCATTTCCTGTACCCATGCCAATTTCCTGAACCCATTTCATTTCCCTGTACCCATTCCAACATCGTGAATACCTTTCAATTCCTGTACACATGACACCAGCCTGTACCCTTTCAATTTACCTGTACCCAATCAATATACTGAAATCCTTTCATTTCCTGTACCCATGAAAATTTCCTGGAACCATTCCATTTTCCTGTACCCATTTCAACATCCTGAATACCTTTCAATTCCTGTACACATGCCACCATCCAGTACCCTTTTAATTTACCTGTATCCAATCAAAATCCTGAAACTCTTCAATTTCCTGTAACCATGCCAATTTCCTGTACCCATTCCATTTTCCAGTACCCATTCCAACATCCTGAATACCTTCCAATTCTGTACACAGCCACCATCCTGTACCCTTTAATTTACGTGTACCCAATCAAAATCCTGAAACCCTTCTATTTATTGTACCCATGCCAATTTCCTGTACCCATTTCATTTTCCTGTACCCATTACAACATCCTGAATACCTTTCATTTCCTGTAATCATGCCAACATCCTGTACCCCTTTCATTTTCCTGTACCCATTCCAACATCCTGAAACCCTTCAATTTTCTGTACCCATGTCAATTTCCTGTACCCATTCCACATACTAAAACCCTTCCATTTCCTATACCCATGTCAATATGCTGTACCCATTCCATCATCCTGTTCCCCTTCCAACATCCTGAAGCCTTTTCATTTCCTATACCCATGCCACCATCCTGTACCGTTTAATTTACCTGTACCCAATCCAAAATCCTGAAACCATTCCATTTCCTGTGCCCATGCCAATTTCCTGTACCCATTCCATTTTCCTGTACCCATTCCACCTTCCTGCAACCCTTACATTTCCTATACCCATGCCAATACCCTGTACACATTTCATTTTCCTGTACCCACTACAATATCCTGAAACCCTTCAATTTCCTTTACGCATGCCAATTTCCTATACCTATTCCAACATCCCCAAACCCTTCAATTTCCTGTAACCATGCCAATTTCCTGTAACCATTCTACAATCCTGTACCCCTTCCAACATCCTGAAGGCCTTTCATTTCCTGTACCCATGCCACCATCCTGTACCGTTTAATTTACCTGTTCCCAATCCAAAATCCTGAAACCTTTCCATTTCCTGTACCCATGCCAATTTCCTGTATGCATTCCATTTTCCTGTACCCATTCCACCTTCCTGCAACCCTTACATTTCCTGTACCCATGTCAATTCCCTGTACCCATTTCATTTTCCTGTACCCACTCCAATGTCATGAAACCCTTCAATTATCTTTACCCATGCCAATTTCCTTTACCTATTCCAACATCCCAAACTCTTCCATTTCCTGTACCCATGCCAATTTCCTGTAACCATTCCATTTTCCTGTACCCATTCCAACCTCCTGAAACACTTCCATTTCCTGTACCCATGCCAATTTCCTTTACCAATTACATTTTCCTGTACCCATTCCCCCTTCCTACAACCCTTACATTTCCTGTACCCATGCCAACATCCTGTACCCATTTCATTTTCCTGTACCCACTACAATATCCTGAAACCCTTCAATTTCCTTACCCATGCCAAGTTCCTGTACCTATTCCAACATCCCAAAACCCTTCCATTTCCTGTACCCATGCCAATTTCCTGAACCCATTTCATTTCCCTGTACCCATTCCAACATATTGAATACCTTTCAATTCCTGTACACATGCCACCATCCTGTACCATTTCAATTTACCTGTACCCAATCAATATCCTGAAATCATTTCATTTCCTGTAACCATGCAAATTTCCTGTAACCATTCCATTTTCCTGTACCCATTCCAAACTCCTGAATACCTCTCAATTCCTGTACACATGCCAGCATCCTGTACCCTTTTAATTTACCTGTATCCAGTCAAAATCCTGAAACCCTTCCATTTTCTGTAACCATGCCAATTTCCTGTACCCATTCCATTTTCCAGTACCCATTCCAACATCCTGAATACCTTCCAATTCTGTACACAGCCACCATCCTGTACCCTTTAATTTACCTGTACCCAATCAAAATCCTGAAACCCTTCCATTTCCTTTACCCATGCCAAATTCCTGTACCCATTCCTTTTTCCTGTACCCATTCCAGCATCCTGAATATCTTTCAATTCTTGTACCCATGCCACCCTCCTGTACACTTTTAATTTATCTATACCCAATCAAAATCCTGAAACCCTTCTATTTTCTGTACCCATGCCAATTTCCTGTACCCATTCCATTTTCCTGTACCCATTCCACCTTCCTGCAACCCTTCAATTTCCTGTACCCATGTCAATTTCCTGTACCCATTCCACATACTGAAACCCTTCCATTTCCTATACCCATGTCAATATCCTGTACCCATTCCATCATCCTGTTCCCCTTCCAACATCCTGAAGCCCTTTCATTTCCTGTACCCATGCCACCATGCTGTACCATTTAATTTACCTGTACCCAATCCAAAATCCTGAAACCATTCTATTTCCTGTACCCATGCCAATTTCCTGTACCCATTCCATTTTCCTATACCCATTCCACCTTCCTGCAACCCTTACATTTCCTGTACCCATGCCAATACACTGTACCCATTTCATTTTCCTGTACCCACTCCAATATCCTGAAACCCTTCAATTTCCTTTACGCATGCCAAGTTCCTGCACCTATTCCAACATCCCAAAACCGTTCAATTTCCTGTACCCGTGCCAATTTCCTGTAACCATTCCATTTTCCGTACCTATTCCAACATCCTAAAACCATTCCATTTCCTCTACCTATGCCAATTTCCTGTACCCATTCCATTTTTCTGTACCCATTCCACCTTCCTGCAAACCTAACATTTCCTGTACCCATGTCCACATCCTGTACCCTTTTCATTTTTCTGTACCCACTCAAATATCCTGAAGCCATTCAATATTCTTACCCATGCCAAGTTCCTTTACCTATCCCAACAACCCAAAACCCATCCATTTCTTGTACCCATGCCAATTTCATGTACCCATTTCATTTACCTGTACCCATTCCAACATCCTGAATACCTTTCAATTCCTGTATCCATGTCACTATCCTGTACCCTTTCAATTAACCTGTACCTAATCAAAATCCTGAAACCCTTCCATTTCCTGTTCTCATGCCAATTTCCTGTAACCATTCCATTTTCCTGTACCCATTCCAACATTCTGAGCACTTTCATTTCCTGTACCCATGCCAACATCCTGTACCCATTTCATTTTCCTGTATCCATTCTAACATCCTGAAAACCTTCAATATCCTGTACTCATGCCAGTTTCCTGTAACCATTCCAACATCCAGACACCCTTCCATTTCCTATACCCTCATTAATATCCTGTACCCATTTCATCTTCCTGTACCCCTCTCATCATCCTGAAGCCCTTTTATTTCCTTTACCCATGCCACCATTCTGTACTCTTTTAATTTACCTGTACCCAATCCAAAATCCTGAAACCCTTCCATATCCTGTATCCATGCCCATTTCCTATACCAATTCCATTTTCCTGTACCCATTCCAACATTCTGAATAAATTAATCTTCTGTACCCATGCCAACACCCTGTACCCATATCATTTACCTTTATCCAATCCGACATCCTGAAACCCTTTAATTTCATGTACCCATTACATATTCCTGTACCCATTCCTCATCCTGAAACCCATCCATTTCCTATACCCATATCAATATCCTGTAGTCATTCAATCTTCCTGTACCACTTCCAACATCATGAAGCCCTTTCATTTCCTGTACCCATGCCACCATCCTGTACCGTTTAATTTACCTATACCCAATCCAAAATCCTGAAACCATTCCATTTCCTGTGCCCATGCCAATTTTCTGTACCCATTCCATTTTCCTGTACCCATTCCATCTTCCTGCAACCCTTACATTTCCTGTACCCATGCCAATACCCTGTACACATTTCATTTTCCTGTACCCACTGCAATATCCTGAAATCCTTCAATTTCCTTTACCTATGCCAATTTCCTGTACCTATTCCAACATGCCAACTCCTTTCCATTTCCTGTACCTGTGCCAATTTCCTGTAACCATCCCATTTTCTTGTACCCATTCGACCATCCTGAAACCTTTCCATTTCCTGTACCCATGCCAATTTCCTGTACCCATTCCATTTTCCTGTACCCATTCCACCTTCCTGCAACCCTTACATTTCCTGTACCCATGCCAACATCCTGTACCCATTGCTTTTTCCTGTACCCATTTCAACATCCTTAAACTCTTCAATTTCCTGGACCCACGAAATTTCCTATTACCATTCCCACATCCAGAAATCCTTCCATTTCCTATACCCACGTCAATATCCTGTACCCATTCCATCTTTCTGTACCCCTTCCAACATTCTGAAGCCCTTTTATTTTCTTTACCCATGCCACCATCCTGTACCCTTTTAATTTACCTGTACTCAATCCAAAATCATGAAACCCTTCCATTTCCTGTACCCATGCCAGTTTCCTGTACGTGTTTCATTTTCCTGTACCCATTCCAACATCCTGAAAAATATTCATTTCCTGTACCCAGGCCAACATCCTGTATCCATTTCATTTTCCTGTATCCAATCCAACATCCTAAGCCCTTCAATTTCCTGTACTCATGCCAATTTCCTGTACCCATTCCACATCCTGAAACCCTTCCATTTCCTATACCCATGTCAATATCCTGTACCCATTCCATCTTCCTGTATCACTTCCAACATCCTGAAGCCCTTTCATTTCCTGTACCCATGCCTCCATCCTGTACCATTTAATTTACATGTACCCAATACAAATACCTGAAACCCTTCTATTTCCTGTACCCATGCCAATTTCTTGTACCCATTACATTTTCCTGTACCCATTCCAACTTCCTGCAACCCTTTCATTTCCTGTACCCATGCCCACATCCTGTACCCATTTCTTTTTCCTGTACCCACTGCAATATCCTGAAACCCTTAAATTTCCCTACCCATGCCAAGTTCCTGTACCTATTCCAACATCCCAAAACCCTTCCATTTCCTGTACCCATTTCATTTCCCTGTACCCATTCCAAAATCCTGAATACCTTTCAATTCCTGTACCCATGCCACCATCCTGTACCCTTTCAATTTACCTGTACCCAATCAAAATCCTGAATCCCTTCCATTTCCTGTAACCATGCCAATTTCCTGTACCCCTTCCATTTTCCTGTACCCTTTCCAACATCCTAAATACCTTTCTTTTCCTGTACCCATGCCAACATCCTGTACCCATTTCACTTTCCTGTACCCATTCCAACATCCTGAAACCCTTCAATTTCCTGTACCCAAGCCAATTTCCTGTAACCATTCCAACATCCAGAAACCCTTCCATTTCCTATACCCACGTCTATATCCTGTACCCATTCCATCTTCCTGTACCCCTTCCAACATCCTGAATCCCTTTTATTTGCTTTACACATGCCACCATCCTGTACCCTTTTAATTTACCAGTACCCAATCCAAAATCCTGAAACCCTTCCATATCCTGTACCCATGCCAATTTCCTGTACCATTTCCTTTTTCCTGTACCCATTCCAACATCCTGAATAATTTAATTTCCTGTACCCATACCAACATCCTGTACCCATTTCATTTACCTTTATCCAATCCAACAACCTGAAACCCTTCAATTTCCTGTACCAATTCCAATTTCCTGTACCCATTCCACATCCTGAAAGCCTTCCATTACCTATACCCATGTCAATATCCTGTATTCATTCCATCTTCCTGTACCACATCCAACATCCTGAAGCCCTTTCATTTCCTGTACCCTTGCCACCATCCTGTACCATTTAATTTACCTGTACCCAATACAAAATCCTGAAACACTTCCATTTCCTTACCCATGCAAATTTCCTGTACCCATTACATTTTCCTGTACCCATTCCTCCTTCCAGCAACCCTTACATTTCCTGTACCCATTTCATTTTCCTGTACCCACTCCAATATTCTGAAACTCTTCAATTTCCATTACCCATGCCAATTTCCTGTACCTATTTCAACATCCCAAAACCCTTCCATTTCCTGTACCCGTGCCACTTTCCAGTAACCATTCCATTTTCCTATACCCATTACAACATCCTGAAACCATTCTATTTCCTGTACCAATGCCTATTTCCTGTATAAATTCTATTTTCCTGTACCCATTCCACCTTCCTGCAACCCTTGTATTTCCTGTATCCATGCCAATATCCTGTACCCATTTCATTTCCCTGTACCCATTCCAACATCCTGAATACCTTTCAATTCCTGTACCCATGCCACCATCCTGTACCCTTTCAATTTACCTGTACCCAATCAAAATTCTGAAACCCTTCCATTTCCTCTACCCATGCCAATTTCCTGTACTCATTCCATTTTCCTGTACCCATGCCAACATCCTGTACCCATTACATTTTCCTGTACCCATTCCAACATCCTGAAATCCTTCAATTTTCTGTACCTATGCCAATTTCCTGTAACCATCCCAACATCCAGAAACCCTTCCATTTTCTATACCCACGTCAATATCCTGTACCCATTCCATCTTCCTGTACTCCTTCCAACATCCTGAAGCCCTTTTATTTCCTTTGCCCATGCCACCATCCTCTACCCTTTTAATTTACCTGTAACCAATCCAAAATCCTGAAACCTTTCCATTTCCTGTACCCATGCCAATTTCCTGTACACATTCCATTTTCCTGTACCCATTCCAACATCCTGAATAATTTTTATTTCCTGTACCCATGCCAACATCCTGTACCCTTTTCATTTACCTGTATCCAATCCACCATCCGGAAACCCTTCAATTTCCTATACCCATGTCAATATCCTGTACCCATTCCATCTTCCTGTACCACTTCCAACATCCTGAAGCCCTTTCATTTCTTGTACCCATGCCACTATCCTGTACCTTTTAATTTACCTGTACCCAATTCAAATTCCTGAAACCCTTCCATTTCCTGTACCCATGACAATTTTCTGTACCCATTTTATTTTCCTGTACCCATTCCATCTTCCTGCAACCCTTACATTTCCTGTACCCATGCCAATAACCTGTACCCATTTCATTTTCCTGTACCCACTCCAATATCCTGAAACCCTTCAATTTCCTTTACCCATGCCAATTTCCTGTACCTATTCCAACATCCCCAAACCCTTCCATATCCTGTACCGGTGCCAATTTCCTGTAACCATTCCATTTTCTGTACCCATTCCAACATCCTGAAACCCTTACATTTCCTGTACCCATGCCAACATCCTGTACCCATTCCATTTTCCTGTACCCATTCCATCATCCTGAAACCATTCAATTTCCTGTATTCATGCCAACATCCTGTATCCATTCCATTTTCCTGTACCTATCCCACCATCCTGAAACCCTTCCATTTCCGGTACCCATGCAAAAGTCCTCTACTCATTTCTTTTTCCTGTACCCATTCCAACATCCTGAAACCCTTCTACTTCCTGAAACCATGCCAATATCTTCTACCAAATCCTTTTTTTGAACCTGTTTCAATATCCTGAAATGTTCATATTATCTGTACTGATGCAAACATGGTGTACAAATTCCATTTTCCTGTACCCATTCCAACAACCTTAAATCATTCCATTTCCTGTACCCATGCCAAAATCATGTACCCATTCCATTTTTCTGGACCCATTGCAACATCCTTTAACCCTCCCATTTCCTATAACCATGCCAACATCCTGTACCCATTGCAACATCCTGAAACCCTTACATTTCCTGTACCCATGCCAAAATCCTGTACCCATTCCATTTTCCTGTACACTTGCAACATCAAGAACAATTCCATTTACAATACCCATGCATATATCCTGTAACCATTCCATTTTTCTGTTCCCATTCCACCATCCTGAAACCCTTATATTTCCAGTACCCATGCAAACATCCTCTACCCATTTCTTTTTCCTGTACCCATTCCAACATTCTGAAACCCTTCCACTTCCTGAAACCATGCCAACATCCTCTCCCAAATCCTTTTTCCTGAACTTATTTAAATATACTGAAACGTTTACATTATCTGTACCAATACAAATATCCTGTAATAATTCCATTTTTCTGTACCCCTTCCAAAGTCCTGAGCCCCTTCCATTTCCTGTACCCATACCAATATCCAGTAGCAATTCCATTTTCCTGTACCTTTTCTAATAGTCTGTAACGCTTCCATTTCCTGTACCTATTCCAACATCCCAAAATCATTCCATGTCCTGTACCCATGCCAACATTCTGTACCCATTCCATTTCCTGTACCCATTTCAAATCCAGAAACCCTTCCATTTCCCATACCCATGCCAACATCCTTTACCCATTACAATTTCCTGTACCCATTCCAACATACTGAAACCCTTCCATATCCTGTACCCATGCCAACATCCTGTACTAGTCCATTTTCCTGTACCCACTGGAACATCCTGAAATCCCTTCCATTTCCTGTACCCATGCCAAGAACCTGTACCCATTCCATTTTCCTGTACCCATTCCAACATCCTGAAACACTTCCATATCCTGTACCCATGTCAACATCCTGTACTATTCCATTTTCCTGTACCCATTGGAACATCCTGAAATCCCTTCCATTTCCTGTACCCATTCCATTTTCCTGTACCCATTCCAACATCCTGAAACCCTTCCATATCCTGTACCCATGCCAACATCCTGTACTATTCCATTTCCCTGTACCCATTGGAACATCCTGAAATCCCTTCCATTTCCTGTACCCATGCCAAGAACCTGTACCCATTCCATTTTCCTGTACCCATTCCAACATCCTGAATTCCTTCCATTTCCTGTATTAGTGCCAACATCACGTACCCATTCCATTTTCCTGCACCCATTGCAACATCCCAAAAACCTTTATTTTCCTATACCCCTGCCAACATCCTGAACCCATTCCATTTTCCTGTACCCTTTCCACCATCCTGAAACCCTTCCATATCCTGTACCCATGCCAACATTCTCTACCCATTTCTTTTTCCTGAACCTATCAAAATATCTTCAAACGTTTATATTTCCTGTACCCATGCCAATATCTGGTACCTATTCCATTTTCCAGTACCCATTCCAAAATACTGAAACCCTTTTATATCCTGTATCCATGCCAACATCTTGTACCCATTCCATTTTCCTTTACACATTCCAGCAATCTTGTCTACTTTCAATATCCAGGAGATAATCTATGTTTTTCTTTGGGTTGACCTTATTTAGCTTCTCTAGGATCTGGAATTATAGGCTCAATGTTCTTTATTTATGTCTAAAAACCAATTATGAAGTAAGCACATCTCATGTTCATCTTTTTGGGTCTGGCTTACTTCACTCACGATAGTGTTTTCTATTTACATCCATATGCATGCAAAATTCAAGATGTCGTTTTTTTTTTTTTTTTTTTTTTTTTTTTTTTTACTGCTGAGTAGTACACTGATATGTATATATATTAAACACTTTCTTCATCCATTCTTCCATTGAAGGGCATCTAGATTGTTTCCAGGTTCTGCCTATTACAAATAATGCTGCTATGAATATAGTTGAACAAATACTTTTGTAGTATGATAGGGCATACATTTTGTATATTCCCAAGAGTGGTATTGCTGGGTCCTGTGGTAGGTTGATCCCAAATTTCCTGAAAAACCACCAATCTGCTCTCCAAAGTGGTTTCACAAGTTTGCATTCCCACCAGAAATGGATGAGTGTGCCCCTTCCTCCACAACCTCTCCAGCAAAGGCTATCATTGGCGTTTTTTAATTTAGCCATTCTGGCAGGTGTAAGATGATATCTCAAAGTTGTTTTGATTTGCATTTCCCTGATGGCTAAGGAGGTTGAGCAGGACCTTAATTGTCTTTTGGCCATTTGAACTTCTTCTGTTGGGAATTCTCTGTTCAGTTCAGTGCCCCATTTTGTAATTGAGTTAATTAGCATTTTAAAGTCTAGTTTCTTAAGTTCTCTATATATTTTGGAGATCAGACCTTTGTCTGTTGTGTGGTTGGTGAAGATCTTCTCCCAGTCAGTGGGTTGTCTTTTTGTCTTAGTGACAGTGTCCTTTGTTTACAGAAGCTTCTCAGTTTCAGGAGGTCCAATATATTCAATGTTGCCCTTAATGTCTGTGCTGCTGTGGTTATTTTCAGGAAGTGGTTTCCAGTGCCCATATGTTGTAGAGTACTTTGCACTTTCTCTTCTTTCAGGTTAAGTGTGTTGAAACTGATATTGAGGTCTTTAATGCGCCAAAATCCTGAAACCTTCCATTTCCTGTACCCATGCCAACATCCCACACAAATTTCACTTTACTGTACCTGTAACAACATCCTAAAACACTTCCATTTCCTGTACCCATGCTAAAGTCCCGTACCCATTCCCACATCCTAAAACCCTCCATTCCTAAACCCATGCCAACATCCTGTACCCATTCCATTTTCCTTTACACATTCCAGAAATCTTGTCTACTTTCAATATCCAGGAGGATAATCTATGTTTTTCTTTGGTTCACCTCATTTAGCATCTTTAGAATCTCAAATTATAGGCTTAATGTCCTTTATTTATGTCCAAACCAATTATGAAGTGAGTACATCTCATGTTCATTTTTTGGGTCTCGGTTACCTCACTCACGATAGTGTTTTTTATTTCCATCCATTTACATGCAAAATTCAAGATGTCACTTTTTTTTACTGCTTAGTATATTTTAATATGGATATATTAAACACTTTCTTCATCCATTCTTCCATTGAAGGGCATCTAGGTTGTTTCCAGGTTGTGGCTATTGCAAATAATGCTCTTATGAACATAGTTGAACAAATACTTTTGTAGTATGATAGGGCATCTCTTGGGTATATTCCCAAGAGTGGTATTGCTGGGTCCTGGGGTAGGTTGATCCCAAATTTCCTGAAAAACCGCCAATCTGCTCTCCAAAGTGGTTGCACACGTTTGCATTCCCACCAGCAATGGATGAGTGTGCCCCTTACTCTACAGCCTCTCCAACAAAGGCTATCATTGGTGTTTTTTAATTTAGCCATTCTGACAGGTGTAAGATGGTATCTCAAAGTTGTTTTGATTTGCATTTCCCTGATGGCTAAGGAAGTTGAGCAGGACCTTAAGTGTCTTTTGGCCATTTGAACTTCTTCTGTTGAGAATTCTCTGTTCAGTTCAGTGCCCCATTTTGTAATTAGGTTAATTAGCATTTTAAAGTCTAGTTTCTTAAGTTCTTTATATATTTTGGATATCAGACCTTTGTCTGTTGAGGGGTTGGTGAAGATCTTCTCCCAGTCAGTGGGTTGTCTTTTTGTCTTAGTGACAGTGTCCTTTGCTTTTCAGATGCCTCTCAGTTTCAGGGGTTCCCATTTATTCAATGTTGCCCTTAATGTCTGTGCTGCTGGGATTATATGTAGGAAGTGGTCTCCTGTGCCCATATGTTGTAGGGTCCTTCCCACTTTCTCTTCTATCAATTTAAGTGTGTTCAGACTGTTACTGAGATCTTTAATGTGCCAAGATCCTGAAACCTTCCATTTCCTGTACCCATGCCAACATTCTGAAACCATTCCGTTTCCTGTACCCATGGCAACATCCTGTACCCATTTCATTTTCCTGTACCCATTCCAACATCCTGAAACCCTTCCATTTCCTGGACCCATGCCAACATCCTCTACCCATTCCTTTTTCCTGAACCTATTACAATACCCTGAAACAGTTATATTTCCTGTACCTATGCCAACATCCTGTACCAATTCCTTTTTCCTGTACCCATTCCAAAATCCTGAGACCCTCATATTTCCTGTACCCATTTCAACATCCTGTACCCTTTCCATTTTCCTGTACCCACTCCAACATCCTGAAACCCTTCCATTTCCTATAACCATGCCAACATTCTGTACCCATATCATTTTCCTGTACCCATTCCAACATCCTAAGTCCCTTCCATTCCTAAACTCATGCCAACATCCTGTACCCTATCCATTTTCCTGTACCCATGCCAACATCCTGTACCCACTCCACTTTCCTGTATGAATTTCAACATCCTGAAACCCATCCATTTCCTGTACCCATTCCAACATCCTGTACCCTATCCTTTTTTCTGTACCCATTACATTTCAGGTATTATTTCAATTTTCCTGGACTCATTCAATTTTCTCGTACCCAATCCAACATCCTGTAACCCTTCCGTTTCCTGTATTCATGGAACATCCTGTCCCCTTTTCAGTTTTTGTACCAATTCCAACATCCTGTACACAATCAATTTTTCTATAGCCATTCTGTTTTCCTGTAGCCATTCCGTTTTCCTGTAGCCATTCCGTTTTTCTGTGCCCATTTCATTTTCCTGTACCCTTTCCATTTTTTGTGCCCATTCCATTTTCCCATACTTCTTACATTTCCTGTACACATTCCAACATCCTGTATGCCATACAATTCCTGTACCCATTCCAACATCTTGTATCTATTCTATTTCCTGTACCAATTCCAACTTCCTGAACCCATTCTATTTTCCTGTACCCTTTCCATTTCCTGTACCAATTTAAACTTCCTGAAACCATTCCATTTGCTGTATTGCTTCCATTTCCTGTACCCATTCCAATATTCTTACTACTTACAATTCCTGCACTCATTCCATTTGCCTGTACTGTAGAAGGAGCTGCGGGCAGGCCTGCTTTTCATCCCACCCAGCTCCCACACGGCTAGCTTAGCCTCGGAAATAACAACACACAAACTGTATTCATATAAACACTGCCTGGCCCATTAAATCTAGCCTCTTCTTGACTAATCTTATATGTTGCTTAACCAATTTCTAATGATCTGTGTAGCACCACGAGATGGTGTCTTACTGGGAAAGATTCAGCATGTCTGACCTGGTGTCTGGCTCCATCGCATCTGAGCAGAGAGGAGAGGCATGGCAACTGCTTAACTTCCCTTCTTCCAAGCATTCTGTTCTGTTTACTCCACCTACCTAATTTTCTGTTTTATCAAAGGGCCAAGGCAGTTTCTTTAGTAACCAATGAAAGACAGATGACTCTGCCACATTATTTCCCCCTTTTCTGTTTAAACAAAAAAAAGAAGGCTTTAACTTTAACATAGCAAAATTACATAACAAAACAGTTATCAAGTAAGAATTACAGTTACAATATTTATATCTATTTTACCTTTTATCCTAACAAAGGAAAACAACTATAACTATCTATTCTTCAACTCCATCAAAGACTCCAGAAGGATATAATATTACCTAAGTAAATGAGAAGCAAGCAACTTACAAAACTCTAGAAGTCACAGAGACATCTCGCTGCCTGGACAGTCACCCAAAGTTCTTTTGTACCATTGGGGCATCCATCTTCAGCCTACAGGCCCATAGTATCCAGCAGACATTTTCATGAAGCAGGAAATTTCAAAGGCAGTTCAGTCAGTTCCTGCTGTGTCCTGCAGAATGTCTTGCAGACACTTTCATGAGTCAGGAACCCCCAAAAGATCATCTCACCTTTAGGCAAGTTCAGTAGTCCTCTCTCTGCGGGTTCTCTGTGTCCAGTTAATGCAACAGTCCAGGCAAGAGCAGTTTCATGCCCAAATAGCTATCAAACTCCATAAGGTGCCTCTTCGATGCCCATCTTCCTCTTGAAGTAAGTTTGTGCTGCCAGGAGCAGACGTGTCTCATTGTCATAAAAAGCCCTAAGTTATTAAAACATTTAAAATGCCATATTCTGTAGTCTTTGAAAGATATTAAGAATGCCTATCTAACTGAAATCTCTCTATATCTAGAAAATCTAACTAACATGACTACAAGTTTTACTATTATCAATGATTATTCATTAGCAACCTATATTTCCTAATTATACATTACATTTTTAAATGAACTACACAATCACAATACCTTAATCAAGATCAGAAATACATATACATATAACAAAATTGACCTTAAAATCCATACCAATGCAAATTATTCATATCTATATAATATCCCCCTTTAAATGTAAAAGAACATTTATAAACAATATCTGGGAAAATGGACACAGCTATTTCTCTCCAAACTTCTTTCTGCTCTATAGGGGCACTGTTAATTAGGTCTTTCATGGTATAACCTGTTGAGTGAAGTAATTTTTCTGAAGGTGTTCATGGTGATCTTTCAGGAGGGTGTGGCCTATCATACCATATTGGGATAGAAACAATCCACAGGGTCTCATCCTCTGTGAAAACAAAAGAAGAATCTCTTTTCCAAAGTATCATATCCTTAGATCCAAAATCTGAAGTCAAGGTATTTTCAAAATATCTATGTTCAGCAGCATTTATAAACAAATATCTTTTAGCAGCTGTTGTTCTTTCCTCAGCATTCAAATAATTCAAAGAGAGCATAATAGCATATAGTATCAAGATTCTCTGTGTATTTTCCATCTTTGTGCAGCTTTATTTTAACCTCCATTTCATTTATTTTTGAGACAGGTTCTCTGTATATCTTTGTCCTGGAATAACTCTGTAGACCAGGCTGTCCTTGAACTCTGAGAAGATCCCTCTGTCTCTGCCTCCCAGGCATTGGGATTAAAGGTGTGTCCTGCCACACCTTGAAGTCACAGAGGTCTATCTCCCTCTGCCTCCCAAGTGTTGGGATTAAAGGTGTGTACTACCACACCCAACTACTCTCTCTTTCTCTTTTTGTTTTTTTTTACTTTAAGAACTTTAACTTTTACCCCCTGCATATATTTTTAACACACTTTAAATCATTTAGAGGTTTTCTTTGTTTTTGAATCTTTCTTCACTGTATCTCTCTCTCTTTTTCTGACCACATGAACCCTTAAATTACTGAGCAATATGGGTAGGATTAAAGCCATGGCTTTGCTGGCTAGATCCAGCCCATACCTTAGCTTTCCAGCCTCATGGCAGAGGTACCACTGGAGCCATTTTTGTTGCCACACTCTATGGCATTTCAAGGTTCCTGCCAGCAAGCAAGCTGCAGCATTCTGCTCACAGACCACACTCAGTGGGACTACCTGCCTGAAAGAGTCAGAGTTTGCCCCGGCTGATGGCCCAGAAAGCTGACATTTTAAAAGGCGCAGCTTTTTTCCTGCTACCGCTGAAAACTGAAAAGCAAGTTGAAATCCGAAAAGTATGCATTCAGCTTTTCATCAACACAGTTTAAGTCTTTCGTGGAAGGACCTCTTAATGAGGTGCAGGGTTTTGCAGCTAAAGCTGAGTCAGGAAGCCTCTCTTAGATGAGAGCACTTGCTTGCCTCTAGCAAGCAGAGCAGACCCAAGAAATTGCTGCCACTAAGAAAACATGCTTTATTCTTTCCCAAGCTTCCTCAGGCTTTCTGTGGATTCAGTTATCCACGTCTGGGCCCCATTTGTAAAAGGAGCTGCGGGCAGGCCTGCTTTTTGTCCTGCCTGGCAGCTGGGATCTGGGTGGGAACGCAGCCTGTAGCTCATTCTACAAAGAGGCAGGTGGATCTGCAGTTCAAGGCCAGAGAACAAGCAAAGGGAAGTGGCCGCTTTTGTAAAGGGAGAGACCATGCCCCAATGGGCTGGTATCTCAGCGGCTATTGGCTGATCCCATTCCATTTTCCTGTATTCTTTCCATTTCCTGTACCCATTCCAACATCCTATACTCATTCCAACTTCCTGAACCCATTTCCATTTCCTGTACCCATTACAGCATCCTGTACCTCTTACAATTCCTGTACCGTTTCCAACATCCTATACCCATTCCATTTTCCTCTACCCATTCCATTTCCTGTACACATTTCAATTTCCTGTACCCATTACATTTTCTTGTACCCATTCCAATATCCTGTAGCCCTTATAATTCCTGTACCCATTCCAACATCCTGTATCCATTCCAATATCGTGTACCCATTCCATTTTCCTGTACCCATTTTAACGTCCTGTATTACTTAAAATTCCTGCACCCATTCCATTTTCCTGTACCCATTCCAACATCCTGTACCCATTCCATTTTCCTGTACCCATTCCAAAATCCTGCAACCCTTCCATTTCCTGTACCCATTCCTACATCCTGTACCCATTCCACATTCCTTGACCCATTCCATTTCCTCTACCCATTCCAACTTCCTGAACCCATTCCATTTGCCCATACTTCTTCCATTTCCTGTACCCATTCCAACATCCTGTACCCATTACAATTCCTATAACCATTCCAACATCCTGTACCACTTAAAATTCCTGCACTCAATCTATTTTCCTGTACCCATTTCAACTTCCTGAACCCATTCCATTTCCTGTACCCATTTGATGTTCCTGTACCCCTTACATTTCCTTAATGCATTCCATTTACTGTAACCATTCTATTTTCTTTGACCTATTCCAACATCCTGTAACCATTCCATTTCTTGTAGCCATTCCTTTTCCTGGCCCATTCCATCATCCTGTGCCCCTTATAATTCCTGTACCCATTCCAACATACCATATTCCTTCCATTTCCTGTACCCATTCCATTTTCATGTGCCCATTCCAACATTCTGTACTACTTACAATTCCTATACTCAATCTATTTTCCTGTACGTATTCCAACCTCCTGTACCCATTCCAACTTCCTCAACCATTCCATTTTCCTGTACCCATTCCAACATCTTTTACCCCTTACAATTCATGTATCCATCCCATCATCTGTACCCATTGTATTTTCCTGTACACATTCCAACTTCTTTAAGCCATTCCATTTCCCTGTACCCTTTCCATTTCCTGTACCCATTTAAACTTCCTCAACCCAGAACATTTTCCTATACCCATTGCAAAATTCTTTAACCCTTCCATTTCCTATACCCATTCCTACATCCTGTACCCATTACATATTCCTGTACACATTCCATTTCCTGTACCCATTCCATTTCTTTTTTTCTTTTTTATTATTATTTATTTATTATGTATACAATATCCTGTCTGTGTGTATGCCTGCAAGCCAGAAGAGGGAACCAGACCCCATTACAGATGGTTGTGAGCAACCATGTGGTTGCTGGGAATTGAACTCTGGACATTTAGAAGAGCAGGCAATGCTCTTAACCTCTGAGCCATCTCTTCAGCTCCCCCCATTCCATTTCTTGTACCAATTTCATTATCCTATTCCCATTCCAAATTCCTGTAATCATTTTAATTTCCTGTACTGATTCCATTTTCTTATACCCATTTTAACGTTATTGACCCATTTCATTTTCCTGTACCCTTTCCATTTCCTGTACCCATTACAACTTCCTGAACTGTGGTGATGTGGCGAGCAGGCCTGCTTTTCGGCCCACCTGGCTCCCGTCCGGCTAGTTTAGCCCTGGAAATAACAACACACAATCTGTATTCATTTAAACAATGCCTGGCCCATTAGTTTTAGCCTCTTCTTGGCTAACTCTCATATCTTGCTTTAACCCATATCTAGTAATCTGTGTAGCACCACGAAGTAGTGGCTTACTGGGACAATTTTAACTTACGACCCTCTTGGGTCGGAGGTTCATGGTGCTGTCTCATTGCCTTCTTCCCAGCATCCTGTTCTGTCTACTCCACCCACCTAATTTTCTGCCCTATTAAAAGGTCAAGGCAGTCTCTTTATTAATCAATGAACGTAACACGTAGACAGATGACCCTCCTACACCATTTCCCTTTTTTCTGTTTAAACAATAAAAAGGTTTCCACTTTAAGATAGTAAAATTACATATAACAAAAGAGTTATCAAACAAGAATTACAGTTACAATATTTATATCTACTTTATCTTTTATCATAACTAAGGAAGACAATGTCTATATATTCTTCAACTCCATCAAAGACTCCAGAAGGATATAATATTACCTAAGCAAACAAGAAATAAGCAACTTCCAAACTCTAGAAATGACAGAGACATCTCACTGCCTGTGCAGTCACCCAAAGTTCTTTTATACCATTGGGGCATCCATCTTCAGCCTACAGGCCCATAGTTTCCAGCAGACATTTCCATGAAGCAGGAAATTTCAAAGGCAATTCAGGCACTATCTGCTGTGTCCTGCAGAATGTCTCGCAGACTCTTTCATGAAGCAGGAACCCCGAAAGACCATCTCACCTTTAGGCAAATTCAGCAGTCCTCTCTCTGTGGGTTCTTTGTGTCCAGCTTATGCAACAGTCCAGGCAAGAGCAGTATCTTGCCCAAATGGCTAACCAACCCCATAAAAAGCCTCTTCAATGCTCATTTTCCTCTTGAAGTAGATTGCTGTGTCGTGTCTCATTGTCATGAACATCCCTAGTTATTAAAACATTAAATGCCATATTCTGTAGTCTTTGAAAGATATGAAGAATGCCTATCCAACTGAAATATATCTCTACATATCTAGAAAATCTAACATGACTACAAGCTTGACTATTATTGATGATTATACATTAACAACTTATATATCCTAATTATACATTACATTTTTAAATGAACTACACAATCACAATACCTTAGTCAAGGTCAGAAATGCATATACATATAACAAAATTGACCTTAAATTTATATCAATAGAGTAAAATTTATACCAATGTAATTTATTCATATCTGTATCATTTCCCCCTTAAATGTAAAAGAACATTTACAAACAATATTTGGGAACATGGGTGCAGTTATTTCTCTCCAAACTGCTTTGTGCTGAATGGAGGTGCTGTTAATCAGATCTTTCATGGTGTAACCTGTGTGCCAGGTTCATCTCAGTCAGCAGTTGAGTGCAGTAATTTTTTAAAAAAAAATTTTTATTGGAAAAAAAGAGAAAATTTCTGCCTCCTCCCAGCCTCCCATTTCCCTCCCGCTCCTCCCACTCCTCTCCCCCTCCCCACACTCCTTTCCCCCTCCCTCTCCAGTCCAAAGAGCAGTCAGGGTTCCCTGCACTGTGGAAAGTCCAAGGTCCTCCCCTCTCCATCTAGGTCTAGGAAGGTGAGCATCCAAACTGGCTAGGCTCCCACAAAGCCAGAACATGAAGTAGGATCAAAACCCAGTGCCATTGTCCTTGACTTCTCATCAGCCCTCATTGTCTGCCATGTTCAGAGAGTCCGGTTTTATCCCATGCTTTTTCAGTTCCAGTCCAGCTGGCCTCGGTGAGCTCCCAATAGATCAGTCCCTCTCTCTCAGTGGGTGGGTGCACCCCTCGTGGTCCTGGCTTCCTTGTTAATGTTCTCCCTCCTTCTGTTCCTCATTGGGACCTTGGGAGCTCATTCCGGTGCTCCAGTGTGAATATGTAATTCTTTACTGTCCAGGAGCACTTCTTAAAATACTAAGCGCTTCTTAAAAACTTAACTTGCGCCATGTAAGGGTAATATGGTACAGTACCGCCTGTTTCCTACCCAGTCTAAACTTTAACTGTACTGTTATTATGGTAATTACGGTAGTTCCTGCCTGAGGTCAGCACAGTTCAGCATGGTAGAGCTGAGCTGCTCCTGCCTCAGCCATTTGTTGCCCCTGAGCTGCACACAGTTCCAGGCACACAGTAAGTCCATATTTCCATCAAGCAAGCAAGCATTTTTCTCACAAAACCCTATCCAATTCTCTGTTTTCCTCAAGAGACAGAGGTTGCACTAGGAGCATAGCCCAGAAAGCTGGCAGTTTTAAAACTGCACAGCCTTTTTTCTTCGCCTCCAGGTAGGAGCCACACTCAGCACTTTAACTCTGAAAATGAGCTTTTTATCTGAGTTACATCCAAATCTGCCAGGCAGAGCACTGCACAGACTGGAAACATCTCTGTGTATGGTGACAGAAATCGGTCATGCTCTCCCGCTTCTGTAAAGCAAAGGACACTGTCACTAAGACAAAAAGGCAACCCACTGACTGGGAGAAGATCTTCACCAACCTCGCAACAGACAAAGGTCTGATCTCCAAAATATATTAAGAACTCAAGAAACTAGACTGTAAAGGGCTAATCAACCCAATTAAAAAATGTGGCACCGCGCTGAACAGAGAATTCTCAACAGAAGAAGTTCGAATGGCCAAAAGACATTTAAGGTCATGCTCAACCTCCTTAGCGATCAGGGAAATGCAAATCAAGACCACTTTAAGATACCATCTTACACCTGTCAGAATGGCTAAAATAAAAAACACCAATGATAGCCTTTGCTGGAGAGGTTGTGGAGAAAGGGGTACACTCATCTATTGCTGGTGGGAATGCAACCTTGTGCAACCACTTTGGAAAGCAGTGTGGCGGTTTCTCAGGAAATTCGGGTTCAACCAACCCCTGGACCCAGCAATACCCCTCTTGGGAATATACCCAAGAAATGCCCTATCATACAACAAAAGTATATGCTCAACTATGTTTATAGCAGCATTGTTTGTAATAGCCAGAACCTGGAAACAACCTAGATGCCCTTCAATGGAAGAATGGATGAAGAAAGCATGGAATATATACATATTAGAATATTACTCAGCAGTAAAAAACAATGACTTCCTGAATTTTGCATGCAAATGGACAGAAAAAGAAAACACTATCCTGAGTGAGGTGAGCCAGACCCAAAAAGAGGAACAGGGGATATACTCACTCATACTTGGTTTCTAGCCATAAATAAAGGACATTGAGCCTATAATTCATGATCCTAGAGAAGCTAAATAAGAAGGTGAACCCAAAGAAAAACACATAGGCATCCTCCTGAATATTAACCTTCATCAGGCGGTGAAAGGAGACAGAGACAGAGACCCACATTGGAGCACCGGACTGAAATCTCAAGGTCCAAATCAGGAGCAGAAGGAGAGAGAGCACAAGCAAGGATCTCAGGACCATGAGGGGTGCACCCACACACTGAGACAATGGGGATGTTCTATCGGGAACTCACCAAGGCCAGCTGGCCTGGGTCTGAAAAAGCATGGGATAAAACCGGACTCGCTGAACATAGCAGACAATGAGGACTACTGAGAACTCAAGAACAATGGCACTGGGTTTTTGATCCTACTGCACATACTGGCTTTGTGGGAGCCTAGGCAGTTTGGATGCTCACCTTACTAGACCTGGATGGAGGTGGGTGGTCCTTGGACGTCCCACAGGGCAGGGAACCCTGATTGCTCTTAGGGCTGATGAGGGAGGGGGACTTGATCGGGGGTGGGGAGGGAAATGGGAGGCGGTGGGCGGGGAGGAGACAGAAATCTTCAATGAATGAATAAATAAATAAATAATAAAATAAAATAAAAACTGAAAAAAAAACAAAAACAAACAAGTAAAATTACATATAAAAATGGGTATCAATTAAAAACTACAATTATGGTACTTATGTCTACTTCATTTTTTATCATAAATAAGGAAAAGTATAACTATCTATCTATCTATTCTTCAACACTATCAAAGACTCCAGAAGGATATAATATTACCTGAGTAAACAGGCAGTGTATTATAAGCAACTTCCAAATCAGAGAAATCTCACCACCTGGACAGTCACAAGCATAATACCTTAATCAAGAGCAGAAATATAAATATCAAAATTGACCTTAAATTTGTATCAAGAAACCAAGATCCATACCAATGCAAGCATCTATAGCATACTCCCCTTTAAATGTAAACAATCATTTACAAACAATATTTGGGAATATGGACATAGTTCTCTCCAAACTGCTTCCTGCTTTTTGTTGGGCAAAGTAATTTTTTTTGTTTTTTGTTTGTCGTGAATTCTCTCTTTTTTTATTATGAAATATTTTTATTTATTTTATTCTTTTTTAATTAAAATTTCTGCCTCCTCCCCATTTCCCATTTCCCTCTCCCTCCTCCCATAATTGCCCCCTCCCCCACTCCCCTCCTCCTCTCCCCACTCCTCTCCCCCTCCCCCCACTCCATTCCCCCTCCCTCTCGATACTGAAGAGCAGTCCAAATTCCCTGCCCTGAATTTGAAGGTGTTTGAAGCGCCCTTTCAGGGGGGTCTTGGTCCATCAAACAATATTAGTCAGGAAAGATTCCATAGATTCTAATCTTCTGTGAAAAAAGAACCTCTTTTCCAAAGCAACAAATCCTTAGACCCAAATTCTGGAGACATGATACCTTTAAAGTATTTATGTTGATTACTTAGCTCCTTTACAGTCAAAAGAAAATACAATAGTATACATAATTCAGATCTTTGTGCATTTTCTATCATTATGTGGATTATTATTCTTTATTTCTTTAATATATGACTGTCTGTACTCTGTCTCTTTAAAGACTTTGTTTTTTGTTTTTTATTTTTTAATTGATTTTTATTGAGCTCTACATTTTTCTCTGCTCCCCTCCCTGCATCTCCCCTCCCGCTTCAAACCTCCCCCCAAGGTCCCCATGCTCCCAGTTTACTCAGGAGATCTTGTCTTTTTCTAATTTCTACTTCCTATGTAGATTATATGTATATAAGTCTCTCTTAGTGTCCTCATTGTTGTCTAAGTTCTCTGGGATTGTGATTTGTAGACTTTTTTTTTGCTTTATATTTCAAAAACACTTATGAGTGAGTATATGTGATCATTGTCTTTCTGTGTCTGGGTTACCTCACTCAAAATAATGTTTCCTAGATCTATCCATTTTCCTGCAAAATTCAAGATGTCATTATTTTTTTCTGCTGTGTAATACTCATTCATGTAAATGTACCACATCCTTTATCCATTCCACTTTCTGTTTTCTCTCTCTCTCTCTTTTTCTAACCCAGGGACTTCTGCAGGAGGGAATCCAGGCTAGGATTTACAGATACAGGTCAAAGCCAGTAACCTAAACCAAAACTGCCCTGAGGCAAGGAAATCCACCTTGGGCAACAAATTTCACAGGAGTGGAATTGAAAGAGACTCCTGGGACAGAGAGAGCCAGAGGAAACAAGCTCCACCAGGAGCAGAAGCCAGGAGCAAACCCAGCCCTGGGAAAATGGGGGTCCAGGATTAAGCCAAAGACCTGACTCAGAGTCTGAGATCTCCACTGGAACCAGAGTGGGACTGAACCAGTTACCTAAGACAGAGAGAAAAAGCCCCACCAGGAGCAGAAGCCAAGAGCAAACCCAGTCCTGGGACATGAGCAGATCAGGACTGACCCAGCGACCAGATCCAGAGTCAGCAATCGCCACCAGAACAGATCTAACTCCAAACCAGGGACTTCTGCAAAAGGAGATCCAGACCAAGATTTACAGAAACAGATCAAAGCCAGCAGCCTAGGCCAAAGTAGACCTGAGACAGCAAACTCCAAGGGAGGAGACCAAAGCTCAGGAGCACTGAGCTACCTCCAGGAACAGGAATAACAATGGGGTAACAAGAAATGTGACACTGACTGTACCACAAGGAAAACCATCTTAGCTTTGGATTCACTGGCACCTAGAAGATTATTCAACAGAATCTCAGACAGCCCCAACCACATCTATTAGAGGAAAAGATGAGTAGAAAAGGTAAGATCACATGCTACACCACAAAGAGCAACACAATACCAGTAAAACTTAAAGACCCTATAAAAGTTAGAGGGGAGGGAAATGGGAAATGGGGAGCAGGTGGAAATTTTAATTTAAAAAGAATAAAAATAAATAAATAAGTAAAAAAAAAAAAAAAGTAAGACCTGAACAACCAAATATGGGTGAGCCAGAAGAAAATAAGCAAAAAAAAAAACCTCAAGAGAATGTTTGAATTTTTTTTATTGAAAACGTTTCTGCCTCCTCCCCACCTCCCATTTCCCTCCTCCTTCTCCCACTCTTCTGCCCCTCCCCCGGCTCCTCTCCCCCTCTCTCCTCTCCATTCCCCCTGCCTCTCCAGTCTGAAGAGCAGTCAAGATTCCCTGCCCTGTGGGAAGTGCAAGGTCCTCCCCCCTCCATCTAGGTCCAGGAAGGTGACCATCCAAACAGGCTAGGCTCCCACAAAGCCAGTTAATGCAGTAGGATCAAAACCCAGTGTCATTGTCCTTGGCTTCTCTACAGCCCTCATTGTCTGCCATGTTCAGGGAGTCCGGTTTTATCCCATGTTTATTCAGTCCCATTCCAGCTGGCCTTGGTGAGCTCCCAATAGATCAGCCCCACTGTCACAGTGGGTGCTTGCACCCCTTGTGGTGCTGACTTCCTTGCTCATGTTCTCCCTCCTTTTGCTCCTCATTGGGACCTTGGGATCTCAGTCTGGTGCTCCAATGTGGGTCTCTGTCTGTATCTCCATCCATTGCCAGATGAAGGTTCTATGGTGATAAGCAAGATATTCATCACTATGGCTATAGGATAGGGTCATTTCAGGTTCCTTCTCCTCAGTTGCCCAAGGAATTAGCTGGGGACATCTCCCTGGACACCTGTGAGCTTCTCTAGAGTCAAGTCTCTTGCGAACCCTAAGATGGCTCCCTTAGTTAGGATATATACATCCCTGTTCCCATATCCACCCTTCCTTTATCCCAACCATCCCATTCCCCCAAGTTCCCCCCATCCTCCCCTTCTCACTTTTCTCTCCCCATTTCCCATTATCCCCACCCTACCCCAACCCCGTGATCCCAACTTTTGCCCAGCTATCTTGTCAACTTCCAATACCCAGGAGGATAAATATATGTTTTTCTTTGGGTTCGCCTTCTTATTTAGCTTCTATAGGATCACAAATTATAGGCTCAATATCCTTTATTTATGGCTAGAAACCAATTATGAGTGAGTACATCCCATATTCATCTTTTTGGGTCTGGGTTACCACACTCAGGATAGTGTTTTCTATTTCCATCCATTTGCATGAAAAATTCAAGATGTCATTGTTTTTTACCACTGAGTAGTACTCTAATATGTATATATTCCACACTTTCTTCATCCATTCTTCCATTGAAGGGCATCTAGGTTGTTTCTGGCTATTACAAATAATGCTGCTATGAACATAATTGAACAAATGCTTTTGCCATATGATAGGGCATCTCTTGGGTATATTCCTAAGAGTGGTATTGCTGGGTCTTGGGGTAGGTTGATCCCGAATTTCCTGAGAAATTGCCACACTGCTTTCCAAAATGGTTGCACAAGTTTGCATTCCCACCAGCAATGGATGAGTGTACCCCTTACTCCACAATCTCTCCAGCAAAGGCTATCATTGGTGTTTTTGATTTTAGCCATTCTGACAGGTATAAGATGATATCTGAAAGTTGTTTTGATTTGCATTTCCCTGATCGCTAATGAGGTTGAGCATGACCTTAAGTGTCTTTTGGCCATTTGAATTTCTTCTGTTGAGAATTCCCTGTTCAGTTTAGTGCCCCATTTTTTAATTGGGTTAATTAGCATTTTTTAATATTTATTTATTATGCATACAATATTCTGTCTGTGTATATGTCTGCAGGCCAGAAGAGGGCACCAGACCTCATTACAGATGGTTGTGAGACACCATGTGGTTGCTGGGAATTGAACTCAGGACCTTTGGAAGAACAGGCAATGCTCTTAACCACTGAGCCATCTCTCCAGCTCCATTAATTAGCATTTTAAATAAAATTCTTAAAGATGAAATGAGAAATCACCTTAAAGAAATGGAAGATAAAACAAACAAAATATTGGAAGATATCAGCAAATCACTTAAAGAAAAACAAAAAACAAACAAAAAAAAAACAAAAAGACCTCAAACATATAACAAAAACTATTCAGGACTTGAAAACAGAGATAGAATAAACAACAGAATACAAGAAATAGAAGAGAGAATCTCCAGTGTTGAAGATAAAATAGAGGAAAAAGACACATCAGTTAAAGAAATCATTAAATCTACAAAAGCTTAACCCAAAATATCCATGAAATATGAGACCAAAAAAAGGCCAAATCTTAGGCATAGATGAAGGAGAAGTTCAACTCAAAGGCACAGAAAATTTATTTAACAAAATCATAGAAGAAAACTTTCCCAACATAAAGAAAGACATGCCTATGAAGATACAAGAAGCTTACAGAACATCAAATAGACTGGATCCAAAAAAAAGACCTCTCGCCACATAATAATCAAAACACTAAACATACAGACTAAAGAAAGAATATTAAGATCAGCAAAAGAAAAGGGCAAAGTTACATATAAAGGTAGACCTATCAGAATTACACCTGACTTCTCACTGTAGACAATGAAAGCCAGAAGGGTCATGGTCAAACATTATGCAGACATTAAGAGACCACGGATGCCAGCCCAGATTACTATACCCAGCAAAACTGTCAATCACCATAGAAGGATAAAACAAGATATTCCATGACAAATCTATATTTCATCAATACCTAGCCACAAAGCTAACCCTGCACAAAATACTAGAAGGAAAACTCCAGCACAAGGAAGATGGCTACATCAACAAAAACACAGAAAATTGATGATTTCATTATAGCAAATCCCGAAGAAGAAAAAAACACACAAATTAATATCACCAGCAAGACGGTGGTGGTTCACGCCTTTAATCCCAGCACTTGGGAGGCAGAGGCAGGCGGATCTCTGTGAGCTTGAGGCCAGCCTGGTCTACAAAAGCTAGTTCCAGGACAGGCTCCAAAACCACAGAGAAACCCTGTCTCGAAAAACCAAAAAAAAAAAAAATTAATATCACCAACAATGAAAACTAAATTAATGGGAGATAGCAACCACTGATCATTAATATCCCTTAATGTAAATGTACTCAACTCACCTATAGAAAGGCACAGGCTAACAGATTGGATAAAAAACAGAAGCATCCTTCTTCTGCATACATGAAACACATCTCAACCTCAAAGACAGACATCATCTCAGAGTAAAAGTTTGGGAAATAATATACCAAGAAAATGGACCTAAGAAACAAGCAGGTGTAGCTATCCTAATATCTAACAAAATAGACTTCAAGCTAAAATCAGTCAAAAGAGACAAAGAAGGATACTTCATATTAGTCACAGGAAAAATTCATCAAGAGGAAATTTCAATACTGAACATCTATGTCCCAAATACAAGGGCATCCTCATATGTCAAAGAAACACTTCTAACGCTTAAATCATATATTAAACCCCACAGACCAATAGTGGGGGACTTCAACACTCCCCTCTCACCACTGGACAGGTCAATCAGACAAAAATGAACAGAGAAATAAGAGAACTAACAGACATTATGACTCAAATGGACTTAACAGACAGCTATAGAATATTCCATCCAAACAGAAAAGAATATACCTGTAGCGCGCCATGGCGCTCTGCGTGCCATGGTGCTGTCATGTTCTCAGGGTCTGGCACTAAGCCCGTTGTCGCCATTTGCTAGTTTTCCCTAGTTAGTAAACAACTTCTGTGCACGCTCACCTTTGGCCCAAGAGTGGTTTGAATTCCACCTATCAATTGCTCACACGTCTTGCTCACACGATCGCCTCAGTGTGGGCCGAGCCAATCAAGCAATGATATGTCATAGGCGGACGAGGCACTGTATATATTCCCCGCACGGTCGGGCTCGGGGTCTTTTCACCTCCATCTTATCTTCAGTCTTCTGTGCTCCAACAAAGTACGTTCCAGGAAGAATCCTGTTGTGGTAGTCTTCTCTGCTGGCGGAGTTGCACGCCACAAGTGGTGCCGAAACCCGGGACCTTGACATCTAGGCACCAGGCAAAAGACCCTCGCATCAGTGAGAGGATTCAGAACTTGGACGTGTGGAGCGGTGGTGCCGGTAAGTTCTCTGAAAGTTAATTTCCTGACATGCTGGTGGGGGGAGTCAATCCACTGATCGACTCTTTTTCTTGTGTTCATCGCTGTTTTGTTGTGCTGTTTCTTCTTACGCTGTCATAAGCCGGGACGGGAGTGTGTCCGCTGGGACCTGTCATAGGCAAAGTGAAAGTAAGTCCGGTGTAGATAGGTCGGCATTTCCCCCGTGTATAAGTTGTGTGTAGGTAAGCAGACAGCATGGGGAATGCTGCCTCTGGTTCAGCGAATGTGAGCTCAATTTTGCGTCCGCTCCAGCGACTACTGAGAACCCGAGACCTGAAAGTCTTGGATGGAACTTTGAGGAAGTTCTTGGAGGACGTGGATCAAGCAGCTCCTTGGTTCACCGGTTTGGGGGACATTAATCTTCCCTGCTGGGAGACATTGGGTAAAGAACTTGAGGGAGCCAAAGAACTCCTACCGGGGACACTTCCTCTATGGAGATTAGTGAGGGCTTGTCTGAAGGAAGGTAAGTGTGTCGAGGCATTGAAGGAAGGCCGCAGAGCACTCTCTGCCTACCAGGACAGCATGTCAGAGTCAGAATCAAAAGGAGAGGGAGGACCTAAAAGGAAAGAAACTAAGGAGAGTGACAATAGCTCTCGGAAGGGAGAAAAGGAATTCCAGAATAGCGCTACCCCAGAAAAGAAAAGTATATATCCACCTTTGGATGAGTTTGCTAATTTTTCTATTGACCAATCTTTGGATGAGGAGGATTGGTTGGATGAGGAGGAGGAGCAAGATTTAGAGGAAGCAAGCGGCACAGTGCGAGAGAGAGCAGTATAGCCCAAAATATACTAAGCCTGTGCACTACAATTCTTGTCATAGACCAACGGCGCCTTCAGCGGCATCTGCTTCCTTTATCAAGCATAGCACCTGGAATAAATTGGTCAGCGCTTACCCTGTTTTTCAAGACCCCAATACTGGACAGAGATATCACGAGCCAATAGGATATAAACAACTAAGGGATTTGGCGGAGGCTACACAGACTTATGGAGTATCAGCCAGCTTTACTCTAGGGTTGGTGGAGCGTTTAGGGCAGTCAGCTATGACCCCCGCTGATTGGATGAGCACAGTGAAAGCATGTGTTTCTTTTAGGACAATACCTGGATTTTAAATCTATATATACTGATCTTGCCATCGCACAGGCCGGCACTAATGCGATTAATGGCAATGCCGCTTGGATGGCTGATATGTTACTAGGACAAGGGCAATGGATTAATAACCAGACAGTTTTTCCAATACAAGTATATCAGCAGATTAATGAAATGGCCATTAGGGCCTGGAAGTTTTTGCCCAATAGAGGGCAAGTATAGAGGCCAAGTGTCTGGCAAGTTGACTAAGATTATTCAGGGGCCAACGGAGCCGTTTTCAGACTTTGTGGCTTGTATGATAGAGGCTGCAGGAAGAATTTTTGGAGACACAGATCAATCTATGCCCTTGATCGAACAGCTTATATTCAAGCAATGCACTAAAGATTGCTGGAGGGCTATTATGCCCTGGAAGGGGAAGGGCCTTCAGGCTTGGATGAAAGCATATAGAGAAATTGGAGGGCCATTATCCAATGCAGGCTTAGTGGCCGCAGTACTAGCTGCTGCCAGGACCACAGGGGGAAAGAATGGAGTATGCTTTAAATGTGGTAAACCTGGACACGTGAGAAAGAATTGCCCAAATGGAAGCCAGAGAACTGGTGAGGGAGGCCGTCAACCCAGCTTATGCCCTCTATGTAAAAAGGGGAAACACTGGGCCAATGAATGTAGATCAGTCAAGGACATTAATGGGTGACCCATAACAACACCACCTGGGTCAAAAAACGGCAAACGAGGCCCTCGTCCCCAGGGCCCTCAAATGTATGGGGCACTGCAGGGTCAGACAGAACATCTCCCACAGAAGCCAGAAGAGCAACCTCAGGCTCTGCAGGGTTGGACATCTGTGCCACCACCCGGATGGTACTAACCCCTCAGATGGGGGTGCAACCCCTTGAATCTGACTTCCAAGGTCCCTTACCAAAGGACATGGTCGGCCTCTTGTTGGGACGGTCCTCCTCAGCCTTGAGGGGATTGGTGGTGACTCCGGGAGTCATAGACCTAGATTATACAGGAGTAGTTAAAGTCATGTGTGCATCCCCTCGAGGAATCTCAGTTATCTCACCAGGGGATCGCATAGCCCAGTTATTAATATTGCCAAGCTTACACAACAGATTTCCTGCCAAAGAGACCGTTAGAGGAGAAAAGGGGTTCGGATCCACAGGTGTAGATATGGTGTATCTGTCCCTGGAACTCGATAAACGACCCATGCTAGGCCCAAAGATAGAAGGAAAACACTTCAAAGGCCTTTTGGATACTGGGGCAGATCGCAGCATCATTAGAAAGGAAGAGTGGCCAGCTCACTGGCCCCTACAGTCTTCCTCACAATTCTTGCAAGGGCTGGGGTACGCAAATACACCAGAAGTCAGCACCAAAGAGTTGGTTTGGGTTTGTGAGGAAGAACAGACCGGTAGAATACAGCCCTTTGTGCTCAGTCTACCAGTCTCTCTGTGGGGCCGGGACGTATTGAGGCAGATGAAAATGAGGCTTACTACTGACTATTCTGAGACCAGTCAGCGCCTTATGCTTGATGCGGGTTATGTCCCATGGAAAGGACTTGGAAAGAACCTCCAGGGGATAACATGCCCCCTGGAGCCTGTAGGAAATCAGGGGCAAAAGAGGCTGGGTTTTTCATAGGGGCCTCTGAGGATGCCATTCGTATACCCTGGACCACAAACACTCCAGTCTGGGTCCCTCAGTGGCCCCTTTCCAAAGAAAAATTAGAAGCCGCCTACTCGCTGGTCCAGGAGCAACTCGCCCTGGAACATTTAGAAGTTTCCCATTCTCCCTGGAATACTCCTATTTTTGTTATTAAAAAGAAGTCAGGCAAATGAAGGCTCTTACATGACCTTCACGCTGTTAATCAACAAATGCAACTGTTAGGATCAGTGCAGCGCGGCCTACCTTTACTCTCTAGCATTCCTAAGGACTGGCCAACAATTATTATTGACATTAAGGACTGTTTCTTTTCCATCCCACTAGCGAGGGAGGACTGTAAGCGTTTGCCTTTACCATTCCATCTGTCAATCATGAAGAACCTGACAAGAGGTTTCAATGGAGAGTTCTACCTCAAGGAATGGCCAATAGTCCTACTATGTGTCAGTTATATGTCCAATTAGCACTTGAGCCCATTCAAAAGGCTTACCCTATTGTTAGGATGTGCCATTATATGGATGACATTTTGATAGCAGCTCCATACAATGATGTGTTGGAAACAGTATTTGCTAGTACAACAGAAGCTCTTAAGGCCAGAGGGTTGTTAATAGCCCCTGAGAAGGTACCGAGAGATCTCGTGGGCCGTTTTTTGGGAACTGTTATATGTCCAAAGTATACACGCCCTCAAAAGGTACAGCTAAGAGTGGGTGCCTTAAAGACATTAAATGATTTTCAATGTCTCCTGGGAGACATAAACTGGCTTCGTCCGTACCTCAAAATAACCACTGCGGAACTCCGGCCGCTGTTTAAAATATTAGAAGGGGATTCCAGAGTCACCTTTCCCAGATATCTAACTGAGGAAGCTAGGTTGGCCCTCAGAAAGGTGGAAAAGGCTATAGAAGAGGCACAATTACAATGCATTGACTACAACAAACCCTTATCATTGTGTATCTTGCCAACTGAAGAAGCCTCTACTGCAGTACTCTGGCAGGAGGGACCTTTGTTGTGGATCCATGCCCATGCCTCCATCCCTAAGGTTATTCAATATTATCCTGCAGCAGTCTCTACTATTGCTATGATAGGCATAAAATTGTCTTTGACATATTTTGCTATGCAACCTCAATTGCTTATACAGCCATATAATCCTAAAGAGATTCAAATTTTATGTGCCACCGTAGATGACTGGGCCATGTTGATTACCACCTTTAATGGCAGATTTGATAATCACTATCCATCAGATAAATTGTTACAATTTATTACGCACCATCCGGTGGTTTTTCCTAAAATAACAACCTCACATCCACTGGAAGCGGCGGTTACGGTTTTTACTGATGGTTCCAGCACAGGCAAAGGAGCTTATGTGATCCTGGGAGGAGAGACAGTGACGAAATGTTTCCAGTCTGACAGACCACAAATAGTTGAGTGTCAAATGGTGTTGGAGGTGTTTTGCAACTTCCCAGGACCCTTGAACATCTATTTGGATTCTCTTTATGTAGTTAATGTGCTCTGATGTCTAGAGGCCTCAGCAATAATATCAACTACTAGTCCTGTATCCTGTGTTTTCCTGGCTCTTCGTCAAGAGATCAGGAGCAGGAAATATCCCTTCTATATTACCCATATTAGAGCTCATTCCCTTTTGTCCGGCCCTTTGGCAGATGCTAATGCACAAGCTGATGCTGCAACAAAAGCTTTTCCATCTTTAATTATGGACCCCATAGCAGCCACAAAGCAGTTCCATCAATTATATCATGTGTCTGCTAAAGTCTTGAGATTAAAATTTGGCATAACCAGACAAAATGCCAGGGAAATAGTTAAGGCTTGTGAAGCATGTGTTTCCTTTCATCATCTTCCCCATGTTGGAGTCAATCCTAGGGGTCTTAAGCCCGGGGACCTTTGGCAGATGGACGTCACCCATGTGCCCACCTTTGGGCGCCTTAAATATGTTCAAGTATCAGTAGATACTTGTTCAGGGGTTATTCATGCCACACCCCTGACTGGTGAGAAGGTCACCAATGTGGTAACACATTGTTTGGAGGCTTGGGCCACTTGGGGCAAGCCTCGGTGCTTAAAAACGGACAATGGCCTGGCTTATACATCCAGAACATTTAAAGGTTTCTGTGAACGCATGGGTGTTCAACATCATACCGGCCTGCCGTACAACCCACAAGGACAAGGAATAGTTGAGAGAGCTAATCGCTCCCTGAAGGAACTTTTACAAAAACAAAAAGGAGGAATAGGCCATGGCCTACTACCAAGAAATGGTAGTATATCATTGGCAACATTTACCTTGAATTTTTTAACCTTGGACGATAAAGATCGCTCACCTGCTGATAAACATGCGAGCATGAGCGCCATAGAATCCACCCTAGTAAAGTGGAAAGATGTGTTAAAAAATAAATGGAGTGGACCAGATCTGGTGATTGCCAGATCCAGGGGAGCTGTTTCTGTTTTCCCACAGGACCAGGAGGACCCAATCTGGGTGCCAGTAAGACTGACCAGAGAATTGAAGATCGCTGCGGAGGATGAAGACAACCCAGTGGATGCTGATCATCCTGCTGTGGGTGACTCAAACAGATGCGAAGAAGATGACACTCTGGGCGGTGACGAGGGCATGGCCCGTACCAATACCAGTTCATGCTAATTCATCCCTTTTACCCACATTATTCTCCACCTCCTGTGATATGGATGCACCCTGTTTACCTAGCCCAGAACCAAAATCAGAAAAGTTTAATGCAACCAGAGTTGATTTAAATGGAACCATGTGCTTTTCCTTAGATAAGAAACCCCCTTGCATTTGGCTCCGACGTAAAAATCTTACTAATTGGATGGATCCTTTGGTGCATAGCAAGATAGGGACAAATATGTTGAGTGAAGCACTCAGTCAAGTAGCATCAGGAACATCACAAGGGTCTGGGTCAGGTAGTGATGCATCGGCCATAAGTGCTACTACCTTGGCCATGCGAGTAGAATCCGTGGTGCCTACTGGAACAGGATCATTCGTAAGGAATATGACTTATTTCAGAGCATCACCACATTGCAATCCGGATTTTTCGTTTCCACCCACCTTTACCGCCTGCCAAGCAAGAACTTGGGAAAAGGAACAGGTTACATTTGGGTTTTCCTTATCCCCCTCCATGAAAAGTTATTTTTATAATAAAACCAATGAAAAATCCACAATAGTGTCAGGATGGTCCTGGTACCAATGGCTGCTCTCTAATGAGGCAGGAGCTACGGCAGATGTTTCTGCTTTGGCACAACTTCGGCCAATTACAACATGGCTGCTCAATGTTACAGGCACTATTAGTGAACAGGCAGAACTAGGAAGGCGGCTTCGTTATATTCAATCAGAAGAGTTAAGTAATCATACTCTCCCAGAGGCCGCAGTCTGCTTGCCTTCCCGATTTGTTTTGTTACTTGCAATATTACCAATGGGAGCGAGGTTGATTGTAAGAATGCCTCAGCGGAGTGTTTTTTGTCTGAATGCTGGAATGGAACATGGAAACTGGCGATAGTGCTAAAAGTTCCTACGTTTGTACCCCTCCCTGTGGAGGCTGACTCTGAACAGTTCCCTATTGCTATGCTCCTACGTGAGCGGCGTGATCTTGGAATTACCGCTGCCATAGTCACTGCTATTGTGGTGTCATCAGCAGCCGCTATTACAGCAGGAGTGGCAATGGCTAGCCAGACACAAACGGCTGCCGCCATTAATGAGATTGTTACCAAAACTGCAGATGTGTTAGATACTCAGACCAAAATCAGCAAACACATGCTATCAGGCATAGTGGCTGCTAATCAGAGGATCGATTTCCTACAAATTAAGATTGCTGAGTTAGCCAGCTTAGTTCAAGTTGGTTGCATAGCACATCAGAAACATGTTTGCATTACTTCTCTTGTTTTTAATAATTCCAGGAACGAGTCTGAACGAATTGGACGATACCTGGCAGGAAATTGGTCGCAAGAGACGGAACTGCTACTTCAAGAGCAGCTGTTCCAAATCAGCATTTTGAACAGCACCCGCCTGCAGCCTCTCACTCTTGGGCAGTTTTTTGACTGGCTTTACTCTGCCTTTTCTTATTTCAAAGAGTGGGTGGGTATGGGAATGTTCAGTGCCCTGTGCTGCCTTGATGTGGTCATATGCTCATGGCTCCTTTGCCGATTTAGGACACGCCTGCGCAGGGACAAAGCAATTATGGTACAGGCTCTTGCTGCCCTTGAACAAGGAGTCTCCCCCCAGGTCTGGCTAAGCAGCCTTAAAGATGGTCTCTGAGCAAGATGCAGCCTCGGCACCTCCAGTCTTAGGACATTGCACGGAGATAGGTGCATCTTTGCTGATGGCCTCTGAGCAAGATGCAGCCTTGGCACCTCCAGCCTTAGGGCATTGCACGGATATAGGTGCATCTTTGCTGATGGCCTCTGAGCAAGATGCAGCCTTGGCACCTCCAGCCTTAGGACATTGCACGGAGATAGGTGCATCTTTGCTGATGGCCTCTGAGCAAGATGCAGCCTTGGCACCTCCAGCCTTAGGGCATTGCACGGAGATAGGTGCATCTTTGCACCCATCTTCTCTGTCTCTTCCACCAGGTCTTACAGTCCTTGCACCTCGTTGACCTTGTTGTCCTAGCACTCGAGAGGATGTTGGACTAGGCTACTCTTGCACCCTTGATCGTGAGGAAAATCATGAAATTCCCCACTAGATCGGGTGTTCTGTTTTAAAACAAAAAAGGGGGAGATGTAGCATGCCACGGCGCTGTTGTGTTCTCAGGGTCTGGCACTAAGCCCGTTGTCACCATTTGCTAGTTGTCCCTAGTTAGTAAACAACTTCTGTGCACGCTCACCTCTGGCCCAAGAGTGGTTTGAATTCCACCTATCAATTGCTCACACGTCTTGCTCACGCGATCGCCTCAGTGTGGGCCGAGCCAATCAAGCAATGACACGTCATAGGCGGACCAGGCACTGTATATATCCCCCGCACACGGTCGGGCTCGGGGTCTTTTCGCCTCCATCTTATCTTCAGTCTTCTGTGCTCCAATAAAGTACGTTCCAAGAAGAATCCTGTTGTGGTCATCTTCTCTGCTGGCGGAGTTGCACGCTGCAATTAGATGCTGTCTCACGTAGTCTGGGCTGTAGTCGAGGAAAGCCATGAACCCCAGTCCCGGCATTACAGGCAGGGGCAGACTTCCCTTTGTGCGGTGCTGCGGACAGAACCCAGTGCTCGTGGGATGGGCAGGCAGAGGCAACTCTGAGGGCTTCAAGCACATGAGCTACTTATGAGCAACCATCCCACCCTTTTCTTCCTCTAAATGCAGTCCCAAAGCAGTCTGGGAGTCCTCTTCCCCAGCACACCTGGGAACACCTCTAACCTGAACGCTTCCCATCTCTGTCCTCCTCTGGGAAACTCAGCACCTACTCGGAAGGTGGTCTGGCCACAGGGACAAATGACAGATGGTATGATGTCACAACAGGGCAGTTTACTCATTAAGAGTGTGTATGTGCGCATTACTGTAGAGCCTGTAGCGTTCAGAAGAGGGCGACAGATCCTCCTCCTTGACATTACAGGTACTGGCTCTGGAGAGCAGGAACTGAACCCAGGTCCTCTGCAAGAACCGCTGAGCCATCTCTGCAGCCCATGACAAGACATTCTATGACATGCCTGCCACAGCTGCATGTTACATGCAAGTTTGGTCTGGGTCCTACAGGAAAGTCTGGCCTGGCTGTGGAGTCCCGGGCTTCTCCAGGACTCTGGAGGTGGCTGTCAGCATCGTCATCTCCTCTGCCTGCTGGGCCTGCATCTGAGCAATCTGCCGCTCCAACTTCCGGCGCTGTTCTTCCTGCTTCTGGTGGGCTCCTCTGAAGGCCAAGAACAGGGAGCTGCCGGGGAGGGGAGATTCCTGGCTATGATTCACAGGCCTGTCTAAACTAAAGGCAGAGGCTGTGGGCTTGCTGCTGCCTTTCTGAGAAGAGGGGTTGCTTCTGAGACCCACCTGTGAGCCTTGCACAGCTCTCGGTTCAGCTCTGCACTTTGAGCACATCTGGTCTGGCCCTTCTGAGCCACCTGTTCCAGCTGCTGCCGCAGGGATTGCAGCTGTACCCGAAGGCCCGCTGTCCTGCAAGGGTGATAGAGACCACCCCAGTCACTCCCAACCCTCTCGCTCTCCTCCCGACACGCCCGCTTACCCCTGACACACACCGGGCGAGGGATGCCGACAGTTCCTGGGATAAGGTCTCAGAATCCCATGCTCTGCCTATCTGGCCACCGGGGAGGGCAGGAGGGCCCTAAGGGAAGTGGAGAGGAGAGAAGAGACAATGTGTATGCTCTGTTTAGCCCAGGCTGGACATCAAAGGCGCCCTGCTCCCAGTCAGGGCTTTGTTTTGTTCTCTTTAAGTCAGTGTTTCTCTGTGTTGCCCTGGCTGTCCTAGAACTGGATTTGCAGACCAGGCTGGCCTTGAACTCATGGAGACCCGCCTGCCTCTGCCTCCCAAAGGCTAGGATTAAAGGCGTGCACCACCACACCTGGCCAGATTGATTTTCATTATTACATTATTTACTGTATTTATTTACTAATGTTGTATGTGCATGCATACATGTGCCACAGTGTGCATGTGGCGGTCAGAAGACAACTCATGGGTAGCGTCCTCTTCCCACTGTGTGGGCCCAAGTGAAGAGGATGGGACACATGTGCCAGCATCTCCATGAGGTCTGGGGCTCCCCTTTGCGAGGATGACTCAGGATGTTTTCCTTTCCTTTGGATACTGTCAGAACCTCACTGCACTTCAAGAACCTAAGTGAAGCAGATTCCTCACCAAGGGCTAAAGCTCCTTGGACCACCCCCCTCCTCCCTTCAGGGAGCTTGCCTGCCCTGGGGTTTTCCTTTCAAATTCTAATAAATTGAGTTTCTTTTAGCTACATTCTTAAATTACTTTTTTAATGGAGCTAAGAACGCACAAAGGGACCCTGATTCCCAGCTCTGCTGAGGCACCCCAAGATTTTCAGTAGTCCCTCTCTCCTGATTTCTAATTATTTGTTGTTATTTAAAAAGTTTCATTGATTTTCATTTTCTGTGTATGGGTGTTTACAAGCCTATGTCTGTATAGCATGTACCCAAAGTCCAGAACAGGTTGGACCCTCTGGATCTAGAGTTACAGACGGTTGTGAACACCGTGTGAGTGCTGAACTCCAGCCTGGGTCCTCCGCAAAAGCAGCCGGAGCTCTTAACTACTGAGCCACCGCTCCATCCGCTCCCCCGCCCCCATTTTTAATACTTAGACCTGCACCCCTGGGAACTGACCTGGGGTCGGCAGCAAGTGCCTTTACCGCTTGTTCTTTGGGCAGAAGGATGCTCAGAGGCGCCCAGTCGGTGGGCACAGTACCTGGTAGTGTTGCTGTCCAACCTCCTGGTCGTCCTCCTCTTTGCTGCTTGGGTCCTCGCTGCTGCCTCCTCTGCTGCCTTCTCCAGCCAGGTCAGTCCACTCCCAGCGAAGCTGCTGCAAGGTGGGCGGGGCCCTGGGCCCACAGCGCCGACTCGACTCCCGCAGCTCCAGCCCGCACTTTTCTCGCCTGGACAGCTGCAGCCTCAGCACCAAGTCCACCAGACTGTCCTGCAGGGGCCAAGAGTCAGGAGTCGGAGAGCAAAGAGGTTTTCACTTGTGCTAGGCAAGTGCTGTACTAAGGAGCCACCCTGCCCCCAGCCCCAGGAACTCATTGCCCTGGGAAGAGGATATTGGGAACACCTCTTGCAGTGGCTGATCTTGGTTGTCAACTTGATGGGATCTAAAATCACCCCAACCCTGCGGACACACCTGTGAAGAAGTATCTGAGTAGTGGGTGGGGGTGGGGTCCTGGGCTGCATGCATTTCTCTCGCCTCCTAAGTGCAGATGCAAGCAATGTGACCAGCTGCCTCAGGCTCTCGCAGTCACAACTTAATGATGGACTGCACCCTGTCACTGCCAGCCACGCCGAACAGACCTTCTGCTGGAATTGTTCCTGCCAGGGATTTCATCATAGCAACATAAAGGTAACTTACAGAATGTTTTTTTTTTGTTGGTTTTTTTTGTTTGTTTTTTGAGACAGGGTTTCTCTGTAGCTTTGGAGCCTGTCCTGGAACTAGCTCTTGTAGACCAGGCTGGCCTCGAACTCCCAGAGATCCGCCTGCCTCTGCCTCCCGAGTGCTGGGATTAAAGGCATGAACCACCACTGCCCGGCAAATTACAGAATCTTAAGGAAAACCTAATCAGGAGGAGAAACTCCTATGCATCCCTCAAAACCTCAACTCCAGCGCTTGGGAGGCAGAGGGAGAAGGATCTCTGTGAGTTTGAGGCCAGCCTGGTCTATAGAGTGAGTTCCAGGACAGGCTCAAAAGCTAGAGAAAAACCCTGTCTTGGAAAAAACAAACAAACAAACAAACAAAAACCTCCTCAACTCTAATTCTTCATATAAGAAGCCAACTGCCTATTGCTGTGGGATAATGCTTTTGTACACTGTAAAGATCTGTCACTCATATTGGTTTAATAGAACGCTGATTGACCAGTAGCCAGGCAGGAAGTAGAGGCAGGGCAACCAGACTAGGAGAATTCTGGGAAGAGGGAAGGCAGAGAGTCAGTCATCAGCCAGACGCAGAGGAATTAAGATGAGAATGCCTCACTGATAAAAGGTACCAAGCCATGGGTCTAAACATAGACAGGAATTATGGGTTAATTTAAATTGTAAGAGCTAGTTAATAATTAACTTGAGCTAAAAGGCCAAACAGTTTATAATTAATATAAGCCTCCATGTTTCTTTGGGACTGAATGACTACAGGACCGGGTGGGACAGCCATCCAAGGGAAACCCTGCTTGCCTCTGTTCTCCACTGACATCATCAAGAGTGTGTTGTGACATTGTCAACACATTCCTACCCGAGTAGCCACCAGGTCCTGCTGGATCTGAGACTTCTCTATCCGAGGTAGGGCTGAGCCAGGTTGTATTTCCAGAATGGCCTGCACTGTTGCTTCTGTGTGGGGCATAGTGAGCCAGGGTGTGGTGTCAGGGCTGAGTGCCTGGGGGGATCTTCACCAGAGCCCAGTGTTCCCGGAGATGCCGGATATAGCCATGGAGCTGAGCAGCCAGTTCCTGTGGTGTAGGCTTGTCCACACTGCTGCCCTCAGGGCTACAGGAGACAGGAGGGAGATCGTGATACATAACTGTCCCCACGGGGCAGTCTTCCAGCAGATAATATGGCAGCTGCTGGGGCTCAGTCCACAGAGAGCTTGCCCAGCATGCATGTGGCTCCATCCCGGCTCTCAGGAGGTGGAGGCAGGAGGGTCAGATACATAGCAAGGTGGTGGAACCTAGATGGTAGGAAGACCACCAAGGGAGTTTGGATGTAATTATGTGGTATGCACAGTCCGTACTGGACACTGAGGCTGCACGGACAGCTGAGACGCTCTCTGCAGTGAGTTCACAGGTACCGCGACAGACAGCAGAATAAAGGGCATTGCTCACCCTGCCAGGACCCCACAGGGCTTTACAGTGCCTCCTTGCTTTAGGGCTACACCATGCCGGGGCACTTCCTGCTCTCTGCTTCCTGTTGCCATGATGGATTGCCACTTCTGAAGTCAAAATCCAAAATTTAATAATTTTTCTTTTCACTGATTTTTCCCTCCAGCTTTAGAGGTTGAAACCAGGGTCTATGCATCTATGTGAGACTACGTGGTGATTTGCTTGTATGTTTGGTGTTGTATTTATTTATTTGAGACAGAATCTCACTGTGTAGACCAGTATGGCCTAGAACTTGCTATGTATACCAGGCTGACCTTGAGCTCCTCAAACTCTGCCTCCTGAGTGCTGGGATCAAAGGTTTGTGTCGCCACACTTGGTGTCACTGAATGGCCTATTCCAGTAATGACAGGGACATTACATCCCCATATGCAGCAGGCTCTGGGACATGCACCCCATAGTTCAGCATAGCTCTTGTGCTTCCTGAGGGTACCTGGGCCAAGGTATCTCTCCATCCATAGCAGCTTCCTTGTCCACCAGCAGACTAGATGCCTCTGTCTCTGCAGCCTGCAGGTCACTCTTGGTGGCTCCATCTCCAGGAGTCCTCAGAGTGAGCAGCACTCCATTTGCCTCCTCACAATCCTCGCTGTGGGACAGGATCTGAGTGTTTCAGCACTCAGTCCCAGCCCAGCAAGAGGTAGGCAGAGCTCTATGGATTCAAAGCCAGCCTGGGCCACATAGCAAGTTCCAGGCCAACCTGGGCTATACAGTGAGACCCCATCTCAAATAAAAATACCACAAACCACTAAAAGACAGCCCCCACCCTACACACTTTATGGGTCAGAACAAGACCTCATGGTAAGGCCCTGTGCCTTCTGAAGGCCCTATGTCCCTCTTTACATAGGCTCATCTTGGGATGCAGCCCTGCCCCACTCCCAGCCACCACCGTCATTGGCAGTAGGCACAGACCTGTATTGCAGGGCCAGGCACAGGGTTGTGGTCTCAGCCTCCCGCTGGCCCAGCTGCATGCTAAGGCTCTCACAGCGGCCCTTGTGACCCTGGAGCACAGCCAGCAGGAGGCGGTTGAAGCACTTCAACTTCTCAATGCTTCTGCCTCCAAAGAAGAGCAACAGTGAAGATGAGTGAGGCCCCAATCAGCCAGAGCCCAGTTTCCTCCCCTCCATCTCTCTCACAACCCAGGGGCAGGAGGCATGGTGCCCTTAAAAGCTCAGCAGCTGTGACTCAAGTCACTCACCCTTGGAGCTGCCCTATCTGGTCCTCCATGAGGTGCATCTAAGGGGCTGAAGGCTGTGTGGAAAGGCACCCAAAGATGTGGGTGCTAGAGTCACTCCGGAGGCATTGGAGAAGAGGGTGAGCCAAGGGGGAGTCCTGCCAGGAGGACATGACTTGATTTACTCATCATCCTCTGTTTTGGCAGGGCTCGGGTGTAGAACCAGGGCCTTGGAACGTGCTATATACCTGCTGCATCACTGAGACACAACTTCAGCTTTGGTTTGTGTCTTACGTGTATGTGAGTACACACATGTGGGATGTATGCATGTGTGTCATGATACATGAATCAATGTCCAAGGACAACTGTGGAAGCCAGTTCTCTGTTTCTACTCAGGGAGTTCCAGGAATTGAATCCAGCTCATCAGACTTGGCAGCAGGTACTCTTTCCAGCTGAGTTATCTCACCAATGCTTATTGTTTTATCTGGAGACAGGGTCTCTCTACAGTTATTGGTCATGATCCTTTTGTCTCAGGCCCCTAAGCAGAAAATTAGTGATTTAGGCTTCTTTTTACTTTAATTTTAAGTGTATGGATGTTTGTCTGCAAGTCTGTCTGTCTACCATGTGCCTGTGGATCTCTGAAGAGGGTATCAGATCCCTGGAACTAGAGTTACAGATCTTTGTGAGATGTGGGTGCTGGGCACTGGACCTGGTTCTCTGTGAAAGCAACTAGCACCCCTAAACAATGAGTCATCTCTCCAGGCCCTGTTTAGGATTTTTCAGATACTATGTGTTGTATTAACAGTTTTCTCTGACATAGAAAAATTCTAAACTCCTTAAGCAGGGAAGTAAACAACTCCAAACAGCTTCAGGAAGTCCCTGAAACTAAGCAGATTCACTAGGATCCTCCCTGTTGGGGTAAGAAAAGTTCTTCTGAGACCAGCTGATTATAGTTGCAATGATGACTAGAGATCAGACCAGATGCCAGAAAAGGTTTAGACCAGAGTCACTTGGATGGGACACTCTCCAATGTGCTGAGCTGCCTTCAGGCTGTGAATTGCGCTCCAGGCTCTCAGCTTTGTGAGCTGTCAGCCATGCTGGTGTGGGCTTTGGTGATGCAGCTGTCTTTGAGTCATTTCTGCTTATGTATGTAACCCCTCACTCATGATCCTATATGTAAACTCATTGGTGGACTAAGTTGGACTTTGGTGGTGTCTGTACTCTCGTGTGTCATGGCTGCCTACCTGGGATGAGTTCATGTGTACAGTATCTCCCCAGGAAAAGTTTTGTCACACACCACTAGGGAAGCCATAAAGCGTACATTGAAGCTTACCCGACACTGGAAAAGCAGAGGACATTACCACCTAGACTCTGAAGACTTCAAAGACTTCAGACTCACCTGAGGTGCCCAGGGCTGCCCTTCTGCCCCAGAACTGCTGGAGTTGCTGCTGTTTGTACACCCTGCTCTGAGGAGGGGGGTGGGCAGGGAAGCCTCCAGCTGCATCAGGGAATCCTCCAGTTCCTGCACCTGCCAGTGATGGAGGATCAGACTGTGGCTTCACCTACAGACAGTTCTGTCAGCAGCAGGAACCCAGCCAAGTCCTGTCCATATGACGTGAGACAGGTCCCCAACTGCCACTCAACACTTACCCCCCCCCCAAACCTGGGGACTGCAGCTACTAGCAGGGGGTGGGGGAGGGAGGGACAGCTCCACTTTTTTTAGGATTTATTTATTTTTATTATTTTATGTACATCAGTGTTTTGCCTGCATGCATGTCTGTGTGAGGGTTTTGGGTTGCTGGGAACTGTAGTTACAGGCAGTCGTGAGCTGTCAAGTGGGTTCTGGGACCTGAACGTGGATCCTCTGGAAAAGCAGCCACTGCTCTTTTTTCCTTTCTAAATTTTTAAGAGACTCAGTGTTTCTCTGTGTTGTCTGGATCTCCCCAACTCAAGCCACCCTTCTCCCTCAGTCTCCCATGTAGCTGGAATTTCTCTCTCTCTCTCTCTCTCTCTCTCTCTCTCTCTCTCTCTCTCTCTCTCCTTTCTTTTCTTTTTTCTTTCTTTCTTTCTTTCTTTCTTTCTTTCTTTTTTTTTGCTTCTTTTTTTTTTCGAGACAGGGTTTCTCTGTAGCTTTGGAGCCTGTCCTGGAACTAGTTCTTGAAGGCCAGGCTGGCCTCGAACTCACAGAGATCCACCTGCCTCTGCCTCCCCATTGCTGGGATTAAAGGCGTGCACCCTGCATGCAGCTGGAATTTCAAGTGTGCACCACCACACTGTGGAAGGAGAATTTCATTTCTGTGTTGGTGAGAGGAGTCTCAGCAAACTAAGAGCGGAGGAGTCTAGGCAGGGCTTTGCTCCCGTCCAGTCTGTTTTCCTTCTCTTTTGAGACAATGTTTGCTTATCTTGTCCAAGCTACTGTTAAATTGTGATTCTCCTGTCTCAGCCTCTGAAGTTCTTAGCATTGCAGGCTTGTTCCACTATAGATGGGTTTGACATTTCCCATCATCTGCCCGTTTCCGGTCCCCTTCACCACTTCTCTGCTGTCACCCCACCCCCACCATCAGGGGCGTGGTCTACCACCAGACTGTTCCTCCCACAGTCAGCAGATGGGGCAAGGGAGCACCTGCAGCAGGTCCAGTTCCCCTCGGGATGCAGAACCCTCTGTGGTCCCACCACACACAAAGCACAGCAGTAAATCCTGCTCCACCTCCACATCCTGAATACTGTGGTGGTCCCCCACTTGCCGCCATCTCCCCGACTCTATCCCAGCCACAGTGACCTCAGGATCTGCTGGTTCTGTCACTGTGACATCAGCTACAGTCATTTGGGAAGAGGAAACTAAAAGTTGAGAAAATGTTTCCCTCAGATAGACCTGTGGACATTTCCTTGATGACTAAGGTGGGAGAGCCTAGCTCACTGTGGGTGGGGCCATACCTGGGCTGGTGGTCCTGGATTCTATAAGAAAGCAGGCTGAGCAAGCCAGGAAGCAGCACCCTCCATGGCCTCTGCATCAGCTCCTGCCTCCAGCTCCCTGCCTTGAGCTCCCACTCCGGCTTCCCTCAGAGTTTTAAGATGAGAACAACAACAACAACAAACCTCTTCCTTCCCAGTTGCTTTTAGTTGTGGTGTTTTATCACAAATAGAAACCCTAAAACAGGATCATTCGGTTGTGTGTGTGCGCGCGTGTGTGTGTGTGTGTGTGTGCAGTACCCAGGGCCTCATACTCTTCAGGCAAGGCCTCTATCGCCAAGGTACTCAGAACCTTAAAAAAAAAAAAAAAAAAAAACAAGCAGGCTGGCCTTCAACTCAATCTACATTGGAGAATTGACCTTGGTTGTGGCTGAGCAGTCTTTCACTTGAGATTATCTCTCCTCAGCTTCTAGAGCGCTGAGATCATGGGGTGTACCCTGCCTGGCTTCCTTCTGACCTTCAGTCTGGGCCTCAAGACCCCTCTTTCACTTTGCTGTCTTCCTTGGTCCCTTCTCTGGCATGGTTTTCATCGTTCCACATCGGTTTGTTGGCTGAACAAATGTGTTCGGGAGGCAGGATCTGCCTGTCCCCAGTCAGACGCTCACCTGTCTCTGCAGGGTCTCCTTCTCTGCCTGGGCATCCTTCAGGGAAGCTTGAGCGCAAACCAACTCCTCCTCCTGGCTGCCCAGGGCCAGCTGCAGCCAGGCGTTCCTCTCTATGAGGCGAGCTGCCTCCTGATGTCCAGACCCGGCTTCTTCCTGACCACCAAAGGACCCAGGTGTCCCCTGGCCACTGTCTTCTCCTTCCGCTGGCCTTGCAAAGCTTAGGGAGTAGTGGCGCCAGGCAGCCAAGGTCGCCTCAAGGGAGCTCAGCCTGCTCTGCAGGGTCTGGAACACGCTGGCTACTGATGTCTAAGCAGGGCCAGTGTCCGGGGTGGCTGCCTGCAGGCTCTGGGGGCTTTCCACCTCAGCCTTGCACGCTTCTTCTGGCTTCAAGGCTAGGGCCCCATGGGATCCCACACAATAATCATCCTCAGGCCTGTGAAGACAACCAGGACCCCAACCACCTGAAGCTCAGCAAGGGCTTTGGGGCTAGATCTCAGAGTCCCTGGGAAGGGTGAGCAGGCAGTGAGCTGCGTGGCTGAGGAGGAAAGGGAAGGGAAGGGAGAGGATGGAGGAGAGGAGGCAAGAGGAAGCTAAGGCAGATGTGCGGGGGGCGGCAGCTCTGTGAGGGGCACCTGCTGGAATAGAAGCACTAAATTCATCCTACCGGCTCCCGGGTCTCTGCAGGTCAGGACTAAGGAGTTCCGGAAGCAGCTCGAGTTTGGTCTCGAATCTCCCACTGGTGGTCTCTGCCTCCTCTGAACTCTCAGCCACTGGGTCCAGCTTCCCCTCAAATGACACCCCATCCTGCAGGCTCTCAGCCACTGGGTCCAGCTCCCCCTGCAAATGACACCCCATCCCGAAGGCTCTCAGGCCTCAGGTCCAGCTCCCCCTGAGAATGACACCCCATCCCGCAGGCTCTCAGCCACTGGGTCCAGCTCTCCCTATAAATGACACCCCATTCTGCAGGCTCTCTGCTGTCAGGTCTAACTCCCCCTAAGAATGACTGCTCGCCACCACTGTAGGTTCTGAGTGAAGCAGGCTCACTCCTGGGCTCCGGGATCCATGGAATTGGGCACAGCAGGAAGAGGAGCACACTTGCGGGTGGAGGATGCCTCCCTCGGCGACTTCGGGGCCATGTGGCCCGGGCACTCATGGCTTCTTCCACCCCTGATCACGGCCTGCTCTCAGATTCCCTTTGTCGGCCTGGATCCTTGGTTTCCCCCCCGTAGGAGTTTTGGGTCAACTGCATCGATTGAACACATTTGAATAATTGACTGCCTCACCTGATGGCACCCACTCTTGTCCATTTGCCCCAACCTCTTGCCCTATTCTCTACCTGACAATCCTTTTCTCTCAGTTGCCTGAAGGCATCGCTCTTATCTATGGAGGCATGGGATAGGGATCCCAAGAATCTGTTTTCTTCCCAGGTCTCTCCTAACACCAAACTCCCTCTCGTGTGTGTGTGTGTGTGTGTGTGTGTATGTGTGTGTGTATGTGTGTGTGTATGTGTGTGTGTGTCCACCCTCCGCTCTGCTCCAGGGCACCCTGGGAAAGGCCTGAGCCCCTGGGCGCATCTCAGGTCACCCTGGCTACTGAGGCTGCACTGGCCAAGGCTGGTCTGGTATGGGTTGAGAAACAGGAAGGCCCTGCCCTGGTCACTTGGACAGTTATTGTCTTGTTTCCTTCTCCAGGATGTCAGCTTCCTACCGAATGGGGACAGGGTGCGATAGGGGGACTCTTGTCCCACTCGAAGATAACAGCAAACCCCGTATTCCAAACCTTTGGTCCCTCCATTTCCTCAGGTTTTCTGTGTCCCCATGTTCAGCGGGACTCACTCCACTGTAATATCTTTTTATTATTATTTTTATTTATTTATTTTATTTTATTTTTGGATTTTTGAGATAGGGTTTCTCTGTGGTTTTGGAGCCTGTCCTGGAACTAGCTCTTGTAGACCAGGCTGGTCTCGAACTGACAGAGATCCGCCTGCCTCTGCCTCCCGAGTGATGGGATTAAAGGCGTGCACCACCACCGCCCGGCTTATTATTATTTTTATGTGTTTCTAAAACAAAAACCCTGTAGGAGTGGGCTCCAGCATTGAAATAAAATTATGTCTTTCATTCCTTTGCTTTTTTCATTTGTGTTTGTGGTGGGTAAGCTGCATGCTCTTCTCCTTCCACCATGCAGGTCCCCGGGATAGAGTCAGGTCTTCGGGTTTGGGGTGCCTGCCTCTGTTCACCACGCTACAATGTTTCTCTTCAACAAGAAGGTCCGCTCTTCCCACAGAGCCCTACTTGTCTGCGTCAGAAGGCTCCGGTGGGACACTGAGCCTGTCCACAGTGTGTCTGCTGGCTTTTCTTTTTACTTTTTCTTTCCATTTTGGTTTTTAGAAGAGTCTCGTATAGTGAGCAATAACTTGAGCACCCGATCTTCATCTTCTGACCTCTGGGGTGCTGGAATGACAGGTGTGCACTATCAGCCCCCATCGCGATAGTATTGGATGAGTGTCAACATATGTAAAATAAGAACAAAAATAAGCCCGGTGGTGGTGGCACTCGCCTTTAATACCAGCACTTAGGGGCCAGAGAGCATTTGGGAGTTCAAGATCAGCCTGGTCTAAAAAGAGAGTTTCAGAACAGCTAAGACAGAGAAGCCCTGCCTCAAAAAAAAATCAGCCCCCATCGCGATAGTATTGGATGAGTGTCAACATATGTAAAATAAGAACAAAAATAAGCCCGGTGGTGGTGGCACTCGCCTTTAATACCAGCACTTAGGGGCCAGAGAGCATTTGGGAGTTCAAGATCAGCCTGGTCTAAAAAGAGAGTTTCAGAACAGCTAAGACAGAGAAGCCCTGCCTCAAAAAAAAAAATCAATCAATAAATAGGTGGATAGGTATAGATAAATAAACAAACAAACAAGCAGAAATAAATAGTTGAGAGAGCCTTTGGCAAACCCAAGCCATACCCTATCCTGTCAATCATCAATCAGCCCCATCCAGGTCAGTTTCCTGCCCTATCACAGCAGCATCTTTGACAAGTGTTGTCTGCTGAATCCAGAACTACATGCTCCCCCCAATCTTGCTTAAGTCAACTCTGGACCACACCCATTCCCAATAGTACCCTATCTCAGTCCCACTCCTGCCGGTTATACTCTAATTTATATCTCCGGGATCGCCTCAGCCTATCAGCGTCCAGGTCCTGAGGTTCCTGGAACTACATTTCCCAGAAGGCGTCACCGCAACTCCGCACAAACTTCTGGTCAGGAAGATGCCTGCTCTCTAGAACCCTGTGACTGACTGGCTGTGGTACCTAGGCTGCAGAGTGGAACCTGGCTGTGTGACCGGGCGCGAGCTTTGTGTCGCTGTGATCAAACTTCGATCCGGCTTGCTGCAGCTCTAGGTTCGTTCTGCTTGAGGAGCTGGGGTCTGTGGAGTCCCGAGTCGGAGACATCGCATGAAACGTGCATCTATTCCGCGGTAGGCGACTTGGATGGGCGTCTGCCTCCCACAGACCTGACCACCCGAGTCCGCACCAAGCTCTCGTGCACGATCCAGTCACTCACGCGCTGTAGCCTCAGGCGACAGAAACCCAGACACAAGCTCGCCAAAGCCAGCAAGGCAAGTGGGGCGCTCAGGAAAGGCTTCAGGCACAGCTGGATCCAGGCGCCCAGAAGTGGCTTAGGCGGTCAGCCAGGCGTCTCTTCGCGCAGGCGCCGCCCCAGGGGAAAAGGGGGCATGAAAAGCCTTTAATGTATGTTCTCAGCTTGGCAAACCCATTAGGTCTCTTTTCCTTTTCTGTCTCTTGGAACTCTCAAGTGTGGGAGCCACTGAAGGCCTTACTGAGTCAAATACCCATCTCTGAGTATTGCCGGTGACCAGGCAGCTGTGTTTATTGGCCCAGTGAAGGGCAGAGACAGTGTTTGCCCTGTTACAAGAGGTGTAAAGCTAAGATTGGGGCACAGTTCATTTGATGGAGTGCTGTGGCTCTGGGTGGAGTGCTTACCCAGCAGGCATGAGGCCCTGGTCACCACATACACCGGGTGCTGCAATCTCAACATGCAGAAGGTGGATGCCGAGGGCCAGGGTTACCAAGTCACTCTAAGCCATTTTTGTTATGTATGTGAGTTAGCGGCCAGCCTGGGCTACACGAAACTGTGTCACAAACAAAAAAGAAGGCAAATGAAAAAGCTGTTATTTACTTCTCCTGTGGGCGGTTCCTGGCCTCACTCTTTTATTTATTGAGCTCTACATTTTTCTCTGCTTTCCTCCCTGTCTCTCCCTTCCCTCTTTCAACCCTCCCCCAAGGTCCCCATGCTCCCAATTTACTCAGGAGATCTTGTCTTTTTATACTTTCTACTTCCCATGTAGATTAGATCTATGTAAGTCTCTCTTAGCGTCCTCATTGTTGTCTAAGGTCTCTGGGATTGTGGTTTGTAGGATGGCTTTCTTTGCTTTATATTTAAAAACCACCTATGAATGACTACATGTGATAGTTGTCTTTCTGTGTCTGGGTTACCTCACTCAAAATAATGGTTTCTAGCTCCATCCATTTTCCTGCAAAATTCAAGCTGTCGTTATTTTTTTCTGCTGTGTAGTACTCCATTGTGTAAATGTACCACATTTTCCTTATCCATTTTTCGATCAAGGGACATTTAGGTTCTTTCCAGGTTCTGGGTGTGACAAACAAAGCTGCTATGAACATAGTTGAGCACATGTCCTTGTGGCATATTTGAGCATCCTTTGGATATATACCCAAAAGTGGTATTACTGGGTCTTGGGGAAGGTTGTTTCCTAATTTTCTGAGAAATCACCCCACTAGCCGGGCGATGGTGGCACACGCCTTTAATACCAGCACTCGGGAGGCAGAGGCCGGCGGAGCTCTGTGAGTTCCAGACCAGCCTGGTCTACAGAGCTAGTTCCAGGACAGGCTCCAAAGCCACAGAGAAACCCTGTCTCCAAAAACCAAAAAAAAAAAAAAAAAAAAAAAAAAAATCACCACACTGACATCCAAAGAGCCTGTACCAGCTTGCATTCCCACCAGCAATGCAGAAGTGTTCTCTTTCCCCCACAACCTCTCCAGCATGAGCTGTCATCTGTGTTTTGGATCTTGTCAATTCTTACAGGTGTGAGATGGAATCTCAGAGTTATTTTGATTTGCATTTCTCTGATGACTAAGGATGTTGAACATTTCCTTAAGTGTCTTTCAGCCATTTTAGATTCCTCTGTTGAGAGTTCTCTGTTTAGGTATGTACTCCATTTTTTTTTAAATGGATTATGTGTTCTTTTGGTGTTCAATTTCTTGAGTTCTTTGTATATTTTGGAGAACAGACCTCTGTCTGATGTGGGGTGGTGAAGATCTTTTCCCATTCTGTAGGCTGTCGTTTTGTCTTATTGGCCGTGTCCTTTGCTTTACAGAAGCTTTTCAGTTTCAGGAGGTCCCATTTATCAATCGTTTCTCTCAGTGTCTGTGCTGCTGGGGTTCTATTTAGGAAGTGGTCTCCTGTGCCAATGCATTCGAGTGTACTTCCCACTTTCTCTTCTACAAGGTTCAGTGTGGCTGGCTTTATGTTGAGGTCTTTGATCAATTTAGACTTGAGTTTTGTGTATGGTGACAGATATGGATCTATTTTCATTCTTCTACATGTTGATATTCAGTTATGCCAGTACCACTTGTTAAATATGCTTTCTTTTTTTCCATTTGATATTTTTTTGCTTCCTTGTCAAAAATCAGGTGTTCGAAGATGTGTGGATTGATATCCGGGTCTTCTATTTGGTTCCATTGATCCTCCTGTCTGTTTTTATGCCAATACCAGTAGAGTTTGAAGCCAGGTATTGTGATGCCTCCAGAAGTTCTTTTATTGTACAGGATTTTTGCTTTTCCATATGAAGTTGAGTACTGTTCTTTCGAGGTCTGTGAAGAATTTTGCTGGGATTTTGACGGGCATTGCATTGAATCTGTCTTGGCCTCACTCATGAGGGAGCCGTTTTGCAATGAGATTCCAACGCAGCAAGGGGCTCATAGCTCAGCTTCTGGCTTTAGTAACCAGTTGCTTTCAAAAACTCTTTTTTATTTTTTTTATTTTTTTATTCTTTTTCAATTAATATTTCCACCTGTTCCCCGTTTCCCATTTCGCTCCCCTACTCCCAAATATTGCCCCCTTCCCCCACTCCCCAACCCTAACCCCACTCCTCTTTCCACCCCCCACACCATTCCCCCTCCCTCTCGATACTGAAGAGCAGTCCAAATTCTCTGCCCTGCAGGAAGACGAAGGTCTTCTATCTACGTCCAGGAAGGTGAGCATCTAAACAAGCTAAGCTCCCACAAAGCCAGTTCATGTATTAGGATCGAAACCTAGTGCCATTGTCCTTGACTTCTCATCAGCCTTCGTTGTCCGCCATGCTCAGAGAGTCCAGTTTCACCCCATGCTTATTCAGTCCCAGACCAGCTGGCCTTGGTGGGCTCCCAATAAATCAGTTCCACTGTCACAGTGGGTGGGTGCATCCCTCGTGGTCCTGATTTCCTTGCTCATGTTCTCCCTCCTTCTGCTCCTCATTTGGACGTTAAGAGCTCAGACCGTTGCTCCAAATTAAGTCTCTGTCTCTACCTCGATCCATCGCCAGATGAAGGTTCTAAGGTGATATGTAAGATATTCATCAGTATAGGATAGGGTCATTTCAGGTTCCCTCTCCTCAGTTGCCCAAAGTACCAGCTGGGGACATCTCCCTGGACACCTGCGAGCCCCTCTAGAGTCAAGTCTCTTGCCAACCCTAAGATGGCTCCCTTATTTATGATATATACTTCGCTGCTCCCGTATCCACCCTTCCTATATCCCAACCATCCCAATCCCCCGAGCTCCTCCCATCCTCCCCTTCTCACGTTTCTCATCCCATTTCCCCTTAGCCCCATGCCACCTCACCCGCAAGTTCCCAGTTTTTGCCCTGCAATCTTGTCTACTTCCCCTCTCCAGGCGGATAACTATACGATTTTCTTTGGGTTCACTTTCTTATTTAGCTTCTCTAGGATCACAAATTATATGCTCAATGTCCTTTATTTATGGCTAGAAACCTATTATGAGTGAGTACATCCCATGTTCCTCTTTTTGGGTCTGGGATACCTCACTCAGGATAGTGTTTTCTATTTCCATCCATTTGCACACAATATTCGAGAAGTCATTGTTTTTTACCGCTGAGTAGTACTCTAATATGTATATATTCCACACTTTCTTCATGCATTCCTCCTTTGAAAGGCATCTAGGTTGTTTCCAGGTTTTGGCTATTACAAAAAATGCTGCTATGAACATAGTTGAACAGATACTTTTGCCATTTGATGGGGTATCCCTTGGGTGTATTCCCAATAGTGGTATTCCTGGATCATGGGGTAGGTTGATCCCAAATTTCCTGAGAAATCGCCACACTGATTTCCAAAGTGGTTGCACAAGTTTGCATTCCCACCAGCAATGAATGAGTGTGCCCCTTTCTCCACAACCTCTCCAGCAAAGGCTATCATTGGTGTTTTTGATTTTAGCCATTCTGACAGGTGTAAGATGGTATCTCAAAGTTGTTTTAATTTGCATTTCCCTTATCGCTAAAAGGTTGAGCATGACCTTAAGTGTCTTTTGGCCATTTGAATTTCTTCTGTTGAGAATTCTCTGTTCAGTTCAGTGCCCCATTTTTTATTGGGTTAATTAGCATTTTAAAGTCTAGTTTCTTGAGTTCTTTATATATTTTGGAGATCAGACCTTTGTCTGTTGCTGGGTTGGTGAAGATCTTTTCCCAGTCAGTGGGTTGCCTTTTTGTCTTAGTGACAGTGTCCTTTGCTTTACAGAAGCTACTCAGTTTCAGGAGGTCCCATTTATTCAATGTTGTCCTTAATGTCTGTGCTGCTGGGGATATACGTAGGAAGTGATCTCCTGTATCCAAATGTTGTAGAGTACTTCCCACTTTTTCTTCTATCAGGTTCAGTGTGTTCGGACTGATATTGAGGTCTTTAATCCATTTGGACTTGAGTTTTGTGCATGGTGATAAGATATGGATCTATTTTCATTCTTCTAAAGGTTGACAACCAGTTCTGCCAGCACCATTTGTTGAAGATGCCTTCTTTCTTCCATTGAATACTTTTAGCTCCTTTATCAAAAATTAGTTGTTCATATGTTTGTGGGTTAAAATCAGGGTCTTCTACTCAGTTCCATTGATCGACTTCTCTATTTTTATGCCAATACAAAGTTGTGTTCAATACTGAAGCTCTGTAATAGAGTTTGAGGTCGAGGATGGTAATGCCTCCAGAGGATCCTTTATTATATAAGATTGTTTTGGCTATACTGGGTTTTTTGTTTCTCCATATAAAGTTGATTATTGTCCTCTCAAGATCTGTGAAGAATTTTGATGAGATTTTAATGGGGATTGCATTGAATCTATAAATTGCCCTTGGTAGAATTGCCATTTTTGCTATGTTGATCCTCCCAATCCAAGAGCAAGGGAGATCCTTACATTTTCTGGTATCCTTCTCAATTTCTTTCTTCAAAGACTTAAAGTTCTTTTCAAATAGATCCTTCACTTCCTTGGTTAGAGTTACCCCAAGATATTTTATGCTATTTGTGGCTATCGTGAAGGGTGATGCTTCTTTGATTTCCATCTCTGCTTCCTTATCCTTTGTGTATAGGAGGGCAACTGATTTTTTGGAATTGATCTTGTATCCTGCAACGCTACTAAAGGTGTTTATCAGCTGAAGGAGTTCTTTGCTGGAGTTTTTGGGTCGCTTATGTACACTATCATATCATCTGCAAAAAATGAAAGTTTAACTTCTTCCATTCCAATTTGAATCCCTTTGATCCCTTTATGTTGTCTTATTGCTATTGCTAGAATTTCAAGCACTATATTAAAGAGGTATGGAGAGAGTGGACAACCTTGTCGTGTTCCTGATTTTAGTGGAATAGCTTTGAGTTTCTCTCCATTTAATTTGATGTTAGCTAACGGCTTTCTATAAATAGCTTTTATTATACTTAGGTATGACCCTTGTATTCCTAATCTCTCTAAGACCTTTATCATAAAGGGATGTTGAATTTTGTCAAAAGCTTTTTCAGCATCTAATGAAATGATCAGATTTTTTTTTTCAGTTTATTTATATGATGGATTACATTGATAGATTTTCGTATGTTGAACCAGACCTGCATCTCTGGGATAAAGCCTACTTGATCATAATGGATAATTTTTCTAATGTGTTCTTGGATACGGTTTGCCAGTATTTTATTGAGTATTTTTGCGTCGATGTTCATGAGTGAAATTGGCCTGTAGTTCTCTTTCTTGGTTGTGTCTTTGTGTGGTTTTGGTATCAGAGTAACTGCAGCTTCATAAAAGGAATTTGGCAATGACTTCTCTGTTTCTATATTGTGAAATACATTTAGGAGTATAGGTATTAGGTCTTCTTGGAAGTTCTGGTAGAATTCTGCATTGAAGCTGTCTGCACCTGGGCTTTTTTTGGTGGGGAGGTTTTTTATAACAACTTCTAATTCTTTGCGACTAACAGGTCTATTTAGATTGTTCACCTGGTCCTGGTTTAACTTTGGTATATGGTACTTATCTAAAAAAGTGTCCATTTCTTTTACATTTTCCAAGTTTGTGGCATACAGGTTTTTGTAGTAAGATCTAATGATTCTCTGAATTTCCTCTGTGTCTGTGGTTATGTCTCCCTTTTCATTTCTGATTTTGTTAATTTGCGTATTCTCTCTCCACCGTTTGATTAGTTTGGATAGGGGTTTATCAATCTTATTGATTTTCTCCAAGAACCAGCTTTTCGTTTCATTGATTCTTTGGATTGTTTTCTGTGTTTCTATTTTGTTGATTTCAGCCCTCAATTTGATTATTTCCAGTCTTATACTTCTCCTAGCTGAAGTCTGCTTCTTTTTTTTTCTAAAGCTTTCAGGTGGGCTATTAATTCTCCAATGTGTGCTTTCTCCGTTTTCTTTAAGTGAGCACTTAATGCTATGAACTTTCCTCTTAGCACTGCTTTCATAGTGTCCCATAGGTTTGAGTATGTTGAGTCTTCGTTTTCATTGAATTCAAGAAAGACTTTAATTTCTTTCTTTATTTCTTCCTTGACTGTCCAGTTTCCATGAGTTCATAGGCTTTCTGGGGATAGCATTGTTGTTGAATTCTAACTTTAATCCATGGTGATCTGATAAGACACAGGTGGTTACCGATATTTTTTTGTAGCTGTGTAAGTTTGCTTTGTTACCGAGTATGTGGTCTATTTTTGAGAAGGTTCCATGAGCTGCAGAGAAGAAGGTATATTCTTTCTTATTTGAGTGGAATGTTCTATAGATGTCTGTTAAGTCCATTTGATTCACAACCTCCCTTAATCCTCTTATTTCTCTGTTAGGTTTCTTTCTGATTGACCTGTCCATTGGTGAGAGAGGAGTGTTGAAATCTCCTACTATTAGTGTGTGTGGTTTGATGACTGCCTTGAGTTTTAGTAAAGTTTCTTTTAAATAAGTGGGTGCTTTTATATTAGGGGCATATATATTCAGGATTGAGACTTCATCCTGGTGAATTGTTCCTGTTATGAGTAAAAAATGTCCCTCTCCATCTCTTTTGATTGATTTTCGTTTGAAGTCAACTTTCTTAGAAATTAGTATGGCCACACCTGCTTGTTTCTTAGGTCCGTTTGCTTGATAAACCTTTTCCCAGCCCTTTACTCTGAGTAGATGTCTGTCTTTGTGGTTGAGGTGTGTTTCTTGTAAGCAGCAGAATGTTGAATCCTGTTTTCGTATCCAATCTCTTAGCCTGTGCCTCTTTATAGGTGAGTTGAGTCCCTTGATATTAAGTGATATTAATGACCAGTGGTTGTTAACTCTGGTCATTTTTCCTTTCTTTCTTTTTTTCTTTCTTTTTTTCTTTCTTTCTTTCTTTCTTTCTTTCTTTCTTTCTTTCTTTCTGTAGTAGAGTTTGTGTGTTTCCCTTCTTCAAGTTGTGCTGGTGAAGGGTCATTAAATGTCTGAGTTATTGTGGGCATTGTTGGATTCCTTGGTTTGTGATTTTCCTTATATTACTTTCTGTAAGGCTGGATTTGTCGCTACGTATTGTTTAAATTTGTTTTTATCCTGGAAAATTTTGTTTTCTCCATTTATAGTGAATGAAAGCTTGGCTGGGTATAGTAGTCTATGGTTTCCATAGAGAAGTCAGGTGTAAGTCTGATAGGTTTACCTTTATAGGTAACTTGCCCTTTTTCCTTTGCAGCTCTTAATATTCTTTCTTTATTCTGTATGTTTTGTGTTTTGATTATTATATGACGAGGAGATGTTTTTTTTTTTTTTTTTGATCCAGTTGATTCGGTGTTCTGTATGCTTCTTGGACCTTCAAAGGAATATCTTTCTTAAGGTTGGGAAAGTTTTCTTCTATAATTTTATTAAATATATTTTCTGGACCATTGAGCTCTACTTATTCTCCTTCTTCTCCCCCTATTATTCTTAGGTTTGGTCTTTTTATTGTGTCCCAGATTTCCTGAATGTTTTGTGATGAGAATTTGTTGGTTATGCTGTTTTCTTTGATCAGAGTGTTTATTTTCTCTATGGTATCTTCAGTGTCTGAGATTCTTTCTTCTATCTCTTGTAATCTGTTGGTGGTACTTGTCTCTGTAGTTCCTTTTCATTTATCCAAATTTTCCATCTCCATCCTTCTCTCGGTTTGTGTTTTCTTTATTAATTCCACTTCATTCTTCAAGTCTTGAACCGTTTCCCTTACCTGTTTGATTACTTTTTCTTGTTTCTCTTGGTTTTCTTGGGTATCTTTGAGAGATTTATTCATTTCCTCTACCTTTTTGTTTGTAATCTCTAATTGATTATGGCAGTTTTTCACCTCCTGTTTAAGGTCCTCTATTATTTTCATATAATTCACTTTTGAGTCGAATTCTTCTAATTCTTCTGGATTAGGGTGTACACTTCTTATTTTGGGATTCCTGGATTCTGGTGATGTCACGTTGCCTTTCAAGTTGTTGGGGGAATTCTTGCATTGGCGCCTGCCCATCTCTTCCTTCAAATGGAGCCAGGAGAGGCCTGGTGTTTTGGACCAGTCTTTGCTGTGACTAACTCTCTGGGTGTATCTCCTCAGTGTAGGGGCAGGAACCGTGCCCTACCAGATGAACTCCTCAACACCAAAACAGGGATGCCTGGTATTCCAATGACCCACGGAAAGAAGGGCAAATGCAGGGGGTAGGGCGGGGTCGAGTAGAACACAGGCAACACTGCAGTATAAGCTGGAGGTGCCTGAGCTCCCTTTCGGGGGTTGCTGAGGCCTGCCCACTAGGCAGGCACTCACTGCTCTGGTTGGGTAACCTTAGTGTAGGGGGGTTTGTGCTCTCTACCGGGACAGTCCGCCCCAGGCTAGTACACACTCACCCGTCCAGATGGAACTTCACAGCACCTACAGAGGGACTCCTGGTAGCCCCAATGAGCCAGGGACCAAGGGAAGTAGGGGGCAGGCAGAGCGGGTCCAGGAGAGCACAGCAGACACTGCAGCCCCAGCAGCAGGTCCTGTGTTCCCTGGCGGGGACCTTGAGGCCTGCTCTCTAGTCCGGCACTCACTGCTCTGGGTTGGTAGCCTTAGTGAAAGGCGGTTTCAAAAACTCTTAAAGCAGGACCCTGGCTTCCGCTATCCCCTCTCCATCCAAGCACCCGGGAGCCATGGAGGTGGCTGAAGCCAACAGCCCCACTGAGGAGGAGGAAGAAGAGGAGGAGGAGGAAGGGGAGGAGCCGACACCCGAGCCCAGGCCTCATACTCGCTCCAACCCTGAGGGGGCCAAGGACCGGACTCTGGGAGCCCAGACCAACATGGGCAGCCGCAGCGAGGGCGAGGGTGAGGCGGCCAGTGCAGATGATGGAGCAGCCAGTGTCCCAGGAGCCGGGCCCAAGCCCTGGCAGGTACCGGCACCAGCACCTGAGGTCCAGATTCGAACACCACGGGTCAACTGTCCAGAGAAGGTGGTATGTCTTGGTCAGAGATGAAGGGATGGGGTCCTCAGACAGGCCACTCCTGCCTTGTGAGAGTCTCTAAATTGCTGCCTCATTTTCCTGTGGGTTCCAGGAGCACCACACACTTGGTGGTTTAAACATATTTTTATGTGTGGCACCTGGACCTCCACATATGTCCCCAGCCCCCTCACTGGGGGGTCCTAAGCAGGAGCTCCATCCCTGAGCCACACCTCCAGCCCCTCACTGGGAGATTCTAGGCAGGGGCTCCACCCCTGAGCCACGCCCACAGCCCTTCACTAGGGGTCTCTAGGCAGGGGCTCCACCCCTGAGCCTCGCACCCACCCCCTCACTGGGAGATTCTAGGCAGGGGCTCCACCCTGAGCCACGCCCCCATCCCCTCACTGGGGAGTCTAGGCAGGGGCTCCACCCTGAGCCACGCCCCCAGCCTCTCTTGAGCACTATGTCTGGGTCCCACCCTAGCTGTCTCAGCTCTGTCTGGTTTCATCCTATACTCTGTCTTCTGTTTGTGTTTCAGATCATCTGTTTGGATCTTTCAGAGGAGATGTCTGTGCCAAAGCTGGAGTCCTTTAATGGGTACGTGGCACTGGGCTTGAATATGGGCAGCTCAGAATGCATAGGGACCTTGTTACCCAGTAGGATCTAGGTGTCCATGACACAGTTTCAGGGCTTGTGGCCTTCTAGGCTTCTGTCCATATGTGTGACACTCTTAGGAGCCTAGTGATCCTGGCGTGTGTGTGGTGGGGGCTCAGGTTGATGGGGCAGGCCACTGTCAGGTGAGTTCTGTGTGCCCCTGGCAGGTGTAGTAGGTGTCACATCTGGAGAGGCCTCAGGGCTCTGTATGGGATAAGAAAAAGACCACAGGAGCTGGTGGCACACCCCTGCCATCTCAGCACTGGGAGGTGGAGATGGAGGAATCAGGAGGTTTGGGCAGTCAGTAATTTGGGTGCCAGTTTGGGTTCCACAGCAGACTTGAGGCTAGCCTGCACTCTATGGTGAGTTTGAGGCTAGCCTGCACTCTATGGTGAGTTTGAGGCTAACTTGGTATATTAGTCTGGGTGCTCTAGAAGAACAAAGCTGATGAATGAATGTGTATACATACACAATTATATATATATATATATATATATATATATATATATAGATAGATAGATAGATAGATAGATAAATACATTTATAAAGGGGATTATTAGAGTGACTCACAGGCTGTGGCCCAGCTACTTCAACAATGGCAGTCTTCTAAGGGAAAAGTTGTTCAGTGCATGAGGCTGGGTGTCTCAGCTGGTCTCCGGTATATGCTGCAGTCCTGAAGAAGCAGGCCCTAATGACAGTGAAGGAATGGACTTGCTAGTGAGAGCCAGAGCAAGCAGGCAAAGCCAAGTGTTCCTTCGTCCCTGTCATTTACATAGGCTGCCAGCAGCAGAGGGCATGGCGCAGGTTGAAGGTGGCCCTTCCCACTTCGGAAGCTGTGTTTGAGAAGTGGGAGATCTGTATTAGAAGCGGGTCTTCCCACTTCAATGATTTAATTAAGAAAAGAGTGCCTCAGCCGGGCAGCGGTGGTGCACGCCTACAATCCCAGCACCTGGGAGGCAGAAGCAGGTGAATTTCTGAGATATCGAGGCCAGCCTGGTCTACATAGTGAGTTCCAGGACAGCCAGGGCTGTTACACAGAGGAACCCTGTCCTGAAAAACCAAGAAAAGAAAAAAGAGAAAAAAGGACAGAATTCCTCCCAGCCATGCCCAGCCCCTTGGGTTTTAGTTAATTCCAGATGCAGTCGAGTTGACAACCAAGACTAACCCTGCCGCTGTCACCCCGCCTCTCCCAGCTCCAGGACAAACGCCCTGAACGTGTCTCAGAAGATGGTGGAGATGTTCGTGCGCACGAAGCACAAGATTGACAAGAGCCACGAGTTTGCACTGGTCGTGGTGAATGACGACCCCACTTGGGTGAGGCTCGGGGCTGACCAGGACTCTGGGAGACCTCGGGTCCGGGAGCCCCAGTGCTGAGGCTCTGCCTTCCCCGCAGCTGTCTGGACTGACCTCTGACCCCCGCGAGCTCTGCAGCTGCCTGTACGACCTGGAGACGGCATCCTGCTCCATGTTCAGTATCCTTGTCATAGTCCCCCGCCCCAGATAGCGCTGCCGCCGCCGTGGGGACTCAGTGGTATTGTGGGCTCCCCCAACCCACAGCCTAGGTTGAGCACCAGAACCCAAAGCTTTCCAGACTCTGAAGTCAGTACTTTTCTATAGTTTCTGGGCTTGGACACAGGACCTTGCTCTGTAGCCCAGGCTGAATCCGTGATCTCCTGCCTCAGCATCCTGAGAGTAGAACGACAATGATTCAGAACCATGCCCCTAATTCTTTATTTTTTACATATTTGTTTATTAAGACAGGGTCTCATTATGTAGTCCCAGCTGTCCTGGAACTCACTCTGTAGATCAGGTTGACCTCAAACTCAAGAGATCCACCTGTGTCTGCCTCTTGAATGCTGGGCTTAAAGGTGTGTGCCACCACCTCACATCAAATTCATCAATATATTTTTGAGACTTTCTCATGTAGCCCAGCTTATCATTGAATTCACCGTGTAGCTAAGGATGGCCTTCAGCTCCTGATTCGCCTGCTTCCACCTCCTGAGCGCTTGGATGACTGTGTGCTGGAGAGGAACCCTCAGCTACATGACTGCTGAGCTGCTACAGGCACTTCACCCACTGAGCTGCAGGCACTGCACCAGAATCCCAGCCCCAGCAAAGCTCAGGGGTTTTGCTCAGTGAAATCACAAATAGAATGAATATTCCATGTATGATATTATAGAAGTTACATACAAGACCCAACATGCAGCCAGGTGTTGGGGTGCAGGAGAGTCAACCTAGCACTCAGAAGCTGAGGCAGGAGGATTCCTAGTTAGAGGCCAGCCTTACCAACAAATATCTAGACTCTGTTTCAAAACCACAAAATGAACCCCTTCCCTCAAAAAAAGCATTGACAGAAAGCTGGCTGTTAATCCACAGTGATCCAGACCCACAGCCACTGAAAACTCAGGCCTCCCAGAGTGGTGGAGGGGTGGGTGTCAGCGAGCCTGACTCCAGGGGACATCCACTGCAGCAGGGCTGGCATTCAGTTACCTAGAAAGTCACAACCCTGTCATTCACCTGGTGGCTCCCCCAGAATTGAGGATGCAGTAGATGTGGCAGGAGAGGGGAGCCCTGGAGGGTCTGCAGGGGGTTAAGGCTACCACCCACTTTATGATGAGTGAGAGGCAGCGGGCTTAGAGAGGTGCTGTGCTGGTGGGAATATACGCCTACCCCAGGGGTCACCCTGCCTACTCCAGGGGTCACACAGCTACCCCAGGGGTCACATTGCCTACCCCAGAGGTCACACTGCCTACTCCAGGGGTCACACTGCCTGGCCCCAGAGGTTCCCAGGATCCAGGTCAGAAAAGGCCCCTGCCTCCGAGCTGGCACCTTGTCCTTAGCGTTTCTTCAGATCTAGAAGGTCTCTTCAGTCTCATGTGAGTGGTCACCCAGAGTGGGGATGCCTTGGTTCCTTCCCCAGACAGGCGCAGACAGAGTTGAGGCTGCCCAGTGTGTGTGTGTGTGTGTGTGTGTGTGTGTGTGTGTGTGTGTGTATGTGGGGGTGTGGGGGGCAGCCTGGGACAAGATCCTGTGTCCAGCGGTGGGGCTTGAATTTATTAAGGCTTTTAAAGAAGTCATACGGTTTTCATTATGTATTTATTTTGTGTGCAAGCACATGTTCCACGGTAGCTGTGTGGGTCGGGGGAACTTGTGAGAATCCTTCTCTGCTTCCTCGCGTGGCCCTGACTGCAGGTGCCTCTAGCCCCGGCGCTGTCTCTCTGGCCCTGGCTTTAACATGCAGGACTGCTAGGATCGTGGCTGTGGGATTCAGCTGTGATAGGTAGGGTTCCGGCCACGGCTTGTAGGCGGCTGGGGACCCAGCTCTCCCCCCTCTCCCTCTGTAGCCAGCAGAAGACTGAGCTGCCAGTCACAGAGAATGTGCAAACCATCCCGAACCCTACGTCGTGCGCACCATCCTGGTCTACAGTCGCCCTCCCTGCCAGCCCCAGTTCTCCCTGACTGAGCCCATGAAGGTAAGCCTGGAGGGAAGGGAGGGCAGTGGTTAGACACCAAAGGGGACCTCCCGGGACCACAGGCTGGAGTGCACCCCATCCTGGTCTCATTCACTGCAGAAGATGCTCCAGTGTCCCTACTTCTTCTTCGACATCGTCTGCATCCACAATGGCACCGAGGAGAAGGAAGACGAGAGGAGGTGGAAGGTGAGAGAGACATCACAGTGGAGTCTGACTTGGACCTGCCCCGGCAGTCATTTAACAGCTGCTCCCTACATTCCACTTTGAGTTGGTGGTGACTGACTTGGGAGGCTGTGGCCTTAGCAGCCAGCCACACCATTCCTCGCACCTCCTCCCGACTCTACCCTGCTGCACTGTCTGCCCGCAGTGCCCTCCCCTCCCAACTTCTCCAGGCCTTACCTTTCTTATGCTCGGACTTGCCCTGTGAGCGGGTCGCTAATACCTGTGACTTTCAGTTTACAGACTGCAAGGTGGGGTAGGTAAGGCGCCTGCAGGCAAGCACGAGGACTCGCACTCAGTCCCGGGACCAGCATGGTGGGAGCACTGACTCCCAGGGGTTATATCCCGACCTCTATATGCCTGCACATTCTCACACATGTACCCACACACCCATGCACACCTGTGAGTGAGGCACCTGAAAGGCTGAGGCAGGGGTTGTGACATGATAGGGATGTTGTGTGACAAGACGTTTCCTGGACAGACACAGCACTCACCCCTGAGAGGAGCCCACAGCACACCAAAGTACAATGGACACCACGACGTCCAGCTTGACGAACCAGTGAACTTACTGGGGTTGCTTACAGGAATAGGGTGAGCGGTCACCTACAGGAGCATAATGACAGCTACATCCCCAAAGCCCACACAGCAGGACTGACAACTCACAGACTGGGAGCCTGGAGCACACTGCACAGCCTGCAGGCTGGAGAGTGTCCCGTCCACATAACTCTGGTCTAAACCTCTCCAGGCCACTGAGGAGCTCCTTACTCCAGCAGGGAGGGGCCTAGTGAATCTTCTCAGTTTCAGGGACTTCCTGAAGCTGTTTGGAGTTGTTTGCCTTCCTGCCTAAGGAGCTTCCCTGCAGGGTAGAATGTTTATCTCAGAAAACTCTGGTCTACAGAGTGAGGCCTTGTTTTAGGGACTAGGAAATGCGGGTGGCAGGTGCTGCTGTGGGCCCTCCCACGCCTTCCCCTCTGGTTTGGATCAGAGTCTCTTGTTGCCAAGGCAGCCGCCTTGCAAGGGAGAGCACTGGGATGAAGGTCATGTCCTGCTGCGTTCAGCTGTCCACGTAACTCTGTGTGTGTGTGGGGGGGAGCACTTACCTGGCAGATACTTTACTCACCCAGACCCCTCTCGCCAGCCCTTTGGGCTTCTAGGGTGCCCAGGTCCTGGCTGCTTGGTGGGTGCCAGCCAATGTTTGCTGACTGCCTTAGTAGTTTCTGGCCTGACCAACTCCTCTTCACCCCTCAGGAACCACTCTAGATGCCCCTTCTTCTAGGACGGCCTCCAGGGGCAGGGAGGGCCTCTGCGGGCTAATGCCAACCCTGAACAGCCTCTCCTTGGCCCCCACAGGATGTATTCTCCTTCATGGGCAGCTTGGACACCAAGGGCACCAGCTACAAGTATGAGGTGGCACTGGCTGGACCAGCCCTCGAGCTACACAATTGCATGGCCAAGCTGCTGGCCCATCCACTTCAGACGCCTTGCCAGACCCATGCGAGCTATAGCCTGCTGGAGGATGAGGAGGCTGGTGAGGGCGAAGCCACCGTGTGACCCGTGGCATTTCTGCACCGTTCAGGAGCCCGGTGCACCCACACCCACTCCTACTGTGTCTGCTGTAAATTCTTCCTGGGACCAGTTTGTCACCAGAATAAAAATCTGAGGCTTCTGAGCCTGCCTTCTGGTCATTTTAGGTTCACCGAAACAGAAAACAGGAGCTGAACTGAACAGTCTGGCATGGCTTCTGGCTCGGCCGGATCCATCTCGGTGTCCTGATGCCATTGTGACTTGGGCTGTTCTCTCCCTCTGACTGGTGTTAACTGCACTTTGCAACCTCCTCTTCACCGTACAGAACCCACCCCAGACGTCCTTTCCTCCAGAGACAGGGGTGATCTTTTGCACGCAAGACCGGCGTGGCCCCCACAGGAAGGTCCTCCTGGACACCCAAGGGTCCCAGCTCCAAGTGGGAAGCGGGTTGGGGTGACATCTATTACCCCACCACCCCAACTCTTCTGCAGTACTGTTTGGACCTGTGTGGCCTCACCATGAGCGATCACCACCCAGGGGTCTAGGATGGGGACATTTGGTGGGCGCCCCAGAAGAGGAAGGCAAACCTGGAGTCCCTCCTGCCTTCCCAGGTCAGGCCACAGAGGTTCATCCACTCCACCTTCTCAGTTGATAGAAACCAAAATGGCAGTGGGTGGGAGTCGGGCTCACTTTGATGTGGGAGACAGAGGCGGGAGGATGGCCAGTTTTAGGTTAGCAGGTGCCACATCGAGAAGCCTTGATTCAAAAGGATTATGAACAGAAATAGACCGGACCTGGTGATGATTCATCCGTTCAGAGGACTGGTTGTGCGTGCAGAAAACCTGGGTTCGATTTCCACGTTTGGGCTCACAGCTTACGTTCCGGGCGATCCGATGCCGCTTTGGTCTCCATGGACACCAGGCACACAAGGTACACAGACAGGCATGCAGGCAAAACACCCACACACTTAATTTTAAAAAGTAGGTCAGCTTGATTAAATGTTTTCTGGCCTCTTCATTTATTTGCCACTTAGTGTTGAGTCCTGTCTTCCATTTGCAAATAAGGAAAATGCAGCTCTTTAGAAAACTTTATTTAATTAATTTGTGTGCGCGCGCACGTACGCTTGTGCAGGCTCACAGCCAAGGCACACATGTGTATGTTAGTCTGTTCTCTTTCCAATGTCTGCGTCCTGTGGTTGGGATCAAACTCAGGTCCTGAAGCTTGGCAGCAAGCACCCTTATCCGCTGAGCTGTCTCCAGGCCCTGGCGAAGACCTTCCTCACAAAGCGACGGTGACAGCCAGCTCCGCTGGATTGAAAGTGCACGACGCTGTTCCTCAGGAGGCAGATCCCAGCACTTGCAGACTGAGGCAGAAGGATGGCCCTGAGTTCCTGGACAGCTTGGGCTAAGTCTAGGATACCCAGTAGTTTGTTTTGTTAAAGGCAAAGAGAGGTTCTGCTCTTTATCCCAAGCTCCCCTGGAATTCACGGTAATCTTCCTGGCTCAGCTTTCCAAATCTCGGAATGGGACCCCAGCTGAGCGCACCGCCCGCTCTCCAGTCCCTGAGGTTTGATGGTCCAGGACACACCTTGTCTCCATCAGCAGCTTGGGGCGACGCTGGTCCAACCAGGGCGTTCCCAGAGGCTGGGCTGGTGAGCCGGGGGCGGGTCTGCGCATGCGCAGAGGTCGCCGCGCGAATTTGAATCCGAGGGCCATGACACCTCTGGGACATGGCCAATGCTGCTGGGCAACTGTTGGTCGCACTGCGCGAGGAAGATCCGCGGTGAGCGCGGGACGCTGGTCCTCCCTTGCCTTCTGCTCCCCGGGCGGCCAAAGGGCTGATGTCCGCTGTCACCGTCCCCCCAGGGCTGTGGAGGAGCTGCTGCACCTCGGGGCGGACCCCAGCCTTGTGCTGTTGGATGGCGTGGCGGCGGTGCACCTGGCGGCCCGAGCTCGCCGTCCGCGCGCCCTGCATTGCCTCCGGATCCTGCTGCGCCAGGGCGCTGACCCCAATGCTCGGTGAGGCGCCATCCCGGTCACCGTGGTGCGGTGGGTGTGACTTGGGGACCCGGCGGCGCTGGGCATCAGGCTCCCGGGTCCCAGGCGTCTGGTCTAGGAGGTGTCTGCTCCCGAGGTCGTGACTTGGTCATTCTGGCACTCTGGAGGGTGAGGCAGGAGGATGATCGTGAGTTAGAGTATCAACTTTCCCCTCACCCCCATTGGTAGTGGGCACAGGGGGCTGAGGCAGAGGGAGCAAAGAGTTCAAGGCCTGGAAAAGGAAACTCCTCCTCTCTCCCGGGGTCCCAGGTCCACTGAGGCGCTGACACCCGTGCACGTGGCTGCCGTGTGGGGCTGTCGTGGCGCCCTGGAGCTGCTGCTGAGCCGAGGGGGCGACCCGACGCTGCGAGACCAGGTCAGGATCCCACGCAGTGCGCGCGGGGCGGGGTGGGGGGTGGAGGAGGGCGGGCCGTGGGCGCCCCCTGCTGAGCTGACCGTGCCTGTGCAGGACGGGCTGAGGCCACTGGACTGGGCTCTGCAGCAGGGACACCATGACTGCGCACGCCTGCTGCGGGAGCTGGACACGCCCACCCGGACACCCTGGAGCCAGCTGGTGAGCAGGGCTCAGGGGGTGCAAGGAACCTGTCACCGCGCTGCCTCACTTCTGGGGGTCAGTTCCATCTGCCCATTTGCCATCTGTCAATCACTATCCATCGTCTCTCAATCATCTTATCACCTAACTTTTATCTGTCATCTATCTTGTCTATATCATCTGTTTATATATTTATCTGTCTGCTTAGTTGTCATCTGTCTATATTTTAGAGAAGTTACCTGTAGCCCTGGCTGGCCTTGAATCCACCATGGGTCGAGGACGTGTCTTTGTGAGGTCTCCTGGCATCTTTATACCTCCGTGTTTGGCACCGGTCTCAGAGCAGCTCATGCGCAGAGCTGAGCTGGCAGCTGCTCGTGAGGTGGCGGTGGAGCCCGGGAGTCCAGAGGCCACTGGGAGTGAGGACTGCAGCAGCGATGCCTCCTTTGTCACTGCATCGGAGGACTCTCTGCAGCCCCAGCGCCCTGCGGGGACACTGGGGCCCGCAGCCAGCCTGTGGCAGTCTGGTGGGGCTGAGGCAGCTGGGAATGGGGTACTGAGCTGCCAGCTGCAGGCCCTGACGTTGACCACAGGGGCCACCAATGTCCCATCCCTGCCCGGTGACGGGGACTCGGGGGCCTTGCATCCACACGGCTCAGTGCCCCCCATGTCCGACCTGCAGCTGCTTCAGGCCTTGCGGGCACTGGGCCACAGTCCTGGCCCGGTCACCCCTTTCACCCGTGGACACTACTTGCGGCGGCTGCAGGAAGCCCAGGCTAGCCCGGGTGAGCTGGGAGTCCCATGGCGGTGTGGAATCCCGAGACCTGCCTGTTAGCCCCACCGTCCTCACCGGCGGTCCTTCTCAGCTCTGGCTCGGTTTCCCCTTCCCAGCTGTTCCAGGGCACAGCCCAGAACTGGCGGAGGTGCTGAGAACAGGCCACGTTCCCGACTGCCAGGCGGATGAGGCCGCCCTGGCTCAGCACTTTCAAGGGCCGGATCCCACGAAGAGGTGGCAGGGAGGCATCACCAAGTCCAGCTTTACGTATCTTCTTCTTGACCCCAGGTATGATGGGGACGGTAAAGCTGGGGCTTGGGATTAGAGGGATCTTGGCTCCACAGGGTCCGCCCTGACAGAGGTGGGGAAGGGTTGGATTGTTCCTTGCTGGTGGCTTCTGCCTCCGTGAGGGGTGGGAGGGTGGGGCACACGACTGTGAGCACGAGGCCTGGGTTGTTCCAGGGAGATTCTGTACACACCCCCCCCCCACACACACACACACAAGTTGGTGGGGATTTATTTATTTTTGATTTGCTGTGTGTCCCTAGGGAAGGGACTAGCCTTCTCTGTTAATCCAGTCAATTCCGGCTGTGAGTACCCATTTCATGGCTTATAAAATAGGGGCCCCTGGATGTGGGTTCAAAAGGGCCCACAGCTCTGGGGACAGTGGTCATCTTCTCTTTCTGAGACGTCCTTCCTCCCCCACCACCCTTTTTTTACACGTTTTATTTTCTGTGCGTGTGTCTGTATGTGCACATGTGGAGGTCTAAAGGTAACTTCTGGGAACTGATTTTTCTCCTCCATCGTGTGGGTCATCAGGGTTGGTAGCGTCAGGGTTGGCAGCTGGCTCCTTCACCGTCTGCACCACTCTGTTCCCAGGCAGACGCAGGGACTGCCTGCCCGAGCCTCCTCCCTCACACTGGCCGAGTGTCTGCAATGTTTCGTGGGAGCCATCTTCTACGTGGGCAACGGGACCCATGCCCGGCCGGATGCCCACCTCTGGGAAGCCCTCGGCTACCGTGAACGCCCAGGGAAAAATGTGAGTACAAGGGGCAGCAGTGGTCAGGCCTGCCAGCCTTCAGACAGTCGGAGGGCAGAAGGCTTAGGACCCGACTCCTGATTCCACCCCCCAGGCCTGTCCCAAGGTTCGCCGGATCTTAGACATCTGGGCCAGCGGCCATGGTGTCCTTTCCCTACACTGCTTCCAGCACACGGTGGCCATGGAGGCGTACACGCGGGAGGCCTGCCTGTTGGACGCCCTAGGTAAGAGTTGGGCTTTTAGGGCTGAGGTCTCAGGGAAAGTGAGCTCTGAATTCCCTCACTGTTCATGTTCATTCCCATGGTGGGTAGTTACTGAGCGCCACCTGCATACCTAGAACACGCCTGTCGAAATATAGTCTGTGCCGCTTGTTGTGGAGGAGGGGTGGGTGGAGACCACGCCATGACTTTGCCTCTGATCTGTCCAGGTATCCAGACACTGACCAACCAGAAACAGGGCCACTACTATGGAGAGGCTGCCTACTGGCCACCCACGAAGCGGCGGCGCTTGGGGGTGTATCTGCTGCACTGCGCTCTGCTAGTTTTCCTGGCTGAGGGGGAAGGAGAGCTGAGGCCGCAGGACATCCAGGCCCGAGGCTGAGTGCTGAGGACATGATCGTGAAGCATGAGCCATGGGGTCCCCAGCTGGGTCCCCAGCTCTGGCTTTAGAGGCTTGGTGTGTGTATGTGTGCTGAAGTGTGTGAGTGATGCTGCGTCTAGGTGCTCCTGGATAGTGGTGAGCTCCCATTGTGTGTGCGGGGCAAACCAGCCGAGGGGCAGAAGGGCCTCTAGAACGTTCTACTTTCAGGCCAGACGTGTTAGTGGTGGCCTACCACCACAACCTCGGGAGGATGGGGCAGGAGGATTGCTAGTTGGAGATCAGCCTGGAGACTGGAAACTGGCATACATTTGTATTCGGTTAGAGGCCTCTGAGTGTGTTTAGTGGCAACAATTCTTCCCCTGTGGGTGTCCACACTCCAGGGCCCAAATATGCTCTTGGGAGAGCATTGAGGGTCAAGCAAGGCTGCAGAGCTCAGACTGACTGGGAGCGGAGTGTGTGTGCATGTGCGTGTGTGTGTGTGTGTGTGTGCGCGCGCGTGCGGGCGCGAGTATGCCTATAATGTTCCTAGGAATGCCTTACCCCTCCGCAGTCCTGTGCTGTGTCTAGCCCCTTGCCCTCTAAGCATCCAGGCAGCCTGAGGTTGTGGCCTGCCTCTCCGGTCCTCACCCTTCTCCGTCACCATGTGGCTGCCTTCCTCCAAGAGCTTCAGGAAAGCCCAGAGCAGGATCTGCAGGCACATGGGGAAGTCCCTCCTGCTGTCTACCCTTCAGCCCCACCCAGATGGATCTCCAGGATGGCCCGCCACCCTGCTGGAACCTCACCAGGTATTCATTCACTCGGTTAACACCCATTAAGCGCCTACAGTATGCCTGAGGTAGGACTTCTCAACCTTGGCTCTGTGGACCGCTTGGGGTTGCGTCTCTGCTGTGGGACATCGCGTGTGTGTTGTAGGGTGCTGGGCGTCCCCCCTCTCAGGATACAAGGGAAACTCTGCCCTCTTCCACCAGAAGGTTGCCCACCTGTCTTGGGTCACACCACCTGGAAGTGCCACTGAGGAAGAACAGTCCTCCAGATCGCCCAGCTGACAGCCCTGCCCAGGCAGAGACCACGCCCACCATAAGTCACACCCACTTAAAGCAAGCCACAGCAAGGCTTGTAGCCTAGGAACCATACTCACCTGGAAGCTCTGGAACTGCGGCCGCCCCCTTCACTTGGACATAGATTGAGGCATCTGAGGGCCATGCCTCCCGGTGCCACGCCCCCAGATTCTCCATGCAGCTGGCTGCTGCTTCGAAATGGCGGCCTTCTGTTTCACTCAGATGCTACCTGATGGCTGGTTGTGGCCAAGAAACCAGGTTCCCAGCTCAAATACTTTTTTTGTTTGTTTTTCTTTTGCTTTTTTTGAGACAGGATTTCCCTGTGTTGTCCTGGCTGTTCTGGAACCCGCTCTGTAGACCAGACTGGCCTCAAAGTCACAGAGATCCGCCTGCCTCTGCCTCTGGAGTGCTGTTATTAAAGGCGTGCGCCACTGCCTGGCTCCAGCACAAATTCTTTTCGATTATTTTTATTTCATGTGCACTGTGTTTTTGTCTTCATGTACGTCATATGAGGGTGTCAGAGTCCCTGGAACTGGAGTTATTGTTATGAACTGCCATGTGGGTGCTGGGAATTGAACCCTGATCCTCTGGAAGAGCAGCTCAATGCTCTTAACCGCTGAGTCATCTCCCCAACCCCAGCACAAATTCTTTTTTTTTTTTTTTTTTTTTTTTTTTTTTTGATTTTCGAGACAGGGTTTCTCTGTAGCTTTCTGGTTCCTGTCCTGGAACTAGCTCTTCTAGACCAGGCTGGCCTCGAACTCACAGAGATCCGCCCGCCTCTGCTTCCCGAGTCCTGGGATTAAAGGCGTGCGCCACCACTGCCCAGCCCCAGCACAAATTCTTAATGTCACTGTGGAGCTGGCAAAAGGAGAATCAGTCGGTAGCAAGGGTTTAGAGCCACAAGGGCCTGAGATGTCTGGGTGCTGGCCTAGCCTGCAGGAGGCTTTGGAGGTGTAGGGGATGGGGCGTGGGAAGAGGGAAGGAAAGAGGGATATTGTGATAGGTGTGTGCCTGGCCAGCCTGAGTTGCACGTGGAACTCGGTCTCAGTATAATATAACACTGACTTTGTGGTTTAGTGTCCTTAGACAAGGGGCTGGCCATTTCTGCTCATTGCCTTCCTTAGAAAATGTTTTGGATTCCTTGAGCTAGCGGAGCAGGATTGTAGAATCCTGCCAGGAGGTCAGGAGTTCAAAGCCAGTTCAATATGCAGTGTGTTTACAGTCACCTTCAGGTTGCTCACAGAGCACAGCTGCTGCACTGTCTCCATGCTGGGAGTGCGGGCCCAGCCTGTCATGTTGCTGTCTCATGCAGCCTGCGGTGCTGTCTCCCTCTCCTGCCTCATTGTTTCACCTGCATTTGGGGACAGTCCCCAGGGGACCTTGTCCTTTTGTGTCTGGAGCTTCCTGTGAGGTCAGGGCTACCCTGGCCAGGAGTTTAGATGCCCGGCAGAAGGAGCACACTTTGAGTGGTGGCTGCTTGGCCTGGGGTGCCAGGATCTGGGGTGCAGCTTCTGCAGTGCCCTGTTTGTCTTCCTGGATGGGGGCAGTGGCAGCTGCAACCTCAGGACTGAGGATGTGCCCTGCAGCAGTGTCTGACAGCCCCAGCTCTCACTTTAGTGTGTGTGTGAGTGTGTGTGTTCTATCTGACAGCCCCAGCTCTCACTTCAGTGTATGTGTGTGTGAGTGTGTGTATGGGTTCTATCTGACAGCCCCAGCTCTCACTTCAGCATGTGTGTGTGTGTGCTTGTGTGTGTGTATGTGTTCTATCTGACAACCAACTCTCGTTTCAGAGAGTGTGTGTGCATGTGTGTCTGTATGCTTGTGTGTGTGTGTTCTGACAGCTCCAGCTCTCACTTCAGTGTATGTGTGTGTGTGTGCTTGTGTGTGTGTATGCTTGTGTTATATCTGACAGCCCCAGCTCTCACTTCAGTGTATGTGTGTGTGTGTGTGCTTGTGTTCTATCTGACAGCCCCAGCTCTCACTTCAGAGTGTGTGTGTGTGTGTGCTTGTGTTCTATCTGACAGCCCCAGCTCTCACTTCGAGTGTGTGTGTGCTTGTGTGTGTGTTGTCTGACAGCCCCAACTCTCATTTCAGAGTGTGTGTGTGTGTGTGCTTGTGTATGTGTTGTCTGACAGCCCCAACTCTCACTTCAGAGTGTGTGTGTGTGCTTGTGTGTGTGTTGTCTGACAGCCCCAACTCTCATTTCAGAGTGTTTGTGTGTTTTTGTGTGTGTGTTGTCTGACAGCCCCAACTCTCATTTCAGAGTGTGTGTGTGTGCTTGTGTGTGTGTATGTTGTCTGACAGCCTCAGCTCTCACCTTAGAGTGTGTGTATGCACACGCATGTGTTTGCATTCTACATCTCCCTCTCCAGGGGTGGGTAAACTTTGATCCTTTCTGCTGGACAGGTGGTGAGCACCCCAGGTGGGTGGAAATGAGTGTGTGTGTGGAACAGAAGTTACTCTAGAACATTCCACTGCATCTCCAGGCCTGTCATCCTTGGGGACAAGCAGAGAGGAAGTATCTTGGCTTACCTGCTGCTGGGGAGAAGCACGCTGAGGGGAAGGCTGTGATGCTGCTGTTGGAGGTTCCAGCCTGGCTGCACCTTGCTGCCACCGTGGACAGAGAAGATGCACGGTCCATGCTGCAGGCTAGCTGATCCTGGGCTAGTTCTCTTCACTTTTACACAGTTCAGGCCCCTGCCTATTGTGGAAGTTCTTATTTTTGGATTTTATTTTATTTTAAATATTTACTTATTTATTTATTATGTATACAATATTCTGTCTGTGTGTATGCCAGCAGGCCAGAAGAGGGCACCAGACCCCATTACAGATGGTTGTGAGCCACCACGTGGTTGCTGGGAATTGAACTCAGGACCTTTGGAAGAGGAGGCAATGCTCTTAACCTCTGAGCCATCTCTCCAGTCCCCTGGATTTTATTTTATAGAAAAAAGAAATTGCTTGCTGCTAGTGCAACTCAGGTGATAGACAGCGAGTGCTGCGCCTTCTCCCAAGGACGGCGCAGGGAGGTGCTTAGCTTAAGTCTGCTCTGTTGAGCTAAGAGGTGGTAGTGCACACCTTCAGTCCCAGCCCTTGGGGATCAGAAGTAGAGAGATCTCTGAGTTCGAGGACCAACCAGGGCTACAGAGTGAAACCCTGTCTTGAAAAACCAAACAGGAAAGAATTCTGTTCTGAGGGCTTAGGGGTGGCTCTGAGGTTAAGACCACTGGCTGCTCTTGCAGAGGACCTGGCTTTGGTCCTCAGCACCCTCATGGTGGCTCACAGACATCTGTAACTCCAGCTCCAGGGGACCTGACACTCTCTTCTGACCTTCACAAGCAACTGCAATCATGTACACATAATACATTTAAAAATAAAAGTTGCTGAGCTCGATGGCTGTCTCAGGGGTTTATTGCTGTGAAGAGACACAATGACCACAGAGACTTTTTTCTTTAATTTTTTTTAAAAAAGTATATTTTCTCATCTTACATACCAATTCCAGTTCCCACTCCCTCCCCTCCTCCTGTTCCCTCCACCTTCCCCTGTACCCCACCCCATCCACTCCTCAGAAAGTGTAAGGCTTCTCACAGGAAGTCACCAAAGTCTAGCACATTGCTTTGAGGCAGGACCAAGACCCTCCCCACTATATCTAGGTTGAGCAAGGTATCCATCAAAGAGAATGGGATCCCAAAAGACAGTTCAAGCACTAGGGATAAATCCTGGTCTCACTGTTGGTGGCCCTGCAGTCTGCCCCAGCCGTACACCTCACCCACATGCAGAGGCCTAGTTTGGATCTATGCTGGTTACCCTGCTGTCAGACCAGAGGCAGTGAGCTCCCATTAGCTCAAGTAGCTGTTTAATTGGGCATCCCAATCATGGTCTTGACCCATTTGCTCCTATATTTCTCCTTCCTCTCTTTGACTGGACTCTATGAGCTCAGCCCAGTGCTCCGCTGTAGATCTCTGAATCTGTGTCCATCAGTTGCTGGATGAAAGTCCATCTGACTATAGGGTAAGGCAATTTCAGGTATCTCCACAGTTGTTTAGGGTCTTAACTGGGTTTATTCTCTTGGATTCCTGGGAATTTCTCTAGTGCCAGGTTTCTTGCTAGCCCCATAGTGGCTCCCTCAACCAAGATATCTCTTTCCTTGCTTTCCCTCTCTGTCCTTTTCTTCATGGTGGCCACTGGGAGGGTGAGGTACAAGGACCAGATTGGAGGCCAACCTAGGCTACTTACTGAGTCCAGTTGGCACCTATATATGTTCCAAGATAGGGTTTCTGTGCTCTGGTTGTCCTGGAACTCATTCTGTAGAACAGGCTAGCCTTGTACTTGGAGATCTGCTTCCTAAGTGGTGGGATTAAAGGTGTGCACCACCTGGCATAACTGGATATCAACATGTAGAAGAATGAAAATAAACCCATATCTATCCCCGTGCACAAAATGCAAATTCAAATGGGTCAAAGATCACAACATAAGTTCAGTTACACTGAACCTGATAGATGAGAAAGTCGGAAGAGGCCTTGAACACACAGGAGACCACTTTCTAAATACAACACCAGTAGGACAGACACTGAGAGCAGCAATTGAATGGGACCTCCTGAAACTGAGAAACTTCTGTAAGGCAAAGGACATGGCCAATAAGACAAAGCAGCAGCCAACAGAACAAGAAGATCTTCACCAGCTACATCTGACAGTGTTGAGCTACAAAATATATAACGAACTCAAACCAGGGGAGGTGGTGCACGCCTATAATTCCAGCACTCGGGAGGCAGAGGCGGGTGGATGTCAGTGAGTCCGAGGCTAGCCTGGTCTACAGAGTGAGTTCCAGGACAGCCAGAACTGTTACACAAAGAAATCCTGTCTTCAAAACCAAAAAAAAAAAAAAAAAAAAACAGAAAGAAACAACCCAAACAAACAAACAAACAAAAAACCCAAATAGTCCAATTAAAAAATGGGACACAGATCTGAACATAAAATTCTCAAAAGAAGAATCTCAAATGGCCAAAAGACATTTAAGACAATGCTCAACATCCTTAGTCATCCAGGAAATGCAAATCAAAATGACTCTCAGGTACACCTTACACTTTCAGAATGGCTAAGATAAAAAACGTGGATGACAGCTTATGCTGGAGAGGATGTGGAGCAAGGGGAAGTCTCATCCATTGCTGGTGGGAGTGCAAGCTTGTACAGCCACTTTGGAAATCAGTGTGGTGGTTTCAGATAATTGGGAATCAATCTACCTCAAGACACAAGTATCCCACTCTTGGGCACATATCCAAAGAATGCTCAATCATACCACAAAGACATTTTCTCAACTATGTTCATAGCAGTCTTATTTGTAATAGCCAGAACGTGGAAACAACCTAGATGCCCCTCAACTGAAGAATGGATAAAGAAAATGTGGTCCATTTACACAGTAGAGTACTACTTAGCTGTAAAAAACAATGACATCTTGAAATTTGCAGGCAAATGGATGGAACTAGAAAAAAAACTATCCTGAGTGAGGCAACCCAGACCCAGAAAAACAAGCGTGGCATGTACTCACTCAGAAATGGATGTTAGTCATACAGCAAAGGATAACCAGGTTACAATTCACAACCCCAGAGAAGCTAGGTAAAAAGGGGGACCCTTCTGGTTGATGGTGGCCATTCCTTTTAATCTGAGCACTCGGGAGACAGAGACAGGCAAATCTCTGTGAGTTTGAGGCCAGCCTGGTCTATAGAGGGAGTTCCAGGACAGGCTCCAAAGCTACAGAGAAACCTTGTCTAAGGAAAAACAAAAGACCCTAAGAGAGACACACACGGAGGGCCCCAGGAAAGGAAAACAGTTAAGATCTCATGGGTCAATTGGGAAGGGGAATCAAAGGGAGGGGACGTGTGATGGAACATGAGGGCAAGTTCGGGAGTGATGGAATGGGAGAGCAATGAAAGAGATACCTTGATAGAGGGAGCCATTAAGGGTTAGGGAGAAAACAAGTGTAAATCCCGAACTCTGGCTCCATCTTTGGAGGCCCCGCCCCTGTGCCCCTTGCACCTTGACACCTCCCCGAGGAGGGTCAAGGTACCCGCCAAACCTTGACCCCTCATCTGAGGAGGTCAGGACCACTCCCCCAGTCTATTTAAACTGCTCCTCGCAAAGGCAACTTGTGGTCTTCCCTCTTTTCCTGCGGTGGTCTTCTCGGTTCCCCTTGGGGCCTCCCAAGAATGCAGGAGTTCTTTTTTTTATTTTTTTTAAATTTTTTTTATTATTTATTTTTTTATTAATTTTTTTATTTTGTTTTTTATTCTTTTTTAATTAATATTTCCACCTGCTCCCCATTTCCCATTTCCCTCCCCTCCTCCCAAATATTGCCCCCTCCCCCCACTCTCCTCCCCCTATCCCCACTCCTCTTCTCCACCCCCCACACCATTCCCCCTCCCTTTCGATACTGAAGAGCAGTCCAAATTCCCTGCATAGCGGGAAGACCAAGGTCTTGTATCTAAGTCCAGGAAGGTGAGCATCTAAACAGGCTAAGCTCCCACAAAGCCAGTTCATGTATTAGGATCGAAACCTAGTGCCATTGTCCTTGGCTTCTCATCAGCCTTCTTTGTCTGCCATGATCAGAGAGTCCAGTTTCAACCCATGCTTATTCAGTCCCAGACCAGCTGGCCTTGGTGGGCTCCCAATAAATCAGTTGCCCAAGGTACCAGCTGGGGACATCTCCCTGGACACCTGCGAACCCCTCTAGAGACAAGTCTCTTGCCAACCCTAAGATGGCTCCCTTAGTTAGGATATATACTTCGCTGCTCCCATATCCTCCCTTCCTATATCCCAACCATCCCAATCCCCCGAGCTCCTCCCATCCTCCCCTTCTCATGTTTCTCATCCCATTTCCCCTTTGCTCCTTGCCACCTCACCCGCAAGTTCCCAGTTTTTGCCCGGCAATCTTGTCTATTTCCCCTCTCCAGGCGGATGAGTATACGATTTTCTTTGGGTTCACTTTCTTATTTAGCTTCTCTAGGATCACAAATTATATGTTCGCTGTCCTTTATTTATGGCTAGAAACCGATTATGAGTGAGTACATCCCATGTTCCTCTTTTTGGGTCTGGGATACCTCACTCAGGATAGTGTTTTCTATTTCCATCCATTTGCACGCAAAATTCGAGAAGTCATTGTTTTTTACCGCCGAGTAGTACTCTAATATGTATATATTCCACACTTTCTTCATCCATTCCTCCATTGAAGGGCATCTAGGTTGTTTCCAGGTTCTGGCTATTACAAACAATGCTGCTATGAACATAGTTGAACAGATACTTTTGTCATTTGATGGGGCATCTCTTGGGTATATTCCCAATAGTGGTATTACTGGATCTTGGGGTAGGTTGATCCCAAATTTCCTGAGAAATCGCCACACTGATTTCCAAAGTGGTTGCACAAGTTTGCATTCCCACCAGCAATGAATGAGTGTGCCCCTTTCTCCACAACCTCTCCAGCAAAGGCTATCATTGGTGTTTTTGATTTTAGCCATTCTGACAGGTGTAAGATGGTATCTCAAAGTTGTTTTTAAAAAAAGAAAAAGAAAAAGAAAAAGAAAAGAAAAATAACAGTAATTTACAGACACTCTTCATTAATATCTCTTAATATCAGTGGACTCAATTCACCCGTGCAAAGACCTAAGCTAAGAAAATGTATATGAAAGCAAGATCCATACATCTGTATACAAGAAACACACTTCGACGTCAAAGACAGACATTACCTCAGTGTAAAGGTTTGGGAAAAGATTTTCCAATCAAGTGCACCTAAGAAACAAGCTGGTATACCTCCACCAATATCTAACAAAATAGATTTCAAACTAATACAAATCAGAAGAGATGGAGGAGGACATTTTATTCTCATAACAGGACCAATTCATCAAGGTGAAATCTCAGTCCTGAATACCTATGCCCCAAATACAAGAGAACCCATATTTGTAAAAGAAACATGACTAAATCTTTTAGAATTTGACCCTGGGTTGTCTCAAGATTGTAGATACAGCGAGGACAACATTCAGCCCATCCTTTAACCAGATTGGGTTCTATAGCTATGTTCAAGACAATAATAATGTCTTACAAATTGAATACAAGCATTTATTGAAAGAAACACAAAAGTGACATACAAGAACATGCCACAAAACAAAAAGAAAGCAAAACTTGAGCTAAAATACCTCTTTTTTTTTCTTCCTGAGACTCTCTCACAGTTTCCCAAGGCATGAATCAGTATGAACCATTTTGACTGTATTTTGACACTTTGAATATTAAGTATGTCCACTGTTGCTTCTGGGAGTTTAGTATGGCCTGGCCACAGATAACACAAGGAAAATATGTGTTGGCTATTATCCACTACCAGCCCAGCTGTCAGAATAGAAAACAGAGTATACAAATATTCATTGGATTGACAATTTTGTGTGATTAACATTCCTAGTTTCCCCAGTTCTATCTGTGAACATGTGAACCTTTTGACTCCCTACAAATTATAATATTTGTACCTTTACTTTCGTACCTCCAACTCTCCTATATACCACACATCCCAGTTCTCCTTCAACTGTGTCCTTTTTTCATGCATTGTTATTTTTTTAATATTTTAAATATTTATATGATTTATTATAATTTTTTAATTATTTATTTTTATTCTTTTTTAATTAAAATTTCTACCTGCTCCCCATTTCCCATTTCCCCCTTCCCCGTTCCCCCACTCCCCTCCCCCTATCCCCACTCCTCTTCTCCTCCTCCCACTCCATTCCCCCTCCCTCTCGATACTGAAGAGCAGTCCAAATTCCGTGCCCTGAGGGAAGACCAAGGTCCTCCCTCTTCTATCTAGGTCCAGGAAGGTGAGCTTCCAAACAGGCTAAGCTCCCCTAAAGCCAGTTCATGTATTCGGATCAAAACCTAGTGCCATTGTCCTTGGCTTCTCATCAGCCTTCATTGTCTGCCATGTTCACAGAGTCCAGTTTCAACCCATGCTTATTCAGTCCCAGTCTAGCTGGCCTTGGTGGGCTCCCAATAGAGCAGTTCCACTGTCACAGTGGGTGGGTGACCCCTCGTGGTCCCGACTTCCTTGCTCATGTTCTCCCTCCTTCTGCTCCTCATTTGGACCTTAAGAGCTCAGACCGTTGCTCCAAATTGAGTCTCTGTCTCTATCTCGATCTATCGCCAGATGAAGGTTCTAAGGTGATATGCAAGATATTCATCAGTATAGGATAAGGTCATTTCACGTTCCCTCTCCTCAGTTACCCAAGGTACCAGCTGGGGACATCTCCCTGGACACCTGCGAGCCCCTCTAGAGTCAAGTCTCTTGCCAATCCTAAGATGGCTCCCTTAGTTAGGATATATATTTCGCTGCTCCTGTATCCACCCTTCCTATATTCCAACCATCCCAATCCCCCAAGCTACTCCCATCCTCCCCTTCTCACGTTTCTACCCCATTTCCCCTTAGCCCCATGCCACCTCACCCTCAAGTTCCCAGTTTTTGCCCGGCAATCTTGTTTACTTCCCCTATCCAGGCAGATGACTATACGATTTTCTTTGGGTTTACTTCCTTATTTAGCTTCTCTAGGATAACAAATTATATGTTCACTGTCCTTTATTTATGGCTAGAAAACAATTATGAGTGAGTACATCCCATGTTCTTCTTTTTGGGTCTGGATTACCTCACTCAGGATAGTGTTTTCTATTTCCATCCATTTGCACGCAAAATTCGAGAAGTCATTGTTTTTTACCGCTGAGTAGTACTCTAATATGTATATATTCCACACTTTCTTCATCCATTTCTCCATTGAAGGGTATCTAGGTTGTTTCCAGGTTCTGGCTATTACAAACAATGCTGCTATGAACATTGTTGAAAAAATACTTTTGTCATATAATAGGGTATCTCTTGGGTATATTCCCAAGAGTGGTATTACTGGATCTTTGGGTAGGTTGATCCCAAATTTCCTGAGAAATCGCCACACTGAATTCCAAAGTGGTTGCACAAGTTTGCATTCCCACCAGCAATGGATGAGTGTGCTCCTTACTCCACAACCTCTCCAGCAAATGCTATCATTGGTGTTTTAGATTTTAGCCATTCTGACAGGTGTAAGATGGTATCTCAAAGTTGTTTTAATTTGAAATTCCCTTATCACTAAGGAGGTTGAGCATGACCTTAAGTGTCTTTTGGCCATTTGAATTTCTTCTGTTGAGAATTCTCTGTTCAGTTCAGTGTCCCATTTTTAATTGGGTTAATTAGCATTTTAAAGTCAAGTTTCTTGAGTTCTTTATATATTTGGAAGATCAGAACTTTGTTTGTTGCAGAGTTGGTGAAGATCTTCTCCCAGTCGGTGGGTTGCCTTTTTGTCTTAGTGACAGTGTCCTTTGCTTTACAGAAGCTTCTCAGTTTCAGGAGGTCCCACTTATTCAATGTTGTCCTTAATGTCTGTGCTGCTGGGGATCTACGTAGGAAGTGATCTCCTGTACCCATATGTTGTAGAGTACTTCCCACTTTTTCTTCTATCAGGTTCAGTGTGTTCAGACTGAAATTGAGGTCTTTAATCCATTTGGACTTGTGTTTTGTGCATGGCGATAGATATGGATCTATTTTCATTCTTCTACAGGTTGACAATCAGTTCTGCCAGCACCATTTGTTGGAGATGCCTTCTTTCTTCCATTGAATACTTTTAGCACCTTTATCAAAAATCAGGTGTTCATAGGTTTGTGGGTTAAAATCGGGTCTTCTACTCGATTCCATTGATCGACTTCTCTGTTTTTATGCCAATACCAAGCTGTTATCAATACTGAATCTCTGTAATAGAGTTTGAAGTCAGGGATGGTAATGCCTCCCGAAGTTCCTTTATTGTATAAGATTGTTTTGGATATCCTGAGTTTTTTGTTTTTCCATATAAAGTTGATTAATGTCCTCTCAAGATCTGTGAAGAATTTTGATGGGATTTTAATGGGGATTGCATTGTATCTATAAATTGCCCTTGGGAGAATTGCCATTTTTACTATGTTGATCATTCCAATCCAAGAGCAAGGGAGATCCTTTCATTTTCTGGTATCCTCTTCAGTTTCTTTCTTCAATGTCTTAAGGTTCTTGTCAAATAGATCTTTCACATCCTTGGTCAGAGTAACCCCAAGATATTTTATGCTATTTGTGGCTATTGTGAAAGGTAATGATTCTCTGATTTCCCTCTCTGCTTCCTTATCCTTTGTGTATAGGAGGGCAACTGATTTTTTGGAATTGATCTTGTATTCTGCCATGCTACTAAAGGTGTTTATCAGCTGTAGGAGTTCTTTTCTGGAGTTTTTGGGTCGCTTATGTACACTATCATCATATGCAAATAATGAAAGTTTAACTTCTTCCTTTCCAATTTGAATTCCTTTGATCCCCTTATATTGTCTCATTACTATCGCTAGAAATTCAAGCACTATATTGAAGAAGTATGGAGAGAGTGGACAGCCGTGTCGTGTTCCTGATTTTAGTGGGATGGCTTTGAGTTTCACTCCATTTAATTTGATGTTTGCTGTCGGTTTGCTATAAATAGCTTTTATTATGATTAGATATGACCCTTGTATCCCTAATCTCTCTAAGACCTTTATCATAAAGGGATGTTGAATTTTGTCAAATGCTTTTTCAGCGTCTAATGAAACGATCATATGATTTTTTTCTTTCAGTTTATTTATATGATGGATTATATTGATAGATTTACGTATGTTGAACCAGCTCTGCATTCCTGGGATGAAGCCTACTTGATCATAAAGGATAATTTTTCTAATGTGTTCTGGGATTTGGTTTGCCAGTATTTTATTGAGGATTTTCACATCGATGTTCATAAGTGAGATTGGCCTGTAGTTCTCTTTCTTGGTTGGGTCTTTGTGTGGTTTTGGTATCAGAGTAACTGCAGCTTCATAAAAAGAATTTGGCAATGATTTCTCTGTTTCAACATTGTGAAATACATTAAGGAGTATAGGTATTAGGTCTTCTTGGAAGTTGTGATAGAATTCTGCATTGAAGCCGTCTGGACCTGGGCTTTTTTTGGTAGGGAGGTTTTTTATAACAACTTCTAATTCTTCGCAACTAACAGGTCTATTTAAATTGTTCACCTCGTCCTGGTTTAACTTTGGTATGTGGTACTTATCTAAAAAAGTGTCCATTTCTTTTACATTTTCCAATTTTGTGGCATACAGGCTTTTGTAGTAAGATCTAATGATTTTCTTAATTTCCTCTCTGTCTGTAGTTATGTCTCCCTTTTCGTTTCTGATCTTGTTAATTTGCGTATTCTCTCTCCACCCTTTGATTAGTTTAGATAGAGGTTTATCAATCTTATTGATTTTCTCCAAGAACCAGCTTTTTGTTTCATTGATTCTTTGGATTGTTTTCTGTGTTTCTATTTAGTTGATTTCAGCCCTCAGTTTAATTATTTCCAGTCTTCTATTCCTCCTAGATGAGTCTGCTTCTTTTTTTCTAGAGCTTTCAGGTGGGCTATTAAGTCTCCAATGTGTGCTTTTTCCGTTTTCTTTAAGTGGGCACTTAGGGCTATGAACTTTCCTCTTAGGATTGCTTTCATAGTGTCCCATAGGTTTGAGTATGTTGAGTCTTCGTTTTCATTGAATTCAACAAAGACTGAGTGGGTAGCCTTAGTGTAGGAGCAGGAAGCTGTTCCTCAGCAAAGGACCTTGCAGACAAGGCAGGCTTGGGGGGGTGGTCATGTGTAGGAAAGAAAGCCCTGCAGCAGGAGCTGGGGGATTGGGGTTTGTGCTCTCTTCTGGAACAGTCCGCCCCTGGATAGCACACACTCACCCGTCCAGATGGAACTGCTCAGCACCTAAACAGGGACACCTGGTAGCCCAATGAGCCAGGGACAAAAGGAAGAATGTGGCAGGCAGGGCGGGGTCCAGAAGGGCACAGAAGACCCTGCAGCCCGAGTTGAAGGTGCCCTTGCTCCCTTGCGAGGGAACTTGAGGCCTGCCTGGTAGGCAGGCACTCACCGCTCTGCGTGGGTAGCCTTAGTATAGGAGCTGGAAAATTGTTCTTGAGCAGAGGACTTAGCAGTCAGCAGGGCAAGCTTGGGCGGGGGAGCTGGTGGGCTGGATCATGTGTAAGAAAAGGGGCCCTGCAGCACGAGCTGGGGGAGGGGGTTTGTGCTCTCTTCCAGGACAGTCTGCCCCTGGATAGCACACACTCACCCATCCAGATGGAACTCCTCAGCCAAGGGGGAAGTATTTAAACTTAAAATTTTTAGTCAACTCATCATCCAGGGAAGTCCGGGAAGGAATTCTGAGCAGAAACCTGGAAGCCAAAATTAATACAGGGGTCATAGAGAAGTGTTTCTTACTAGCTTGTTTGATTATTATTTGCTCAGCCTGTTTCCTTAGATAGAGCACCACCAATCAAGGGGTGACACCACCCACAATGCCCTAGATCCTCCTACCTTAATTACTAAACAAGAAAATGAGCAACAGGGTTTTTTGTTTTGTTTTGTTTTGTGTTTTGCTTTTTGCAGGCTAACATGGTGGGTATATTTTTCTCAGTTGAGGTTCCTTCTTCATAACTGTAGCTTGTATCAAGTTGACATAAAACTAGCCACCATAGTTTTTCACTCAAGAAACCCAGGGCACCAGGAGCTTATCTAGTATCAATTAATTAATGAGTCAAAATTTCCCAATGCTTAATAGCTTATTTAAAAGAAAGTTTGCATTAAAATATTACTGCCAACTTAGACTCTATCAAAGAGTGATCTGATGATGTCTTATTTCTGCTCTAGAGGCATAGAGAGAGGTATATTCCTTAAATCTATCTCAACATGACAGATACTTTTGTGTATGGAATGGTCATAACCTATATATCTCTTCCCCAATGTATATGCCTGTTTTCAGGTATGACATCAAATGAATTAAGTATTATTTTTAGGATCTTCTAAAAGTTATCACAAAGAAGGATTATATGTGTTGGTGTCTATGTTCTTCATGAGACCTTTGCTTATTAGCATTGATTTATGACTGATGTCAATAAGACGGTGCCCTCTCCATTTTTGAATGCAGGTTTCTGTGATGACGTCTCTCTACACTTGTCTTACTATCTGTTTTATATAAGTTCTTAAGATGTATTACTCAAGATCACTCAATGAAATGGTTGCAGGCAAATGATTTGGAACAAAGTAGGCTCAAGCAACTATAGTGCATGTGCTTTGCTTTATGTTTTTGAATGAAGTTCCAATGAACTTTGTGAATTTTTAAGAAGTTTATATGTGAGACCACAGAACCTTTTTATAAAATTAAAGAATATGGATAAAACTGTCAAAATAACTACTCTTGTTTCTCCTCAACAGAATCCACATATTAAAATTCATTCCTAGGACAATGGTTGCCATGTCATATATTCACCTTTATTCGAAGCTTTATGTTCTGATTATACAGAGACTACTAATCATGTCAATAAGGGAGATGATTCCATGAGAATTAGTTATCTAATCTTGAGACTTGCTCAGAGTAAGAAATCTATTCTCACTTTCTTCACAATCTAAGTCCAGCATGTGACCTGACAGCCTGGAAACATCTCATATTAAAGACTTACCTGTGAAGAAGCAGTGACTACAATACAGTATCCCAGAAGATTTTGTTCTTGGTCACTCTTGTGTCAGATGATAATTGCCCTTTTAGGAATATAGGGATCCCCAGATCCCAGTTTGGGCTGGCATCATTTCCTGCTGCAGTGATACACTTCAACATCCCCTGGCTCTGGCCAAAGCACTCACATCTGATATTTGGGCTTGGATTCAAAGATTCATTTTCAGAGTCTTGTGTTTATGAAAAGCAACATCTTTTCAGCCTATGAATGTAATTGGAAGGATGAGGGGACAAAACTTTCAGAGGTGAGGAAATAATAACCACCTGTTCTTCATCTCCTCGTCTCACCATTATACAAACTGTAGCTAAGAAAGTAATGTTTTCATCAACTGCCAAGTCAGTCTTCTTTAAGTGGCTCGGCTAATTATTTATATGTATTTTGGAATTCTGAGCAGTTTAAAAATTTTTTAATAACATAGTAAATTAAATTTCACTATAAACTTAGACTTAAATAATTTATATTTTACAGTTACCTTAAGTTTGTAGAATATATGTTCAGAAATAGAAAAAGCAAAGATAGCATAACAAAGAAAGATAATTTCTCCATTTGACAGAATTTCCTTATGACTTAGATTCTTTAAAATATGAACTCCTTCATAACATGGCAATAGTGTTGGACATACATGTGCTGCTGAGGAGACAGTTTATGCCTCTCTGTTTTTTGTGTATACATGGCAACTATTCGTGTTTCCTTGATTATGAATCACTGTATTTTCTGAAAAATTATAGAGAACTAAAAGCATTGCTTTTATATTAAATACTTACATTTAAAACAGAAGTAAATTAAGATGTTCATGTCTTTTATTTCCTCAACAAGACTGAGTTACATCAATCCATTAAGAAATCATGGCTATATCAGTAAAGAAGCTTGAAAATACAATATATAGCAGCTACCTTTACAAAAACACTAACATTTCTGGAAAAACTTATTTTATAGCATTATAATGTTAAAATATGGTTTCAAAATTATTGTTTCACACAATTCCTAAGGACAGTCAAGTACCTTGAATGATCAATGTGAAGTGCATACAGTTAGGGAAAAATACTTAGCTTTTTCATTAAATATGAATAATAACAGATAAATGAATATAAACATCGATGTTAAATTTGAATTAGATAATTTAAGAAACATACTATTTTATCACACCCTTTATCTGATTAATTTTTAAACAACATTTCTTAGTTAAGAGAGGAAAAATGGGAGAGTAGCAATTTTATAAGATGGTTAAGACAGCAACTTACTAAAAGTGTGTTAACATCTATTCTATTGTTTAAATATATTTGTTTGTTTTAGATATTTAAAAGAAGCATTTCTGCACATTTAGCATTTCCTTCCCCCTGCTCTTTGAAATAGACACATGTGTAAATTTGCATGGTTATAAACAAAGCCCCTCAGGATTTCAAAAAGGATGCCCAGGAAATTGACCCTTACAGGTAGGTAGAAGTTGATAAGCATGACTAAAGTAATCTTAGGAGACACTGAATGAATAAAGGAATTAAAACTTGATTAAGTGAGAAGTAACATTGTTATATTAGGTATCATTCTGAAAAGAGAAAGGAGGGTGAAATTGTGCAGAACTTGATTAAATGATAGTATGGGAAACTGGCATTTTTATAAATACTAATTTTACTTTAAGTAATATCCTATTTTACATTATTTTTATGAAATATGATAATGAAGCATTACAGTCAAAAGATAAGTGCTCCCCTATAAGGCTTCCTATCTAATATATTCATATAAAGTCTTTGATAAAACTAAATGAAATGGGAAAATAAGGGGTTTCTCTTAATATACAATATACACGTGTATGAAAATGACATTATGTAGCACAGTACTGTGTACAATGTATGTACACAAAGAAATGTTTTGGAAATCTAAATAAAGCAATAAATCAATTGAGCTTATATTCTCTATTGTTTTATACTATGAAGTTACAATAACAAGGAAAATAGGTTATAAAACACAAGTTCAAAGGTGGCTAATTAAGTCTTAGTTACCGTAACATAAAAATAAAACTCACAAGTGTAAAATTATTTTTCAAGGCTCTAAAATTATTCAAAACTAACAAGAGCGTTCTATATTGACTGCTAAACTACTCAAGACTGCCTGCTTTCATATTATAAGAAAAATACTGGCAGACAACTAACCCATGCATTATGTCTAACAAACCATTAAATCACTATGGTTGTATAATTTTTTTCTCAGCATTTTACAAATACCCATTTCAGGAAGAGATGTGCAGTATCATTTCCTTTTACTTTTTCTTTCCAAATGCTTCTTTGTTACTTTTCCTACTGTCACAGTGGGATACCTACCAAAAACCTGTTTATATATTTGACAGCTCTCTTTCTACCTTTCATGGGTAATTTTATAAGTGCTTTTGAAGAAAAGAGGGTAAATTTCTTAAAAGAATAAATGAGACAATTTGGAAAAACTGAGCAATCGATTGTTGAGTAATTTTCACAAGGTCTGTTTTTTTAGCTCTGAACTTTTTAAAGCATTTTCCTTTTATTTTTGAGATTGATAATTATGTCATTTCTCCCTTCGTTTTTCTTCCTCCAAACCCTCTCCTTGCTCTCTTTCAAACTTATGGCCTTTTCCAATAATTTTTACATGCACACATGCATTTAGGAATATCTATATATGCATATGTCCCGCTCAAACTGTAAGATGTTACTTGTATGTGTTTTCAGGACTGACCACTTGGGATTGGTTAATGAATTGGTGCACTTTTCCCTGGGTAAGACTCTTTCTCCTACTCTTATCCCTTACTTGTTTGTAGTTCTTTGTGTAGCTCTGTGCCTTTAACAGTTCTCATTCTCAGTAAACTCTTTATTCTTTGACTTTCCATTGAAACATGAATCTCAATCTCTCTCCCTCTCTCTCTCTCTCTTTCTCTCCCTCATTTTCCTACCTGTCTCCTATATAGAACATATCCTATCTTCCGTCTTTAGGATCCATGTTCTTCTAGCGGATTTCTGATCCCTTTCCATTTCCGTTTTATCGAACCTGCGCTTCTGTGTTTGCCGCCCTCCTTTGTATAGGTAGAGTGATGACAGTTAACGAGAGCTCAGGTGGCAATTTCATCCTGGTGGGCTTCTCTGATCAGCCACAACTTGGAAAGATCCTCTTTGTGGTGGTGCTAATCTCTTACCTCCTGACACTGGTAGGCAACACAGCCATCATCCTTGTCTCCTGTTTGGATTCCGTGCTCCAAACACCCATGTACTACTTTCTTACCAACCTCTCTTTTGTTGATATCTGCTTTTCCACCAGCATTGTTCCTCAGCTGCTGTGGAACCTCCATGGTCCAGCCAAGACAATTACTCCCACAGGTTGTGCTATTCAACTCTATGTGTCTCTGGCTCCGGGGTCCACTGAGTGTGTCCTCCTCGCAGTTATGGCATTTGATCGCTATGCTGCTGTTTGCCGGCCACTCCATTATGCCACAGTTATGCACCCACGGCTCTGCCAGGCTCTTGCAGGAATAGCATGGCTGAGTGGAGTGGGCAACACGCTGATTCAGGGCACCATCACCCTCCACCTGCCTCGCTGTGGGAACCACAGGATTTATCACTTCATCTGTGAAGTTCCTGCCATGATCAAGCTGGCCTGTGTAGCAACGAAGTGCAGCTATTCATGGCTTCCTTGGTGCTACTCCTCCTTCCCCTGGCACTCATCTTGGTATCATATGGGTACATTGCCCAAGTACTGATGAGGTTAAAGTCAGCTCTAACCTGGGGTAAAGCTCTTGGAACCTGTGGATCGCACCTGCTGGTAGTAGTGCTATTTTATGGCACAATCACTGCTGTCTATATCCAGCCTAATAGTTCGTATGCACATAGTCAGGGGAAATTCATCACCCTTTTGTACACTGTGGTTATTCCTACTCTAAACCCCCTCATTTACACTTTAAGAAACAAAGATGTGAAGGGAGCTTTGAAAAGGCTAGTGAGAAAAGATAACAGCCCCAGAGAGAAAATTCTTGCGAAGTAGAGATATGGATCTGTTTTCAGTGATATGGAGGTGCTTATCCAGAGGCAATACCCAGGATCACCCTGACACAGATTATCCATAACCAAACTCACAGGCCTCTCTGGAGAGCTACCAGCAATAAAACCGCTCCCCTAATTATTGTACCCAGAGATGTCCTATGCTGATAATCACATTATCTAATAAACTGAAAACAGTTGCTGTTGTCAAGACTCCTGCAATCAATTTTCTCTTTTTATAGTCACTTTTTAAATTAAGAATTCTGGCTCTATATTATTAAAGATTTCTATTGATTGATCTCTTTTGTCTAAAGTGTGTTTAATGCTAGCTAAAAGTCTTTGAGGCATTCTTTAGTAGTGTGTTCATGCAAACCCTGTGAGACATAGTTTCTATATCCTTGGACCAAGGTCTCCTGGTAATGCCCTAGTCTAAGCCATACACCCGTGTTTTTGTTTTCCCTCAATGGTCTGCTCCAGTGGGTCTCCTAGTGGAGGTTTTTTCATCCTGTGTTTTTGCTAAATGAGATTTTCACAAAAAAAATTAATTTTACATATCAAGTTATGTACATTAGATGATAATTTCTGAACTGTGATTATTGTATTCAGAATATTAGGTGATTTTATTAAATAACATGATCTTAGAAATCCAGTCCCTTCCAGGCAAAACAAGACAAGAAATTTGTAGAACTAAAAAATGATTATGAATTCCTCGGTTCTCAGATTCAGCCTTCTCTAGTTAGTTTGTAAAATTCTTTAAATGTTTAAATAATGTAAAATGCATGTTCTTTTGGTTTTCTTTAACTAGTCTAAGCAGAGGTAAAAGAACTTATAAAATTTCAAATTGGACAAAATAAGAAGAAAATGTATTTCTTAAAGCCATTAAATCTAAATTTAAAAGTCACCCCAATTATCTTTAATTTGTCTTATTAACTCTTAAATATCAAATTAAACAACCCATTAACAACATTAAAAATTAAGCTTGATTACTGAAATTGATTGAAGTCATTTTTTTGTGGAACTGTCCTGTTTAAAGTTAGATTGTTAACTTGTGGGTATTTTTATTACATTTACAATAGAGTTTACCCACTGTTCACTGCTTCTGTCTGATTCCAAGAAGCCAGACATTGCTACACAGCCAACATTATTAAGTAAAATCAAAGGGAAGGTAATGGACCAAGATCTCAATAGATAAACAGTTTTCAAATAAAATTACAACACCTTGATTTCTGATTTAAAATTACTATAAAGATGTAGGAATCGAGCCAGTGTGAAGTATTCAGCATTCAGAAAGCATGATAGATCAGCAGACCAAAATGGAGGGCTCAGTCACAAATACTTGACATTTTCAGTGGCTTTGCTTATGACTTTCTCTAGTTTTTGATAAAACAATTTAAAATATTTATCATACTTTATTAATGCATGTGTCTTTGTGCACAAATCATACAGATACCAAAGAATTAAGAGAACTATTGGATTCCCTAGAGCTGGAATTGTCTGTCGGAGTCCACAATATACAGTGAATGTACAGATGACAGACCAACAGGCAGATCCTCTGGAAGTGTATACGTCCATGTCCACATGGAGCAACCCGATTTTAGAAAAATCACTGTCATATCTGTAAAAACCTTGTGAAGCCATGACTTTTCCCTTCAAAATGGAATTCCTTCCCAAAACACTTCAGCAGTGTGACTTCTGCACAGACAAGAGAGTAACCTTGCTCCATCCCCCACCTACCACACACAAACCAGGAGGCCTTAGGGTCATATCATTCATTCTTTGTTCTAATAGTCAAATTTACATAGAGACAATCTCACAAAATTGCCTGTTGACAGACTACATAAAAATTTCTGTAGAAGACAGGTACTTGGTGGGTGGAATTTTCTTCCTTTCTTTCTTTATATTTGCCATTGGGAGTCATTTTACTTCTATGTTCCTTTAGGTGTGATTCCATAATCCAATTTTAAAAAGTGGTTGGATACTCTCATAACATTTGTGCTGCTGTTGTGCCACTATAGTTTGCAGGTGGATGCTAGATCCTGTTGATGGGTGTAGATGGGTGGATGGTGATAGTGGATCACTCGTTTGCCATCAATTGTACTATTCTCTGCGAGAGTATGTTCACATAAGTAGTAATGTCAGTTCATAGACACTACAAATGATCCACAAAAAGAGTTATTTGGGAATAGCTTAAAGAGTAATAAAAAAGAGGGCGTAAGTGGGGTAAAAAGCAAGAAAACTCTTATGTAGCAAATACTGCATTTAAATCTACAGAAAATGTTCTCATTGCCACAGCTATAAATAGCCAACAAATCTATGAACAAAATATCTCACAAAGGAATAGCAAAAAGTTACTTTGCATCCTGTTTTGTGAGATTATTCTCTTTTTAGAGTCTGGTAGCAAGGTAAACTGTGCCTTTGTCAGCTAGAGACCTAGAAGTAGCTCTCCATTGAGGCCAGCGGCCTGATTTTTACTAATGAAGAGAACTGAGAAGACATCTGCAGCCTTGTAGGAGGAGCTGGTATGCTTGCTGCTCTTAAACTGACAAAGCTATAATCAATCAGCATAGTCATCAACACCATGAGAGATCTGAGAAAAATAAATAACATTAAAAAACATATTAAAGGCTTATCCAATATAATCAAGTTGGCTTCATCCCAGTGATGCAAACATGATTCACCATGCAGAAATCAATAGACATAATCCACCACATAAACAGACTAAAAGACAAAAACCATGTAATCATCTCATTGGATGCTGAAAAGGCCTTTGACAAAATCCAACATCCTTTCTTGGTAAAAGTCCTAGAGAGCTTAGGGATACAAGGGATATGCTTCAATACAATAAAGACAATTTATAGTAAACCCATAGCCAACATCAACCTAAATGGAGAGAAACTCAAAACACTTCCTATGAAACAAGACAAGATTGTCTACTATTTCCATAGCTATCCAATATAGGACTTAAATTCTTACCTAGAACAATAAAACAACTGAAGAAAATCAAGGGACTACAAATAGGAAAGACTGACAGACAGAAAGACTATGACAACATGCACAAGACCTTCAAAGGTTCAAACTAGAAAAAAATTCAGCACTGAGAAGAGGAGTATGGCAGGCTTCATGCTTAGGAGAAGTTACTTAACACAAGACAAACTCCATGCTGTTGGTGTGTGTGTGTGTGTGTGTGTGTGTGTATGTGTACTTTTTGTTTTGTTTTGTTTTTGTTTACTGACTTTTTCTATTAGATTTTCATTCTTTTTGTTTTTTGTTGCTTCTCTTTTCTTTTTCTTTTTGAGAGGAAAAAAATCCATGAAGTTGGGTGGGTAGGGAGTTAGAGATGATAAAGGAGTTGGGGGAAGGCAAAGAATATGGTCAAAATATATTATATGAAAAATAATAACAATTTTCAGTTCATCATAAAATAAATGAAATCCTTTCTTCAAAAATTGGAAACAAGATAATGACTTAAGTTAATAAAAAAAACCACAATATTATTGAATAACAAATAGTGTAATGGTAATTCCCTAGCATGATAGATAATTTCTGTATACTATCAAAAACTGGAACCAAAAAATCTGTTATGCTCTGTTCCTTACATGCAGAGAAATCACAATGGAAACAAATCTATTACACAATGCAATATGAGATAAAAAATACATTGTGAGGAAGACTGAGGAAAGTAACACAGTCAGAAGGATTTTATGGGGCCCTCTTCTCATTACTGTCCTCCACAGCAGTGCAGATCATTACCACAGCCACTCATTTATCAGGAAGGTAACTCAAAATACTGATTAAAGGAAGATTAGATATAAAACTTTATCTTTATCTTTATAACATGCAAAATATTGAAGGTAGGAAATTATAATTCATTTTGTTTGTGTATGGCACAAAATGACTAAATTTCATGTAGATGTGTTTTTACACTTTTAAAAAGTTGCTACCCCTATTCATTTTCCACACAACATTTCTAATAAAATTTAATATTTACTTAATCATTTTTTGTTTTGTTGAACTAATTGACTATTTCATATAAACAATAACAAGTAGTCACAATCAGGATAGTTTTTCTGATTAGAAGAATAATGGCTGTTAGCAAGTCTGCTCTGGAACCAAGGACTGGATTTCAATAGGACCTGTTTTCACCTAAGCTGAATTCTATCCTTGCTCTTGTTCTCTTCCAAGTATCTTCTTCACTGCTGCCTTGACATCCTTGTTCCTCAAGGTATAGATAAGAGGGTTAAGCATTGGGGTCATGAGTCTGTAGAAGAGTGCCAAAAGCTTGCCCTTCAGTTTTGCTGAGCTGCTGTTAGGTGCCATGTATGCATATCCACTGATGGCAGAGCCATAGAACATTATGACCACCAAAAGATGGGACCCACAAGTGTGAAAAGCCTTCTTCCGACCTTCAGAAGACTGTATCCTTATGACTGCTCTGACAATATTGACATAAGAGAAAAGAATTAACCCAAGTGGGATAACTTTTCTGACAACCACAGCAGCATACATCTCTATCTCATTGACCCAGGTGTCAACGCATGATAACTGAAGCATGGCAGGTACCTCACAGAAGAAATTCTCTATCTGGTATTTCCCACAACGAGGCAACAAAGAAGTCAGGACTGTCTGCACCAAGGAGTTGCTGAAACCAGTTACCCAGGCTACTGCTGCCAACAGCTGAGAGTGCATGACAACTGTGTGACGCCGAGGCTGGCAGATGGCCACATAGCGATCACAAGCCATGATAGAGAGAAGGCCGAGGAAGATGAACAGCTGTGCTATGCATCCCTCATAGCTGATGCTTCTCTTATGGCTCTGTACATTTATCAGCATCTGGGGACAGTAGAAGTAGTATAGCAGAGATCTAAAAAGGAAAGGTTGGCCAGGAAGAAATACATGGGGGTATGGGGTTTAGGATCAAGGCGAGACAAAATGATAATAGCTGAATTACCAAAGAGGGTCAATATATAGAAGATGGAGACGACGACAAGGAGAGCCATCTCCAGTCAGGGCCATTCAGAAAAGCCTACCAGAACAAAGCCGCTGGTGTGATGAGGGGTGCTATTGAGCCTTCTCATTGCTGGAATTCCATACTGAAAAATATCAATAATAGAGCTTTGCCGTCCTGGTTATCCTTAATGTTTCATGTAGTAAAGAAACTGGATAGGGGATGCTGAAACAAAACCATGAATAACTTCATTTTATTTCCGCAATAAGAAAAATAGTATTAACAGCTGTGCATGTATAGTCTGTCATCCGTTCTTATACCCACATTTTTACAAGTAAAGAGTTTTAGAAAGTCAAATTAGAACCAGGCATGGTGACTCACACTGGTAACCCCAACACTTGAAAGGCTGAAGCAAGAGGATTTATGTGAAAGAAAGGCCAGCACGGATTGCAGAGTGAGGCTCTGTGTCTCTCCATTGCTCCCGCATCTACCTAAATACCGAACAAAAATAAAGAAATAAAAGGCAAATATAATAAAGATGTATTATATGATACTTGTTATCAGGTGTTGTATCTATTAACACAGAAGAAAGTGAAAACCTCACTGAAGCTTCATTAAGTTTGTAATTTACTCAAAATATTTTTGAACATAATTTTTTTCAATTGAACTTCCCTTCCTGTAGGTTCTTTTATTTATTTTTTAAAAGAGAACAAACTATCCTTTTTTTTTTTCATTTCACGTACCAATACCCCCTTCCTCCCCTCCTCCCATTCCCTCCACCTTTCCCCCAACCCCATTCATGCCTCAGAGAGAGTAAGGCACATTCCTACAGGTTCTTAATACTTTTGTATAATAGAAGTTTGAAATTGCTACCCATGAAAAGCAGTCAGTTGGTGGTGACAAATATACTTCTTTTTCTTTTCTTTTCTGTTTTTTTTTGTAGAATCTTCTCTCTGCTTAATATAATTAAGACAACAAGGATAAAACCTCTAAAACGCAGGATAATGTGCATGTAAAATTAATATACAAAGATGTTTAGCCACAGAATAATGAGGAGTTAACATCACTGAGACTGATGGTATAAAATGTGTCCTTTTTTGTTTATGTAAAGAAATATACACACAGCGGGGCAGTGGTGGCACATGCCTTTAATCCCAGCACTTCCCTTGGAAGGCAAAGGCAGGCAGATCTCCATGAGTTCAAGGCCATTCTGTTCTACAAGAGCGAATTCCAGAACAGGCTCCAAAGCTACCAAGAAACCTGTCTCAAAAACAAACAAACAAAAAACAAAAAAAGGAAAAAGAAACATACACACACACATACACCAACAGTCAAATAACACAAACTATAAAAGTCAGTTTCCAGAGATGATCTCATTTTTTTCCAATTTAGTCATACTTCCTACATGAGGAAAATTCTCACATGATTTCTTAAAATTTTGCATTATATTCATGTAATCTTCCTGAAGCTAGAATGATTGTTTATATATTCAGCTTTATGCAGCAGAATGGGAAAAGTTGTGAAGAATATTTTTAAAAATTATCTGGTACTTGTTTGTGTTGTGACAGCCACCAAAAATATGACTATGTACATATGCAAATTGATTGCATTGTATGTTTCATGCTCCTTTGTGTAAAATAAACACTTGGTTTAAATGAGAACAAATTACTCAAATTACACAGTTGAAGTACAAGGTTACATAAATGTAATATTGTTGTTGAGATACCAAACATTATCACGACTCTTGGTAAAAAGGTTTTGTAACCACTTTAGAGATAATGTTTAATTTAATTTAAGAATAGTTTTAATCCCAAAATAAAGATATGTATAATTCTATTCCTTCACTTACTATAGAATTTTTGACAGTTTTATATGAATTTGTTTTTATCGCCATCTTATTTTTGACAAAGTTGTACATGCTGTCTATAAATAATTTGAGAAATTTGAGAAATATGACTAAATATAGTGACTTATTCATGTGATAATAAATCCTAATAATTATTGTTGAAAACACTTTACCTCAGCTCTGTTAGCATTTTTCAATAATAGAAGGTATCTTTTTACCTTTGGTCACCCCTTTGTATGATAGATTTCTTGTTCTTATCTCTCTTGTTTCACTGAAATGTCTTATTCTTTGCTAATTATCTATGCAATTCCTTCTGTACCTCTCCAGCATCCCAGTAACTTTTGTTCAGCTCTGGTTCTGCCAGATCTTACATGCTGTTTGTCCAGCCAACAAAAGTAGTTATCTCAGAATAACTCATTATATGAAGCAGGCAAGATATAAAAGGTGAAATATTTTCTCACTTTTTTGAGATATATTTAGTTGAAATCATGAAAAAAACACAAAAATAAAAAATGTGTTCTTTGCCTTTCATAGAATTAACAATTTTATTTTACAATTGTATTACTTTTTCCATATTTCTTTTTTATTTTTTTTATTATTTATTTATTTATTTATTTATTTTTGGATTTTCGAGACAGGGTTTCTCTGTAGCTTTTTGGTTCCTGTCCTGGAACTAGCTCTTGTAGACCAGGCTGGCCTCGAACTCACAGAGATCTGCCTGCCTCTGCCTCCCAAGTGCTGGGATTAAAGGCATGCGCCACCATCACCCGGCTTTCCATGTTTCATTTAGTGATTGTGCTTTGTTTTCTACTAACCAATTACAATAGATGTGGCTAAATATAGTTCCCCTCCAAAGAACATTGTAGTTCCTCTTACTGATATTTGTCATACTTGACATTATGGTTTCAATTATTTCCTGTCAGAGCCCTCAATGAAGACATCAGGAGCTGTTGTTTGGAACAGAGAAAACATCCATGCATTTCATTTCAGTCACTTTATAGCCCTCATAGTGGAATTACTGGCTAAGGAAGATATCATAGAAATTCAGTGATTGGATGTAAGAGAGTAGATATGGAACAAAAAAAATTTCATGACATGAAAAATTTCAGGTTGATTACTATCCCACAATGGCAAAGAATGTTTTGGTCACCAGTTTCCTTGTGGTTCATGAATTTCATAATGGATATAAGCAGAACTATTTGATAAATTGAGGAGATAAACATCCTAAGTATAATTTGAGTTACCAGATCATAGTCATAAACAGATTGTTCTTTTGCATGTACCAATAAGCATTCCTTTTGGATTTAACTGAGATAAACATGAGAATTAATATTTTACGAAAAGAAAGGTGTAAGACTTTTAGCCTTCATGGATGGTCTTTGGACAATAGAGAACATCTGGAAATGGTATTTAAAGTGTAACAAACCACAAAATTGGATTTCACTCATGGTGGCATTTCATCTTGAACAGCATGACTTCTACATTTTTAAAGTATATGATTCATTACTAATTTTAAGGAAAACACAGCTAAAAGAAATTTTTAAAATTTCTAAATGAAATGGTGTTTCCTGAGAAAATTTTCCAAATAGCCTTTATTATTCTGAGAAAGTTTATAAGACAGAGTAAATATGTTTAGAGGTTTACTTAGAAAATAATATTTATAGCTATTTTAAACAAATAGTTGACAACAATTATTCAAAAAATGTTCTCATGCCTACATTCATAAAAAAAATGTAGCCTTTCAGTTTTAAGCAGAAAAGGAGTTTATGTGTAGGGTGCATGATCAGATTGCCATGGGTAGAAGGCTCCTAATAACCTGTCTTTTCATTGTTTTTCTTTTTGCAAGCTAACTAGAGTGATAATAAACTCAATGAGCATTTGCAAGGTTCATTGTGAGTAAGCAGTGCAAATAAAAAATGTAGACTCCCTAATCCTCAGTGGCCATTCTTTGCAGATTATAGCTAATACATATAGAATTATGACTATGTGGTAAAGAGGAATCCAGATTCTTGATTATTTAAATCATTTCTCAAACCTATAAGTTGGTTTCTTATGAAATCTCCTTTGGTTTTGAGGACAATGTCAGTTCATGCTTTAGCATAACTACCTGGCACAGCTTCTCCTGCCATTCACTTGGCTATCCTGATGGATGAAACTAGTAATCCAATCTCAATATCACCCATGATGGTCAAGTTTAAGATGACTAGCCGGGTGGTGATGGCGCACGCCTTTAATCCCAGCACTCGGGAGGCAGAGGCAGGCGGATCTCTGTGAGTTCAAGTCCAGCCTGGTCTACAAGAGCTAGTTCCAGGACAGGAACCAAAAGCTACAGAGAAACCCTGTCTCGAAAATCAAAAAAAAAAAAAAAAAAGATGACTTTGGTTTAATTTATTGTAAATTAATTTTTTTATTGACTGTAGTAATTTTAATTCCCAATCCCTGTTGTGCCTCTCTCCTGCATTGCTTATAGCCTCTAACTGTGAAACAAATGTTTTTACTATCATTACAGTTCACAAAGCAATACTTTGAAAAATATAAGAAATAAAAGTAAAGTTACCGTTTTTAGAATACTGACTGCTCATCCTAATGGAAGATGTGTCTCGGGTTTCTGGGTACCTCACTTCTTAGGCTGGCTTCACCTTTCGCTTCTGTAGTTCCTTGCAGCTCTGAACCTTCGGTGTATCTAACCCTCACCACAAATCTGACTCTGCTTATTTTGTAAGTCACATTTGCCTATAATCTGCCTTTTAACCCTTGTAGACTAGTGACATTAGAACCAAATGTGCTAGAAATTCTGACCTTAGGGAGTCAGTCCCTCTGTTGCAATTAAGCAGAATTTAAGTAAATGAGAATTTTGGCCATGGGGGAAAATACAAGAAATAGCAGCATAAATTATTACAAAGCTATTAAATTTTATGTGATTCTTCTACTGGTCTTATCTCACTTTTTAAAAAATTATCTATTTCTTTTGTGTAATACACACTGAAGACACTTTATATTTAAAGTTACATTCAATTTTGAAGATGCCCCCTAGCTGCTGGACTGACCCTCAGTTCTCCTTGAGACTCTTTCCAGTAAGGATGCTCTGAGATACTAATGAACTGTGCCTTACAGTTGCCTGCTTTTGAAATTAGGTTAATAAGCAGCATGTAATTAATATTATTTGTGACTGGTTTCTGTTGTCTAACATTTATGCTTTTCACATATCATTCCACCTATGAAAAGAAGATGTACAACAGCAATTATACTTTTGGTTATATTTAGAGGCACATGATGTGGAAAGAACTTTCTCGTATATATCTTTCAATGGACAAATGAATAATTTTTATTTTTTGCTAAATCTAGGAATGTAATTTCTTTTTTCCATATTTACAAGTAATTTTTTCTTTTTTATTATTATTTCATTAAAAATTTCTACCTTCTCCCATCCTCCCATTTCCCTCCCGCTCCCCCCACTCCCCTCCCCCTCCCTCTCCAGTCCAAAGAGCAGTCAGGGTTCCCTGCCCTGTGGGAAGTCCAAGGCCCTCCCCGCTCCATCCAGGACTAGGAAGGTGAGCATCCAAACAGACTAGGCTCCCACAAAGTCATTACATGCAGTAGGATCAAAACCCAGTGCCATTGTCCTTGGCTTCTCAGTCAGTCCTCCTTGTCAGCCACCTCAGGCAGTCTGGTTTGATCACATGCTCCATCATCCAGCTGGCCTTGGTGAGTTCCCAATAGATCAGCCCCACCGTCTCAGTGGGTGGGTGCACCCCTCGTGGTCCTGACTTCCTTGCTCATGTTCTCCCTCCTTCTGCTCCTCATTTGGACCTTGGGAGCTCAGTCCATTGCTCCAATGTGGGTTTCTGTCTCTATCTCCAACCATCGCCAGACGAAGGTTCTATGGTGATATGCAAGATATTCATCAGTATGGCTATAGGACAGGGTCGTTTCAGGCTCCCTCTCCTCAGCCGCCCAAGGATCTAGCTGGGAACATCTCCATGGACACCTGGGAATATCTCTAGAATCAAGTCTCTCGCCAACCCTAAAATGGCTCCCTTAATTAAGATATATACTTCCCTACTCCCATATCCACCCTGCCTTCATCCCAACTGTCCCATTCCCCCAAGCTGTCCCCCTTCTCCCCTTCTCACTTTTTTCTCCCCATTTCCCATTACCCCGACCCCACCCCACCCCCAAGTTTCCAATTTTTGCCTGGCAATCTTGTCTCCTTCCAATATCAGGAGGATAATTATGTTTTTCTTTGGGTTCATCTTATTTAGCTCCTCTAGGATCTCATATTATAGAGTCAATGTCCTTTATTTATGGCTAGAATCCACTTATGAGTGAGTACATACCATGTTCCTCTTTTTGGGTCTAGGTTACCTCACTCAGGATAGTGTTTTCTATTTCCATCCATTTGCATGCAAAATTCACGATGTCATTGTTTTTTACCGCTGAGTAGTACTCTAATATGTATATATTCCACACTTTCTTCATCTATTCTTCTATTGAAGGGCATCTAGGTTGTTTCCAGGTTCTGGCTATTACAAATAATGCTGCTATGAACATAGTTGAACAAATGCTTTTGTAGTATGATAGAGCATCTGTTGGAGGAATGTAATTTCTTATCTAAATGTTAGAGCAATTTCATTTTTAATAAAGATTGCCAACCAGGTTACAAAAGGATTGAAATAATTTATGCTCCAGCTGTCATCAATCTTCATTTCCTTTAAAGCCTCTTAGATTGGTCATATCATATTTTATAAAATTATTATTTATCCAGTTTGTTTTGTATATTAAAAAATCACCGTTAAGACAATAATAATTATGCTGAAATAAACATGAATATGTGTACATATTTTTCTATGCACCTACATATACATATAAATAACATAATATTTTCTTCAACTCAAATATTCAAATAATGTAACTGTTGATTCAGTTAATGTTTGGTAATGATTAAGCATGTTAAAAGTTTGTTATTTTCAGACAATGAGGACTACTGAGAACTGAAGAACAATGGCAATGGGTTCTTGATCCTATTGCATGTAATGGCTTTGTGGGAGCCCAGGTAGTTTGGATGCTCACCTTAATAGACCTGGATGGAGGTGGGTGGTCCTTGGACCTCCCACAGGGCAGGGAAACCTGCTTGCTCTTTGGGCTAAGGAGGGAGGAAGACTTGATTGGGGGAGGGGGGGAATGGGAGGTGGTGGCGGGGAAGAGGCAGCAATCTTTAATAATTAAATAAATTAATTAATAAAAAAGTGTTATTTTGACTAATTGGATATGAAATACATTTAAAATTTGAGAATCCTTTCTGATTTAAGGTGAAGAATTTAGTTCTGCTCAGTAAACTTCACAAGCTTATCATGAGCACATTCTCTCTCCTTAAATCTGACGTGCTATAAATATCAATTCAATCTAAGCAGCTGAAAACTGTTCACACCTTCCTCCATCACATGTGTGTGTCTCTGTGTTTGTATGTATAGAGCAGGTGTAATGCTCAACTATGTTCATATCAGCATTATTTGTAATAGCAAAAACCCTTAAACTATAAATTCTCATCAAATGAAGAATGCATAAATAAAATGTAGTATGTTTACATAATGGAGTACCACACAACAGAAAAAATAATGACATCTTGAAATTATCAGACAAATGGATGGATCTAGAAAAAATCATATTGAGTGAGGTAACCCAGACCCAGAAAGACAAATATAATATGTACTCAGTCGTAATAGCTTTTAGAAATACTTCCAGCTGTCATGGGTGCAATATTATTTCTGTGGGATCTTTTAAAAACTAAAATGAAACTTAAGTTTCAAGATTACTATCTGGTACAATTGCATATAGTCTCTGAGTAGTTGGTAGGGTTTTTCTGAAGTTCTTACTTGAAGATCTGGCCAGAATGTTGTAAGAAAGCACACCATCAAAGCTAGCCAAGCTGGAATTATCTTGAGCATTTTGTAGCTCAAAACCTATCCTAGTGTGGTGGAGATGAGGCTGATACAAGTCGTCTGTTATAGAGCTGGAGGTGTCAAAAGGAGTTGGATTTGAAAGAGAGAAGGGAGAGACTAAGATCTGCAATTGGCCTACCTGTTTCCATAGCCTGCAGGGCCTGCTAATCCCAGGGAATGCCTGCAGATGATACGTACTGGGATATCAGTATGAAGAAATATTGGGTGAAGAAATATTGTAGGAGAAGGTCTTCATGGTCTGTTGGGTAGGGTTTCAGAGAGGAGGGGCTACTGCAGTGGGTGTGCTGCTGCAGAACTGGGGATGAGACTGGAGATGGGACTGGGAAGAATGGAGGGAGAGGTAAAGACATTCAGTTAACCGAGCGGCTTCCCTGGCCTGAATGACCTGCAAGTTCCAAAATATTGACCATTTAGCATTAAAAAAACTTCCATGGAAACACTTGAAAATAAATGTTTTCTTTAATATTTTAAAGCAAATAGTTTCAAATTAACATTTCAGCATATTGTAATATTTACACTGTTTTAGTTAATTACAATTTACAAAAGAATTCAAAGACTTTTAGCATGTGACATTATAAAATAAAGACATGAACTGATATAAGACCATTATATAGTTACTTTAGAACAAAGATTTGTGTGTGATATAACTGGATAGGAAGCAGAAGTCTTGGGGGCATCAGGGACTAGAATTTGCAAAACTTCTGAGATATTGCAATTTAGATTTTCATCCTGAACTAAAACATAATAGAATGCTCTCTATTGTATTGGTCTCTTTAGTTGTATCCCTTAGTATTTAAAATCATTTCAGAATTAGTAATTAGAACATAGCCCTGGATGAAGAGATACTTTCAAAATTACAAAGATACTCAATATAAATTGGAACTGGAGGTTACTCTCGTGCTTGCCAGTTCCCAGATGAACTTGCAGAGGTTTAATATTACTTATAATTGTTTTGCCAATGTCTCAGGCATATTACTGACGAGTTCCCACAATTAAATTAACCAGTTTTTGCTATTCTGTGTATTACCATGTGGCTGTGCCTTACTGGGAATAATCTGGCATCTTTTTCCTTCAGCGTCTCCCAGACTCCACCTTCTTTTTCCTGTTTGGATTTCCTGCCTAGCTACATTCTGCCCTGCCATAGGCCAAAACAGCTTTATTCATCAACCAATAAAAGCAATATTCATTCACAACATAAGAATGACATCCCGGATCAATAAGTCAGACAGAAAATGTATCAATATTTGTTTGTTTACTCTGGTTCTATATTCATGTTTATTAGTGAATAATTCTGTGTGGTTCTGTTGTTACCTATTCCTGCTCAGAACTTTTCTCAGGCCCAAAGTTCTCCTCAGGGCTGCCTTGACTTTCTTGTTCTGTAAACTATAGATGATGGGGTTCAGCATGGATGTCACCGCTGTATAGAAGAGGGCCAAGAATTTGGCTAGTCCTTCCTGGTGAGTGACTAGCCTTGGGCCTCAAGTAGGAAATAGATGCTGAGCCATAGAAGAGTGTGAATACAAGTAGGTGGGAGGAAGAGGTAGAGAGAGCTTTATGGCGTCCCTCAGGTGAAGGCATCAGCAGCACGGCAATCAGAATCCTGACATAGGAAGAAATAATCAGAAAAAATGGGCTGGATATGCAGAGGACTGCCGCCACAAAGACGGCAGCCTTGTTTTGGGATGGATCTCCACAGGCAAGTGCCAGGAGGGGTGGAAGGTCACAGAAAAAGTGGTCTATCTCACAGGGCCCACAGAAGTCCAAAGAAAAAATAAAATTCGTCTGTCCCAACCCTACTATGCATCCCATTCCCCATGAAACCATTGCCAAATGGGCAGATACCCCATGGCTCATTCGGGTTGCATACTGGAGTGGGTAGCATAAGGCCATGCAGCAGTCAAAAGCCATGGCTACCAGTAGACAGCACTCTGTTATTCCAAAGAATGAGAAGAAAAACATCTGTGTGGCACAAACCTCCCAAGAGATCCCTCGAGACTCACTCACAAGACTCTGCAGCATCTTGTTTATGACAGAGCAAGTGTAGCCAATCTCCAGGAGAGACAAGTAGGCCAGGAAAAAGTACATGGGTGTGTGCAGGGCTGGACTTGTAAAGATGGCAAGGGCTATGAGTGCATTGCCTGTCAGTGATACCAAGAACATGAGGAGGATGAGGGTGAACAGGAGGAAGCACTCTCCAGGGACTTCAGAGAACTTAGCAAATGCAAGGCGTTTGACAGACAAGCTGTTCTCCAGCCACAGGGAGCAATTGACACTCATCTCCTGGAAGAGAGAAGAGCAAGTCATTAGAAGGATTCTTGCAGGTGGGGGAAATTATTCAATTTAATACTTAAGATCCTCAGTTAAGTCAGAGACAGAATCTTCATCTTCAGCCATAAAATTAGTGTTTACAAACAAGTATTTATCGTCACAGAGTTTCATATCTAACCTTTTTCTCTGCTTACCACATCAAGTGATTTTCCAACGTGTACTGAACATTATACTGAGTGACTCAGGACTTAGGACAGGTGCTGTACCCTTGTATTCCCAGCCCTGATGAAGCTGAGGCAGGAAGCTTACCATTGGTTTGAGTTCAGCCTCACTTGTGGAGTAAGATATCAGCCAAATAAAAGAAAAGGAAATCATTACTTGTGACTCAATTCTTTTTCCATGCTTTTCATTGACGTGTTATCAATGTCCCCTTGAAAATCTGCTCTCCCACCAACTCTTATCTATGCTTTCCTATTGCTGTGGATACTCTCTCTCCACCCATATCAGAATGTAGTAGGGCTAATATTCATATACGTGCCTTAAAACATAATTCCTTCAGCCGGGCAGTGGTGGCGCATACCTTTAATCCCAGCACTTGGGAGGCAGAGGCAGGCGGATCTCTGAGTTTGAGACCAGCTTGGTCTACAAGAGATAGTTCCAGGACAGGCTCCAAAACCACAGAAAAACCCTGTCTCGAAAAACCAAAAAAAAAAAAAAGAAAAAAAAAGAAAAATCATTCCTTCAAGTATGACTTATATTTATGTGAAGATAAAATCAAATCAAATAACATCTTAGAGAGCAGGCTGGTCATGAACTCACAGAGATCAGACTGCCTCTCTTTCTAAGTGCTGAGATTAAGAGCATATTCCACCACCACACAGCAATTTCCATATCTTAATAGTTCCCATCTTTTAATAGAGCATGCTTTCTTAGTGAGAGTATCATGGTATGCACACTAAATTTCTACTTTCTTATTGTTATTCATAAAATTCTATGAATCAGAGCATTGAGTTTAATAAAGAAAAAAAAGAGTAAAAGAGATGTGGTCTTGGTATGTAGTACAGGCTGGCATCAAATTCCCAAATTCCCTGCCTCAGTCTCTGGAATGGTGGGGTTCCCACAGTAAGTCATTGTGCCTGGCATGATAGAAATTTCTCTTTAACCATTCACTCAATGGACCTCACATTATAGTTCCATCAAACTGCTTGGATTTTTCACGTGTAGTATTTATACACTTCATTTTCTCTTTGTTCATTTTCTCACTGTATGGCTTCTGTGTCCTTGCTTCATTGTTTATCTATCTAGTAAACTCTTCAGTTCCAGTATAACTTTGTCTTTTTTCTGAAAATCACACAACTCTTCCACCTAGCAGTCACACTCCACGCTTTTCTCACTAAAACTGATAAAATAGCATCTACCACTGTGGTATTGATTACTTCTCATTTCCTTCTGAGTACAGCCTTATACAGAGACTGTGTACGGACTTCACTTTCTATCATTATATTTTCCATCTTTAACAATCCATAAATTCTCATGTAATGAGAAGTCTCCCAGCATTCTGTTCTGTCCACTCCACCTATCTAAGCTGCTGTCCTATCAAAAGGGCCAAGGCAGTTTTTTTTTTTATTAACCAATGACCTTCCTCCATCATAGAGTGAAATACAGGTTCACTCTGGGAAGACTGTGTATCAGTTAAAATCTTAGTATAGACAACAATGCAGATAACACTGTTTAAACTCTGTTCTTTAATTTGACCACTTATTAAAAGGGGCTGAGAAAGAAATCTATTCCCCCATGAGACTGCTTTAGTGAGAACTACGTTACTTCCCTAAAATCACTTTTAAAGTGGTCAGGTGCTGAATGCTTACTAGCCACACAGGATATAAACAGGGTGTATGTCTACGCACAGCCATACTATATTTACCTTTGTGTACACTGTATTTTGGGAAAACTCACACCACAGTTGGTAATCTTTGCTCCTATCATTAATTGCTCTCTAAATTATAATTTTTATTTTGTGGATAATGGAAAAGCAAGATTACTTAAAACCTGCATACACATATAAAAATGGTGCCTGCATCTTCTTTCCTGAGAGGATATAAATGTGTATAATGCATTATTGTATCTATTAGATAGATATTTACCTGTGTATGCAGAAGTTCTAAAAACATAAGGGTAGAGAACACGTGGGCTGACTGAAAGTTCTGATGAGCACGAAGCAGGAAGTCTGGGATTACTTGGACTCTCAGGGAATTCAGATCTTGTAAAAATAGCCAAAACACTGGGTATTCTGTTGTGATGCTTTTTATACTTACTTTGAAGTATTATAAACTTTCCTGTGTACTATATTAAATTCAAATATCTATATTTCTCATGTATTTTGTATTGACAAAATCCACATGTGACTGAACAAAGGAAAATAATCTAAAAAGCCAACCCAGAAAGAGTTATGTTTTAAATTTGAAATATTTTCTTAAATACGCTGCACTTAGTAGTAGTTTCTATATTTGTATAATAAGCTCTCCATATACAGAGTGTGGTCTTGAATCTTAATTAAATTTTCAGGAACTCAGTTTAGGAAATGCAACCAGAATGATATATTTTCATCTCTATCCGTGGAGAGAAAATTATTTACTCAGAAGGAGTATCAAGATTCTTGAGAAAGAAATAAGGGTCAGTGTGCTCTGGTGTAAATATCCTATCTGCCTCTCACCTGTTACATTTTCTTGATCTTAATTTTGGAATCACTGGTTCCTTGTAAGCACTACATGATGTAATCTTCCCCATCTTTCTAGTTAAGCAATTTTAAGTGGTTTTATACCAATAATCAGCTCTATTTTATACATAGGCCTTCAGTGTTATAATGTGTGCCCTAAGAACTGGTAAGGTCTGGAGGTTCACTTGGCAACTAACTATATGCAAGAGATGGTGCACGAGATGAGAGGATTTTGATATCTTACAGTCTTGGTTTTGCATGATACACTACACATCTCAGAGCCCCAAGTCAAGCTCACTATACGTTGTTCTGCTTTGTGAATGATACAGGTGAAAAACATCATTTCCCAGAGTCACAAGGTTAGGAAAGTTCATTGGTGGATTCGGTTCCTTGTCTGATCTTATAAGCTATGACACACTGTAAGATACTGTTTCTGAAACAGTGCATTGTCTGCAGGTAGAAACTGTCAGGAAGGGAAAGAATTTCTGTAGATTGAGCAGGAAAAGATAATTAGGATGCTTACTCCCATTTTCCCGGTTTTACCACATTCACTCACCAAGGACCACTTACCCAACTGAATTACACTTTACGTCAACCCAGTAGAAAGAGTAGGATCGCTTGATTAGATTACAATGTACCATATAACTTGCGTATCACAGTGACAAAATGAATTCTAATTTACCAGGAAACAAGTGATTAATAGCAATAGAAAGCTGTTTTCTGAGGTGGATGCTGAAGTCTGCACAAACTATAAAAGTCTTAACAGAAGCAGACAGTAAGTAATTAGAATAAAAATAACAGGAAAATGTTTTGAGTATTAATTATCCTTTTATATACTTTAATTCACCCTCCACAGGCCCGGCTTGATAAATTAACTGTGCCACCTACCTCCAATCACAGTACTTGAAGAGATAATTAAGTAGTTTCTGCTTCTGATAAGCTACTCCAGACTTTCTCTTCATCCTTTCCTTACTGCATACAGGGGACACACACAATCTCCATCCTCATCTCTACATTGTTTTGAAAAGCTTTTGTTATCATAAAAAACCATGCCTGATGTCAACGAGATTGTGTCTCAGGAGAGAGGACCATGTCCTTCAAGGCAATGTCCCAGTATCACAGATGCACACACACACACACACACACACACACAAAAACCCCACAAACACACACATTACTACTCATAGAACACTTCTTCTTTTCTGGAAAACAATGAGATCTATGCATATTATACTAAAGTTCTTCTGTGTTCCCAGTCATTTCCATTTTACTCTCCCCAGGAGACTCACACTCTCTTCTCACTGGTGAGTATCAGGAGTCACTGCATTGACATCCTGAGAGTCCTTATGGATAGGCCATAGCTCTGGGCAGAGCAGCCTCACTCTGCAGCAGCCCTTTCTCCTGAGAAATAGTTCTATCAAAAACATCTGAATCACCTCATCCACAAGGAGGGTGTCCCAGTAGCCTAACCATCTTTCCACTGCATCAGCTTTGCCACAGGCAAAAATTGGGAGCATGGGGGTTGGGACGCGATGAGGGCAAGGGGAGAGGGGGAGAAAGAAGGGAGAAGGGGAGGACTGGGGAGAGCTTGGGAGAGTGGGATGATTGAGATGGAGGAAGGGCAGATATGGGAGCAGGGAAAAAGATATCTTAATTAAGGGAGCCATTTTAGGGTCGGCAAGATACTTGACTCTAGAAGGGTTCCCAGTCTCAGATGTCCAAGGGGATATCCCCAGCTAGGTCCTTGGGCAGAAGAGGAGGGGTGCCTGAACTGGCCTTATCCCATAGCCAAACTAATTAATATCTTGAATATCACCATAGAACCTTCGTCCAGCGATGGATGGAGATAGAGACAGAGATCCACATTGGAGCACTGGACTGAACTCCCAAGGTCCAGTTGAAGAGCAGAAAGTGGGAGAAGATGAGCAAGAAAGACAGGACCGTGATGGGTTCATTCACCCACTGAGATGGTGGGACTGATCTAAGGGAGCTCACCAAGGCCAGCTGGACTGGGACTGAAGGAGCATGTGATCAAACCAGACTCTCTGAATGTGGCTGACAATGGGGGCTGACTGAGAAGCCAATGATAATGGCACTGGGATTTGATTCTACTGCATGTACTGGCATTTTGGGATACTAGTCTGTTTGGATGCATACTTTCCTAGGCCTGGATGGAGTGGGGAGGGCCTTGGACTTCCCACAGGGAAGGGTACCCCACCCTCTCTTAGAACTGGAGGGGAGAGGGAGGGTGAATGGGAGAGTGGGAGGGAAATGGGAGGAGGGGAAGAGGTGGAAATTTTGAATGGTATTACTTATACAACAAAAATTAAAATAAAAATAAAAAAGAAAGTGCAATGACCAAATTATTCATCTGTTGTTTTCCAGTTGTATCAAATCCATCATTTCTTTATTTCTCTTTTAATTAAAATGGATTTTTCTCTCATAAAATATGTACTGATTACAGTTTGTCCTCCCTCTACTACTCCCCCTCCCTCTCCATCCTCCCTCCCCACAAGATACACTCCCTTCTGTCTCTCATTAGAAAAGAACGGGTTTCTAAGTGATAACAACCAAACATGATGAAATTAAATACAAGATAAGACAAAAACCATCACATAGAAGCTGTACAATGAAAAATCAATAGAAGGAAGAGCTCAAGAAAAGGCACAAGAACCAGAGACCCACTCATTTGCACATTCAGGAATCCATGAAAACACTAAACTGAAAAGCTCTATTATATGCACAGAGGACCTGACGCAGACCCGAGTAGGTTCTGTGCCTGCTGCCACAGTCTGCGTTCATATAAGCTTTGCTCAGTTGGTTCAGAGCCTTCTTCTCTTGGTGTCCTGCATCTCCTCTGACTTTCCCTCTTTCTGCCTCCTCTTCCTCTGGGTTCTCTGATCTCTGAGAGGAGAGTTTGACGAATATTTTCCATGTAGAGCTCTGTGTTCCAAGGTTTTTCTCTCTGTGAAACGTCTGTCCGTGTGTCTCTGAATTTGTTTCCATCGCTGCAGCAGGGAAGCTTCTATGATGATGACTGAGTAAGGAAGGCTCTGATCTATGAGTGTTGCAGAATATCTTCGAGGGTCATTTCGTTCTTTTTTTTTTTTTCGTGTTGAAATTTATTTTTTTTTTGAGTTTTTTTTCTTTTTTTTTTTATTCTTTTTTAATTAAAATTTCCAACTGCTCCCAGTTTCCCATTTCCCTCCCCCTCCTCCCACATATTGCACCCTCCCCCCACTCCCCTCCCCCTATCCCCACTCCACTTCTCCTCCCCCCAGTCCACTCCCCCTCCCTCTCGATACTGAAGAGCAGTCCAAATTCCCTGCTCTACAGGAAGACCAAGGTCCTCCCACTTCTATCTAGGTCCAGGAAGGTGAGCATCCAAACAGGCTACGCTCCCACAAAGCCAGTTCATGTATTAGGATCGAAACCTAGTGCCATTGTCCTTGGCTTCTCATCAGCCTTCATTGTCTGCCTTGTTCAGAGAGTCCAGGTTCAACCCATGCTTATTCAGTCCCAGTCCAGCTGGCCTGGGAGAGCTCCCAATAGATCAGTTCCACTGTCACTGTGGGTGGGTGCACGCCTCGTGGTCCTGATTTCCTTGCTCATGTTCTCCCTCCTTCTGCTCCTCATTTGGACCTTAAGAGCTCAGACCGTTGCTCCAAATTGGGTCTCTGTCTCTCTCTCGATCCATCGCCAGATGAAAGTTCCCGTGCCATTCTCCTTGGCCTCTCGTCAGCTCTCATTGTCTGCCACATTCAGAGAGTCCGGTTTTATCCCATGTTTTTTCAGTAGCAGTCCAGCTGGCCTTGGTGAGCTCCCAATAGATCGGACCCCCTTTCTCAGTGGTTGGGTGCACCCCTCATGGTCCTGACTTCCTTGTTCATGTTCTCTCTCCTTCTGCTCCTCATTATAACCTTGGGAGCTCAGTCCGGTGCTCCAGTGTGGGTCTCTGGCTCTATCTCCATCCATTGCTAGATGAAGGTTCTATGGCGATATGCAAGATATTCATCAGTATGATTATAGGATAGGTTCATTTCAGGTTCCCTACCCTCAGGTGCCCCAATGAACTAACTGGGGACATTGCCCTGGGCATCTAGTAGCCATTCCAGGTTCAAGTCTCTTGCCAACCCTTAGGTGGCTCCCTTAACTAAGGTATGAGTTTCCCTGCTCCCCAATCCAAACTTCCTTTAACCCCAATCACCCCGATTCCCCCAGTTCCCCTCATCCTCTCCTTCACACTTTTCTCTCCCCATCACTCCTCATCCCCATCCCACCCCACCCCCCAAGATTCCAATTTTTTGCCCATCAATCTTGTCTATTTCCCATAGCTGGGAGGATATCTATATGTTTTTCCTTGGGTTTACCCTCTTGTTTAGCTTCTTTAGGATCACAAATTATAGACTCAGTGGCCCCTATCCATGGCTAGAAACCAATTATGAGTGAGTACATCCCATGATCTTCTTTTTGGGTCTGGGTTACCTCACTCAGGATCGTATTTTCTATTTCCATCCGTTTGCATGCAAAATTCGAGAAGTCATTGTTTTTTACTGCAGAGTAGTACTCTAATGTATATATATTCCACACTTTCTTCATCCATTCTTCTATTGAAGGGCATCTAGGTTGCTTCCAGATTCTGGCTATTACAAATAATGCTGCTATGAACATAGTTGGACAAATGCTTTTGTCATATGACAGGGCATCTCTTGGGTATATTCCCAAGAGTGCTATTGCTGGGTCCAGGGGTAGGTTGATCCCAATTTTTCTGAGAAACCGCCACACTGATTTCCAAAGTGGTTGCACAAGTTTGCAGTCCCACCAGCAATGGATGAGGGTACCCCTTTCTCCACAACCTCTCCAGCAAAGGCTATCCTTGGTGTTTTTGATTTTAGCCATTCTGACAGGTGTAAGATGATATCTCAAAGTTGTTTTGATTTGCATTTCTCTGATCGCTAAGGAGTTTGAGCATGACCTTAAGTATCTTTTGGCCATTTTAACTTCTTCTGTTGAGAATTCTCTGTTCAGTTCAGTGCCCCATTTTTTAATTGGGTTAATTATCCTTTTAAAGTCTAGTTTCTTGAGTTCTATATATATTTTGGAGATCAGACCTTTGTCTGTAGCGGGGTTGGTCAAGATCTTCTCCCAGTCAGTAGGCTGCCTTTTTGTCTTAATGACAGTGTCCTTTGCTTTACAGAAGCTTCTCAGTTTCAGGAGGTCCCATTTATTCAATGTTGCCCTTAATGTCTGTGCTGCTGGGGTTATATATAGGAAGCGATCTCCTGTGCCCATATGTTGTAGGGTACTTCCCATTTTCTCTTCTATCAGGTTCAGTGTGTTCAGATTGATATTGAGGTCTTTGATCCATTTGGACTTGAGTTTTGTGCATGGTGATAGATATGGGTCTATTTTCATTCTTCTACAGGTTGACATCCAATTGTGCCAGCACCATTTGTTGAAGATGCTTTCTTTCTTTCATTGTATACTTTTAGCTCCTTTATCGAAAATTAGTTGTTCATAGGTTTGTGGGTTAAAATCCGGGTGTTTTATATGATTCCATTGGTCGACTGCTCTGTTTTTATGCCAGTACCACGCTGTTTTCATTACTGTAGCTCTGTAATAGAGTTTTAAGTCAGGGATGGTAATGCCTCCAGAAGTTCCTTTATTGTATAAGATTGTTTTGGCTATCCTGGGTTTTTTGTTTCTCCATATAAAGTTGATTATTGTCCTTTCAAGATCTGTGAAGAATTTTGATGGGATTTTAATGGGGATTGCATTGAATCTATAAATTGCCCTTGGTAGAATTGCCGTATTTTTGTTTTTTTTTTTTTGTTGTTTTTTTTTTTTTTTTTTTTTTGTTTTTCGAGACAGGGTTTCTCTGTGGCTTTGGAGCCTGTCCTGGAACTAGCTCTGTAGACCAGGCTGGTCTCGAACTCACAGAGATCCACCTGCCTCTGCCTCCCGAGTGCTGGGATTAAAGGCGTGCGCCACCACCGCCCGGCTAGAATTGCCATTTTTACTATGTTGATCCTCCCAATCCAGGAGCAAGGGAGATCCTTCCATTTTCTGGTATCCTCTTCAATTTCTTTCTTCAATGCCTTAAAGTTCTTGTCAAATAGATCTTTCACTTCCTTGGTTAGAGTTACCCCAAGATAGTTTATGCTTTTTGTGGCTATCGTGAAAGTTGATGATTCTCTTATTTCCCTCTCTGCTTCTATATCCTTTGTGTATAAGAGGGCGACTGATTTTTTGGAGTTGATCTTGTATCCTGCCACATTACTAAAGGCGTTTATCAGCTGTAGGAGTTCTTTGGTGGAGTTTTTGGGGTCGCTCATGTACACTATCATATCATCTGCAAATAATGCAAGTTTAACTTCTTCCTTTCCAATTTGAATCCCCTTTATCCCCTTATGCTGTCTTATTGCTATTGCTAAAACTTCGAGAACTATATTGAAGAGGTATGGAGAGAGTGGACAGCCTTGGCGTGTTCCTGATTTTAGTGGGATGGCTTTAAGTTTCTCTCCATTTAATTTGATATTAGCTGTCGGCTTGCTGTATAGCTTTAATTAAATTTAGGTATGACCCTTGTATCCCTAATCTCTCCAAGACTTTTATCATAAAGGGATGTTGAATTTTGTCAAATGCTTTTTCAGCGTCTAATGAAACGATCATATGGTTTTTTTTCTTTCAGTTTATATATATGATGGAATACATTGATAGATTTGCGTATGTTAAACCAGCCCTGCATCTCTGGTGTGAAGCCTACTTGATCATAATGGATAATTTTTCTAATGTGTTCTTGGATTCGGTTTGCCAGAATTTTAATGAGGATTTTTGCGTCGATGTTCATGAGTGAGATAGGCCTGTAATTTTCTTTCTTGGTTGGGTCTTTGTGTGGTTTTGGTATCAGAGTTACTGTAGCTTCATAAAAGGAATTTGGCAATGACTCTTCTGTTTCTATATTGTGAAATACCTTAAGGAGTATAGGTATTAGGTCTTCTTGGAAGTTCTGGTAGAATTCCGCATTGAAACCATCTGGTCCTGGACTTTTTTTGGAAGGGAGGTTTTTGATAACAGCTTCTAATTCTTCACGACTAAGAGGTCTATTTAGGTTGTTCACCTGGTCCTGGTTTAACTTTGGTATATGGTATTTATCTAAAAAAGTGTCCATTTCTTTAACATTTTCCAGTTTTGTGGCATACAGGCTTTTGTAGTAAGATCTAATGATTCTCTGAATTTCTTCTGTGTCTGTGGTTATGTCTCCCTTTTCATTTCTGATCTTATTAATTTGCAAATTCTCTCTCTGCCGTTTGATTAGTTTGGGTAGGTGTTTATCATTCTTGTTGATTTTCTCCAGGAACCAGCTTTTTGATTTATTGATTCTTTCAATTGTTTTCTGTGTTTCTATTTTGTTGATTTCAGCCCTCAGTTTGATTATTTCCAGTCTTCTACCCCTTCTAGGTGAGTCTGCTTCTTTTTTTTCTAGAGCTTTCAGGTGGGCTGTTAAGTCTCCAATGTGTGCTTTCTCTGTTTTCCTTAAGTGGGCAGTTAGTGCTATGAACTTTCCTCTCAGGACTGCTTTCATAGTGTCCCATAGGTTTGAGTATGTTGTTTCTTTATTTTCATTGTCTTCAAGGAAGACTTTAATTTCTTTCTTTATTTCTTCCTTAATCCAGGTATGGTTCAGTAGTTGACTATTCAGTTTCCATGAGTTTGTAGGCTTTCTGGGGGTAGCATTGTTGCTGAATTCTAGCTTTAATCCATGGTGATCTGATAAGATACAGGTGGTTATTAATATCTTTTTGTAACTGTGGATGTTTGCTTTGTTACCGAGTATGTGGTCGATTTTTGAGAAGGTTCCATGAGCTGCAGAGAAGAAGGTATATTCTTTCCTACTTGGGTGGAATATTCTATAGATGTCTGTTAAGTCCATTTGATTCATTACCTCCATTAATTCTCTTATTTCTCTGTTAGGTTTCTGTCTAATTGACCTGTCCATTGGTGAGAGAGGAGTATTAAAGTCTCCTACTATTAATGTGTGCGGTTTGATGGCTGCCTTGAGTTTTAACAATGTTTCTTTTACCTACGTGTGTGCTTTCATATTAGGGGCATAGATATTCAGGATTGAGATTTCATCCTGATGAATTGTTCCTGTTATGAGTAGAAAATGTCCCTTTCCATCTCTCCTGATTGATTTAAGTTTGAAGTCAACTTTGTTAGAAATTAGTATGGCCACACCTGCTTGTTTCCTAGGTCCTTTTACTTGATAAGCCTTATCCCAACCCTTTAATCTGAGTAGGTGCCTGTCTTTGTGGTTGAGGTGTGTTTCTTGTAAACAGCAGAATGTTGGATCCTGTTTTCGTATCCAATCTCTTAGTCTGTGCCTTTTTATAGGTGAGTTGAGTCCATTGACATTAAGTGATATTAATGACCAGTGGTTGTTAACTCCGGTCATTTTTTTTAGTAGTAGATTTTGTGTGTTTCCCTTCTTTGAGTTGTGCTGGTAAAGGGTCTCTAGATGTCTGAGTTACTGTGGTCATTGTTGGACTCCTTGATTAGTGATTTTCCTTCTATTACTTTCTGTAAGGCTGGATTTGTGGCTACGTATTGTTTAAATTTGTTTTTATCCTGGAAAATTTTGTTTTCTCCATTTATAGTGAACGAAAGCTTGGCTGGGTATAGTAGTCTGGGCTTGCATCCATAGTCTCTTAGTTTCTGCAGTACATCTATCCAGGACCTTCTGGCTTTCATGGTTTCCATAGAGAAGTCAGGTGTAAGTCTGATAGGTTTACCTTTATAAGTAACTTGGCCTTTTTCCTTTGCTGCTCTTAGTATTCTTTCTTTATTCTGTATGCTTTGTGTTTTGATTATTATATGGCGAGAGGATTTTTTTTTTTGATCCAGCCTATTCGGTGTTCTGTATGCTTCTTGAACCTTCATAGGTATATCTTTCTTTAGGTTGGGAAAGTTTTCTTCTATAATTTTATTAAATATATTTTCTGGACCGTTGAGCTGCACTTCTTCTCCTTCTTCTATTCCTATTATTCTTAGGTTTGGTCTTTTTATTGTGTCCCATATTTCCTGAATGTTTTGTGATGAGAATTTGTTGGCCTTGCTGTTTTCTTTAATCAGCGTGTTTATTTTCTCTATGGTATCTTCAGAATCTGAGATTCTTTCTTCTATCTCTTGTATTCTGTTGGTTATGCTTGCTTCTGTAGTCTCTATTCGTTTACCTAGATTTTCCCTGTCCAGCTGGCCTTCTGTTTGTGTTTTCTTATTTGCCTCCATTTCAGTTTTTAAGTCTTGAACTGTTTCCATTATCTGTTTGATTGTTTTTCCTTGGTTTCCTAGGGTATCATTCACTGATTTACTCAATTCTTCAAACTTTCTGTTATACTTCTCATCCATTTCTTTTTTTTTTCTCTTTTAATTTTTTAATTACATTTTTTTTAATTCTTTTTTAATTAAAATTTCCAACTGCTCCCCGTTTCCCATTTCCCTCCCCTCCTCCCACACATTGCCCCCACCCCCACTCCCCTCCCCCATCCCCACTCCTCTTCTCCTCCCCCCAGTCCATTCCCCCTCCCTCTGGATACTGAAGAGCAGTCCAAATTCCCTGCCCTACAGGAAGACCAAGGTCCTCCCACTTCCATCCAGGCCCAGGAAGGTGAGCATCAAAACAGGCTACGCTCCCACAAAGCCAGTTCATGTATTAGGATCGAAACCTAGTGCCATTGTCCTTGGCTTCTCATCAGCCTTCATTGTCCGCCATGTTCAGAGAGTCCAGTTTCAACCCATGCTTATTCAGTCCCAGTCCAGCTGGCCTGGGAGAGCTCCCAATAGATCAGTTCCACTGTCACAGTGGGTGGGTGCACGCCTCGTGGTCCTGATTTCCTTGGTAATGTTCTCCCTCCTTCTGCTCCTCATTTGGACCTTAAGAGCTCAGACCATTGCTCCAATTTGGGTCTCTGTCTCTCTCTCGATCTATCGCCAGTTGAAAGTTCCTGTGCCATTCTCCTTGGCCTCTCGTCAGCTCTCATTGTCTGCCACATTCCGAGAGTCCGGTTTTATCCCATGTTTTTTCAGTAGCAGTCCAGCTGGCCTTGGTGAGCTCCCAATAGATCGGCCCCACTGTCTCAGTGGTTGGGTGCACCCCTCATGGTCCTGACTTCCTTGTTCATGTTCTCTCTCCTTCTGCTCCTCATTATAACCTTGGGAGCTCAGTCCGGTGCTCCAGTGTGGGTCTCTGGCTCTATCTCCATCCATCGCTAGATGAAGGTTCTATGGCGATATGCAAGATATTCATCAGTATGATTATAGGATAGGTTCATTTCAGGTTCCCTATCCTCAGGTGCCCCAATGAACTAACTGGGGACATTGCCCTGGGCATCTGGTAGCCATTCCAAGTTCAAGTCTCTTGCCACCCCTTAGGTGGCTCCCTGACCTAAGGTATGTGTTTCCCTGCTCCCCTATCCAACCTTCCTTTATCCCCAATCACACCGATTCCCCCAGTTCCCCTCATCCTCTCCTTCACACTTTTCTCTCTCCATCACCCCTCATCCCCATCCCACCCCACCCCCAAGATTCCAATTTTTTGCCCATCAGTCATGTCTATTTCCCATAGCTGGGAGGATATCTATATGTTTTTCCTTGGGTTTACCCTCTTGTTTAGCTTCTTTAGGATCACAAATTATAGACTCAGTGGCCCCTATCCATGGCTAGAAACCAATTATGAGTGAGTACATCCCATGTTCTTCTTTTTGGGTCTGGGTTACCTCACTAAGGATCGTATTTTCTATTTCCATCCATTTGCATGCAAAATTCGAGAAGTCATTGTTTTTTACCGCAGAGTAGTACTCTAATGTGTATATATTCCACAATTTCTTCATCCATTCTTCCATTGAAGGGCATCTAGGTTGCTTCCAGGTTCTGGCTATTACAAATAATGCTGCTATGAACATAGTTGGACAAATGCTTTTGTCATATGATAGGGCATCTCTTGGGTATATTCCCAAGAGTGGTATTGCTGGGTCCAGGGGTAGGTTGATCCCAATTTTTCTGAGAAACCGCCACACTGATTTCCAAAGTGGTTGCACAAGTTTGCAGTCCCACCAGCAATGGATGAGGGTACCCCTTTCTCCACAACCTCTCCAGCAAAGGCTATCCTTGGTGTTTTTGATTTTAGCCATTCTGACAGGTGTAAGATGATATCTCAAAGTTGTTTTGATTTGCATTTCTCTGATCGCTAAGGAGGTTGAGCATGACCTTAAGTATCTTTTGGCCATTTTAACTTCTTCTGTTGAGAATTCTCTGTTCAGTTCAGTGCCCCATTTTTTAATTGGGTTAATTATCCTTTTAAAGTCTAGTTTCTTGAGTTCTTTATATATTTTGGAGATCAGACCTTTGTCTGTTGCGGGGTTGGTGAAGATCTTCTCCCAGTCAGTAGGCTGCCTTTTTGTCTTAATGACAGTGTCCTTTGCTTTACAGAAGCTTCTCAGTTTCAGGAGGTCCCATTTATTCAATGTTGCCCTTAATGTCTGTGCTGCTGGGGTTATATATAGGAAGCGATCTCCAGTGCCCATATGTTGTAGGGTACTTCCCATTTTCTCTTCTATCAGGTTCAGTGTGTTCAGATTGATATTGAGGTCTTTGATCCATTTGGACTTGAGTTTTGTGCATGGTGATAGATATGGGTCTATTTTCATTCTTCTACAGGTAGACATCCAATTGTGCCAGCACCATTTGTTGAAGATGCTTTCTTTCTTCCATTGTATACTTTTAGCTCCTTTATCAAAAATCAGTTGTTCATAGGTTTGTGGGTTAAAATCCGGGTCTTCTATACGATTCCATTGGTCGACTTCTCTGTTTTTATGCCAGTACCACGCTGTTTTCATTACTGTAGCTCTGTAATAGAGTTTTAAGTCAGGGATGGTAATGCCTCCAGAAGTTCCTTTATTGTATAAGATTGTTTTGGCTATCCTGGGTTTTTTGTTTCTCCATATAAAGTTGATTATTGTCCTTTCAAGATCTGTGAAGAATTTTGATGGGATTTTAAGGGGATTGCATTGAATCTATAAATTGCCCTTGGTAGAATTGCCATTTTTACTATGTTGATTCTCCCAATCCAAGAGCAAGGGAGATCCTTCCATTTTCTGGTATCCTCTTCAATTTCTTTCTTCAATGCCTTAAAGTTTTTGTCAAATAGATCTTTCACTTCCTTGGTTAGAGTTACCCCAAGATATTTTATGCTGTTTGTGGCTATCGTGAAAGTTGATGATTCTCTTATTTCCCTCTCTGCTTCCATATCCTTTGTGTATAAGAGGGCGACTGATTTTTTGGAGTTGATCTTGTATCCTGCCACATTACTAAAGGCGTTTATCAGCTGTAAGAGTTCTTTGGAGGAGTTTTTGGGGTCGCTCATGTACACTATCATATCATCTGCAAATAATGCAAGTTTAACTTCTTCCTTTCCAATTTGAATCCCCTTTATCCCCTTATGCTGTCTTATTGCTATTGCTAAAACTTCGAGAACTATATTGAAGAGGTATGGAGAGAGTGCACAGCCTTGGCGTGTTCCTGATTTTAGTGGGATGGCTTTAAGTTTCTCTCCATTTAATTTGATATTAACTGTCGGCTTGCTGTATATAGCTTTAATTAAATTTAGGTATGACCCTTGTATCCCTAATCTCTCCAAGACTTTTATCATAAAGGGATGTTGAATTTTGTCAAATGCTTTTTCAGCATCTAATGAAACGATCATATGGTTTTTTTCTTTCAGTTTATTTATATGATGGATTACATTGATAGATTTGCATATGTTAAACCAGCCCTGCATCTCTGGTATGAAGCCTACTTGATCATAATGGATAATTTTTCTAATGTGTTCTTGGATTCGGTTTGCCAGAATTTTGTTGAGGATTTTTGCCTCGATGTTCATGAGTGAGATTGGCCTGTAATTCTCTTTCTTGGTTGGGTCTTTGTGTGGTTTTGGTATCAGAGTTACTGTAGCTTCATAAAAGGAATTTGGCAATGACTCTTCTGTTTCTATATTGTGAAATACATTAAGGAGAATAGGTATTAGGTCTTCTTGAAAGTTCTGGTAGAATTCCGCATTGAAACCATCTGGTCCTGGACTTTTTTTGGAAGGGAGGTTTTTGATAACAGCTTCTAATTCTTCACGACTAACAGGTCTATTTAGGTTGTTCACCTGGTCCTGGTTTATCTTTGGTATATGGTATTTATCTAAAAAAGCGTCCATTTCTTTTACATTTTCCAGTTTTGTGGCATACAGGCTTTTGTAGTAAGATCTAATGATTCTCTGAATTTCCTCTGTGTCTGTGGTTATGTCCCCCTTTTCATTTCTGATCTTATTAATTTGCAAATTCTCTCTCTGCCGTTTGATTAGTTTGGATAGGGGTTTATCAATCTTGTTGATTTTCTCCAAGAACCAGCTTTTTGATTCATTGATTCTTTCAATTGTTTTCTGTGTTTCTATTTTGTTGATTTCAGCCCTCAGTTTGATTATTTCCAGTCTTCTACCCCTTCTAGGTGAGTCTGCTTCTTTTTTTTCTAGAGCTTTCAGGTGGGCTGTTAAGTCTCCAATGTGTGCTTTCTCTGTTTTCTTTAAGTGGGCAGTTAGTGCTATGAACTTTCCTCTCAGGACTTCTTTCATAGTATCCCATATGTTTGAGTATGTTGTTTCTTTATTTTCATGTCTTCAAGGAAGACTTTAATTTCTTTCTTTATTTCTTTCTTAATCCAGATATGGTTCAGTAGTTGACTATTCAGTTTCCATGAGTTTGTAGGCTTTCTGGGGGTAGCATTGTTGCTGAATTCTAGCTTTAATCCATGATGATCTGATAAGATACAGGTGGTTATTAATATTTTTTTGTAACTGTGGATGTTTGCTTTGTTACCGAGTATGTGGTCGATTTTTGAGAAGGTTCCATGAGCTGCAGAGAAGAAGGTATATTCTTTCCTATTTGGGTGGAATATTCTATAGATGTCTGTTAAGTCCATTTGATTCATTACCTCCATTAATTCTCTTATTTCTCTGTTAGGTTTCTGTCTAATTGACCTGTCCATTGGTGAGAGAGGAGTATTAAAGTCTCCTACTATTAATGTGTGCGGTTTGATGGCTGCCTTGAGTTTTAACAATGTTTCTTTTACGTACATGGGTGCTTTTATATTAGGGGCATAGATATTCAGGATTGAGACTTCATCCTGATGAATTGTTCCTGTTATGAGTAGAAAATGTCCCTTTCCATCTCTCCTGATTGATTTAAGTTTGAAGTCAACTTTGTTAGAAATTAGTATGGCCACCCCTGCTTGTTTCTTAGGTCCATTTACTTGATAAGCCTTATCCCAACCCTTTACTCTGAGTAGGTGCCTGTCTTTGTGGTTGAGGTGTGTTTCTTGTAAACAGCAGAATGTTGGATCCTGTTTTCGTATCCAATCTGTTAGTCTGTGCCTTTTTATAGGAGAGTTGAGTCCATTGACATTAAGTGATATTAATGACCAGTGGTTGTTAACTCCGGTCATTTTTTTTAGTAGTAGATTTTGTGTGTTTCCCTTCTTTGAGTTGTGCTGGTAAAGGGTCTCTAGATGTCTGAGTTACTGTGGTCATTGTTGGACTCCTTGATTAGTGATTTTCCTTCTATTACTTTCTGTAAGGCTGGATTTGTGGCTACGTATTGTTTAAATTTGTTTTTATCCTGGAAAATTTTGTTTTCTCCATTTATAGTGAACGAAAGCTTGGCTGGGTATAGTAGTCTGGGCTTGCATCCATAGTCTCTTAGTTTCTGCAGTACATCTATCCAGGACCTTCTGGCTTTCATGGTTTCCATAGAGAAGTCAGGTGTAAGTCTGATAGGTTTACCTTTATAAGTAACTTGGCCTTTTTCCTTTGCTGCTCTTAGTATTCTTTCTTTATTCTGTATGCTTTGTGTTTTGATTATTATATGGCGAGAGGATTTTTTTTTTGATCCAGCCTATTCGGTGTTCTGTATGCTTCTTGAACCTTCATAGGTATATCTTTCTTTAGGTTGGGAAAGTTTTCTTCTATAATTTTATTAAATATATTTTCTGGACCGTTGAGCTGCACTTCTTCTCCTTCTTCTATTCCTATTATTCTTAGGTTTGGTCTTTTTATTGTGTCCCATATTTCCTGAATGTTTTGTGATGAGAATTTGTTGGCCTTGCTGTTTTCTTTAATCAGCGTGTTTATTTTCTCTATGGTATCTTCAGAATCTGAGATTCTTTCTTCTATCTCTTGTATTCTGTTGGTTATGCTTGCTTCTGTAGTCTCTATTCGTTTACCTAGATTTTCCCTGTCCAGCTGGCCTTCTGTTTGTGTTTTCTTATTTGCCTCCATTTCAGTTTTTAAGTCTTGAACTGTTTCCATTATCTGTTTGATTGTTTTTCCTTGGTTTCCTAGGGTATCATTCACTGATTTACTCAATTCTTCAAACTTTCTGTTATACTTCTCATCCATTTCTTTTTTTTTTCTCTTTTAATTTTTTAATTACATTTTTTTTATTCTTTTTTAATTAAAATTTCCAACTGCTCCCCGTTTCCCATTTCCCTCCCCTCCTCCCACACATTGCCCCCTCCCCCCACTCCCCTCCCCCATCCCCACTCCTCTTCTCCTCCCCCCAGTCCATTCCCCCTCCCTCTTGATACTGAAGAGCAGTCCAAATTCCCTGCCCTACAGGAAGACCAAGGTCCTCCCACTTCCATCCAGGCCCAGGAAGGTGAGCATCAAAACAGGCTACGCTCCCACAAAGCCAGTTCATGTATTAGGATCGAAACCTAGTGCCATTGTCCTTGGCTTCTCATCAGCCTTCATTGTCCGCCATGTTCAGAGAGTCCAGTTTCAACCCATGCTTATTCAGTCCCAGTCCAGCTGGCCTTGAAGAGCTCCCAATAGATCAGTTCCACTGTCACAGTGGGTGGGTGCACGCCTCGTGGTCCTGATTTCCTTGGTCATGTTCTCCCTCCTTCTGCTCCTCATTTGGACCTTAAGAGCTCAGACCATTGCTCCAATTTGGGTCTCTGTCTCTCTCTCGATCTATCGCCAGTTGAAAGTTCCTGTGCCATTCTCCTTGGCCTCTCGTCAGCTCTCATTGTCTGCCACATTCCGAGAGTCCGGTTTTATCCCATGTTTTTTCAGTAGCAGTCTAGCTGACTTGGTGAGCTCCCAATAGATCGGCCCCACTGTCTCAGTGGTTGGGTGCACCCCTCATGGTCCTGACTTCCTTGTTCATGTTCTCTCTCCTTCTGCTCCTCATTATAACCTTGGGAGCTCAGTCCGGTGCTCCAGTGTGGGTCTCTGGCTCTATCTCCATCCATCGCTAGATGAAGGTTCTATGGCGATATGCAAGATATTCATCAGTATGATTATAGGATAGGTTCATTTCAGGTTCCCTATCCTCAGGTGCCCCAATGAACTAACTGGGGACATTGCCCTGGGCATCTGGTAGCCATTCCAAGTTCAAGTCTCTTGCCACCCCTTAGGTGGCTCCCTTACCTAAGGTATGAGTTTCCCTGCTCCCCTATCCAACCTTCCTTTATCCCCAATCACCCCGATTCCCCCAGTTCCCCTCATCCTCTCCTTCACACTTTTCTCTCTCCATCACCCCTCATCCCCATCCCACCCCACCCCCAAGATTCCAATTTTTTGCCCATCAGTCATGTCTATTTCCCATAGCTGGGAGGATATCTATATGTTTTTCCTTGGGTTTACCCTCTTGTTTAGCTTCTTTAGGATCACAAATTATAGACTCAGTGGCCCCTATCCATGGCTAGAAACCAATTATGAGTGAGTACATCCCATGTTCTTCTTTTTGGGTCTGGGTTACCTCACTAAGGATCGTATTTTCTATTTCCTTCCATTTGCATGCAAAATTCGAGAAGTCATTGTTTTTTACCGCAGAGTAGTACTCTAATGTGTATATATTCCACAATTTCTTCATCCATTCTTCCATTGAAGGGCATCTAGGTTGCTTCCAGGTTCTGGCTATTACAAATAATGCTGCTATGAACATAGTTGGACAAATGCTTTTGTCATATGATAGGGCATCTCTTGGGTATATTCCCAAGAGTGGTATTGCTGGGTCCAGGGGTAGGTTGATCCCAATTTTTCTGAGAAACCGCCACACTGGTTTCCAAAGTGGTTGCACAAGTTTGCAGTCCCACCAGCAATGGATGAGGGTACCCCTTTCTCCACAACCTCTCCAGCAAAGGCTATCCTTGGTGTTTTTGATTTTAGCCATTCTGACAGGTGTAAGATGATATCTCAAAGTTGTTTTGATTTGCATTTCTCTGATCACTAAGGAGGTTGAGCATGACCTTAAGTATCTTTTGGCCATTTTAACTTCTTCTGTTGAGAATTCTCTGTTCAGTTCAGTGCCCCATTTTTTAATTGGGTTAATTATCCTTTTAAAGTCTAGTTTCTTGATTTCTTTATATATTTTGGAGATCAGACCTTTGTCTGTTGCGGGGTTGGTGAAGATCTTCTCCCAGTCAGTAGGCTGCCTTTTTGTCTTAATGACAGTGTCCTTTGCTTTACAGAAGCTTCTCAGTTTCAGGAGGTCCCATTTATTCAATGTTGCCCTTAATGTCTGTGCTGCTGGGGTTATATATAGGAAGCGATCTCCAGTGCCCATATGTTGTAGGGTACTTCCCATTTTCTCTTCTATCAGGTTCAGTGTGTTCAGATTGATATTGAGGTCTTTGATCCATTTGGACTTGAGTTTTGTGCATGGTGATAGATATGGGTCTATTTTCATTCTTCTACAGGTTGACATCCAATTGTGCCAGCACCATTTGTTGAAGATGCTTTCTTTCTTCCATTGTATACTTTTAGCTCCTTTATCAAAAATCAGTTGTTCATAGGTTTGTGGGTTAAAATCCGGGTCTTCTATACGATTCCATTGGTCGACTTCTCTGTTTTTATGCCAGTACCACGCTGTTTTCATTACTGTAGCTCTGTAATAGAGTTTTAAGTCAGGGATGGTAATGCCTCCAGAAGTTCCTTTATTGTATAAGATTGTTTTGGCTATCCTGGGTTTTTTGTTTCTCCATATAAAGTTGATTATTGTCCTTTCAAGATCTGTGAAGAATTTTGATGGGATTTTAAGGGGATTGCATTGAATCTATAAATTGCCCTTGGTAGAATTGCCATTTTTACTATGTTGATTCTCCCAATCCAAGAGCAAGGGAGATCCTTCCATTTTCTGGTATCCTCTTCAATTTCTTTCTTCAATGCCTTAAAGTTTTTGTCAAATAGATCTTTCACTTCCTTGGTTAGAGTTACCCCAAGATATTTTATGCTGTTTGTGGCTATCGTGAAAGTTGATGATTCTCTTATTTCCCTCTCTGCTTCCATATCCTTTGTGTATAAGAGGGCGACTGATTTTTTGGAGTTGATCTTGTATCCTGCCACATTACTAAAGGCGTTTATCAGCTGTAAGAGTTCTTTGGAGGAGTTTTTGGGGTCGCTCATGTACACTATCATATCATCTGCAAATAATGCAAGTTTAACTTCTTCCTTTCCAATTTGAATCCCCTTTATCCCCTTATGCTGTCTTATTGCTATTGCTAAAACTTCGAGAACTATATTGAAGAGGTATGGAGAGAGTGCACAGCCTTGGCGTGTTCCTGATTTTAGTGGGATGGCTTTAAGTTTCTCTCCATTTAATTTGATATTAACTGTCGGCTTGCTGTATATAGCTTTAATTAAATTTAGGTATGACCCTTGTATCCCTAATCTCTCCAAGACTTTTATCATAAAGGGATGTTGAATTTTGTCAAATGCTTTTTCAGCATCTAATGAAACGATCATATGGTTTTTTTCTTTCAGTTTATTTATATGATGGATTACATTGATAGATTTGCATATGTTAAACCAGCCCTGCATCTCTGGTATGAAGCCTACTTGATCATAATGGATAATTTTTCTAATGTGTTCTTGGATTCGGTTTGCCAGAATTTTGTTGAGGATTTTTGCGTCGATGTTCATGAGTGAGATTGGCCTGTAATTCTCTTTCTTGGTTGGGTCTTTGTGTGGTTTTGGTATCAGAGTTACTGTAGCTTCATAAAAGGAATTTGGCAATGACTCTTCTGTTTCTATATTGTGAAATACATTAAGGAGAATAGGTATTAGGTCTTCTTGAAAATTCTGGTAGAATTCCGCATTGAAACCATCTGGTCCTGGACTTTTTTTGGAAGGGAGGTTTTTGATAACAGCTTCTAATTCTTCACGACTAACAGGTCTATTTAGGTTGTTCACCTGGGCCTGGTTTAACTTTGGTATATGGTATTTATCTAAAAAAGCGTCCATTTCTTTTACATTTTCCAGTTTTGTGGCATACAGGCTTTTGTAGTAAGATCTAATGATTCTCTGAATTTCCTCTGTGTCTGTGGTTATGTCCCCCTTTTCATTTCTGATCTTATTAATTTACAAATTCTCTCTCTGCCGTTTGATTAGTTTGGATAGGGGTTTATCAATCCTGTTGATTTTCTCCAAGAACCAGCTTTTTGATTCATTGATTCTTTCAATTGTTTTCTGTGTTTCTATTTTGTTGATTTCAGCCCTCAGTTTGATTATTTCCAGTCTTCTACCCCTTCTAGGTGAGTCTGCTTCTTTTTTTTCTAGAGCTTTCAGGTGGGCTGTTAAGTCTCCAATGTGTGCTTTCTCTGTTTTCTTTAAGTGGGCAGTTAGTGCTATGAACTTTCCTCTCAGGACTGCTTTCATAGTGTCCCATATGTTTGAGTATGTTGTTTCTTTATTTTCATGTCTTCAAGGAAGACTTTAATTTCTTTCTTTATTTCTTTCTTAATCCAGATATGGTTCAGTAGTTGACTATTCAGTTTCCATGAGTTTGTAGGCTTTCTGGGGGTAGCATTGTTGCTGAATTCTAGCTTTAATCCATGATGATCTGATAAGATACAGGTGGTTATTAATATTTTTTTGTAACTGTGGATGTTTGCTTTGTTACCGAGTATGTGGTCGATTTTTGAGAAGGTTCCATGAGCTGCAGAGAAGAAGGTATATTCTTTCCTATTTGGGTGGAATATTCTATAGATGTCTGTTAAGTCCATTTGATTCATTACCTCCATTAATTCTCTTATTTCTCTGTTAGGTTTCTGTCTAATTGACCTGTCCATTGGTGAGAGAGGAGTATTAAAGTCTCCTACTATTAATGTGTGCGGTTTGATGGCTGCCTTGAGTTTTAACAATGTTTCTTTTACGTACATGGGTGCTTTTATATTAGGGGCATAGATATTCAGGATTGAGACTTCATCCTGATGAATTGTTCCTGTTATGAGTAGAAAATATCCCTTTCCATCTCTCCTGATTGATTTAAGTTTGAAGTCAACTTTGTTAGAAATTAGTATGGCCACCCCTGCTTGTTTCTTAGGTCCATTTACTTGATAAGCCTTATCCCAACCCTTTACTCTGAGTAGGTGCCTGTCTTTGTGGTTGAGGTGTGTTTCTTGTAAACAGCAGAATGTTGGATCCTGTTTTCGTATCCAATCTGTTAGTCTGTGCCTTTTTATAGGAGAGTTGAGTCCATTGACATTAAGTGATATTAATGACCAGTGGTTGTTAACTCCGGTCATTTTTTAAGTTGTAAATTTTGTGTGTTCCCCTTCTTTGTGTTGCGCTGGTGAAGGGTCTCTAGTTGTCTGAGATATTGTGGTCATTGTTGGACTCCTTGGTTAGTGATTTTCCTTCTATTACTTTCTGTAAGGCTGGATTTGTGGCTACGTATTGTTTAAATTTGTTTTTATCCTGGAAAATTTTGTTTTCTCCATTTATAGTGAACGAAAACTTGGCTGGGTATAGTAGTCTGGGCTTGCATCCATGGTCTCTTAGTTTCTGCAGTACATCTATCCAGGACCTTCTGGCTTTCATGGTTTCCATAGAGAAGTCAGGTGTAAGTCTGATAGGTTTACCTTTATAAGTAACTTGGCCTTTTTCCTTTGCTGCTCTTAGTATTCTTTCTTTATTCTGTATGCTTTGTGTTTTGATTATTATATGGCGAGAGGATGTTGTTTTTTGATCCAGCCTATTTGGTGTTCTGTATGCTTCTTGAACCTTCATAGGTATATCTTTCTTTAGGTTGGGAAAGTTTTCTTCTATAATTTTATTAAATATATTTTCTGGACCGTTGAGTTGTGCTTCTTCTCCTTCTTCTATTCCTATTATTCTTAGGTTTGGTCTTTTTATTGTGTCCCATATTTCCTGAATGTTTTGTGATGAGAATTTGTTGGCCTTGCTGTTTTCTTTGATCAGCGTGTTTATTTTCTCTATGGTATCTTCAGAATCTGAGATTCTTTCTTCTATCTCTTGTATTCTGTTGGTTATGCTTGCTTCTGTAGTCTCTATTCGTTTACCTAGATTTTCCCTGTCCAGATGGCCTTCTGTTTGTGTTTTCTTCTTTGCCTCCATTTCAGTTTTTAAGTCCTGAACTGTTTCCATTATCTGTTTGATTGTTTTTCCTTGGTTTCCTAGGGTATCATTCACTGATTTACTCAATTCTTCAAACTTTCTGTTATACTTCTCATCCATTTTTATAAGGGCATTTTTTTACATGCTGTTTAAGGGCATCAATCACTTTCATAAAGTCAATTTTATCTACTTCTTCATGATTAAGGTGTTCATGTCCTCCTGTTGTGAGGTCGCTGGGTTCTGGTGGTTTCATATAGTTTTTCAGATTGTTGGGTGAATTCTTGCATTGGCGCCTGCCCATCTCTTTCTCCGAATGCTCCCCTATGGATCTTCTTTTACCGGATCAGGTCTACTTGCCTACTGATGTATCTTCCCCGTGATGGCACTCGGCAGTGATAGCTCTCCTGGTGCTCCAGTGATGTCTCTCCTGGTACCAATATCAGATCTCCGTGCCCAAAGACGGCTCTCCTGGTACCCAGATTAGCTCTCCCACTGATGGCTCTCCTGGTGCCAAGATCAGATCTCCGTGCACGTTGGGTAGTTCCTAAACAAAGCTCCTACCTTGCTTGGTGCAGGCAGGCCAGTGAACCAAAGAAGTCTCGCCTGCCTACTTGCCCTGAGGATTTGCCCGCAGTGCCAGACAGACTGAGCTCGATGGTGTTATGTGCCCAAAGAGGAAAGGGGGCAGAAGGAAGAAGGGTTCTGGATGCAAGCTGGGTGGGACAAGAAGAGAGAGGCAGGAGAGGCACCGGCGTGCAGGCAGGCCCGGGTGGCGGAGGCACCGACAGTCAGGCCCGGCAGGCAGGCCTAGGCGGCAGAAGCACCGGCGCACAGACAGTTCCGGGTGGCGGAGGCACCAGCAGGCAGGCCTAGGCGGCGGAAGCACCAGCACGCAGGCAAGTCCGGGCGGCAGAGGCACCGGCGTGCAGGCAGGCCCGGGTGGCGGAGGCACCGGCAGTCAGGCCCGGCAGGCAGGCCTAGGCGGCGGAAGCACCGGCGCGCAGGCAGGCCCAGGTGGTGGAGGCACCGGCAGGCAGGCCTAGGCGGCGGAAGCACCGGCGCACAGACAGTTCCGGCCGGCGGAGGCACCGGCAGGCAGGCCTAGGCGGCGGAAGCAACGGCGCGCAGGCAGGCCCGGGCGGCGGAGGCACCAGCACGCAGGCAAGTCCGGGCGGCAGAGTCACCGGCGTGCATGCAGGCCCGGGTGGCGGAGGCACCGACAGTCAGGCCCGGCAGGCAGGCCTAGGCGGCGGAAGCACGGGCGCGCAGGCAGGCCCAGGTGGCGGAGGCACTGGCAGGCAGGCCTAGGCGGCGGAAACACCGGCGCACAGACAGTTCCGGGCGTCGGAGGCACCGGCAGGCAGGCCTAGGCGGCGGAAGCAACGGCGCGCAGGCAGGCCCGGGCAGCGGAGGCACCAGCACGCAGGCAAGTCCTGGCGGCAGAGGCACCGGCGTGCAGGCAGGCCCGGGTGGCGGAGGCATCGGCAGTCAGGCCCGGCAGGCAGGCCTAGGCAGCGGAAGCACCGGCGCACAGACAGGCCCGGGCGGCGGAGGCACCAGCACGCAGGCAAGTCCGGGCGGCAGAGGCACCGGCGTGCAGGCAGGCCCGGGTGGCGGAGGCACCGACAGTCAGGCCCGGCAGGCAGGCCTAGGCGGCGGAAGCACCGGCGCGCAGGCAGGCCCAGGTGGTGTAGGCACCGGCAGGCAGGCCTAGGCGGCGGAAACACCGGCGCACAGACAATTCCGGGCGGCGGAGGCACCGGCAGGCAGGCCCGGGCGGCGGAGGCACTGGATACAGGATAGTGCGGGCAAGAAACAGTGAAGCCTGCACTGAGAACAGATTGCCCCGCTACAATTAAATCAAACCCAATAGATAGCATCGGTAAGAGGAGATGGGCAGACGCCAAGGCAAGAATTCACCCAACAATCTAAAAAACAACATGAAAACACCAGAACCCAATGATCTTACAACACAAGGACTTGAACACCCTATCACAGGAGAAGAGGAAAAAACTGACTTTTTGAAAGCAATAGAGTCCCTTAAACAACATGTAAAAAACGCCCTCATAGAAATGGATGAGAAGTATAACAAAAAGTTTGAAGAAATGAGTAAATACGTAAATGATACCCTGGGAAGCCAAGAAAAAACGATCAAACAGGTAATGGAAACAGTCCAAGAATTGAAAACTGAAATGGAAGCAAGGAAGAAAACACAAACTGAGGACCAGCTGGATATGGCAAATATAGGTCAACGAGCAGAGACTACAGAAACAAGCATAATCAATAGAATACAAGAGATAGAAGAAAGAATCTCAGATTCTGAAGACACCATAGAGAAAATAAACGGACTGATCAAAGAAAACACCAAAACCAACAAATTCTCATCACAAAACATTCAGGAAATATGGGACACAATAAAAAGACCAAACCTAAGAATAATAGGGATAGAAGAAGGAGAAGAGGCACAGCTCAAAGGTCCAGAAAACATTTTTAACAAAATTATGGAAGAAAACTTCCCCAACATAAAGAAAGATATTCCTTTGAATATTCAAGAAGCATACAGAACACCAAACAGACTGGATCAAAAAAAAACGTCCCCTCGCCATATAATAATCAAAACACAAAATATACAGATTAAAGAAAGAATATTAAGAGCTGCAAAGGAAAAAGGCCAAGTAACTTATAAAGGTAAACCGATCAGACTTACACCTGACTTCTCTATGGAAACCATGAAAGCCAGAAGGTCCTGGATAGAGGTACTACAGAAACTAAGAGACCATGGATGCAAACCCAAACTACTATACCCAGCCAAGCTATCGTTCACTATCAATGGAGAAAACAAGACATTCCAGGATAAGAACAAATTTAAACAATACGTTGCCACAAATCCAGCCCTACAGAAAGTAATAGAAGGAAAATCACAACCCAAGGAATCCAACATTGCCAACACTGCCTACAATAACCCAGGCATCTAGCGACCCTTCAACAGCACAACTCAAAGAAGGGAGACACACAAACTCTTCTACCAAAAGCAGTAAGAATAACCGGAGTTAACAACCACTGGTCATTAATATCACTTAATATTAATGGTCTCAATTCACCAATAAAAAGGCACAGGCTAAGAGATTGGATACGAAAACAGGATCCAACAGTCTGCTGTTTGCAAGAAACTCATCTCAACCACAAAGACAGGCATCAACTCAGAGTAAAGGGTTGGGAAAAGGTTTTTCAAGCAAATGGTCCTAAGAAAAAAGCAGGTGTGGCCATACTAATTTCTAACAAAACTGACTTCAAACTAAAATCAATCAGAAGAGATCGAGAGGGACACTTTATACTCATAACAGGAACGATTCAGCAGGATGAAGTCTCAATCCTGAATATCTATGCCCCTAATATAAAAGCACCCACTTATGTAAAAGAAATATTGCTAAAACTCAAGGCAGACATCAAATCACACACACTAGTAGTAGGAGACTTCAACACACCTCTCTCACCAATGGACAGGTCAATCAGACAGAAAACTAATAGAGAATTAAGAGAATTGTTGGAGGTAATGAATCAAATGGACTTAACAGACATCTATAGAACACTCCACCCAAATAGGAAAGAATACACCTTCTTCTCTGCAGCTCATGGAACCTTCTCGAAAATTGACCACATACTTGGAAACAAAGGAAACCTCCACAGATACAAAAAAATATCAGTGTCCACCTGTGTCTTATCAGATCACCACGGATTAAAGTTAGAAGCCACCAACAAAGCTACCCCCAGAAAGCTGGCAAACTCATGGAAACTGAACAGTCAACTACTGAACCACACCTGGGTCAAGGAAGAAATTAAGAAAGAAATTAAAGTCTTCCTTGAATTTAATGAAAACAAAGAGACAACATACTCAAACCTATGGGACACGATGAAAGCAGTGCTAAGAGGAAAGTTCATAGCACTAAGTGCCCACTTAAAGAAAACGGAGAAAGCATACATTGGGGACTTAACAGCACACCTGAAAGCTCTAGAAAAAAAAGAAGCAGACGCACCCAGGAGGAGTAGAAGACTGGAAATAATCAAACTGAGGGCAGAAATCAACAAAATAGAAACACAGAAAACAGTCCAAAGAATCAATGAAACAAAAAGTTGGTTCTTGGAGAAAATCAACAAGATTGACAAACCCCTATCCAAACTAATTAAACGACAGAGAGAGAACACGCAAATAAATAAGATCAGAAATGAAAAGGGGGACATAACCACAGACACAGAGGAAATTCAGAGAATCCTTAGATCTTACTACAAAAGCCTGTATGCCACAAAACTGGAAAATGCAAAAGAAATGGACACTTTTTTAGATAAGTACCATATACCAAACCTAAACCAAGACCAGGTGAACGATCTAAATAGACCTGTTAGTCGCGAAGAATTAGAAACAGTTATCAAAAATCTCCCTTCCAAAAAAAGCCCAGGGCCAGATGGTTTCAATGCAGAATTCTACCAGAACTTCCAAGAAGAGCTAATACCTATACTTCTTAATGTATTTCACAATATAGAAACAGAAGAGTCATTGCCAAATTCCTTTTATGAAGCTACAGTTACCCTGATACCAAAACCACACAAAGACCCAACCAAGAAAGAGAATTACAGGCCTATCTCACTCATGAACATCGACGCAAAAATTCTCAATAAAATACTGGCAAACCGAATCCAAGAACACATTAGAAAAGTTATCCATTATGATCAAGTAGGCTTCATTCCAGAGATGCAGGGCTGGTTCAACATACGCAAATCTATCAATGTAATCAACCATATAAATAAACTGAAAGAAAAAAACCATATGATCATTTCATTAGATGCTGAAAAAGCATTCGACAAAATTCAACACTCCTTTATGATAAAGGTCTTGGAGAGATTAGGGATACAAGGGGCATACCTAAATATAATAAAAGCTATTTACAACAAGCCGACAGCTAACATTAAATTAAATGGAGAAAAACTCAAAGCCCTCCCACTAAAATCAGGAACACGACAAGGATGTCCACTCTCTCCATACCTCTTCAATATAGTGCTTGAAGTTCTAGCAATAGCAATAAGACAACATAAGGGGATCAAGGGGATCCGTATTGGAAAGGAAGAAGTTAAGCTTTCATTATTTGCAGATGATATGATAGTATACATAAGCGACCCCAAAAACTCTACCAAAGAACTCCTACAGCTGATAAACACCTTTGGTAATGTGGCAGGATACAAAATCAACTCCAAAAAATCAGTTGCCTTCCTATACACTAAGGATAAGGAAGCAGAGAGGGAAATCAGAGAAGCATCACCTTTCACGATAGCCACAAATAGCATAAAATACCTTGGGGTAACTCTGACCAAGGAAGTGAAAGATCTATTTGGCAAGAACTTTAAGTCTTTGAAGAAAGAAATTGAAGAGGACACCAGAAAATGGAAGGACCTCCCTTGCTCTTGGATTGGGAGGATCAACATAGTAAAAATGGCAATTCTACCAAAAGCAATCTATAGATTCAACGCAATCCCCATCAAAATCCCATCAAAATTCTTCACAGATCTGGAGAAGACAATAATCAACTTTATATGGAAAAACAAAAAACCCAGGATAGCCAAAACAATCTTATACAATAAAGGATTGTCTGGAGGCATTACCATCCCTGACTTCAAACTCTATTACAGAGCTACAGTACTGAAAACGGCTTGGTACTGGCATAAAAACAGAGAAGTCGACCAATGGAATAGAATAGAAGACCCTGACTTTAGCCCACAAACCTATGAACACCTGATTTTCGATAAAGGAGCTAAAAGTATACAATGGAAAAAAGAGAGCATCTTCAACAAATTGTGCTGGCAAAACTGGAAGTCAATCTGTAGAAGAATGAAAATAGATCCATATATATCACCATGCACAAAACTCAAGTCCAAATGGATTAAAGACCTCAATATCAGTCCAAACACACTGAATCTGATAGAAGAGAAAGTGGGAAGTACTCTACAACACATGGGCACAGGAGAACACTTCCTACGTACAACCCCAGCAGCACAAACACTAAGGACATCATTGAATAAATGGGACCTCCTGAGACTGAGAAGCTTCTGTAAAGCAAAGGACACTGTCACTAAGACAGAAAGGCAACCCACTGACTGGGAGAAGATCTTCACCAACCCCGCAACTGACAAAGGTCTGATATCCAAAATATACAAAGAACTCAAGAAATTAGACCGTAAAAGGTTAATCAATCCAATTATAAAATGGGGCACTGAGCTGAACAGAGACTTTTCAACAGAAGAAGTTCAAATGGCCAAAAGTCACTTAAGATCATGCTCAACTTCCTTAGCAATCAGGGAAATGCAAATCAAGACAACATTAAGATACCATCTTACACCGGTCAGAATGGCTAAAATCAAAAACACCAATGATAGCCTCTGCTGGAGAGGTTGTGGAGAAAGGGGCACTCTCATCCATTGCTGGTGGGAATGCAAACTTGTGCAACCACTTTGGAAAGCAGTGTGGCGGTTTCTCAGGAAAGTCGGGTTCAACCTACCTCTTGACCCAGCAATACCACTATTGGGAATATACCCAAGAGATGCCCAAACATACAACAAAAGTATATGCTCAACTATGTTCATAGCAGCATTGTTTGTAATTGCCAGAACCTGGAAACAACCTAGATGTCCTTCAGTGGAAGAATGGATGAAGAAAGTATGGAATATATACATATTAGAGTACTACTCAGCAGTAAAAAACAATGACTTCTTGAATTTTGCATATAAATGGACGGAAATTGAAAACACTATCCTGAGTGAGGTAAGCCAGACCCAAAAAGAGGAACATGGGATGTACTCACTCATATTTGGTTTCTAGCCATAAATAAAGGACATTGAGACTATAATTCGTGACTCTAGAGAAGCTAAATAAGAAGGTGAACCCAAAGAAAAACATATAAGCATCCCCCTGAATATTAACCTTCATCAGGCGATGAAAGAAGACAGAGACAGAGACCAACATTGGAGCACTGGACTGAAGTCTCACGATCCAAAGGAGGAGCAGAAGGAGAGTGAGCACGAGCAAGGAACTCAGGACGGCGAGGGGTGCACCCACACACTGAGGCAATGGGGATGATCTATCGGGAACTCACCAAGGCCAGCTGGCCGGGGACTGAAAAAGCATGGGACAAAACCGGTCTCGCTGAACATAATTGACAATGAGGACTACTGAGAACTGAAGAACAATGGCAATGGGTTCTTGATCCTATTGCATGTAATGGCTTTGTGGGAGCCCAGGTAGTTTGGATGCTCACCTTAATAGACTTGGATGCAGGTGGGTGGTCCTTGGACCTCCCACAGGGCAGAGAAACCTGCTTGCTCCTTGGGCTGAGGAGGAAGGAAGACTTGATTGGGGGAGGGGGAGGGAACGGGAGGTGGTGGTGGGGAAGAGGCAGAAATCTTTAATAATTAAATTAATTAATTAATAAAAAAAAAATAAATAAGTAAAATTGACAAAAAAAAAAAAAAAGAACACTAGTCATTTGAAGCAAATGTCTGAATAATCATTCACTTCCTAAGTGCTTGAGGCTCTGCCATTTTAGTATTAGAGGAACTTCAGGTCCCCAGCAGCACCGTGATCAAAGAGTCCATGCAGAAGAGTCTCTGTGAGGAACAGAACATCCTCCTGGCCATAACTACTTCCTGAATGTACTGAACAGACTGCCTAATAGTCCTTAACACAACCAAACAGAAGAATATAAAATATATTTCTCTTCTGCCTAGTAGGATAGAAAACCTTATCCAAACTTAGGTTAATCTACAGGAATCCCTGGGATATTTATGGAAACGAAGGATTACTTCCCTGTAACTCTCAATTGGGAAATGGAATCCAGATCATAGCACATATGAAAATAAAAGGATTAGCTAGGTTAAGTTCATAGTACCGAAATTCTTTCCTATGAATATAGCTTCTCCTCCTGGTGTGAGAAGTCCTTCTCTCTGTGTGTTGCTTTTATTGGTTAATGAATAAAGAAGCCGTTTTGGCCTGTGATAAGACAGAATAAAGCTAGGCAGGCAGAACTAAACTGAATGCTGGTGGAAAGAAGGCTGAGACAGGAAGAAACCATGCGGTCCAACTGGAGACAGACACCAGACATGTCCATACTCGTAAGCCACCGTCACGTGGCCATATACAAATGAATAGAGATGGGTTAATTTAAGATATAAGAATAAGCCAGAAATACACTTAAGCTATTGGCCAAACAGTATTACAAATAATATAGTTTCTGAGTGATTATTTTGTGGTCTGGGCAGCCAGGACTGAACAAGCAGCCTCCAACAACATCCTCCATCTATTAAAAACACATAGAAAGCCATATCATGCATAATGATTCATGCCTTAAATTCCAGAACTCAGTAGGTATAGACATGTAGATCTGAGAATTCAAAGTCAACCTAGTCAACATAGTGAAATTTAGGATAGTTTGGCTATCGAGTGAGATTCTGTCTCATTGACAAAACAAAAACAATAAAAATGAAGTTACCCCAAAAGGTGGAGCAGGGATGGTGATTCACACTTGTAACCCAACATGAAGGATGCAGCAGCATTTGGATATTTTTAAGCCAGCACAGTCTACATGATGAGTTCCAGGAGAGCCAGGAATACATATGGAGAACCTGTCTTAAACATCATCAAGAACAAGAATGTTAGCAGAAAATGCATAACACATGAACCAACACATTAGAATAGTACATGAGTGTGTCAGGAAGAATATAATACCCAGGACATTTAAAAACTCTCTTCACTTTCGTTTTACATGTGTGGGTGATTTGCCTGAATGCTTGTCTCTGCAGTACCTGTTTGCACTGTCCAAAGAGGTCACAAGAGGGCATAATATCTTCTGCAACTGGAGTCACAGAGGGCTGGGAGCCACCTTTTGGCTGAGTGGACTGCAACCTGGGTGCTCTCCAAGAGCAATCATACAGTGAAAATTTTACTAAAATATCTGAGTAATGTGTTCCAGTGATGCATCATTTGTACTCTGAATTATGCCTTGCAGAAAATTCCATGGTCAGTAGTTGCTCTGTACTGTCAGCAAAGGTTATCATTTCTAATGGGAGCATCATTCATTAACCACCTGATAAATGAACATTTATACTTTTGCATAAGCACTCCAAGTATTTCTGGTTCATAACTATGTGGAAAGATGCTCAAGTATATGTAACATCATTTATACAAGGCTGACATTTTTATTTGAAATATTGTGGTAATTTAGCTTTATATGCATATTTTTATTTTAAATTCTTCTCTGAGATAATTCTATTTCTGGAAGTATGTCTTAAGTTCAGCCCAAGTTAAGGGCTGCAAGCATCAAGCATGAAGCATTTGCAGATTTAATGGTAAATATGCACAGAACCCTTAAGGACCCTGTTTTACTGGTAGGATGTCTGTATGTGAGATCTCTGAAAGCTTTTTAGAAAATAGAGGTGCAGGTAACATAAAGACCTGTTGTTTTTAGGGCATATCACTCAAAAATTTTAAAATAAAGTGAATGAATGATGAATGATGTAATAGCCAATTCTTCATGATTTAGCCAAACTCTCACTGGTGTGGACTATGGAAAAAAGGAAACTTTAAGCAATAGAAAACACAAGTTGCATTTACTAAGGAATGCAGAATTAGAACAAGACTCTGTTGGAGCCAGAGATAGCAGAAGTTATTATGTTTTGGGTACATGAGTTTTCTTTGGTAGGCAAAGGTCTTAGCAAAGATAATACGTGTACTTACCTCACAATATTAAGGGCTTTATGAGGCCATGGAACAGAGCCTGGCTCCTTCCAGCCTGATTTGGGTGTCCTGAGATGATATCAGAGATGATGACATGCTTAGTCTGGGGAACACGTTCTGGCCCTGCAAGGTGCTAGAGTGAACCATTGATAACCTTGGCATCTCCAAGCATGGGAGTGTTTGTGAACTCCGTCAATTTTCTTTTGGCTTCTTGAGGTGAGACTTGAGGGTTATGAAGCCAAGCTGTATCCTGTGCAGCTGTGAATAGGCTTAAGGAAGCTGTCCCCTAGATTTCTGAAGAATGGAAAGGGAAGAAGAAAAACTAGCTGACAGCAAGACTCCCTTTCCTGTAGAGGGATGGTTTAGGGTTGTCATCCAGAGATTGAGAATCTCAAGGCTGCATTTTGAGATTCAGGTAGGTAAAGTCTTATCTCTCTGTTCATTTCATGAGCACCATCCAGATTCCATGGGTGGGTCGAGAGAAAGTATTGTGGGTCATAGGTGCAGTCACCTGTCAACTGACTCTCAGGTCATTTGCAAGAGAGTGGAGCCTCTTTGTGTGGGAGACTGGGTGAGATTAGAAGCAGGCACATGCAGAATGGTTGTGTGCATATTTGGCTGGGGTGGATAAGTATATCTCCTGAGTTGGAGAAGTGTGATATCTCACAATTAATTATTGAAAGGCCAAGCTGTTTGAAGTATCAAGGGTGCCACTGGGTCCAGGCCTCTTTCTTAGTTGCTGGAATTTGCTGGTGATCCTTTATACCTTGTTTTCTAGATCTGTCGCATCTCAGATTAATTTGCAAATCATATTCCCTCTGTATGTCACTTCTCACTTTTGCCTCTTTACCATAGCAACACTCTGTATGTTCATAAAACATTTTCAATCCAGTATTGCCAAATGTTTGGTTCTTAACTTGTTGGGCTCTACAAGACCCTATTTAGAAAAAAATATGCTAATCACATTTACCTGCTTAGGGCTTCAGTATCTGAAATGGCACAGATCACCTGACAGATCTCATCAGCCCTAGGTTCTAAGGAACATGCTTCTGTTGAGAAAGTCCAGAGATCTGGAGAAAATGCATTCCAGCCTAACGATGGGCTGGATCCTCTTTACAAGAACTGTCAGAAATAGAAAATTGAGGTTAGGCTATAACAAAACTCTTTGATTCAATAACCCCAAGCCTCTCCGAATGCCTGTCCTTCTCACGATCTCCTAATGGGTGTTGTACCCAAAGCCATTAACAAGCACATATACCATAACAGCTGGCTCTAGGCCAAGGAATTTGCCTTTTGTTTGCTGATAGAAGCACCATAGCAGTGATCGACATCATGTTCTATCCCATGATTGTGTGCCTCTTCTATCTGTATGCGTGTGCATGTGCATGAGTGTTTCCAACTTAGGGTGCCTCTACACAGCCCCGACAGACCTCTGACTTGTCACTGCTCTTGCCTCAGTGTATTGATTCAAGGTTTGGACCATCATATTCTTTCTAGGACTGTTTTTTCTAAATATCTCAGGGATCATCTGGCCTCATGTGACTCCAGCCAGACATATCAAGAGTGAAGCACATCTTCACTCACAAACTTATAGCCTGAGTGAGCTCTGCTGATTTTACAGGGGAAATTTTTTATTACTACCTGTATAAGAGCTTCCTTTTTGACCCCAGAGAGGCTCCTGATATGGCACCTTGGTTTCAGGTCATTTTGGAGTAAGGAAATGAGCCAGAGGTAATGGCTGTACCATGGACAGCAGCAGACCCCTCCCTGGAATTCTATTGTATCCTGGAGAACCCTGGTATTCTCTGTGATGTCATCAGTGTTGTAGCAACACCAACTGCCTGTGGGGCATCTGTTCACTGCCTACAGGTTTTGGACGTAGCCATGTTGGCAAGACTGAGCAGGCTCCTTGGGAGACAGAAGGGAGAGCAAAACGAGACTAGAGGGAGTCAGAAGGAAGCTGGCCTTCAACCTCAGTGTCGCACATCAAGACATAAATGGTTCTGGGGAAAACGCAGTGAGTCCTGGGGAGGGAGTAGGGAGTTTCTTGATGGTGGAAGGCTTCAGCTTGGTTTTCATAGTGAGTCACAGGATCTTAGAGCTTCGTGGAGGTAATGAATCTATCCTTCTCTCTGTTACTAAAGAGTAGATCTGGAGTTTAGGGTTTCTGATGGTTAGATTGGCAGAGAGCCAGTAATGGTCAACCCTGCAGCTGCTGTGCTGGGGTCCATCTGCTTTGACTCAGAGTGGGAAGGAAGGAGAGGGATGAAAAAGGTTTCAGTTACAGCACTGTACTTCAGCACACTGGATTTCTTTTGGTTGTGGGTCACTAATAACAGAGAGAGTACAGTCCCCTGGCCAAAGCTTGAGGATCTCACATTTTACCTCAGAGCCACTTGCAGGGTAGGAACCATTGAGTATTGCTGCATGTCAGTGACCCCTAGGGTTTCTGAGTTCCTCTCAATAGCCAGTCAACTTTAACTTGACTTTAACTTTAACTTGAGTGCAGGAATGAGCCATCACTCTCCCTGCAAGTGTCTGTTCTTGGTGAGTGAAGGCTCACCTGTGGATGCCCTGTCCTTAGGTGTCTCCAGCCTGTCCTGTCACTAGGTTATCTCACCTTTGCTAATGTCATGATGGATGGAATGTATTTCGCTGAAGTTTGGGGAAAATCTTCATCATGACCCATGTGACTTATCTTTGGTCTGATGAGACACCCACAATCTCCATCACCCCCACACATTGTAACAGTCCTGTGGATATTTCCTGAGATACTCATTCACTTCATGAAACTGAACTTCCTTCCGCATCAACATGAGCTAATTTCTTAGTATCTTTCACTTTCCATCTTTTTGATCAGGAGGGGAAGAGCCATTCCTTGGGAATGTTTAGAAAATGAGTCTTGACCTCCATTCATGATGAAGTATTAAATTAGAATTAATTAGAGTCTAACTATCAGAGAGCTGCTGACGAGCTTCCCCTGTGTCTCAGGGAAGGCACCTGAAAAAGTCAGCTTGGCTTTTGGTGAACTGGGGAAGAGATGGTTATGAGATAAGTGACTGCAGTTGGCAGTGACTCTAACAGTCCATTCTCTGAACATTCTGCTGTATCCTAAAGATTCATTGGCATCTTTTCTGAAATTAACAATGTTGTGTCCTTGGGGCCCTCATTATGTGCATATAGGGTTCACTTGAAGACACAATGGCAAGATTGAGCACACTGGTTGACAGAGAGATCTGACTTTCGAAGGAGGAGGTTGGGGGTTGAGTTGGACCTTACAGAAATGGGATTTAATAGCTGAGATCTTTGGAAGAGATGGTTTTATGCTGTTTCTCTGGTAACTAAAGTGCAGACCCATTGTCAAGGATTGCTGATAGTTAGTTTGGCAGAGATCCAGGAATTGTCAAGGTTACAGCTGCTGTTCTGTGAGTTCCTTAATTTTATTTTGAGAGGCAAAGACCAGCAGGAGTCACAGACTAATGAGGTGTGAGAGTAGGGTGTTGCACAACTCATCATCAGTGGATTCTTTAGGTTCTGTGAGAAACCTAAATCTCATGGGAAATTCCCCATCTATGCACCAGGGTCTCAGACATTCAGTTACTTCTATTCCTGGCCACAGGTGAAGAGGGATTCATTGTGCTATGCACTAGAGACTCCAGGAATTTTCTGCAGCACATCAGAAATGAGTTGATATTTCCAAAGCAGCATGGCTGGGTGACATATGCCTTCCAGCCAGCAGGGCAGCAGTAGGGGCTGATGCACATAGCTAGCCACAGTGAGTGGATACAGAGGCATGGCTTATGGGCTCCCAGTTTGAGGACAGTTGTCCTGATCCTAGGGGTCTTTACTGTGCTCCTGCATTCACTCTTCCTCGGCCTCTTCTTCAAACTCAACATGATCTCTCCTGGTCCTGTGCCATACTACTGCATAAATTCACTAATATTTATCAACTTGCAGGGAGTACTCGAAAAACATCAAACCCAAACTCTGTTACTTGGCAGGAGCAGCAGATGAAAAAGGTGGCTACACTGACCCTGCAGCTTCAGATGATGACCCAAGAAAGGAATGAACTTCGTGGAATCCTGGCTAATTATACCAACAAGGATTTGAACAACAGGTAGCCATTTTGTTTAGTTCCCTGGTAACTGTCTTGACCCTACTGAGTCAACCCCAGCATTCCTCAGGTCATTGGAGACTGCATCTGCAGAGTGTTCTGCCCAAACTAAATATCCTGAGGGCATCTAAGAGGCATAGCTGAAACCTGGGAAGGAGTGATATCAGGATACAGGCTGTGTGATTCCTCCAAATAAAAAATTTGGACTGCTCTTCAGTATCGAGAGGGAGGGGGAATGGTGTGGGGGGTGGAGAAGAGGAGTGGGGATGGGGGAGGGGAGTGGGGGGAGGGGGCAATATTTGGGAGGAGGGGAGGGAAATGGGAAACGGGGAGCAGGTGGAAATATTAATTAAAAAAGAATAAAAAAAAAAGAAAAAAAAAGAATACAAAAAAAAAAAAGCAGAGCCTTGGCCTGGATCAGTCTGGAATGAGGCAATAGTTTGTGAGCTCTCAGCATACATTTCATGAGGCCTTGACAGGTGTTGGCGTGTGGACAATACTAGGTGCTGTGAGTTTATGGTGAGTCTTTTTGCTTAACCAGCAAGTACTTGAGTACTGGCTGCTCCTGGGAGCAGCTGCACGGGCCTGGTTGTCTTGATGCATCTCAGTGTATGATTTGAAGTCTGAACTTCATCACTGCTCTTCTCTAGTCTGGTTTCTTATATTCTGAGACAATTCTGCCTGCCAACATTTATTTGGCATCCTCCGTGTACGTGTGTGTGTGTGTGTCCTGGCAGCTGGGGGTCTGTGGCATGTGGTTCTTTCTGTGCCACAGTTTCCAGGTGATCCCACTAAGTTCCCTTAATGTCAGGGAACTCCACTATGACCAGTGATGGGGCTCCTGGCCTGTGTGCTCACCTTGGAAGTCCATTGGAATCCACTGGAGACTTATAAATCTGTCCTTAAGTCGGTTCTCCTCCCTGGAAATACTGATTTTGTGCTTTAGAAATCCATGTAGCAATAGAAACCTGGGATCAAAAATCCCCATTCTGAAGACAGGAACAACATTATCATAGATTTCTGGTGGGATCAGACTTGTGACACAGGCTCCTGAGGACTTAACTGTTCTATTCCTCCAGGCCCATTGATGGAACTCATGCAGCTCTGGATCACTCCCTTTGCATCCCTGACTGCTGGTCTGGGGCCAGGTCAGCAAGTTTAAACAGCACCAGGTTGTCCTAGTTGATAGCTATCAGAATGTGACATTGACTGTGCTGGGGTGTTTAAGGCACAGCCTGAAATCATAGGGTCATTAAGTCCAGAATTCACGGGGTTCTTTGCTCTGGGGCTATGCCCTAATACAGGCTAAATTTTGAGTTGGAGATGGTGAATATGGAGCATAAGAAAGTGATGTTGGAGCTACAGAAATTCCCCATGGAGATGAGAGAGGCCTTGTACAAGTGCAAGTTGCTGACTGAGGAAACTGTTTCTTACAGGTGAGTAACTGACTTCACTGGGACTCTGTTCCTTGGGAGTGACTGCTTTTGCCATGTTTTTGTCTTTGAACCAAAGTGAGGACTTTCCTTTTGGCCTGTCTCCCTATAAAAAGCAGTTTGTCTTATGCTCTTGACTTGGACCTACTGGACTAGTTTTGCTAAGACTGAAGTATCTGTGAGTCCATCAGAACATTGTCCTGCCAGCCTCAGGAGCCTCTAGATTAAAAATCTATTTGTACCATGATAAGGGTGTCAGGCATTTGTGGGTCTTGGGGGCTCTTGTAGGGGTCTACAGAGGTGATCCCATTCTTCCCATAGATAGAATATATTTCAATTGGGTCTGCTGTCCTCCCTCACTGAATATTTGTCTTCTACTTCTCAACCTGCTGATGCTTTCCCAATACCATGGACAGTTAAGTACATGTGGTAGGAGGCAAACCCTGCTCTCAGAAGTACATTCCTTTTATTGTAACAGTTTTCAGAAGTACTCTGAGTCTTTCTGTAATTTGGCCATTCTCTGACATTTGACAGCCACTAGGTTATCCTGGCATGTTGACTGTGGGCTCTGGTATAGGGCTGTCTGGGGACATGGGACTTTGCATGGATGATGTGGGAGATGGAGGCTAGGTAGGGCTCATGGTATTTTTATGATGGTTCAGCATCCTCCACAAGCAGCTCCTGAGTGAGCGAACTCAGTTGAAGAAAAAAGTGAGCATGTTGAAAGAGGAGAACCGAAAGCTATGGAGGGAGCAGATTTCACTGCAAGAGTCCTGTGAGAAGGTGAAGAATCACTATGAAGAGACCGATGAGAAGATCTGTGAGCTATGTGCTGAGGCAGAGGAGGTAGGCTGCAGCAATGTGGGCAGGCTGCCCACCATCTGTAATAAACACACACACACACACACACGATCCACTTTTCCAGTAGCTCACTAACATCCCATCCAATTGTTGATTTCTGTGATTATTCCAAGACTTTCTAAGGATTTGGCATCTTGTGAGATCAATGGCTGGAAACAGCTTTAAAGGAGGAAATCCCCATGTAAATGTCAAAGGAGTGGTTCTTGTTTATATTTTTTATCTTCTTTCATGTTTCATCAGTTCAACCTCCTTCCCTCCTCCCAGTCATACACCCCCTGCTCCCCAGACCCAAGGTCCACTCCTCCTTAATTTCCCTTCAGAAAATAGCAGTTCTCCCATGGTTATTTGATCTAATTATTAAAATAGCATTAAACCCTGGGCTTTGCTCATGTTTGTTACACATTCTAACAATGAGATACATCACCAGATCCTTTTAAAGTCTTGAGATATGATCACACTACGTTCCAAAGATTAGCTTTGAACACACAGTGTAGTTCAAATGAGACTTTAATGTTCAGTCCTTCTGTCTCAGTCTCTGAGTAGCTAGGATTAAGGGTTTGCATCACAAGCTCAAACCTAGTCTAAATACTTAAATTAAAATTGATGCTTCAACCAAATTTCCAAGGTCAGTAGATTATATGTTTGTGTTTTTAAGACATAGGTGCTAAATTATAGTCATCTCAAAAGCATCGGTGTAAATATAATTTAAGATGCTTCATCATTAGTAGACAGGTAGCTTTAAGACGAATAATATAAAGGTAGCTTTCATTCATTTAACCATTCAAGAGTCTATGTTGGGAGTCCCATAAATGCCAGGAAGTAAGCTATACCTGGAGAAAACAGATGTCTGTCCTGAAGGAACTGATGAAGTTATTACCTTTAATTCATCTCTTACATTATAGCTGGTTTCTGCTCAGTGCAACCCTCCAGCTCTCATTGTGTTTGAGACCTCCAGTAACAGAGGCTTTTCCAGCAGGAGGCAGAATCCAACCCTTACTATTGATCTGTCCATAAATTTTACTCTTCACAGAAAAGGCAATTTTTCCTCCTTCCCACTAGCCATGGCCTATATCAATCCCAGGTATAAGTGAAAAATATTATATGCCATCAAATCATAGGGATTCCTGCTCCTCGTTAATATTTTAGAGGAAGAAAATTTTAAGCTCTCCTTTGGGTAGAGATTACATAGTTAATAACTCTGTTTTAAAGTGTTGTAACTCTTCAACGATTCACATTTTTTTTATTGAGTGAACATTTCTTTTTATTGAAAATAAATCATTCTCACATGCAATAGATACCAACCATAGTTTTCTCTACCTGCACTTCTCTCAGCTCCTATAAACCTCCCTTTTCCCAGATCTGCTGCCCTTTGGTTTCTTTTCAGAAAAGAACAGGCAAGCATGACAAAAAAAGAAAAAGGCCCCCCATACAGAGGCTGGACAAAGCTTTCCAATAGGAGGAAAGGTATCCCAAGAGTGGACAAAAGAGTCAGAGACACACCATGCACACTCCCACTATTAAGAGTCCCACTGAAACACCAACATATATGCAGAGAACATGGTGCAGACCCATAAAGGCCCCATACATAACTCTGTGAGCCTTTGTGAACCCTGTTTACTTGATTCAGTGGGCCATGTTCTCCTAGTGTCCTCCAGCCCATCACACCCGCTGACTCCTAAAATCCCCCCTCCCAATTCTTCTGAAACTTTTCCTGAGCTCCAATGGGTAGGACTGATAGAAAGTTCCAATTTAGATATTCACTTCCACACAACTGCTGCTAGAGAAAAGCTCTCTGATGAGGACCAGCAAGGCACCAATCTATGAGTATAGCAGAACATCGATAGGATATTAGTAGTCAGTTCATTGGTTTTTTTTTTTTTTTAGTTATGTTTGCTTCTGTACTATGTCTCTGGGCTATTTGGTCTCCAGATTTTAGCCATCCAGGGATTGTAGGGCATGGACTGCCTCACCTTGCATGAGTCTCAAGTTAAGCCAGACATTGTATGGCCACTCTTTCAAGTTCTGAACCAACAGTGCCCCAGCATAACTTTCAGGGAGGACAGACTGTAAGTCAAGGTTTTTGTGGATGAGTTGATGTCATGTTTCTCTCTCTGTAACCTGCAGAGTACCTTCCCATGCCAAAGAGACTAGAGCATATGGGTGAAGGCTCCATTCAGGCAACAGCTTGCTCTCTCTAGGTTCAATGATGTGTAGATGTTGTCCACAACAATGGGACCCCACTGTCAGTTTTCAGAGAGCAACACTCTGTCCTCTCGGAGCTGTTTAGGGATCTCCACAGAATCCCCTTCAACCAAATATTCAACTGAATGCAAGCCAGTCTCAGCACTGGAAGCCTTTCTTGGCTACAGAAGATGATCAGTTCAGACTCTGTATGTTCCACTTCTAGGAGTCCTCACTAGGATCCCCCACATAGATTACAGGAAGTTTTATCTGTACTAGCTTTCCATTGCAGCCTCTGGGAGACCCCCAACTCCAACACTCTCTCTCCTCACTCTCTCCCTCCACCCCTCCCCCTACAGGATCTCTTTCAATTCCCTCCCCACCCAACCAAAGTTCACTGGCAAAATCTAATCTATTTTCTCTTCCCAGGGAAATTCTTGTGTTTCCTTCCTCTAGTGACCTTCTCTGTACCTAACTTGTCTGGGTTGTGGAAAGTGGCTTGATTATCAATTACTTAACAACTGATGCCCACTTATAAGTGAACACATATCATAGGCGTCTTTATGGATCTCAGTTGTCTCAGTCAGCTTGATTTTTTTCTAGTTCCACCCATTTACTTACAATAGCAATTGGATATCACTTTTCAAACAGCCAAGTAATATTCCCTTCTGTAAACGTACTGCCTGTTCCTTATCCATTCTTCCATTGAGGGACATGAAGGTTATTTCCACTTTCTGGTTATTATGAATAATGCCAATGTGAAGATATTTGAGCAAGTGTTCTTGTGATAGGATAGAACATCCTTTAGACATATGTCCAAGAATGGTGTACCTAGATTTTGAGGTAAATCAGTTCCCAATTTTCTGAGGAATTGCCATATTGATGCCATCGAGGCTGGGCAGCTATAGACTCCCACCAGAAATGGAGGAGTGTTTCCTTTGCTACAAATCCACACCACCATGAGCTGTCATTTGTGCCATTGACTTTAGCCATTCTGACAGGTGTAATGTGGAATCTCAAAGGAGTTTTTGGTTCAAATTCCCCTGATCAAAAGGAATGTTGAACATTTCTTTAAGTGTTTCTCAGCTATTTGTGATTCTTCTTTAGAGAATTTTCTGTTTATATCTGTTCCACGTTTCTTAATTGGATGATTTGATTTGTTGGTGTCTAGTCTACTGAATGCTTTATATATTTTGGATATTAGCCCTCTGTCAGATGCGGGATGATGAAAATCATTTCCCATTCTGTCAGCCTCTATTTTCTCCTACTCATGGTGTTCCTTGCCTTACAGAAGCCTTTCGGTTCCCTGAGGTCCTTTATTAATTGTTGATCATAGTGCCTGCACTGCCAATGTTCTCTTCTGAAACCATCTCCTTTGCTGGCATGTTCCGCCTATTCCCTATATTCCCTCCTATCAGGTTCAATGTGTTTGTTTTTGTGTTGAGGTATTTCATCATGAAAGGGTCAAAGATTTTTTTGGTATCTAGCAAAATGATCATCATATGCTTTTTCTTCAGTTTATACAGTAGATTACATTGACTAATTTTCATATGCTGAACTATCCCTACATCTCTAGGTTAAAGACTGCTTGATCATAATAGATGATATTTTTGAAATAGTCTTGGGTTTGATTTGCAAGTATTTTATTGAGTACTTTTTCATATATGTCCATGAGGGAAATTGGTCTGTAAGTATCTTTGTTGAGTCTTTCTCTGTTTTGGGTATCTGGTTTGCAGCCTCATAAAACGATTTGGGCTCTGTTTCTTCTGTTTTTATTTTGCAAACTAATTTGAGGAGTATTGCCATTAACTCTTCTTTTAAAGTATGGTTGAATTCTGTGCTATAGCCATTTGACTTTGGGTTTTTTTGTGGGGTGGGAGGAGGCTTTTGATGATGGCTTCTATTTCACTAGGGGATGTAGGTCTATTTATTTATCTGATTTTAATTTAACTTTGGTAAGTGGTTCCTATTGAGAAAAATTATTCATTTCTTATAGATATTCCAGTTTGATGAAGTGCATGATTTAAAGTATGTCCTTGTAATTCTCTGGATTTCCTCGGTATCTGTTGTTATGTCCCCATACGGTTTCTGATTTTATTAATTTGGATATACTTTGCCCATCTTTATTTAGCTTGGATAAGGGTTTATCTATCTTGTTGATTTTCTCAAAGAACCAATTCTTTCTTTCTCTGATTTTTGTACAATTATCTTGATTTCTATTTTATTGATTTAGCTGTCAGTTTATTTCTTCTGGTCCAATCCTCTTGGACATATTTCCTTTTGTTCAATAACTTTGAGGTGTTACTATTAAGTATGATATCTTCCCATTTTTTTAATGTAGGCACTTAGTGCTCTTAGCACTACTTTCATTGTGTCCCATAAGTTTGCGTATGTTATGTATTCGTTTTCATTGAATTCTAGAAAGTGTTTAATTTCTTTCTTATTTATTTTTGGTCCACTTTTCATTCAATATAGAGATCTTCAATTTCCATGAACTTATATATGCTTTCCTTTCTTTCGTTGTTGATATTCTCTAATGGTCTGATAGATACAGGGAATTGTTTCAATTTTCTTGTGTCTGTTGAGACTTGCTTTATGTTTAAGTATGTGGTCTGTTTGGGAGAAAATTCTTTCGGATACTGTTGAGAAGGTGCACCCTTTTGTGTTTAGGTGGAATGTTCTGTAAATATCTGTTAGGTTTATTTGATTTAAAACTTCAGTTAATGCAGAGTTTATTAATTTTGTCTGCATGACCTGCACACTGATGACATGCACATTGGTGAGAATGAGGTATTTAAGTTCCCAAATATTAGCATGTGGAAATTAATTATGTGTTTTAAGCTATAGTAACGTTTACCTTAAAATATTACTTAGGGCATAGATGTTAAGAATTGAGGCCGGTCGGTGGTGGCACATGCCTTTAATCCCAGCACTCGGGAGGCAGAGGCAGGCGGATCTCTGTGAGTTCGAGGCCAGTCTGGTCTACAAGAGCTAGTTCCAGGACAGGAACCAAAAGCTACAAAGAAACCCTGTCTCAAAAAAATCTAAAAAAAAAATTGAAATGATGGCCAGGTGGTGGTGGTGCAGACTTTTGACCCCAGTTCTTGAGAAACAGAGGGAAGCAGATCTCCGTGTGCTCAAGGCCAGCCTAGTCTACAAGAGCTAGTTCCAGTACAGGCTCCAAAGCTATGGAAAAACCAGTCTCGAACAATTTTTAAAAAATTGAAATGTCATCTTTGTGGTGTGTCTTTCCCCATCTCTTTTGATTAATTTTGGTTTGAGGTCAATTTTGTTAGGTATTAAAATAGCTACATCAGTTTGTCATTTAGGTACATTTGCTTCGAAGATTTTTTTCCAATCCTTTACCCAGAGGTAATGTCTATAATTAATGTTGAAGTTTCTTTCTTGTATGTAGCAGAAAAATGGATCCTGTTTCTGTATTCTGAGTATTTTTACTAAGGATATGAAACCAATGATACAGAGAAATATCAAATGATTAATTCTTGTTATTTTGCTGAATGTTTATGTTATTGTACATGTATGTCCAGAAGTGTGCGTTGAGGAGTGTGTGTGTGTGTGTGTGTGTGTGTGCATTTGAGTGTTCAACGCTTCACTAAGAACATAATCTTCTAATGAACAGAAACAGGATATATTGGAGGAAAGACAACAATCCCTGCTGAAGCTGAGGGATCTGGTCACCAAACATACAGAATTGGCAGAAAAGCTACAGAATCCCTTCGCTGTCTCCCAGATGAGGTAGGATCCCAGGCCATGAAGAGGGAGTTATATCAAATAGTTCCCCAGTACCTGAATCTCTGTCCTATTTGGGTTCCTGGCCATTTGCATGGCTTTTCAGTCAAAGCCAGGGAAAGAACATCTGAGAGTATTGGGCTGGCTCAGTCAACAGAAATGTCTGCACAGGAAGCAATATGTGTTATCCTTTAATCTTTCTGAATTGTGTGCATTTCTTCAATTCTGAGTGCTCTCGTGTGTTCTGAGTGCATTGATCCGTCCTATGGTAGTCCCAGACCTAATAGAGGCAGTGTTAATTGTGCAAGATGGTGTCTCCTCCTGCCACTTTATTTTCCTCCAGGAGTATCACCTTTAGAGATAAAATCCTACACTTGGACAGATTAGCATACAGCACCTTCTTATTGATTATGGGTTCTTTGTAGTTTGCATCTGTTTCCTGTAAGAAGGTTTCTCTGGAATTAGAATCACATTTAGAATTTGACATGTTAAATCCAAGGAAGTTTCTGTGCTGAAGGAGGAAGCCCAGCCTTCACTGCAGTGTTGTGTTTGCTCCCCTAGAGGGCCTCATACAGTTAATTTTTCAGGTTGCTCACAGTTTCCTGGCATCTGTTCAAGGCCTGTGACCCAGACACTGCTATGCTGCTGTTTTATTTTCAAAAGAATGTATCTAAACTAGTGGAGTAATGGTCTGTTTTTCTAGTTCACCACAGTGTGTATTTCTCAGCTCACTTTCTACCAGTTTTAAAGGTGGAGAAAAAAAGAAACTCGGGTGCTGTCTTATCCTTGAAGAAGCAAGGAGTGAATGAGCCCAACTCAAATGTAATGCTGGATTTCCCAGTTGAGTAGAGCTGGTGGGAGCTCAAAAGCTGGCAGGGCAGGTCCGCAATAGACCTGTGTCCCAGCTGTTTTCCTCCCCTAATATGAAAACCTCCAGCATGATCTGGAACAGGCCACAGTCCAGGATGAGAGCCTCCTGCAGACAGACCTGCTGCAGCAGGAGCCCTGAGTGTGCCAGGCCAATGAGCCACCATTGACTCCTGTCCCCTGCAACCTTGGCATTTATGGGATGGGTTTTCTTCCTTGACCTTTGTTTCCCAAGTGTGGACAGTCCCTGGTTTTGTCTAGGCTGTAGTCCAGTGAGGTTTCCTGTGCATCTGATTGCCTTTCCTTCTCTGACAGCTCTGCTTTGGAGAACTGAGGAGGCTGAAGGAAGCGTCACACATTCTCCACTCGAGCAGCAACACCTACTGAGAAGCAGACCCCTCCTTATATCTGTAAACTAACCAGTGAGGAAAATCTCCACCTACTGCAGGGGATCCATCCCCAATCTGATTCATGTTATGTTGGTGCATTATTCCTGGAGAAAGGAAGTCATCAGAAAGAAGCCTGAGATTCAGAGGACCCACCAAGAATTACTCGGAATCCTGACATCAATCAGCAGGTGGACCCTGAGTGGCGCACTGCAGCATGGGGAGGATATGCTGCTGAGCAAGGCTTACTCTGCCAGTTTACTCTCTGTCTTTAGTAAGCCGGTTGAGCCCTCGATATGTGGTGAGGACTCTCACGAGAAAGACTGTACTGATGCCGTGCTGTAGTCTATACACACCACAGGGAAAAGAACAGGATTCCCTCTCCTGTGCAGTGCTGAGGCGGACTCCATGTCACATGAAAGTGTTGCTGAAGATAACGCACTACAGAGACTACAACATCCCTCACCTGTGTTAGTCGTTGGATCATCCATAAAGAAAATGTCTGGGGATTCTCCAGTTACACATCCTGGACTGGCATGTCAGTCCTGAGAAAGGGTCTATAGAGGAGGTCTGGTCACCTTTGGTGTCTTTAGGGAGCCAGATGCTCTTGATGGATTTTTTTGGATTTAGAGCTAGAGAATATTTTTAGCTTAATTGGAGCAAGGGTTATGGTTTTGGGTTTGGTTTTCATTTGCTTGGATTTTTTTTCTTTGCTTTGGTTTAAATTTTGTTGTTAATTTTTAAATAATTTATTTTTGTTTTAATAGTTGGCTAAGGCTCTACACTGTATATACTGACTACCCTTTCTAAAGCCCCTATTGAGTAAAATGAGAATTTTTTATGAATAAAATCAATTTTCGACTCCTCAGTTTTACAGCCCTTCTTGAGTCAGATGTGGGGTTGCTCTCCTGTGACTCCAGAACTCATGGGCAGAGATGGATTTGTGCATGTTCCAGGAGCCTTGGTTACACAGTGAGTTCGCCTCCAGGCAGGTCTACACAGGTCTACACAGGAGGGTAGTACCTTGGATGTGAATGACATAGCCTACTCAATGCTTTATGACCCTGACTTTATGTTAACAGCCAGATTTAAGAGAATGTAATGAAGAAGGGCTCTGGAAAGAAAAGGACTTCCCGTTCTGCACTACATTAGTTCTATCCCAGTGTCCAATCTCAATTGCCCATTGAGATCGTGGGATAACAAACCAGTGAACGTGGCCTTTGAAATGCATGAGCACAGTGTGCCTACAGCAGAGGGGAACTGCTGAGCTGCAAGTTTGGATTCTGGAGAATCTCCAGAATTCTCCCTCCTAAACCATGTCTGTCACATTGGGAAGCTGTAGAGAAAGGGCCTGCTCCAGCACCGTCATCTACTTACAGTAGAAATATTGGGAACAGAGTCAGAAGGATTCATTCAAAGCTCTGAAATGGTCCTACCCATTGGTTTATGTCACAAAAACAGTTGATAAAATTCCATAAGGCTGTCTCATATAGGATACTCACAACATCATTTCATCTACTAAATTTAAGAAGTGTGAGTTTAGGGTTTAGAGAGATTGTTTGGTAGTTAAGGGCACTTGGGTTAGGTTCCCAGCTCCATAAAGGGGCTCACATCCTTTTGAAACTAAAATTTCAGGGGACCCAATACCTTCTGATGTCAGTATCAAGCATGCATGTAGAGCATATACATGCAGAGAAAACATTCACACACAGGCATACATGTAAAAATAAATGTGAGTGTTACAAACTAACTTAATGCTACAAGGCAGACGAGAAACCTCTTCTACTTTTACTATTAAATAATATCTCCAGTTTTTTCTCAGGCTATCTCAGAATTTAGCATACTATATTTACATCAAATACCAAGGTTGCTGATTTTATTTTTTCTAATAAGATCAAATTTCCTCAATACCCTAGAGTTAAAGCTTGATTATAAATATCCAACAGTATAAAAAGGTACAAGAAAAGGGAAGGGAATGGTGAAAAATGTATAGCTCAATAAAAACAAGAAAAAAAGAAAAAAAGAGGTACAGTTATCGTAACTGCTTCCTCTTTTTTAACGTTAGTCAGTTTGTAGACTAGTTTCAATGCTATTTTTCAGTGTGAATTACAATAAAGAGTAGTACAGGTCTGAGTCATCAGAACTTCGGTAATGCTGTAGCATTTCAAAATATTTAACTATCGACCAGGAGTCCCTGTGTAGGTGCTGAGAAGCTCCATTTGAACTGGTGAGTGTGTGCTATCCTGGGACGGACTGTCCAGGTAGAGAGCACAAACGCCCCTCCCCCAGTGCCTGCTGCAGCTCTGCCTGCGCCCTACTTCCCTTGGTCCCTGGCTCATTGGGGCTACCAGGAGTCCCTGTGTAGGTGCTGAGAAGCTCCATCTGGACGGGTGAGTGTGTGCTATGCTGGGGCGGACTGTCCAGGTAGAGAGCACAAACCCCCCTACACTAAGGCTACCCAACCAGAGCAGTGAGTGCCTGCCTAGTGGGCAGGCCTCAGCAACCCCCGAAAGGGAGCGCAGGCACCTCCAGCTTGTACTGCAGTGTAGCCTGTGTTCTACTCGACCCCACCCTACCCCTGCATTTGCCCTTCTTTCCGCGGGTCATTGGAATACCAGGCATCCCTGTTTTGGTGTTGAGGAGTTCATCTGGTAGGGAACGGTTCCTGCCCCTACACTGAGGAGATACACCCAGAGAGTTAGTCACAGCAAAGACTGGTCCAAAACACAAGGCCTCTCCTGGCTCCATTTGAAGGAAGAGATGGGCAATGCAAGAATTCCCCCAACAACTTGAAAGGCAACGTGACATCACCAGAAACCAGGAATCCCGAAATAAGAAGTGTACACCCTAATCCAGAAGAATTAGAAGAATTCGACCAAAAGTGAATTATATGAAAATAATAGAGGACCTTAAACAGGAGGTGAAAAACAGCCATAATCAATTAGAGATTACAAACAAAGAGGTAGAGGAAATGAATAATTCTCTCAAAGATACCCAAGAAAACCAAGAGAAACAAGAAAAAGTAATCAAACAGGTAAGGGAAACGGTTCAAGACTTGCAAGAATGAAGTGGAAGTAATAAAGAAAACACAAACCGAGGGAAGATTGGAGATGGAAAATTTGGATAAACAAACAGGAACTACAGAGTCAAGTACCACCAACAGATTACAAGAGATAGAAGAAAGAATCTCAGACACTGAAGATACCATAGAGAAAATAAACACTCTGATCAAAGAAAACAGCATAACCAACAAATTCTCAACACAAAATATTTTGTTTGTTTTTTGAGACAGGGTTTCTCTGTAGCTTTGGAGCCTGTCCTGGAACTAGCTCTTGTAGACCAGGCTGGCCTCGAACTCCCAGAGATCCGCCTGCCTCTGCCTCCCGAGTGCTGGGATTAAAGGCATGCACCACCACCGCCCGGCAACTTACAGAATCTTAAGGAAAACCTAATCAGGAGGAGAAACTCCTATGCATCCCTCAAAACCTCAACTCCAGTGCTTGGGAGGCAGAGGGAGAAGGATCTCTGTGAGTTTGAGGCCAGCCTGGTCTATAGAGTGAGTTCCAGGACAGGCTCAAAAGCTCCCTGTCTTGGAAAAAACAAACAAACAAACAAACAAACAAAAACCTCCTCAACTCTAATTCTTCATATAAGAAGCCAACTGCCTATTGCTGTGGGATAATGCTTTTGTACACTGTAAAGATCTGTCACTCATATTGGTTTAATAGAACGCTGATTGACCAGTAGCCAGGCAGGAAGTAGAGGCAGGGCAACCAGACTAGGAGAATTCTGGGAAGAGGGAAGGCAGAGAGTCAGTCACCAGCCAGACTCAGAGGAAGCAAGATGAGAATGCCTCACTGATAAAAGGTACCAAGCCACGTGTCTAAACATAGACAGGAATTATGGGTTAATTTAAATTGTAAAAGCTAGTTAATAATTAACTTGAGCTAAAAGGCCAAACAGTTTATAATTAATATAAGCCTCCGTGTTTCTTTGGGACTGAATGACTACAGGACAGGGTGGGACAGCCATTCAAGGGAAACCCTGCTTGCCTCTGTTCTCCACTGACATCATCAAGAGTGTGTTGTGACATTGTCAACACATTCCTACCCGAGCAGACACCATGTCCTGCTGGATCTGAGACTTCTCTAGCCGAGGTAGGGCTGGGCCAGGTTGTATTTCCAGAATGGCCTGCACTATTGCTTCTGTGTGGGGCATAGTGAGCCAGGGTGTGGTGTCAGGGCTGAGTGCCGGGGGGATCTTCACCAGAGCCCAGTGTTCCCGGAGATGCCGGATATAGCCATGGAGCTGAGCAGCCAGTTCCTGTGGTGTAGGCTTGTCCACACTGCTGCCCTCAGGGCTACAGGAGACAGGAGGGAGATCGTGATACATAACTGTCCCCCACGGGGCAGTCTTCCAGCGGATAATATGGCAGCTGCTGGGGCTCAGTCCACAGAGAGCTTGCCCAGCATGCATGTGGCCCCATCCCGGCTCTCAGGAGGTGGAGGCAGGAGGGTCAGATACATAGCAAGGTGGTGGAACCTAGATGGTAGGAAGACCACCAGGGGAGTTTGTATGTAATTATGTGGTATGCACAGTCCGTACTGGACACTGAGGCTGCACGGACAGCTGAGACGCTCTCTGCAGTGAGTTCACAGGTACCATGACAGACGGCAGAATAAAGGGCATTGCTCACCCTGCCAGGCCCCCACAGGGCTTTACAATGCCTCCTTGCTTTAGGGCTACACCATGCCTCGGCACTTCCTGCTCTCTGCTTCCTGTTGCCATGATGGATTGACACTTCTGAAGTCAAGATCCAAAATTTAATAATTTTACTTTTCACTGATTTTTCCCTCCAGCTTTAGAGGTTGAAACCAGGGTCTATGCATCTATGTGAGACTACGTGGTGATTTGCTTGTATGTTTGGTGTTGTATTTATTTATTTGAGACAGAATCTCACTGTGTAGACCAGTATGGCCTAGAACTTGCTGTGTAGACCAGGCTGACCTTGAGCTCCTCAAACTCTGCCTCCTGAGTGCTGGGATCAAAGGTTTGTGTCTCCACACCTGGTGTCACTGAGTGGCCTATTCCAGTCAGGCCCCATGACAGGGACATTACAGCCTCGTATGCAGCAGGCTCTGGGACATGCACCCCGTAGTTCAGCACAACTCTTGTGCTTCCTGAGGGTACCTGGGCCAAGTTATCTCTCCATCCATAGCAGCTTCCTTCTCCACCAGCAGCCTAGATGCCTCTGTCTCTGCAGCCTGCAGGTCACTCTTGGTGGCTCCAGCTCCAGCAGTCCTCAGAGTGAGCAGCACTCCATATGCCTCCTCACAATCCTCGCTGTGGGACAGGATCTGAGTGTTTCAGCACTCAGTCCCAGCCCAGTAAGAGGTAGGCAGAGCTCTATGGATTCAAAGCCAGCCTGGGCTACATAGCAAGTTCCAGGCCAACATAGGCTATACAGTGAGACCCCATCTCAAATAAAAATACCACAAACCACTAAAAGACAGCCCCCACCCTACATACTTTATGGGTCAGAACAAGACCTCATGGTAAGGCCCTGTGCCTTCTGAAGGCCCTATGTCCCTCTTTACATAGGCTCATCTTGGGATGCAGCCCCGCCCCACTCCCAGCCACCACCGTCATTGGCAGTAGGCACAGACCTGTATTGCAGGGCCAGGCACAGGGCTGTGGTCTCAGCCTCCCGCTGGCCCAGCTGCATACTAAGGCTCTCACAGCGGCCCTTGTGACCCTGGAGCACAGCCAGCAGGAGGCGGTTGAAGCACTTCAACTTCTCAATGCTTCTGCCTCCAAAGAAGAGCAACAGTGAAGATGAGTGAGGCCCCAATCAGCCAGAGCCCAGTTTCCTCCCCTCCATCTCTCTCACAACCCAGGGGCAGGAGGCATGGTGCCCTTAAAAGCTCAGCAGCTGTGACTCAAGTCACTCACACTTGGAGCTGCCCTATCTGGTCCTCCATGAGGTGCATCTCAGGGGCTGAAGGCTGTGTGGAAAGGCACCCAAAGATGTGGGTGCTGGAGTCACTCCGGAGGCATTGGAGAAGAGGGTGAGCCAAGGGGGAGTCCTGCCAGGAGGACATGACTTGATTTACTCATCATCCCCTGTTTTGGCAGGGCTCGGGGGTAGAACCAGGGCCTTGGAACATGCTATATACCTGCTGCATCACTGAGACACAACTTCAGCTTTGGTTTGTGTCTTACGTGTATGTGAGTGCACACATGTGGGATGTATGCATGTGTGTGCCATGATACATGAATCAATGTCCAAGGACAACTGTGGAAGCCAGTTCTCTGTTTCTACTCAGGGAGTGCCAGGAATTGAATCCAGCTCATCAGACTTGGCAGCAGGTACTCTTTCCAGCTGAGTTATCTCACCAATGCTTATTGTTTTATTTGGAGACAGGGTCTCTATACAGTTATTGGTCATGATCCTTTTGTCTCAGGCCCCTAAGCAGAAAATTAGTGATTTAGGCTTCTTTTTTACTTTAATTTTAAGTGTATGGATGTTTGTCTGCAAGTCTGTCTGTCTACCATGTGCCTGTGGAGCTCTGAAGAGGGTATCAGATCCCTGGAACTAGAGTTACAGATCTTTGTGAGATGTGGGTGCTAGGCACTGGACCTGGTTCTCTGTGAAAGCAACTAGCACCCCTAAACAATGAGTCATCTCTCCAGGCCCTGTTTAGGATTTTTCAGATACTATGTGTTGTATTAACAGTTTTCTCTGAGATAGAAACATTCTAAACTCCTTAAGCAGGGAAGTAAACAACTCCAAACAGCTTCAGGAAGTCCCTGAAACTAAGCAGATTCACTAGGATCCTCCCTGTTGGGGTAAGAAAAGTTCTTCTGAGACCAGCTGATTATAGTTGCAATGATGACTAGAGATCAGACCAGATGCCAGAAAAGGTTTAGACCAGAGTCAATTGGATGGGACACTCTCCAATGTGCTGAGCTGCCTTCAGGCTGTGAATTGCACTCCAGGCTCTCAGCTTTGTGAGCTGTCAGCCATGCTGGTGTGGGCTTTGGTGATGCAGCTGTCTTTGAGTCATTTCTGCTCATGTATGTAACCCCTCACTCATGATCCTATATGTAAACTCATTGGTGGACTAAGTTGGACTTTGGTGGTGTCTGTACTCTCGTGTGTCATGGCTGCCTACCTGGGATGAGTTGATGTGTACAGTATCTCCCCAGGAAAAGTTTTGTCACACACCACTAGGGAAGCCATAAAGCGCACATTGAAGCTTACCCGACACTGGAAAAACAGAGGACATTACCACCTAGACTCTGAAGACTTCAAAGACTTCAGACTCACCTGAGGTGCCCAGGGCTGCCCTTCTGTCCCAGAACTGCTGGAGTTGCTGCTGTTTGTACACCCTGCTCTGAGGAGGGGGGTGGGCAGGGAAGCCTCCAGCTGCATCAGGGAATTCTCCAGTTCCTGCACCTGCCAGTGATGGAGGATCAGACTGTGGCTTCACCTACAGACAGTTCTGTCAGCAGCAGGAACCCAGCCAAGCCCTGTCCATATGACGTGAGACAGGTCCCCAACTGCCACTCAACACTTACCCCCCCCCCAACCTGGGGACTGCAGCTACTAGCAGGGGGTTGGGGAGGGAGGGACAGCTCCACTTTTTTTAAGATTTATTTATTTTTATTATTTTATGTACATCATTGTTTTGCCTGCATGCATGTCTGTGTGAGGGTTTTGGGTTGCTGGGAACTGGAGTTACAGGCAGTCGTGAGCTGTCAAGTGGGTTCTGGGACCTGAACATGGATCCTCTGGAAAAGCAGCCACTGCTCTTTTTTCCTTTCTAAATTTTTAAGAGACTCAGTGTTTCTCTGTGTTGTCTTGATCTCCCCAACTCAAGCCACCCTTCTCCCTCAGTCTCCCATGTAGCTGGAATTTCTCTCTCTCTCTCTCTCTCTCTCTCTCTCTCTCTCTCTCTCTCTCTCTCTTTCCTTTCTTTTCTTCTTTCTTTCTTTCTTTCTTTCTTTCTTTTTTTTTGCTTCTTTGTTTTTTCGAGACAGGGTTTCTCTGTAGCTTTGGAGCCTGTCCTGGAACTAGTTCTTGAAGGCCAGGCTGGCCTCGAACTCACAGAGATCCACCTGCCTCTGCCTCCCCATTGCTGGGATTAAAGGCGTGCACCCTGCGTGCAGCTGGAATTTCAAGTGTGCACCACCACACTGTGGAAGGAGAATTTCATTTCTGTGTTGGTGAGAGGAGTCTCAGCAAACTAAGAGCGGAGGAGTCTAGGCAGGGCTTTGCGCCCGTCCAGTCTGTTTTCCTTCTCTTTTGAGACAATGTTTGCTTATCTTGTCCAAGCTACTGTTAAATTGTGATTCTCCTGTCTCAGCCTCTGAAGTTCTTAGCATTGCAGGCTTGTTCCACTATAGATGGGTTTGACATTTCCCATCATCTACCCCTTTCAGGTCCCCTTCACCACTTCTCTGCTGTCACCCCACCCCCACCATCAGGGGCGTGGTCTACCACCAGACTGTTCCTCCCACAGTCAGCAGATGGCGCAAGGGAGCACCTGCAGCAGGTCCAGTTCCCTCGGGACACAGAACCGTCTGTGGTCCCACCACACACAAAGCACAGCGGTAAATCCTGCTCCACAGCCACATCTTGAATACTGTGGTGGTCCCCCATTTGCCGTCATCTCCCCGACTATATCCCAGCCACAGTGACCTCAGGATCTGCTGGTTCTGTCACTGTGACATCAGCTACAGTCATTTGGGAAGAGGAAACTAAAAGTTTAGAAAATGTTTCCCTCGGATAGACCTGTGGACATTTCCTTGATGACTAAGGTGGGAGAGCCTAGCTCACTGTGGGTGGGGCCATACCTGGGCTGGTGGTCCTGGATTCTATAAGAAAGCAGGCTGAGCAAGCCAGGAAGCAACACCCTCCATGGCCTCTGCATCAGCTCCTGCTTCCAGCTCCCTGCCTTGAGCTCCCACTCCGGCTTCCCTCGGAGTTTTAAGATGAGAACAACAACAACAACAAACCTCTTCCTCCCCAGTTGCTTTCAGTTGTGGTGTTTTATCACAAATAGAAACCCTAAAACAGGATTATTCGGTGGTGTGTGTGCGTGTGTGTGTGTGTGTGTGTGTGTGTGTGTGTGTGCAGTACCCAGGGCCTCATACTCTTCAGGCAAGGCCTCTATCGCCAAGGTACTCAGAACCTTAAAAAAAAAAAAACAAAAAAAAACCAAGCAGGCTGGCCTTCAACTCAATCTACATCGGAGAATTGACCTTGGTTGTGGCTGAGCAGTCTTTCACTTGAGATTGTCTCTCCTCAGCTTCTAGAGCGCTGAGATCATGGGGTGCACCCTGCCTGGCTTCCTTCTGACCTTCAGTCTGGGCCTCAAGACCCCTCTTTTACTTTGCTGTCTTCCTTGGTCCCTTCTCTGGCATGGTTTTCATAGCTCCACATCGGTTTGTTGGCTGAACAAATGTGTTCGGGAGGCAGGATCTGCCTGTCCCCAGTCAGATGCTCACCTGTCTCTGCAGGGTCTCCTTCTTTGCCCGGGCATCCTTCAGGGAAGCTTGAGCGCAAACCAACTCCTCCTCCCGGCTGCCCAGGGCCAGCCGCAGCCAGGCGTTCCTCTCTATGAGGCGAGCTGCCTCCTGCTGTCCAGACCCGGCTTCTTCCTGACCACCAAAGGACCCAGGTGTCCCCTGGCCACTGTCTTCTCCTTCCGCTGGCCTTGCAAAGCTTAGGGAGTAGTGGTGCCAGGTGGCTACGGTGGCCTCAAGGGAGCTCAACCTGCTCTGCAGGGTCTGGAACAAGCTGGCTACTGACATCTCAGCAGGGCCAGTATCCGGGGTGGCTGCCTGCGGGCTCAGGGGGCTTTCCACCTCAGCCTTGCATCCTTCTTCTGGCTTCAAGGCTAGGGCCCCATGGGATCCCACACAATAATCATCCTCAGGCCTGTGAAGACAACCGGGACCCCAACCACCTGAGGCTCAGCAGGGGCTTTGGGGCTAGATCTCAGAGTCCCTGGGAAGGGTGAGCAGGCAGTGAGCTGCGTGGCTGAGGAGGAAAGGGAAGGGAAGGGAGAGGATGGAGGAGAGGAGGCAAGAGGAAGCTAAGGCAGATGTGTGGGGGGCGGCAGCTCTGTGAGGGGCACCTGCTGGAATAGAAGCACTAAATTCATCCTACCGGCTCCCGGGTCTCTGCAGGTCAGGACTAAGGAGTTCCGGAAGCAGCTCGAGTTTGGCCTTGAATCTCCCACTGGTGGTCTCTGCCTCCTTTGAACTCTCAACCACTGGGTCCAGCTCCCCCTGCAAATGACACCCCATCCTGCATGCTCTCAGCCACTGGGTCCAGCTCCCCCTGCAAATGACACCCCATCCCGAAGGCTCTCAGCTGTCAGGTCCAGCTCCCCCTGCAAATGACACTCCATCCCGAAGGCTCTCAGCCCTCAGGTCCAGCTCCCCCTGAGAATGACACCCCATCCCGCAGGCTCTCAGCCACTGGGTCCAGCTCTCCCTATAAATGACACCCCATTCTGCAGGCTCTGTGCTGTCAGGTCCAACTCCCCCTAAGAATGACTGCTCGCCACCACTGTAGGTTCTGAGTGAAGCAGGCTCACTCCTGGGCTCCGGGATCCATGGAATTGGGCACAGCAGGAAGAGGAGCACACTTGCGGGTGGAGGATGCCTCCCTCGGCGACTTCTGGGCCGTGTGGCCCGGGCACTCATGGCTTCTTCCACCCCGATCACGGCCTGCTCTCAGATTCCCTTTGTCGGCCTGGATCCTTGGTTTCCCCCCCGTAGGAGTTTTGGGTCAACTGCATCAATTGAACACATTTGAATATTTGACTGCCTCACCTGATGGCACCCACTCTTGTCCATTTGCCCCAACCTCTCGCCCTCTTCTCTACCTGACAATCCTTTTCTCTCAGCTGCCTGACGGCATTGCTCTTATCTATGGAGGCATGGGATAGGGATCCCAAGAATCTGTTTTCTTCCCAGGACTCTCTTAGCACCAAACTCCCTCTCGTGTGTGTGTGTGTGTGTGTGTGTGTGTGTGTGTCCACCCTCTGCTCTGCTCCAGGGCATCCTGGGAAAGGCCTGAGCCCCTGGGTGCATCTCAGGTCACCCTGGCTACTGAGGCTGCACTGGCCAAGGCTGGTCTGGTACGGGCTGAGAAACAGGAATGCCCCTGCCCTGGTCACGTGGACAGTTATTGTCTTGTTTCCTTCTCCAGGATGTCAGCTTCCTACAGAACGGGGACAGGGTGGGGTAGGGGATTCTTGTCCCACTCCAAGATAACAGCTACCCCCGTATTCCAAACCTTTGGTCCCTCCATTTCCTCAGGTTTTCTGTGTTCCCATGTTCAGCGGGGCTTACTCCACTGTAATATCTTTTTATTATTATTATTTTTATTTATTTTATTTTATTTTTGGTTTTTTGAGATAGGGTTTCTCTGTGGTTTTGTAGCCTGTCCTGGAACTAGCTCTTGTAGACCAGGCTGGTCTCGAACTCACAGAGATCCGCCTGCTGCCTCTGCCTCCCGAGTGCTGGGATTAAAGGCGTGCGCCACCACCGCCCTGCTTATTATTATTTTTATGTGTTTCTAAAACAAAAACCCTGTAGGAGTGGGCTCCAGCATTGAAATAAAATTATGTCTTTTATTCCTTTGCTTTTTTTTCATTTGTGTTTGTGGTGGGTAAGCTGCATGCTCTTCTCCTTCCACCATGCAGGTCCCCGGGATAGAGTCAGGTCTTCAGGTTTGGGGTGCCTGCCTCTGTTCACCACGCTACAATGTTTCTCTTCAACAAGAAGGTCCGCTCTTCCCACAGAGCCCTACTTGTCTGCCTCAGAAGGCTCCGGTGGGACATTGAGCCTGTCCACAGTGTGTCTGCTGGCTTTTCTTTTTACTTTTTGTTTCCATTTTGGTTTTTAGAAGAGTCTCGTATAGTGAGCGATAACTTGAGCACCCGATCTTCATCTTCTGACCTCTGGGGTGCTGGAATGACAGGTGTGCACTATCAACCCCCATCGCGATAGTATTGGATGAGTGTCAACATATGTAAAATAAGAACAAAAATACAATGTATCTTATAACCCGGGTTCCACCTGAACAAAACCTATATTACTTAGTGGTTAACATTATCAAGGGTCTCATTTATGTACAGGGCAGCAGGCTAAGCTATATAACCACAGAATCTCTTGAATTCCTTTATAATTGCAAGTAGCAGACAGTATTGCTTCTAAATTTGAAACAAGGAAATCCAGTTTCTCAAGTAGCTTAGTTAAGGTGTCCGAGCCATAGAAACTTGTAGGTGGTAAAGCTGAGAGGCACACAGAGCCTATCTAGGGCATATCTTCATGGAGCATGCTTTTAAAAGCAAAACAATCCCAAAGAAAGAAAAGCTTTAAACTGAGAAAGAGGTTTTGCCGGTTGTGGTGGCGCACGCTGGTAGGATTTGCAGTTTTATCTTTCTTTTTTTTCTTTTTATTGTTTATTTATTTATTAAAGATTTCTGCCTTCTCCCTGCCACCACCTCCCATTTCCCTCCCCCTCCCCCATGAAGTCCCCCTCCCTCATCATCCCTAAGAGTAATCTGGGTTCCCTGCCCTGTGCTATAACTGCCTGTCATGTAGGATTATTTGGTATACCTGTAATATGCTTCATATTATAATAAGCAATAAACTATTTCATTTTCTTAGAGATATATGCTGGATATAGCTGTTTTTATTTGTGCAGGTATACCCATGATGGCCATAACTTCTAATAAATATTTGATTAATGTATCAGCCTTTTCTGAGCTCAAAGAAGTTTCCCATTGAAAACAGGAATAAGTGTCAATGGTATGGTATACGTTATTTACTTTTCCAAAATCATCAAAGTAGAACACATCCATCTGCCAGATCTCATTCCTTTGAGTACCCTTTGGGTTACTCACTGCAGGCAACGGTGTTTGGTTATAGAAAGAGCAAGTAGGACATCTCTTAGTTAGTCCACACACCTATGGACACCTGATTTTTGACAAAGAATCTAAAATTATACAATAGAAAAAATTTTTATTTGCCTTTTTCTTCATATCTCTAAGGGAGTTTTTCATTTCCTCTTTAAAGGTCTCTATTATTTTCACAAAGTTATATTTAAAATCATTTTCTTCTGCTTCTTCTGGGTTAGATGATCAAGTCTTCCTGTTGTATAACCACTGGGTTCTTGTGTTACCATGTTGCTGTTTAGGTTGTTGCATGAATTCTTGCATTGGCACCTACCCATCTCTTCCTTCAATTGGTGCTGACAGTGTCTTTACCTCTTGGTTTATTCCTTGCAGTGACTTTCTGTGTCTTTGGGAACTGTTCTTGGTCTGCTCTGTACTGTCACTGTCTGTATCTCAGGGAGCCACTGAGGTCTTTTTTGTCCCTGTCTCTTGGCCTGCTCTCTTGGTCTGCTCTCTTGGCCTGCTCCTTTGGTCTGCACTCTGGATTTGCTCTGTGCAGTCACAGCTTGTGCTTCAGAGTTCCTTTCTTCGTCTTCTCTCTTGGTCCTCTCTGCATAGTTGTGTTTCAGTGTTCCTCTAAGGTTGCCAGGGAGTTGGAAAGTTTGGGGGTGAAAGTGAACTTGTAGCTTTCAGGGTCTGATGGATGGGATGGGGGTGACAGAGTAGCCTACATGAAGGAAACTCACCCGCTGCCTGGCTAGAGAAGCTGATGCAGGTGGGGGTAGGGGGGCCAGGGTTTTGCCCTGCTAGGAAGGGCCTATAGAGTGGGGTGTCCCATTGGGTAGGTGGTGACTTACCTCTTGGTCCTCTCTGTGTAGTAGCAGATTGTGTTTCAGAGAACCCTTGAGGTTTCAGGAGGGATAGGAAGGTTTAGGGGCAGAGTAAGACTTGTAGCTTTCAGGGTCCAATGGATGGGATGGGAGTATTGGAGAAGCTTACTTGCAGGAAACTCACTTGCTTGCTGGCTAGAGAAATGGGGGCATATGGTGGAATGACCTAGGGTTTTGCCCTGTATGGAGGACTCAGAGACTCAACTAAGAAAAAGAATTACAGACCAGTCTCACTCATGAACACTGATGCAAAAATACTCAATAAAATACTGGTAAACTAAATCCAAGAACACATCAAAAATCATCCACCACGATCAAGACAGTTTCATTTCAGAGATGCAGGGATGCTTCAACATACAAAAAAATCTATTAATGTAATCCACCCTATAAATAAACCGAAAAATAACATATATGATTACCTTGTTAGATGTTGGAAAAAATTCAACAAAATCCAACATCTGTTCATGATAAAAGTCTCAGAGAGATCAGAGGTACAAGGAACATATCTAAACATATAAAAAGCAATATACAACAAACCAGCAGTCAATATCAAATTAAATGGAGAGAAACTCAAAGCAATTCCACTAAAATCAGAAACAAGACAAGGCTTTCCACTCTGTCCATATCTTTTCAACATAGTTCTTGAAGTTCTGGCTAGAGAAATACGAAAACAAAAAGAAATAAAGGGGATTCAAAATTTAAAGGAAGAAGTCAAACTTGGCTATTTGCAGATGATATGATAGTATACATAAGTGACCCAAAAACCCTACTAGGGAATTCCTACAGCTAATAAATACCTTCAATAATGTGGCAAAATACAAGATCAAGTAAAAAAAAATCAGTACCCTTCCTATATACAAATGATAAAGAAACTGAGAAAGAAATCAGAGAAACATAACCATTCACAAAACACACAAATAACATAAAATATGTTGGGGTAACACTAACCAAAGAAGTGAAAGACCTGTTTGACAAGAACTTTAAGTCTTTGAAGAAACAAATTGAAGAAGATGCCAGAAAATGGAAAGATCTCCCATGCTCTTGGATAGGTAGGATCAACAAAATAAAATGACAATCCTACAAAAAGCAATCTTTAGATTCAATGCAATTCCATCAAAATCCCAACACATTCTTCACAGACCTTGAAAGAATAATACTGAACTTCATATGGAAAAACAGAAAAAATGGGATAGCCAGCAAATAAAGGAACTTCCAGAGGCATCACCATCCCTGACATCAAGTTCTATTATAGAGCTACAGTAATGAAAACAGCATGGTGTTGGCATATATAGACAGGTTGACCAATGGAATTATATTAAAGAACCAGATATTAATCCACACACCTATGAACACTTGACTTTTGACAAAGAATCTAAAATTATACAATGGAAAAAAGAAAGCATCTTCAACAAATAGTGTTGGCATTACTATAAGTAAACATGCAGAAGAATGCAAATAGACCCATATCTATCCTCAAAGCATTGTGCTTACCTTCTCTGAGGAGTGGATGGGGGGCAGTGGAAGAGAGTTGGAGGGAATGGGAAGAGGGAAGGGAGTGGGAACTGGGTTTGGTATGTAAAATGAAAAAAGATAGTTTTCTTTTAAAAAGAAAAGAAAAAATAAACTGAATATTCACAAAAATGTTGAGCTCAGTAGCGTTTAGATGTTAGTCAGAAAACAATAATGTTTACCCACAACATTCACTGTGTTGTTCACTGTGTTGGTCAGTTGGGGTTGGTTGTAGTTATTGGCTTACTTCCTTGCAAGACTCTGAATGATTCTGTAAAGTATCCCACTCCTTTCCTCTGTGTTGCTTTCTGTGTTGATGAGAGAGAGAGAGAGAGAGAGAGAGAGAGAGAGGGACAGTCACACACAGGGACAGATACACACACACAGGGGACTCATGAGACAGACTTCTCTAAACAGGCAAAGATTCAGATTCTTGCAACAGAGGGCAGAGGACACAGGGAGCATTGAGCAGAGAATCCAAATCTAGATGTGCTCTTGGTTAAATGATTCTAAGGGAACGGGCTCCTATTTCTTTCCTTATGTAACACTGATGCACTGATAGTGACTCAGAGTTAGTTGTTGATGTGTTTAATCCACTTAATGGACCCTAGGAGAGAACCTCTATTGTTTGGTTTTAATGACATAGTACCAACTTGCCTTCTAAATACTTAACATTTATAACTGTATATTGGAGCATCTATCCTCCCTCTTCAGAGACACATATCTATGCAGTGAGCTGTGGTGAATGCAGACTCACAGCTGGTCAAGATACAGAGGATACATATATGTCTAGTGTTCAGACCTCAACACAATAGCTATATCACACCCTCCAAGATTCAGGGACTACTTTTGAACACGGAGGCAGAGGTTGTAGATAAATACTGCGAAATGGTATACACTACACAATGACCGCATTCATGTGATTATCTTCACAAGACCTCCATAAACCTGGACCATCATTTCATCATGCAGTGAGTTACTATGGCCAATTAATAGGTGATGGGAGAAGGAGTGTCGTAAAATTCAAAGAAGAGAAATTGCAAGTAAGTGACCACCCTTTATCATTGAAGGACAACATCATTGCTTGGCTGGCGTTTTATACATGTTTGAGTAGTTTGAGTATGTAACCCGCAACAAGGTTGGTTTTTGACTTGCAAATCAGTGAAATTTGTTTGATGCCTGTTATGTTCAAAGGAACCTCCAAGTCTCAAAGCTCTAAAAGCAGTCCACAGATTCAGAATTGAGTTCAACCTGGACTACTGGAGGATTTCTGCAGGGTATATAAAAAGCCATCATTCCCCAGGAAGTTGTGAAGCTGTCTCCCCCTCTACCACAAGGAGTCACTTTCACTTATGACCAGCTGGAAGGACAAATGGCTCCCTGTGCTCCCCATTAGCAAACCACAGCTCACACTGGCCTCCAGGCTCCTATAGTATCACAGGTACCTGCTACACAATTCAGAATGTAAAAGCCATTCTCACTTTCTATCCTATTAAACTACTTCCAGTTCACAGACAACTCATTCCCCTTATTACCCTGCTCTCTCTCTCTCTCTCTCTCTCTCTCTCTCTCTCTCTCTCTCTCTCTCTCTATCTATCTATCTATCTATCTCTCCTACAATAAAAACTTTCCCCTTACCTTACCATGGAGTTGTCACAGCGTCAGTTTATCTAATGCGAAGAAACAGTTTAAAATTTTTGCAAAGTATATTTTAATTGAAAACTATTAACAATTTGTGTGCAGAGTTCAATAAACACAGTGTCTTCTTTTAGAAAAATATATTTTCTTTAAAATTTCTATATGTTTTTCAGTTCTTTGTAATACAGATATCGAGGGAGAGATCTGGTAATCCATTCTCATCATCTTAGACCATGTAACCCAATATGGACAAGTTTTACAGAACTGCCATGTCTAGGCTGCCCATGCATGTCAGCTTTGCCCATTTCAGTTTCAATATAGATATTAACTTGATTGCTTCAAGTTACTGTTGATCAACTTCAGCAGCAACTAGAAAGAAAAGCAAGAATATTAGCAGTGTCACCAGGAACGTTGGTGACATCATCAGGATGGTGATGGGCAACATCATCAGTGTCATCATTGGTAGCATCTTATATAGGATCATCAAATCATTGTGTCTTAGTAGGTGTGTGAACTGGAAGTTCTTTTTGTTGTTTCTTTTCCTCATATGCTGCATGTTTTGGAGTGACTGTTTCCAAGATGATGTTATCCACAAAAGTCAGTGTATGGCCACAGAAAAGGCAGACTCTGACTAGTACTTAACAATTGTGTATCTGTGTAGATGCTTAGCCACTCAGAAACACAAAGTTATCACCGAGAGAGAAAACAATTCTCATTCTAGAATTGGAGGCAACCATGAGCCAACGAATATGACTTGGTCAGTTTTGGTGGACTGAACTGACTTTGGTATTTCATGTGGTATTTTTTAAGTATATATGAGAATAAAAGAATAAGTTGTTTTCTGGTACCTGGTAAAGCCTATGTAGCCCTATGTGAAGAATGAAATTTATTAATCATAAATATTACCACCAAAAAGAATTAGTTTTCTAGGACAAAATTAATCTATTTTAAACCACTGTTTGTGGGACCCACTAAAAGTATATCTCCTTGACATATAATAATCAAAACAGTAAGCATATGGAATAAAGAAAGAATATTAAGAGTTGCAAAGGAAAAAGGCCAAGTAACATATAAAGGCAGACCCATTATAATTACACCCTATTTATCCATGAAACTCTGAAAGCAAGAAGATCCTAGACAGATGTGCTGCAGACACTAAGAGAACATGGATGTAACCCCAGACTATTATACAAGCAAAGCTTTCAATCACCATTGGTGGTGAAAACAAGATAGTCCATGACAAAACCAGATTTAAACAATACCTATCTACAAATTCAGGCTTACTGAAAGTACTAGAAGGAAAACTTTAACCCAAGTAAACACAGGCAACAGATAACTTCACATCAGTAAACCCCAGAGAAGGGAAACACAAAAATGTTTTCACCAAAAAATAAGAATTGACAGTCACTGGTCTTTTAAATCAATGGAGTCAATTCATCTATAAAATGACTCAGGTTAAGAGAATGGATATGAAAAGAGGGTCTATCCTTCGGCTGCATACAAGAAACACACCTCAACCTCAACAACAGATGTTACCTCAGAGTAAAGGGTCGGAAAAAGATTTTCTAATCAAATGAACCCAAGAAACAAGTGGGAGTAGCTATCCTATTGTCCAACAAAATAGAATTCAAACTAAAAAAAAAAGAGATGGAGAAGGATACTTCATACTCATCACAGGTAAAATTCAGAAATATGCAGTCTCAATCCTGAACATCTATGCCCCAAATAAAAGAGCATTCTCATATGTAAAAGAAACATTACTAAAGATTAAATCACACATCAAACCCCACACACTCATAGCAGAAGACACCAACACTCCACTGTCACTGAAGGACAGGTCAACTAGACAGAAATTTAACAGAGAAATTAAGGAGGTAACAGATGCCATGACTCAAATGGACTTAACAGATATCTATAGACTATTTCATTCAAATACAAAAGAATTACCTTCTTCTCAGCACCTCATGGGACCTCCTGTAAAATTGTCCACATACTTGGTAAGAAAACAAACTTCAACAGATCCAAAAAATTGGACTATCCCCCTGTATCTTATCAAAGCACCAAGGCCAAAAGTTAGAGTTCAACAACAGCACTAATTGCAGGAAGCTTGCAAACTCATGGAAATTGAACAGTGTTGGGTCAAGGAAGAAATAAAGAATGAAATTAAAGACTTCCTAGAATTCAACAAAAATGAATGCACAATATACCCAAACCTGTGGGACACTATGAAAGCAGTGCTAAGAGAAAAGCTCCTAGTAATAAACACCTACATAAAGAAAGCAGAGAAATCAAAGTGATTTATCGACACACCTGAAACTTCTAGAACAAAATGAAGCAGACTCACCCAGCAGGAGTAGAAGACAACAAATAATCAAATTGAGGGCTGAAATCAATAAAATAAAAACTAAGAAAACAATACAAAGAATCAATAAAACAAAGAGCTGTTTTTTTGAGAAAAATCAAAAAGATAGACAATCCTAACTAATCAAAAGGCAGAGAGAGAGAGAGAGAGAGAGAGAGAGAGAGAGAGAGAGAGAGAGAACATCCAAATTAACAAAATCATAAATGAAAAGGGGGATATAACAACAGACACTGAAGAAATCCAGAGAAATATTAGGTCATACTTCAAAAACCTGTACTCCACAAAACTGGAAAATCTAAAAGAAAGGAACAATTTTTGAATAGGTACCACATGTTAAATCAAGACTAGAGAAACCCCTAAGGAAATAGAACCAGTTATCAAAAGTCTCCCAATTAATAAAAGCCAAGATCCCATTGGTTTTAATGCAGAATTCTACTAGAACTTCAAAGCAGAGCTAATACCTATACCCCTACAATTGTTGCACAGAATAGAAAGAAAAGGAAAATTACCAAACTCTTTTTTTTGAGGTCACAGTTACTATGATACCCAAACCACACAAAAACTCAATTAAGAAAGAGAATCACAGACCAGTTTCCTTAATGAACACTGATGCAATAATATTCAATAAAATATTGGCAAACCAAAGCCAAGAGTACATCAAAAAAATCATCCACCATGATCAACTTGGCTTCATCCCAGAGACTCAGGGATGGTTCATCATATGTAATCCATCCCTTAAATAAACTGAAAGAAAAAAATATGATCATCTCATTAGATGCTAATAAAAGGGTTTGACAAAGTGTGAAACCCCTTCATGACAAAGGTCTTCATGAATTCAGGGATAGAAGAACATATCTAAACATAATATAAGAAATATAAAGCAAACCTATAGCCAACATCAAGCTAGAGAGAAACTTAAATTGATTCCACTAAAATCAGGAACAAGATAAGGCTATTCACGTTCTCCATATCTATTCAACATAATACTTGAAGTTTTAGCTAGAGAAATAAGACAAGAGAAGAGCAAGAGGTACAAATTAGAAAGGAAAAAACTTTCACTATTTGCAGATGATATGATAGTATACATAAGTGACCCCGCAAAAATTCAACCAGGGAACTCCTACAGCTGATAAACACCTTAAGTAATGTGGCAAGATACAAGATCAATTTTAAAAAATCAGTTTCCCTCTTATGTACAAATGATAAACAGGTGAGAAAGAAATCAGATAAACATCACCATCTAAAATAGCCACAAATAACATATCTTAGGGTTGGCGCACGCCTTTAATCCCAGCACTCGGGAGGCAGAGGCAGGCAGATCTCTGGGAGTTCGAGGCCAGCCTGGTCTACAAGAGCTAGTTCTGGGATGGGCACCAAAGCTACAGAGAAACCCTGTCTTGAAAAACTAATATATATATATATATATATATATATATATATATATATATATATATATATATTCCTGAGTGAGGTAACCCAGACCCAAAAAGATGAATATGGTATGTACTCACTCATAAGTGGATTCTAGCCATAAATAAAGGACATTGAGTCTGTAATCCATGATCCTAGAGAAGTTAAGTAAGAAGGTGAACCCAAAGAAAAACATATGGAATTTGGAAGGAGACAAGATTGCCAGGAAAAATTGGAAACTTGGGGGTGGGGGTAGGGGCTAAGGGGATATAGGGAGGAAAAAGTGAGGGGGGGATGGGGAGAGCTTGGGGAAATGGGACGGTTAGGATGGAGGAAGGGTAGATATGGGAGCAGGGAAGTGTATATCTTAATTAAGGGAGCCATTTTAGGGTTGGCAAGAGACTTGACTCTAGAGGTGTCCCCAGGTGTCCATGGAGATGTCCCCAGCTAGATTCTTGGGCAGCTGAGGAGAGGGAGACTGAAATTGCCCTATCCTATAGCCATACTGATGAATATCTTGCATATCACCATAGAACCTTCATCTGGCAATGGATGAAGCTAGAGACAGAGACCCACATTGGAGCACTGGACTGAGCTCCCAAGGTCCAAATGAGGAGCAGAAGGAGAGAGAACGTGAGCAAGGAAGTCAGGACCACAAGGGGTGCTCACACCCACTGAGATGGTGGGGCTGATCTAATGTGAGCTCACCAAGGCCAGGGGGACTGGGACTGATGGTGCATGTAATCAAACCAGACTCTCTGAACATGTCGGACAAGGAGGGCTGACTGAGAAGCCAAGGACAATGGCACTGGGTTTTGATCCTACTGCATGTACTCGCTTTGTGGGAGCCTAGTCTGTTGGGATGCTCACCTTTCTAGACCTGGATGGAGGGGGGAGGACCTTGGACTTCCCATGGGGCAGGGAACCCTGACTGCTCTTTGGACTGGAGAGTGAGGGGGAAGGGGATGGGGGGAGATGGATGGGAGGAGGGGGAAGGAAATGGAAGGAAGGGAGGAAATGGAAATTTTTAAGTAAAAATAAAAAATTAAAAAAATGGCCTTCCGACCAAAAGCAATCTATATATTCAATGCAACCCCCTTCAAACTCCCAACACAATTCTTCACAGACTTCAAAAGAACAATACTCACTTTCGTATGGAAAAAACAAAAAACTCAGAGTAGTCAAAACAGTCCTTACAATAAAGGAACTTCCAGAGGCATCACCATCCCTGACATCATTTAGATCATCCCTGACATCTTTTATAGAACTACAATATTGAAAACAGCTTGATATTTGGCATAAAAACAGACAGGGGGACCAATAGAATCAAACCAGAGACCCTGATATCAATCCACACACCTATGAACACCTAAGTTTTGACAAAGAATCTAAAATTATACAATGGAAAAAAAGAAAGCATCTTGAACAGATGGTGCTTATATAATTGGATGTTGGTATGAAGACAAATGAAAAATGATATATATCTATCACCATGCATAAAACTAAAGTCCAAGTGGATCAAAGACATCAATATAAATCAAATTAAATGGAGAGAAATTCAAAGTGATTCCACTAAAATCAGGAACAAGACAAGGCTGTTCACTCTCACCATATCTCTTCAACATAGTGCTTGAAGTTCTAGCAATAGCAATAAGAGAACATAAGGAGATCAAGGGGATTCGAATTGGAAAAAAAGAAGTTAAGCTTTTGTTTTTTGTAGATGATAGATAGTGTACACAAGTGACCCCAAAAACTCTACCAAAGAACTCTTACAGCTGATAAATAACTTCAGTGATGTCGAAGGATTCAAAATCAACTCAAAAAAATTAGTAGCCCTCCTATACACAAAGGATAAAAAAGCAGAGAGGGAAATCAGAGAAACATCACCTTTCGTGATAGCCACTAAAAGCATAAAGTATCTTGGTGTAACACTAACCAAGGAAGTGAAAGATCTATTTGACAAGAACTTTAAGTCTTTGAAGAAAGAAATTAAAGAGGATACCAGAAAACGGAAGGATCTCCCATGCTCCTGGATTGGTAGGATCAACATAGTAAAAATGGCAATTTTACCAAAAGCAATCTATAGATTCAATGCAATCCCCATCAAAATCCCAACAAAATTCTTCACACACCTTTAGAGAACAATAATCAACTTCATATGGAAAAACAGAAAACCCAGGATAGCCAAAACAATCCTACACAATAAAGGAACTTCTGGAGGCATTACCATCCCTGACTTCAAACTCTACTACAGAGCCACAGTATTGAAAACAGCTTGATATTGGCATAAAAACAGAGACGCTGACCAATGGAATTGTATCAAAGATCTGGATATTAATCCACACACTTATGAACACCTGATTTTTAACAGAGAAGCTAAAATTACACAATGGAAGAAAGAAAGCATCTTTAACAAATGGTGCTGGCCTAATTGGATGTCAATCTGTAGAAGAATGAAAATAGATCCATACCTATCACCATGCTCAAAACTCAAATACAAATGGATTAAAGACCTCAATATAAGTCCCACCATACTGAATCTGATAAAAGAGAAATTGGGAAGTAGTCTGCAATATATGGGCACAGGAGACCACTTCCTACATATAACCCTAGTAGCACAGACAATAAGAGCAACAAAGAATAGATGGGACCTCCAGAAACTGAGAAGCTTCTGTAAAGGCAACCTACTGAATGGGAGAAGATCTTCACCAACCCCACATTAGACAAAGGTCTGATCTCCAAAATATATAAAGAACTCAAGAAGCTAGACATTAAAATTCTAAATAACACAATTAAAAATGGGGTACTGAACTGAACAGAGAAAAGCACTATCTTGAGTGAAATAACCAAGAGCCAAAAATACGAATGAGCTATGTACTCACTCGTTAGTGGATTCTAGCCATAAACAAAGGACACTGAGCCTATAGTTCAAGATCATAGAAAAGCTAAGTAATAAGGTTAACCCAAAAAAAAAACATGTACAGATCCTCCTGGACATTGGAAGTAGACAAGATCATCTGGCAAAAGTTGGGCACATCGGGGTGGAAGTGGGATGGGGGGAAGGGGAGACAGGAAGAGAGAAGGGAGAAGGGGAGTGTCAGGGAGAGCTTGGGGGAGTGGGATGGTTGAGAGAGAGGAAGGACGGATATAGGAACAGAGAAGAAGATATCTTAATTAAGGGAACCATTTTAGGGGTGGCAAGAGGCTTGGCTCTAGATGGGTTCCCAAGTATCCAGGGGGATTTTTCCTAGCTAGGTCCGTGGGCAGCAGAAGAAAGGGTGCCTGAACTGGCCTTCTCCCATAGCCACACCAATGAATATCTTGCATATCAGCATAGAACCTTTGTTTGGAGAGAGATGGAGATAGAGATAGAGACCCACATCAGAGCACTGTACTGAGGTCCCAAGGTCCAGTTGAGGTGCAGAAGGAGGGAGAATATGAGCAAGGAAGTCAGGACAGTGAAGGGTTGGTCCACCCACTGAAACAGCGTGCCTGATCTAATGGGAGCTCACCAAAGCCAGCTGGACGGGAACTGAATGAGCATGTGATCAAACTGGAACCTCTGAATGTGGCTGACAATTGGGGCAGACTGAGGGACCAATGGTAATGGCACTGGAATTTGTCTCTACTGCATGTACTGGCTGTTTGGGATCCTAGTCTACTTGAATGCATACCTTCCTAAGCCTGGATGGAGAGGGGAGGGCCTTGGACTTCCCACAGGGGAGGTTACTCTGCCCTGTCTTAGGACTGGAGGGGGGGGAGTGAATCGGGGAGCAGGAGGGAAATGGGAGGAGGGGAGGGAGTGGAAATTTTAAATGGTATTATTTATAAAGAAAAAAAAATTTTAAAAAATGCCAGAAAAAAATAAATCCACTTACACTGAACCTGATGGAAAAGAAAGTGGGATGTAACCTTGAACACATTAGGACATTAGACCACTTCCTAAATATAACACAAGAAGCACAGACACTGAGAGCAGCAATTAATAAATGGGTTCTTCTGAAAATGAAAAGCTTCTTTAAGGCAAAGGACACACTCAATAAGACAAATGGAAACCTACTGAATGGGAAAGGATATTCACCAACCCCACAACAGACAGAGGACTGCTCTCCAAAATATATAAAGAACTCAAAAAATTAGACATCAAAATTCCAAATAGCCCAATTAAAAATGCGGTACAGGACTAAACAGAGAATTCTCAACAAAATTATCTCAAATGACCGAAAGACACTTAACAAAATGTTCAACATTCTTAGCCATCAGGGAAATGCAAATCAAAAGAACTCTGAGATCACCTCACACCAGTCAGAATGACTAAGATCAAAAACACCAATGGTAGCTTATGCTGGAGAGGATGTGGAGTAAGGGGAACACTTCATTGCTGGTGGAAGAGCAAACTTGTACAGCCACTTTGGATATATGGCAGTTTCTCATAAAATTGGGAATCAACCTACAGCAAGACCCAGAAATACCACTCTTAGGCATATACCCAAGCTTATTTTCATAACAGCACTATTTGTATTAGCCAGAACCTGGAAATGATTTATGCTCCTCAACTGAAGAATAGATGAAGAAAATGTGATACATTTACACAATAGAGTACTAATCAGTGGTTAAAAAAGAATGACATCTTGAAGTTTGCATGCAAATGGATGGAACTGGAGAAAATATCCTGAGCAATGTAACCCAGACACAGAAAGGCAACACAGTATGTACTCACTCATTGTTGGTGGATATTAGATGTAAGGGAAAGGATAACCAGAGAAGATTGATAACAAGGAGAATACTTAGAGAGGTATATATGGATCCCCCTGGGAAGGGTGGTCGATATGGGGGAGGGAAAGAGATGGAGAACAAGAAAAGAGATATGTTGATCAAGGGTGCTATTATGGGTCTATCAAGAAACCTGGCACTAGGGAAATTCATAGGAATCCACAAGGACGACCTCAGCTAAGCAATAGTGGAGAGGGTTACTGAACTGGCCTTCCCCTGCAATCAGTTTGATGACTACCTTAATTGTCATCACAGAACCTTTATTCAGTAACTGATGGAAGCAGATGCAGGGATCCACAGTGAAGCACTGGGTGAGCTCCCTAAGTCCAGTCAAAGGGACAAAGGATATGAGCAAAGGGGTCAAGACCGTGATAGGGAATCCCACTGAAACAGCTTACCTGAGGTAATAGGTACTCACTGACTCTGAACTGACAGTGGGTGAATCAGCATAGGACCAAAAGAGGTCCTCTAAATGTGGGGGACAGTGGACTGTACAGTCTGTGGGGCAACAGGCAGTGGGGTCAGGACATATCCCTACTGCTTGAAGTGGCTTTTTGGAGCCCATTCTTCCTTGCTCCTCAGCCTAGATATAGTGGGAAGGGCCTTGGTTCTGACTCAAAGGATGTGCTAGACTTCCCTATGGGAAGCCTTACCCTCTCTGAGAAGTGGGTGATGTGTAGGGTGGGTGGGAAGGTAGAGGGAACAGGGGGAGGAGAGGGGCAGTGGGAGTTGAGATTGGTATGTACAATTTCAATTTAATTTTAAAAAATAATAATAAAGAATAATAGGGGCAGAAACGCCTGGGATCCAGTTGCATGATAAAATAGAATCATGTGCTGTTTTTAAAGTCACAGGATTACTATCTTTGAATTATGGGAACCACAACCCTTTTGGTGTACTAGATTTAGGCACATGTCTAGCACTGAATTCCCAGGTCATTACATTTTGCTTATGATGCTATTTGCATAGACTATATATTAGTACCTTTCATTAAACTGAAAATTTTGCAGAGGTCTTTATATTATTTTCTAAATTATTATTAAATAAGAAGTCTCATCTTAAAGTTATATTTGTTATATTTGTTATAGTCTGATCTTTTCACTTAAGTAAGAAGGTGAATTGGAAGGGTCCTGGGACCAGGGAAGAGCAGGGTATGTGAAAGGCTGGGGTCCTGTTGTCTAGATACTCTCTGCAGCCCAGGAGACAAGGACTCACAGATGTATCTGCCCCCACACATGAAATACATAGCTTTTAAAATTCAAAAGAATTAAACATCATTTTGAGTGAGGTAACCCAGACCCAGAAAGACAATTATCACATGTATTCACTCATGAGTGGTTTTTAAACATAATGCAAAGAAATACAGCTTACGAATCACAATCCCAGAGAATTTAGACAACAATGAGGACCCTAAGAGAAACATACATAGATCTAATCTACATGGGAAGTAGAAAAAGACAAAATCTCCTGAGTAAATTGGGAGCATGGGGACCTTGTGGGAGCGTTGAAGGGGAGTGAAGAGACAGGGAGGGGAGCAGAAAAAAAATATAGTGCTCAATAACTACTAATAAAAAAAGTGAAAAAAAAGTTAAGGAATTACCCTTAGCTGTTTTCTTCCTTCAAAGATATGAGGTAGTTCTTTCTTCATACATGTATTGTATTTATATTTTTCAAGAATTTCACAAAAATTTTCTTTTAAATCTTCTTTGATGAGATCCTTTAGAGGCATGCAGTGGGAATCGTTCTGGCCATCCACACTTTCCTGCTCGGTTTTCACCAAGGGCTTTCCTGAATGTGAAGGGGCACTGTCATGGGCTCCTTTATATGTTTTCGTTTTTTCTTGTTCCGGAGCAGTTCTCTGCAGGAGGGAAGGTGAAGGGTTCATTTGCTTGGTTTCCTAGCAGAATTTTTCTTATCTCTAGGTGCTTATTTTTAAAATTATCTTTACAAGTCACAAGTTGTAGACCCTGAGAAAGTAAAAAGTGTTCAATACTTAACAGTTAAACTTCCTCACATATGCCTATTTTGTCTCAAATCACTAGGTTATCACTAGGAACTGAAAATGAATCACTTTCTCCTAGAACTGACTATAAATCATGAACCCATGATTTTTGTCATTGTTGATTGGAATATTTATGTCATGATGTGTTACATATCAACAAACATGAATTAGATAAGATGTAACATGTGAAAAGAAGTCTCACAACTAAAGGTTTGACCTTGCATGCATATTTCCTCTGAGAACTTGTAATACTACCACCCAAGAGTGTTTAATAAACAACATTTCTCTTCCTCAAATTAATAATTAATATATTTCAAGTTAATGACTATCTGTCTTAAACTATACATGTAAATGGAAGAAAATGATTCTTAGAGTATTACATAGTATTTGTACTTCATTTAAATAACTTTAACTGAATTTTTTTAATTTTAGCATGCTTACAAGATTTTTTTTCTTAAAAATAGGCATATGTGAAGAGTTTTAGCTGTTAAGTATTGAATACTTTTTACTTTCTCAGGGTCTATAACTTGTGTCTTAAGGGGTAAAGTCATATATGATTTCTAATTGTACATATTAGATTTGACTCGAGATCACAGACAGTAGGAGCAGATTTATTAAGAATGTCAACAACAAGAGACACACAATTATATGAATTCAGCTGCTTCTAGGGAAAAGGAGAAGAAGATGCTATAAAGCTTGGGGGACAATAATTAGTGAATAAAGTTAAACACATCTATTGCACAGAGGCAGAAACCAACCAACAATAGAAATGGATGTGTAAGAAATATCAAGTGTGTTCTTTAAAATAGTCTAGTATCAGTGTAAAACATTTTTAAAAGGCTAGGAAGGAGGGTCAAGCAAATAGAGCCCTCTGTCCAAAGGACAGCAAACAGCAGGAACAATGAACAGAGTTTTTATTTCAAACTACACACTGTGAACGTGTTGCGCACCTATATGGCCTAGCTGTGCTACAACAAGTTCTAATGCAGTCTACTGTCCTCTGTGAGAGGAAAATCAATGATAGAATAAAACCCTAATTGCAAAGATTCCATTCTGGTGAATGGACCTCTTTCTAAACATTGGGGTTGATTCAGGAACCTGTTCTCTCTGTCAGTAGAGAAAGATTAAAATCATAGAGCTTAGTTCCCAGCTGGTACTTCAAGGGATGGCTGGAGACCAGATTCTCTCCTGTGGAGGGCCAGAAATACAGAAATGCAAGCATGTTCCACCTTGTCTGAATGTCAGAGATTTTCAGTTTGATCAAAATTGTTGCTATTTCACCCTGAGCAAAGGACAGAGAGTTAAAACTTACGTCTGTCTGTCAGGGTTATCATGTGTTTCTACCTCAAAAAAAAAAGTCCCACCTAAATATAGAACAGAGAGTTCTGCTCTCCTTAATGTCAACAGGGTGGCTAATGTTCAGACCTTCTATTTCAGGAATAGAGAAGTAGATATGTTTCTACTCCAAACAAAAGTCTAAGGGTACTCCAAGTTCCTACTCCATTAAGGAAAAAAACAATAGATTCCACTCAAGGAGTGGTTTGGCTACATAATGTTTTGGTTTAGGATGTGAGTGTTACTTGACTTGTCCTATCAACAGAACGTTTTTATTTTATTTTATTTTATTTTATTTATTTTATTTTTTATTTTTCGAGACAGGGTTTCTCCGTAGCTTTTGGTTCCTGTCCGGGAACTAGCTCTTGTAGTCCAGGCTGGCCTCAAACTCACAGAGATCTGCCGGCCTCTGCTTCCCCAGTGCTGGGATTAAAGGCGTGCACCACCACCGCCCGGCTCAACAGAATGTTTAACTAAGACCATACCCCACAACCTTCAACTGGTATGTTCATTTCCTTGTGTCATGTTATTATACTTTTCTATCTTATTCCTACCCTTTGAGTTGGGTATTTAAGCAAATGGAAATTAAGTGGGGTGATTTGAGTATTGACTTGAACTCCCTCCAGTACTATCCTATGTTTTCAGTTTTATTATTTTTACTCATGTCGTCATTCTATTTCTATTTTTCTGATCCCTATAGCCCTACCCTGGTAAGTGGCATTTTTGTCAAAGCTGGACTCTGACACTCCCAACTTTAGGGTTTCTGCACTATCAAATGGATCTGAGAAAACAGCACTTGACAGAGGAAAACAACAGCAGACAAGTTTCAGAGAATGAAAGAGATGACGCTGCCTAAAATTAAGACACCCAGAGGGTTTACTACGCAGCACTCTATCTGTGCATTAGAAGAGGAGGTGGCCTAACTTGGAAAAGGCAAATAATTTAAGAAGATAAACATTTGGAATGTATGATAAACCTATAATTATGGATGCAAATACACAGAAGTCTGAAATAAGAGAGAAGAAATAGCTCTAATGCAACTTTATAGTCTGTCTATACCTGTTGACATGCAGGGTGGTTTTACTTGAGTCATGTGTTTTATTTCTTTGACATATATAAAACAATGTCTTTTCTCTTCTTAGACATCAGCATGCATTTACTACATAATTTCTAATTGTACTTTTGTTTATACTCTTACCATGGCATATTATCTAACAGGTCTGTTCTTTTCTTGTCAACAGTAACTACTCTCTGGTTTGATATTTTTCTTTATTTACGAACTATTTCAAGAATTGTGCTCATTTGTATTAATAGAACATTTACTTCCTGATTGTTAGGCTTTATACTCATTCACACTGAAACCACAGAGGATTACCTGCCACTGGATTCTTGGGATTGAGAACATTAGGGGCCATGACATTATCAAGGGTGGGTTCCAGACAGGGAACTATCTGCAGCACTGCAGACTCAGGCATGCAGATGCATCTTTCCCCTGTCAATCAAGCACAGTCCTTCCCAGTGAGGTGACCTACCTGGAAGTCTGTAGTTCCTTTAGAGGGGCCAGGTAGTGGCTCTTTAGGACAAATGATAATTTTGGAGTTATTAATCTCTTCACAAACCATCTCTTTTAGGTCCCTTCTGAAGAGGTCCTTCAGCCATCAGTACTGCAGATTCTGGTGCTCCTGTTGTATCTTCTTTGCCTGCTCCTTCAGCAGAGCTACCTGCTCCATACACATTCGGCTTAATTCATTCCTGACTTGTCCCATAATTTCCTCTACATCCTTTCTGAAAAGTTTCCTCATCCTTGCATGCTCTACAGCCAATTCCTCCCTCAGTATTTCTTTTATGTTATTTCTGAGGAGTTCCTTCCATCGTGTGCAATGGCAATCAGCTTGCTCCTTTATGTCCTCCTTCCTCTTGACCGAAGGAAGTCTTGAATGCACTTGTGCATCTTTTCTATCAGTCATTTTCTGCTGATGAGAAAAAGGAGATTAGTTTGCTTGTCTTTATTCTCAGATTTATTGTTGTTGTTGGTAGTGTTTGGGAATGCTGATTTTTCAAAGTAACTTGGTCCTTGCAGGTATAGGGAACAGATTGGGAAAGAAGGGAGCATATTTTAATACTTTTGTTTCTTCATATGCATATATATATATATATATATATATATATATATATATATATATATATGGGTTGTATATTTCCTTAGGTCTCATTCTGCAGGGATCCCTGGCTAAGTGTTGATTTTATCTCTCAGTACAGGCACTAGAGACAATTAGAAACTGGGGCCGAACTAAATCTATAAACTTGGCATGATTGTGAATGCCAATGGCACTACAATGGCATCCTGGAGAATGACCTCTTTTTAACTTATCCTAACGTGCTGGTTACTACAGACACCATGTTCATAATGACATTCATGTAATCAGGAGGCCTAAACTTATCATATATACATCATTAGTGGACATTATACAAGTGAGAGAGAGCAAATTTGTCGGGATAAAGTTTACCTCAAATGTAAAGACAGTTTAAAGTAAGATTTCATGGAAAATTACTAGATTCTAAGAGTGTATGTTTAGTTTAATTTGTTTATGTACATGTGTGCCCAACAGTTAGAATATGTACTGTGTGTGCTGATCTCTTAGAGGCCTGTATCAGGCATTAGATCCATTGGAATTGTAAATGCAGGTGGTTGTGTGTTACTGTATGAGTTCTGGGAAGTAAATTCAGGTCCACTTGATGGAATAGTAGGGGCTTTAAATTCTGAGCTATCTCTTGAGCCCTTTTTTAAAAGATTAGGTTTATAGTTTATGTGTAAAGATTTTATGCCTTACAATTAATTTCTAGATAAATATTAGCAGAATATTAGGGATGAACAAACATACAATGCTTTATGAAGGAAAATTCAGATATGGCTGATATGAATTGCATGTAGAGTGATAAATTGATCAGGTCACGTGCACAATTCATTTAGTTACTTTTAGAGAGAGAGTAGATGACATTTGCTTGAGAATGTGTCTCCTAGGAAGACTGAAGTAGCTACAAGTCTTATCAACATGGCTACCTAAACATGACCTGAGCAAAGATGGCACCAATGGACACACTAAGTCATGGACCCTCACCTGTATATAAAGAACTAGGGACAGTGGGGACTGCTGAGGGGTGAAGAGATGGTCTTCCCCAGGGACATGCCTCCCACAATGAATTATCTACCTTTCCATTGCAGAAATCACGTCAAAAGCAAAAATGATAAAACACTACCCCGAATGCACCCGTGAGAAAACGTCATCTCCGTTTTTACGGCTTTCGAACAAACAAGAGAGAAGGGCAAAGAGGAGATTTCAAAAACTTTTAAGAAGACATGATGACTCTGTCCTCAGAGAGAGCCACTACAAAATAGCTCTGAAGGATATTCAAAACCACTTTATTCTTTAGTATAAATAGGGTACTGACAAATAGTTGCATCTAATTTTAGCAATGAAATATTTTCAAATACATTTACCTATTCACAAATTACTAAGACATCATTAAGAAGTGAAAATATTTATGCGGGCCTAGAATATGAGAAAAACATAAACTAAGAATCTTGGCCTTGCCGTTGTGGTTTGGGCTAAAGTTAATTCATTATGTTATAAAACATATAAATCCTGTGTAAGATGATTGATTATTAATGTTAATAGTCCCACTTTCATCAATCTTTCTCTTCTTTCGTGGTTAGGAAGTAAAAATGCACATTACCTTCCATTCACATTCTTCTTTTAAAAATAAGCACTGAGTTAATTTCCAGTGTCATCCATATCATAGCACTGTGAAACTACCTTAGAAACCCATTTCTCCACTGTTCACAGTCAAAATCATTAAAACGCAACTTATGATTCACATAAACCCTAGTGCTCCAGGTTACACACACCTCTAGAAGCTCATGGTTATGAAAAAGTTTTAATATGAATATTATGTATTTACATAAAAACCTTCTATTTCAAATCTTAGAATGTAAGTGTATACTATTTTTAAATGAAAAACAAACAAAAAAATTTAAAATGTAACTGTATGGTATGAACCATCAGTTCCAAGACTGGTAGCTGATGGGAAATCACATTGTTTAGCTAGATGAGGAGTTGTGAACACGTCCTCAGTCGAGACAGACAGGAACGCAATGCAAACCGTGATGAGTAGCTTACATGTGTCTAAATTTCCACAGCTTCTGGTTTGTCTAAATACAGAACAAACTCAGAAAGAGAGGAGATGCTCTCATATATGATCAGAGAATAGGAGCATCCAGGGGAACATAAAACCTACCTGCATTTATGCTAAAGGTAAAGGCAACTGGGAGGTTCCTGGCTCGCTGAAATTACCACCTGGAACCACTCGAGAGTATGTAGGTGGATTGTCGGAGTGATGCTTTAAAATCACTCTAATGTGCACCGGTTTCTGCCAACAATCTTTGGTCAAACATCAAGCATCTTCCATTGTGAGAGAACTCACAATATGTTTCGGGGCCATTCTCTTAATCGGTCACCACTACCTGCTTACTTGAACGTTAGTGAAGGAAGTTTCAGACCTACAGAATGGTGTCCTCTGGTCAGTATCCCTAGGAAACATGGGTAGGGGATGCTACTGCATTTTAACACAATTCATAAGAGAATGAATTTCACAAAGAAGCATATTACCATAATAACACTGTCGTCTCTCATAGACCAAGGAACATCAGGTTTGTCTGAGAACGTTTAGGATAAAAACATGCAACAACGGGTGGATTTGGTCATTTGAACAGCTTGGAGAGAGATCCGTTACTTATATAATTAAGTGACATTTCTGCATTCATGTAATTTAAAGTCAACCTATGTTTTAAAGCTTTCAGTTGTCTATGTGGACTTAACTTATCTCAATCTATCAAACATTCAACCAAGACTCACTCATGTTCCAGTTTAAAAGGAAAAAGTCAGTAGCATAGGAGATGGGTCAGAAAATCAGAGTGCTTGCTGCCCACACACAGTGACCAGACTGTGAATCTGCATCACACACATACAAAACTAGGCATGAACTTGCAGCCCCAATACTGTGGGTGGCAGAGACAGGGGCATCATGGGGGCTTGTTGGCAGCAAGTCTAGGCCCACATTAGTGAGAGACCTTATATTAAGTGGATAAGATAGAGAATGATAGGACAAGAAACCTATAACCTCCTTTTACTTCCAAGCCTGCACACAGACATATGTCAAACACGTGCACGTGCACATGTGCGCGTGCTCACACACACACACACACACAGAGTGAGACCCAGAGAGAGAGAGAGAGAGAGAGAGAGAGAGAAAGAAAGAGAGAGAGATTAATTGCTATTTTATTGACTTTTGCCTGTACAAATTGCCTGTCTTAAAGTTGGAACTGATAATTCCCTTAATTTGCTACCTGAACTGAAAGAAATCCATTGCCTAAAACAAGACAGAAGATTCTGTATCTTCTGGGTCTTCTGGGTACTTTGATCATATTTACATCTTCCTCAACCCTTCGCAGATCCATCCCACTTTCCTGCTCACCTGACTTTATGTCATTAAAAAACAAACTAGCAAATAAAAAGCCATGGAGTTCAGTTTAGGCTGCCTATATACTCTTGGATGTTTGGTTTACTACTGGAGCATGGTAGACTTCCCCAAGGACACACCCTTAAAGAAACACTGGTCGTTCCTTTTCCTGGAGCTACCAGATGTCAATAGAGCCTCACTGGGAGGGGGGACTTGATGTCCACCCTCTTTCCATGATATTAGGTAGTTTTACACCGTTATACTATGAGCATTTACACTTCATGGTTTTCAAACACAGGTTTTAGTTCAATCTAATATTCCTAATTCGTTAAACTCTTCCCCCATTATACAGTATTCAGATATTTCCTAATTTCTGGCAAGTATAGATAATGTTATTGAAAATATCATCTTTCTTGCCATTTTAACATTGCTTTTTTTAAATTATGAGTGATGGGTTTATGCAATAGTCCTGTGCATGCACCAGGTTTCTATACCCTCTGCATGGGAGTGATCTCATCTCCACAGTCTTCTTCCTGAGAAACCCAGAAAGAGTACATAATTTACCTGCATTCACCTACTTATTAAAAATGTGGAATTCTTTCTTTTTACCACTTCCTTCACCCCTTCTTAAATGTTGTTCTCTAAGCCCCTTAATTTCAGTTTTATACTAAATTCTACTACTACATTCCAGACTCTTCCTTGATGTCACACCACAAGTCTCCCAGCTGGCCTCTAGGACTTGCTTTCTCATCTTTCATGATCACCGCAACAGATCCATCTGAGATTGGTTCACTCCATGTTTCAAAACACTGGTGACTTCTCTGTGCGGCTTTCCATGAAGCATCATCGCCTGTGCTGGCCCTGGGAGTGCTGCATCTCCCAGTGTTTCTAATTTGTGTCTCTGCGGTCCATCTGCCTGAACTCCCATCCTATGTTTCTGCCTTGCTCTTATCCCCTTCGCATTCCAAAATGATTTTCTTGCTTGATCTTCTAAACTTTGCTTGATCCTCTGGGGGCATAGTTCATGCCTATCTATTCTGTGAAACAGAGGAGCTTCTGTGACATTCAAAATTGTGCAACTTGAGTGCAGATCTCTACCATTCTTTCTGGGGAATCAGGGGGTAAAGAAGAAGTTCCACCAAGCTTACTTCTGCATATGCAAATAATAATGCCCTATGCACACTCGTAAGAGCCTGCGAATAGCTAAATGGATGTTACAACGTTTTGATATGTTTCTAATGTTATGGAGATGAGACAGATATTGTCTACTACATTCATTAATATCTGTAACTCTGAGCCATTTCAATATCCATGTCTATGTCACACACTGTAGCCCTTAAGATTACTGGTGTTCTCGTGATCTTCACACTATGAATTTTGTCTGTCTCATCATATTCTCTGATGTCGTACATGTGTTCATCATTTTTCTTGCTCAGTGTGAGTTTCTAGGTGCAGTACAGCATGGTACCTTATTTTATGCTTATAAACTCCAGAGCCCCATGCCATATATCACCCTAGTGATCACCAGACTAATCTAGATATGTTCTAGGTGGGGTCACATTGGGATTTAAATATAAATAGAGAAGCTTGTGACCCCAGCTCTCTGGAAAGCTCTAGGAATAGAAAACCCTTGCTCTTTGGGGATTTTTTAAAGATTAGCTTCCTCCACTTTGTGAAAGTTACATATCAAAGTATTTTCTCCACTGAAATCTGTCTCTTAGAAATATTTCCTAAATTTTATAGCAATTCTTTCTAGACAACACTTACTGAAGTCAGAGGGAAGAATCAAGTGTGTCCTGTAGATATTTAGGAATAAAACTATACCTTTGCTTGTCTCCATCAGAAACAACAGGAGAGCCAGTGATATCTTGTTAAAGACTGTGTTGTGAAAACCTGTCTTGAAATTATTTATTTAATCTTAAAGTCAACTTTTAGTTTTATCTAGTTAGTAGAGTCCCAAAGAACATTCCCACCTATTAGGTTAATCCCCAAAATGTCAGTTATAAGGTTAAGGTTAGATTTAGTGAAAAACCAAGGGGCTAAGGCTAGAGTTAGACTTCATGCTCCTTTTAGGTTCAAAGTAGGAATATGCTTAGATTTGTCATTAGTGTTGGGTGTCAGAATTCACTTTACGATGAAAGTGAATTTTAGTATTAGGTTTAAAGCTAGGATTCGTGATAGAGTTGCCATTGGTCTTATGGCTAGGTTTATGCTAAGGCTGAGTTAGGCTATCTTTATATTCCCAAACACAAAGGTTATTCTCACTAAAAGATATCCTGAAAATTTTCATTATTCTGTATGGTAAAGACTTATATTTTCCTCCAAATTTTTAGGGTGACTGGTAGAAGCATTACTGGAGGAGCAGCTTCATTGTGTAGTGTTCCTCAGATTAGCTGCAACTGTCAGCCTTAAAGCTCCCTCACAGTGGAAGACAAGCAATGCTTTCATGTAGGCATTCGCAGTCTAAAGGTCAGCTGCTGGATCATGTTAAGTCTGTATTTCTCTCCCCTAACATCTCCAAGCACCCAGCATAGAATCTGACACCATTAGAAGTGCTATGATCTGGAGGGCACCAACCTTGTAAAATACTTCCAAAATACAAAATATGTACATCTTTGAAGCCCTAGTTAGTCATGAAGTTCCATAGAGAAAAAAAGTATTTCCAAGTTGGCAGATGTTTCTCTTTTATGTATTTCTAGTCTGTACTTCTTTTTCAAACTGTGAACTACAGTGTCCAGTGGCTGAATGATGTCCTTGCCCGATCTAGATGGCCCCGAATAATGTACTCACAGTTTAGGTGGCACATAAACATCAACAGTCCCCTACGGACCCTACAGACATCCCCTAATACACTCTTTCTCTTTTCCATTCTACTTGAATACAGCACCATCCCCGAGAATTCTGAGCCATCACCCTGATTCAGTTCCTGTTTCACTGCCTACTATGATGTCTCTTAATGAAAATCCCTCAGGTCTCCCTTCCACTTCCTCCCTTTTGCTCTCAAGTTTCCCTTTAGGGCCTCTTGCCTAAACCATTTGCAAGAAACTCTTAGCATAGCTGTCAAGCCATTGCCCTACCGTCCAGCTCTTCCTTGCCTACTCCACAGTCACCAAACCAAGACGTTTTATTATGATAAACGCTAGCTGAAAGTCTCTCTCAGTCTCCCTTTTAGAGGCTTCTATGGTACTCACCCTTCCATTTCTCTGGAGTTTTCCAGTTCTCTAGGTTCCCAGTGGACACTGAATGTCAAGATCGTACTTACCACATGTTAGGACCTTCATTGCCCTGGCGTGCATGGTCATGTGCTCGAAGTTGAGGAGAGTGCATTCATCCATACACTACCACTTCACTGACCAGCACTTGGGTGTGGCCAGGAGTGATCACAAAACTTCTACTGAGAGAAAAGCCCATGAAGAACTCTGAAACTCTCAGAGATCCTCTTTGTGTATTAGTGTGTCCGGTCCCAAAATAAAACTTGTGCTGTGTAAGGTTTCTTTAAAAAGCACACCCTGCATCTCAGCAGGAAGCTACAGATTAATAAACAGCTGACAGAAGAAACTAAATAATCACCAGGGTGCCATCACTTACTCTTCACCAGACTGGGGAGATGGAGCATGAGGCTAGAAGGCTCATTTCTCATTGACAGATTTGCAAAAGATGTTCCAAAGCTTGGGGGTATCAGGACAACCACTAACTTCCCACATCATGGTGCAACAGAACCACACACACACAAAAAAAAAGAGAAACAACTATAACAAAAGTGAATCTGGGCGGATGCGCAAATAAAGAAGGACCACTTCATCCATTGTGGCCCTCATGTGTGATGCAGCATCTTACATGGGGTACAGACTGTGTTTCTAATTTACTCACAAGAACAAACGATGAAAAGAAAAACCTAACCCCTCTCGCAAATGAGAACACAAATATAGTTTCTGTCTTAGCTGGGGTTTCTATTGCTGTGAAGAGACACCATGGCCATGACAACTCTTATAAAGAAAACATTTAATTGGGGTGGCTCGCTGACAGTTTCAGAGATCCAGTCCATCATCATCATGAAGGGGAGCATGGCAGTGTGCAGACAGATGTGGCACTGGCTTTTTCACCAGAAGGCAGCAGGAAATCAACTGGCTGTCACAATGAGGGAAGCTTGAGGAAAAGGGACCCCAAAGCCCACCTGCACAGTGACCCACCTCCTCCACACCTCCTAATAGTGCCCTTCCATTTGGGGATCATTTTCTTTGAAGCCACCCCAGAGTCCAAAGCAGTCCCTGTGGAATGCTGGCCTTCAAATCTTTCCTTCTCCTCCACGGAGTTTCCTCACCCTGCCTTCCTGTGAGGCTCAAGGCACGTGATGAATTTTGATTCTTGCCATAACAAGCTCTGAAGGAATAGCTTTTGCTCGCTCTCATGTGTGTTGTCTTGATACGTGCTATCCATGGATGTTTTGAAATGGCTCAGAGTCTGCCTACCCATAAGGGAAGAAGGCTAAGGCCAGGAGTAGTAGAACAATCTGGGAACCAGAATGGAGATTGTTATGGGCAGAGACTTTCAAGTTCAGTGGGAGAAGTGCAAACACAGGTACAGAGCCAGGATTACTCAGTTCATGGACTGGAATCCCTGGAGGAAGATAGAAAGATGCACAGGCTATGCACCGATACAGTGGTGTTGAACCTAGAGAACTGGAGAATGTAGGCCTCACATGCCACCTGTTTGTTTCTGCCTGCTTAGCCTTGCCTCCCTCTGGTGGCTCCACCAGGCTACTGCAGTGAGAGAAGCTGGTTACCTGGTAAGGAGTTCTCATTTTGACAGCAGCAGACCTGCCCAAGCCAGGGTTCCTGAGAGACGTGTAGGAACCCGAGTACAGGGGCACATGGTAGGGACATAGCAGAACTTTCATGGTCCTCTTGTGCACACTGACACACTGCTCCTCGTGTTTGTGAAGTGGCTGCCTCATCTCACCAGTCCAGTTCTTTTTACCGTAAACCCGAGGATAGCCTCATGAGCCCCAGATGTCCTGAGCCTGGAAGAAAAACTGACACCCTAGTGGAGATGTCACCCTGTTGAAACCATGGCACATGTCATGTAGCAGGTAGCATCAAAGTGGAGCTCTGCAGTGAAGAGATACACATCCATGGGGAGCAAAGGGCACAGTGGCAGGGCTGGCAGGGGAGGCCCACTCCAGGCACCTCATGACTGGCGGTGATCAGGACCACATCATCTTTCGTAACTCCCGCCCATGAAGAAGCTGATGATCCAGGCACCATCTTCAAATGGCCAGAGCGTCCTCACCTGACAATGATGAAACTTTAGGTTGTCAGCATCTTGCCATCTGGGGAGCAGAGAAAGGAAGGCTCTGGGAGATGCTGCTAACTTCCTTTAGCTTTAACTCCTATGTGGCCTCATTGTGTCTTTGCTTCTTCCTGGAACAGAGAGCAGAGAGGGTTTAAAGAAAACAGATTTTCAAAGGAAGAATAAGAATGAAACAGCCCATGAGGAGTGTGCATGATGCCAAAGGCTTTCAGTTCAAACCAAATGAGCACCAGGCAGCCAGTTACACAGACAACTTACTGTTACCTTGTTGGTTGGCAAGGCAAGCACACTTGTCTGGTGACTACCCTTATTTTGTCTCTTTGATGACAAACTGTGTAGTAGGGATTTCCAGGAAAAAGACCACAAATGAGCCATAGATTACACTGCATTCTGTGCAGAACAGGTTGTTCAGTTTTTCGTTACTGGACTGAGTCTTGGTGCAGCTGAGCCAGAAAGCATCCATTAGCTCCCCTTCCTCTGCTGACTCTGTAAAAATCATGCTGGAACAGAGCAATCCAGTGAGTGAGCTATGTGGAAACCTGGGAAGCTTTTGCTCAGATGAAATTGGAATAAGATGTGCCAATAGCTCAGGGCTGTATTGATGTGATGTCATGGAACCACTCCTCCATGTGAGTCTGTTCTCAACTTATTTTGGAATGCCTTCATGACAGGTAGGTAGTTTGACTGTCAATTTTTCCCCCAGAGACAGGGTTTCTCTGTAGCTTAGAAGCCTGTCCTGGAACTAGCTCTTGTAGACCAGGCTGGACTTGAACTCACAGAGATCCACCTGCCTCTGCCTCCTGAGTGCTGGGATTAAAGTGGTGCACCACCACGGCCTGTCATGACTGTCATTCTAATGTTTCTGACATGAATTCTGAGGACGGTGAAAATCCACCACAACAGAGTGACAATGAGACACAATGTACCTGTCCTACAATAGAGTGACAAGGAGACACAATGTACCTGTCCCACAACAGAGTGACAATGAGACACAATGTACCTGTTCTACAATAGAGTGACAATGAGACACAATGTACTTGTCCTACAATAGAGTGACAATGAGACACAATGTACCTGTCCTACAATAGAGTGACAAGGAGACACAATATACCTGTCCCACAACAGAGTGACAATGAGACACAATGTACCTGTCCTACAATAGAGTGACAATGAGACACAATGTACCTGTCCTACAATAGAGTGACAAGGAGACACAATGTACCTGTCCCACAACAGAGTGACAATGAGACACAATGTACCTGTCCTACAACACAGTGACAATGAGACACAATGTACCTGTCCTTTTTAGCACTGTCAACTTGACAGAGCTCAGAGACCCCTGAGAGGAAAGAGTCTTCTGAGGAATGTCCTTTATTGGATCGCGCAGTGAAAATGTCTTTGGAGTACCAGCATACTGGGGGCAACACCATACCTGGGCAGGTGCTGTTGGGCTGTTTAAGAAATTATGAGCCTGAGAGAGCTGGAGAACAAGCCAGCAAATGATCAAGGTGTCTGCCTCCACGTTCCTGCCTCATGTTCCCATCCCGACATTCCTGTGAGAGTTTGGGACCTGAAAGTGTAAGGAACCCCTCTCCCCCGCCCAGGTTGCTTCTGGACATAGTGTTTCATCACAGAAATAGAAGAAAACTCAAATAGTACCTCAGTGCATTTCTTCTGCCATTGAAAACATCTTAGTGGGAGATGCAGAGATGTGCCAGGAGTGGAGCACTTGCTTGCTCTGGTAGAGAACGTGGCTTTGATTCCTAGCACCCGATGATGGTCCACCACCTGGAACTTCAGTTTGAGGGCATCCGACACTCTTGTCTCCTCGGTCGCTGCTGTGCAGTGCTCATACAGATGGGTAGGTACATACACAAGAACACAAAAGTTAAAAAAACACATTTTGGTTGGACATAATGTTTTATATGTGTAATTTCAGCACTTGGAGAGAGAGGCAGGAGGATTGCTACAACTTGAGGCCGGTCCAATCTGTATAGCAAGATCCAGGCCAGATAGAGCTAAATTTAAAGAAATATTTCTTGAGTGATTTATATTTAGAAATATGTATTTATGGATCAGGAAATATATTTAGGGATGTGTATATATATTTAGGGAAGGATAGATAGATAGATAGATAGATAGATAGATAGATAGATAGATAGATAGATAGAAGATAGATAGATACATAGATACATAGATAGATGGATAATATATTGATAGACGATAGATAGATAATAGATAGATAGATAGATACATAGATAGATAGATAGATAGATAGATAGATAGATAGATAGATAGATAGATAGATAGATAGATGATAGATGATATAGATGTGTGTGTGTGTGTGTGTGTGTGTGTGTGTGTGTATGATGTACCTCTGATCTCTCTGAGACTTTTATCATCTAAGGGTGTTGGATTTTGTTGAATTTTTTTCCAACATCTAACAAGATAATCATATATGTTATTTTTCAGTTTATTATAGGGTGGATTACATTAATAGATTTTTTTTGTATGTTGAACCATCCCTTCATCTCTGAGATGAAAATGTCTTGATCACAGTGGATGATTATTTTTTATGTGTTCTTGGATTTAGTTTACCAGTATTTTATTGAGAATTTTTGCATCATTGTTCATGGGTAAGACTGGTCTGTAATTCTTTTTCTTGATTGAGTCTCTGGGTCCTCCATACAGGGCAAAACCCTAGGCCATTTCCCCATATGCCCCAAATTCTCTAGCCGGCAAGCAAGTGAGTTTCCTGTAAGTAAGCTTCTCCAATACTCCCATCCCATCCATTGGACCCTGAAAGCTACAAGTCTTATTCTACCCTCCTGGGTCTGGTCAATGGAACATCTAGGGCAAGAAACTTTACAATGAGGTGATCTCAAGTAATCACACATGCACTGAATCTAACATGTCAGCATTTGCAAATTGCATTTGGTGTCCCAGATTTTGTGGGCTGAATTATGTCTCCAAAATATTATCCTATGTAAGTCCTAACTTCTGTAATATCTGAGTGTCACCTTATTTGGGAATAGCATGTCTGCAGATACTATCAAAGTGATGTTTTACTAAACTAGCCCTCATCCAAGGAGTTAGTGTATTTTTTTAAAGAGACAACTTTGAACAATTAAAGAAAAGATAGATGGGGACAGAGAGTAGAATGATGGGACTTCAAGCCAAAGAATGCCCAGGCATGCCTTGCCAGTAACCTACAGAAACCAGGAGAAACACAAGAAGCAAGGTAAGTTTACTACCTAGAGCTTTCAGAGTCACCGTGCCTGCTGATTCCTTCATCCTGGGACTCTCAGCTCCAGAATCATGAGAGAAGAAAATTCCTTTATTTTAAGCTATTGTAAGACCATATTATGTTTAGAAGCACCAAGAATATAGTATATTGTATCTCACAGGATTGTCAGTGAGTTGAATGTCAATGTGTTTAATAATATCCTCTTCGCTGGCCAGACAGGGTCTCCAACACACACACACACACACACATACAATTTACATATGCTGGCATGTTAAACTCAGTGTGTATGGGCCAGCAGCCAATATCAAATTAAATGGAGAAAAACTCAAAGCAATTCTGCTAAAATCAGATACAAGACAAGGCTTTCCACTCTGTTCATATCTTTTCAACATAGTTCTTGAAGTTCTGGCTAGAGAAATAAGAAAACAAAAGGAAATAAAAGGGATTCAAATTACAAAGGAAGAAGTCAAACTTAGCTGTTTGCAGATGATATGATAGTATATGTAAGTGACCCAAACACCCTACTAGAGAAGTCCTACAGCTAATAAATACCTTCAATAATGTCACAAGATACAAGATCAAGTAAAAAAAAAAATCAGTAACCTTCCTATGTACGAATGATAAAGAAAATGAGAAAGAAATCAGAGAAACATCACCATCACAAAACATACAAATAACATAAAATATCTTGGGGTAACACTAACCAAAGAAGTGAAAGACCTGTTTGACAAGAACGTTAAGTCTTTTTATAAACAAATTGAAGAAGATACCAGAACATGGAAAGATCGCCCATGCTCTTGGATAGGTAGGATCAACAAAACAAAAATGGCAATCCTACCAAAAGCAATCTATAGATTCAATGCAATCCCATCAAAATTCCAAAACAATTCTTCACAGACCTTGAAAAAATAATACTGAACTTTATATGAAAACCACGTGATAGCCAAAGCAATCTGTGCAATAAAGGAACTTCCAGAGGCATCACCATCCTTACATCAAGCTCTATTATAGAGCTACAGAAATAAAAACAGCATGGCATTGGCATATATAGACAGGTTGACCAATGGAATTATATAGAAGAACCAGATATTAATTCACACACCTATGAACACCTGACTTTTGACAATCTAAAATTATACAATGGAAAAAAGAAAGCATCTTCAACAAATGGTGCTGGCATTACTAGAAGTAAACATGTAGAAGAATGCAAATAGACCCATATCTATCCCTATGTACAAAACTCAAGTCCGAATGGATAAAAGACCTCAGCGTGAATCTGAACACACTGAACCTGATAGAAGAGAAAGTGGAAATAGCCTTCAATGCATGGGCACAGGAGACCACTACCTATATATAACACCGGTTGACCAGGCACTAAGAGCAGCAATAAATAAATGGGGCCTTCTGAAATTGAGAAGCTTCTGTAAAGCAAAGGACACTGTCAATAAGACAAAAAGGCAGCCAACTGAGTGGGAAAAATATCTTCACCAACCCTACATCAGACAGAGGACTGATGTCCAAAATATATAAGGAACTAAAAAAATTAGACATTAAAATTCCGAATAATCCAATTAAAAATGGGGTACGAAACTAAACAGAGAATTCTAAACAGAAGTATCTCAATTGACCGAAAGACACTTAATAAAATTTTCAATAGCTTTAGTCATCAAGGAAATGCAAATCAAAACAACTCTGAGATATCATCTCACACCAGTCAGAATAGCTAAGATCAAAACCAACAATGATTAGCTTATTCTGGGGAGGGTGTGGAGTAAGGGGGAAAGTCCTCCATTACTGGTGAAAGTGCAAATTTATACTACTACTCTGAAAATCAGTTTGGCAGTTTCTAGAAAACTGGGGATCAACCTACCTTAGGACACAGCAATACTACTCGGGCATATACTGTAAAGATGCTCCAGCATACCACAAGGACATTTGTTCAACTCTCTTCATAGCAGCATTATTTATCATAGCCAGGACCTGAAAATAGCTTAAATGTTCCTCAAAGGTAGAATGTATATAAAAAAATGTGGCACATTTTCACATTAGAGTACTACTCAGCAGTTAAAAATAATGACATCTTGAAATTTACATGCAAATGGATGAACTAGAAATGACCCTATCCTATACTGATGAATATCTTGCATATCACCTTAGAACCTTCATCTGGCGATGGATCGAGGTAGAGACAGAGTCTCAATTTGGAGCAACGGTCTGAGCTCTTAAGGTCCAAATGAGGAGCAGAAGGAGGGAGAACATGAGCAAAAAATCAGGACCACGAGGGATGCACCCACCCACTGTGACAGTGGAACTGATTTATTGGGAGCCCACCAAGGCCAGCTGGTCTGGGACTGAATAAGCATGGGTTGATTCCGGACTCTCTGAGCATGGCGGTCAATGAAGACTGATGAGAAGCCAAGGACAATGGCACTAGGTTTCGATCCTAATACATGAACTGGCTTTGTGGGAGCTTAGCCTGTTTGGACGCTCACCTTTCTGGATGTAGATAGAAGGACCTTGGTCTTCCCGCAGGGCAGGGAATTTGGACTGCTCTTCAGTAACGAGAGGGAGGGGGAATGGAGTGGGGGGAGGAGAAGAGGAGTGGGGATAGGGGGAGGGAAGTGGGGGGAGGGCAATATTTGGGAGGAGGGGAGGGAAATGGGAAATGGGGAGCAGGTGGAAATTTTAATTACAAAAGAATAAAAATAAATAAGTAAAAAAAAAAAAAAAAGAAAAAACTGTCCGGAGTGAGGTAATCCACATGCAAAAAGGTGAACATGGTATGTCCTCACTCATGAGTGGATACAAGCTGTAAAGAGCCTATAGTTCATGCTCCTAGAGAAGCTAAGTAACAATTTGAACCCTAAGAAAAACATACATAGATCCACCTGGAAAGGGGAAATAGACAAGATCACCTGACTAAATTGGGAGCATAGGGATGTGGGGGGAAGAGAGGACAGAAGGTGAAGAGGAGGAGAGAAGGAGAGGGGGAGGAGACCTTGAGGGAATGGAATAGTCGAGATGGAGGAAGGACAGAGATGAGAGCAAAGAAAGAGATATTTCAATTGAGGGAGCCATTATGGGACTAACAAGAAACATGACACTAGAGAAATTCCCAGGAATCCACAAGGATGACCCCAGATAGGACCCTAAGCAATAGAGCGAACTGGCATGGCCCTGTAATCACACTGATGAATATCTTAAATATCACCTCAGAACCTTCATCCAGCAACGGATGGAAACAGAGGCAGAGACCTGCAGTGGAGCACTGGGCTGAGCTGCCAAAGTCCAGTTGAAGACTGGGAGGAGTGAGAATATTAGAGAAGAGGTCAAAACCATGATGGGAACACCCACTGAAACAGTTTACCTGAGATAATGAGAGCTCACCAACTCGAGTCAGACAGGGAAAGAACCAGCTTATGTTCAAACTAGTCCCACTGAATGTGGGTGACAGTCGTATGGCTAGGGAAGACTGTGGGGCCACTGGATGTAGCACCAGGATTTATCCATACTGCTTATACTGGCTTTCTGGGTGCCCATTCTCTTTAGATGGATACCTTGCTCAGCCTAGATATAGTAGGGAGGGCCTTGGACCTTCCCCAAAGCATTGTGCTTACCCTCTCTGAAGAGTTGATGGGGGGCAGTGGGAGAGAGTTGGAGGGAATTGGAGGAGGGAAGGGAGTGGGAACAAGGTTTGGTATATAAAATGAAAGAAAGATTGTTTTCTTTTGAAAAGAAAAGAAAAAATAAACCAAATATTCACAAAAATGTTGAGCTCAGCAGCGTTTAGATGTTAGTCAGAAAATAATGATGTCGCCGGGCGGTGGTGGCGCACGCCTTTAATCCCAGCACTCGGGAGGCAGAGGCAGGTGGATCTCTGGGAGTTTGAGGCCAGCCTGGTCTACAAGAGCTAGTTCCGGGACGGGCACCAAAGCTAAAGAGAAAAAAGAAAAAAAAAAGAAAGAAAGAAAGAAAGAAAATAATGATGTTTACCCACAACTGTTATCTGTGTTGGTCAGTTGGGACTGGTTGTAATCATTGGCTTACTTCCTTGAAAGACTCTATGAATGATTCTGTAAAGTATCCCACTCCTTTCCTCTGTGTTGCTTTCTGTGTCGATCAATGAGAGGAGAGAGAGAGAGGGAGAGCAGTAAGAGGGACAGTCACACACAGGGACAGACACACACACAGGGGCAGACTCATGAGACAGACTTCTCTAGACAGGCACAGATTCAGATTCATGCAACAGAGGGCAGAGGACACAGGGAGCATTGAGCAGAGAATCCAAATCTAGATGTGCTCTTGGTTAAATGATTCTAAGGGAATGGGCTCCTATTTCTTTCCTTATGTAACACTGATGCACTGATAGTGACTCAGAGTTAGTTGTTGGTGTGTTTAATACACTCAATGGACCCTAGGAGAGAACCTCTATTGTTTGGTTTTAATGACATAGTACCAACTTGCCTTCTAAATACTTAACATTTATAACTGTATATTGGAGCATCTATCCTCCCTCTTCAGAGACACATATCTGTGCAGTGAGCTATGGTGAATGCAGACTCACAGCTGTTCAAGACACAGAGGATACATATATGTCTAGTGTTCAGACCTCAACACAATAGCTATATCACACCCTCCAAGATTCAGGGACTACTTTTGAACACGGAGGCAGAGGTTGTAGAGAAATGCTGCGAAATGGTGTACACTACACAATGACTGCATTCATGTGATTATCTTCACAAGACCTCCATAAACCTGGACCATCATTTCATCATGCAGTGAGTAACTATGGCCAATTAATAGGTGATGGGAGAAGGGGTGTCTTAAAATTAAAAGAAAAGAAATTGCAAGTAAGTGACCACACTTTAACTCTATTACTGAAGGACAACATCATTGCTTGGCTGGCGTTTTTATACATGTTTGAGTATGTAATCCTCAACAAGGTTGGTTTTTGACTTGCAAATCCGTGAAGTTTATTGATGCCTGTTATGTTCAAAGGAACCTCCAAGTCTCAAAGCTCTAAAAGCAGTCCACAGATCCAGAATTGAGTTCAGCCTGGACTACTGGAGGATTTCTGCAGGATATATAAAAAGCCATCATTCCCCAGGAAGTTGTTAAGCTGTCTCTCCCTCTACCACAAGGAGTCACTTTCACATATGACCAGCTGGAAGGACAAGTGGCTCCCTGTGCTCCCCATTAGCACACCACAGCTCACACTGGCCTCCAGGCTCCCATAGTATCACAGGTACCTGCTACACAATTCAGAATGTAAAAGCCATTCTCACTTTCTATCCTATTAAACTACTTCCAGTTCACAGACTTCTCATTCCCCTTATAACCCCTCTCTCTCTCTCTCTCTCTCTCTCTCTCTCTCTCTCTCTCTTCCTCCTCCTCCTCCTCCTCCTCCTCCTCTTCTTCTTCTTCTTCTTCTTCTTCTTCTTCTCTTCTTCTCCTTTACTTCCTCTTTCTCTCCCTTCTTCTTCTCCTCTCCCTCCTTGCATTCCTCTCTCAGTGTGTCTTTCACCCTCCATATTTCCACCTCCATCCATGTCTCTCCCACCTGTCTTCTCTCTCTCTCTCTCTCTCTCTCTCTCTCTCTCTCTCTCTCTCTCTCTCTCTCTCTCTCTCCTCTGATCTCTCACAGTCAGTTCCAATCTACTGACCATGTTCAGTCTACTACTTTTTCTGCTCTGAGCTTTTTCTGCAACTGATGCCTCAAGTTGATCTCTCTCTCTCTCTCTCTCTCTCTCTCTCTCTCTCTCTCTCTCTCTTTCTCTCTCTCTGTCTCTTTCTCTCTCTCAATAAAAACTTTCCCATTACCTTACCATGGAGTAGACACAGTGTCACTTTATCTAATGCCAAGAAACAGTTTAAAATTTTTGCATAGTATATTTTAATTGAAAACTATTAACAATTGTGTGCAGAGTTTAATAAGTACAGTGTCCTCTTTTAGAAAGATATATTTTCCTTTAAAATTTCTATATGTTTTTCATTTCTTTCTAATACAGATATTGAGGGAGAGATCTGGTAATCCATTCTCATCATCTTAGTCCATGTAACCCAATATGGTCAGAACTGCCATATCTGGGCTGCCCATGCATGTCAGCATTGCCCATTTCAGTTTCAATATACGTATTAACTTGATTGCTTCAAGTTACTGTTGATCAACTGCAGCAGCAACTAGAAAGAAAAGCAAGAATATTAGCAGTGTCACCAGGAACGTTGGTGGCATCATCAGGATGGTGATGGGCAGCATCGTCAGTGTCATCATTGGAGGCATCTTATATAGGATCATCAAATCCTTGTGTCTAAGTAGGTGTGTGAACTGGAAGTTCATTTTGTTGTTTCTTTTCCTCATATGCTGCTTGTTTTGGAGTGACTGTTTCCAAGATTATGTTATCCTCAAAAGTCAGTGTATGACCACAGAAAGGCAGACACTGACAAGTATTTAACAATTGTGTATCTGTGTAGATGCTTAGCCACTCAGAAACACAAAGTTATTACTGGGAGAGAAAACAATTCTCATTCTAGAATAGGAGGCAACCATGAGCCAACTATCACGACTTAGTCAGTTTTGGTGGACTGAACTGACTTTATTTGATATGTTTTCAATATATATGGGAATAAAAGAATTAGCTGTTTTCTGGTACCGGGTAAAGCCTATACAGCCCTATACGAAGCATGAAGTTTATTAATCATAAGTATTAGCACCAAAGAGAATTAGTTTTCTAGGACAAAATATATTTTAAACCACTGTTTGCGGGCAAACATATCCTGACCATCATTCTTTCTACTGGAAGCTTCTTGGTAATATTCTGCAGACCACCCATGTAGAATTTAGTGTCTCACCATGTCGCCAGTCAACAACAGTGGGAAGAGCAGAAACGAGATCTGTGTCAGTATCAAGTGGGAGAGTCAGTTCAGCGTTGAGAGTCTTGTCCATGCCACTGTTAACTGCATACTCAGCGTAGTGTTCAGTAGCCTTCAGTGCAGCAATTCTATGCTCAAACGAGCTAAAATGGGGTATGTATACATACCCTGACTCCATTACTTCAACCTTTAAAGAAATATTGAGAAATTACTTCTCATTAAATTGCTTACAATTTTATTCATTTTAACACTTGTCTGTTAATGTCACAGTTTTGAGTTCAGTCCCCAAACCTTTATTGCTCAGTCTAATTTTAACATTACATCCACTGATATCCTGTGACCTCTACTTCCTCTCTTTGAGTAAAAGGCCCCGGATTTTCAGAAACCCTAAAAGGGGACCTGCTCAACTTTTGCCTTTCTTCCTCTGCTCTTTGCTACCCAACATCACCATCCTCTGTATAACAGGAAGACATAAAAAGAAGAGAACAAAAGGTGTCCTCTCCAAATGTTGTGACCTGGATTTTAGATCCCAGCTGATTAATGGAATATGACAATGAGGAGCATCAGCAACGAAAGGAAACTCTCCCTTCTGCACTGCAATCATCTTTTTCCAGGGCCTTTCCCAGTTGTTCATAGGGACCCTGGGGAAAATCAGTGAAGGTGACCTGAACATGCATGAACAAAGGTGAATGAACAAAGTATGCCTCTACTCATGGCAGAGGGGAGTTGCTGAGCTGCAAGCAAGGATTCTGGAGACGCCTGCCCTCCTCTCACTCCTTAATCAAGACCTGTTGCATGTGTGAGCAGTGGCCTATTCCAGCACCACTATGGTGATTTGAATGAAACAAAACCCAATACATTTAGCATTTGAATGCTTGGTCCCCATTGGGTGGAAGTATTTTGAAAAGATTAGAAGGTGTGAATTTATTGGAAGACATGTGTCAATGGGGGTGGGCATGCATGTGCATGTGTAAGCGCACTTGTGTGTGTGTGTGTGTGTGTGCTATTCTGCTGTGTGTGTGAAGAGCAGAGAACAATTTTCAGGCACTGACTCCCCCTTCCCTGGATGAAGCAGGGTCTCCCACTGTTTTGTTGCTCAGTGTGTTCCAGTGTGACGGGCTTGTGGGTTTCAGAGCTGTTCTATGCTCTCAGCCTCCAACTGGATTTGGGGGTGCTGGAATTATATATGTCAGACACTTTCAACTTACAGTGCTTCCTGGGATGCACCTTGGGTCATTAGGTTTACAAGGCAAGTGTTCTAATTTTCTGAGCTGTGTTGCTGGCCCATATATGTATTTGGTTTTATTTATTAACAGTTCAGAATGAAAATTATAAAGAGTAAACCATGATCAACATCCCCTCCTTGGCATGTAAACTTTCTTTTTCTCCAAAGCCAAGCATCATCTGGTAACATGTCTGTCATTGTAAACCTTGTTTGACTGTACCTCTTTACGCAGACTTCTGTTTGGTAATTTGTTAGCATGTGGTGGAGGACTGATATTTTCTACCTCAGGTCTGTGACTTTATACTGCAATTAGCAGGTAATGGCTTCTGGGGAAGTCCTGTGCTAGCTGGTTTTCAGTGCGTTTAGCAGCAGAAAAGTGATATCTCTTTTATTTCAGACACATGAATTGCTTCTTTGAAGAATGGAAGCTACAGCCCTTTGGCTTAGAAACTCTGGCATGTCTAATATTCTTTTGAAACTAGTGATATTGGAGTTTATATTCTAATCATTTGTTTATCAAAGATATTATTTCTTTCACGTGCTTCTCCATAGTCATTATACAGAAAACCTTTATCATTTTCTTTCTGTATCACCGTGAAAAATCCATATTAGTTTAAAATTCTCCTTCTGGTATAAAGTGTGTTAACTTCCTGGGCTGTTGCTCTTACAGTCCAGTCACTTTCACTTGAATCTCAGAAGATGACTGGTCAGTGGATTTCTGTGATGAAGAATATGAGAAAGATGCAAGAACATTTTCAAGGCTAGGTCTTTTTGTCGGAACAATCCACAGTCTTGAAAAGACAGCCATCTAGATCATCTCCTATCTCACAGTAAAATACTGTGCTTTCCAACATGGTGGGAATCACCTGCATGGATACTGCTCTCCTCAGGATGATAATAAATTCAGACTTTCCAAACTGTTCACAAAGCATCTCCTTTAAGTGTTTTCTGATGTACTTTTTAGGGTGCTTACACTGCTGTGCACTCTGCTCACCTATTGTCACCTCATCTGCTTTCACAGAAGGCCCTGATCGCAGAGAAGCACACTCAACATTGGAGTTCTTCTCCACTTCTCGTTTCTGAGTTGTTTTCCACAGCTGAGAAAATGGAGGGTTACTCTGATTCACAATCATGGGCTCTGTGTTTTGCTGCACTTGTTTTCAAAATGCTTTTTTTTCCTTACATTTTACAAGATATGGGCACATAAAAAATAAGAAACTACATAATATTTAACAGAATTTTTTTATATATTTAGCTACTCAAAAAATCACTGACTATCAGTAGTAAATGTAAATAACTTAAAGCTTAGCATACACTGAGAGAGAAACTTGATCCAACCAACCTAACCTACTCAGTGTTGACTTGAATGAACATCTTATTTCATTTGTATTTTGTTAACATATTTGTTAATTCTTTAGAAAGTGAATGACATGGTTTTAACCCTGACAAAATACTCCTCGAGTAAAACATACAACCTCATTTTATCTAAAAATATTAAGCCTTGACAGTGAATGCAAGCCTTTTGTGTGAAATTCCATAATTGGCAACAGACAAACTTTAGTAAAAATAATAAAGAATAAAACACCAATCAAGCTAAAAGCAAAACAAATGGACACACTATAGACCATATATGTTGCAGGGTTATATATAAACCTGTTGGGTCTATCTGCATAGAGTGCAGTCTTTCATGGTCTAGTTCCAGTGAACACATTGCATACAACTTTCATGACAATACTGACCTGACATGTGGAAATGAACAACTCTGGTCTGATGAGAATGTGTCCTACAGGGTCAGACTTTTGAAAGCCTGCTCCACGGTTGTTGGCATACTTTTGGTAAAGTATTCAGAGGGGTGGCCTTGTTGGAGGAGACAAGTCACTTGACATGAGGGACATGTACAAAGTTGGGTCCTGTTGTCTAAACACTCTGCAGCAGTACAGACATGGGCTTACGGATGTGTGTTTGTCCTTAAACAAAATATACTGATTTTTTAAATTAGATTTACCTCACATCTTGTTGTTTTCTTAGAGACATTGGGTAGAGCGTCTTCCTTGGGGCAAACATTAGTTTTATATTTTTCAAGAACTTCACGAGTTCCCACTTTTAAATCTTTTTTAATGACTTCCGTAAGATGTACATACTGCAGTGCACCATGTTCATGTTCTACTTTTTTCACTGTCTTGGTAGCAGGTTGCTCTGAGTATAGGGACTCGCTGTCATATTTCTTCTTTAGTTTTTGTTCTGTAGATATTTTCTGAATAAGAGGAGGTGGATTGTTTTCAAAATGACTCTGACATTACATATTACAGTGTTTGGATGAAGAAAAAGTTAAATATATTCATGCATGTTTTGCTACTTACGGCATCACTAGCTATCCCCTGTGACCTCAGAGGATCCCTGAGGCACAGAATGTGTCAAAAGTTTAGTGAACTGCTTCCCGGCTGGACAGCCCAGTCCCGAGGCCCTAGACCATAGGATAAAACCCCAGGATGCTCCCCCATCTGCCACAACTTCACTAGCAGGCCAACAGGAAAGTTTCCTGCAGGTAGGCTGCTCCAAATCCCCCATCAATCAGACAGACCCTGCCATCTAAACATCCCACTGGACCCCCAAACCCATCCATCTCCTGTGAACTCAGAGGATCTGTGAGGCACAGAATGTAGCTGCACAGAGCAGACCAAGAGGTGAATGACCAGCTCCCTGCTGGTCAGTCAGTCTCTAGGTCCTAGAACCCAGGGCTAAACCCTGGACCCCTCTTCCACCTACCTCAACTTCCCTAGGAGGCCAGCAGGCAAGTCACCTGCAGGCATGCTGGTCCAACACCCACCATTGATCAGACCCTGTACTCTTCAAGTCCCACTCCACTGCCAAACTCACCCATTCCCAGAGAACTCAGCTGCCTCCTGAGATACAGAAAGCAACTGCATGGAGCCAGTCAAAAGCAGCTCCCTAAGACACAGAGAGCAACTTCAATGATCAGTCAAGAAAGGATCCCTGAGACACAGACACCAACTGTAAGGACTGGAGCAAGAGGCAAGCACACTGCCAGCACCAACTGGAAGGAGAAATGGGTAGGCACCAATACAAGAATACATTCAACAACCTAAAACACAACATGGTAACACCAGATCACAGTGGTCGCATGATAGGAAGACCTGAACATCCTAACTCAGAAAAGGCAGAAGAAAACAACATTAAATATAACTTTATGAAGATGATAGAAACCCTTAAAGAGGGGAGCATAGAAAAATGTAGAGCTTAATAATAATCAATAAAAAAAAGTAAAATAAAATTCAAGGTGATTACCCTTAGTTGTTTTCTTCCTTTAAAGATATGAGGTAGTTCTTTCTTCATACATGTATTGTATTTATATTTTTCAAGAATTTCACAAAAATTTTCTTTTAAGTCTTCTTTGATGAGATCCTTTAGGGGCATGTAGTGGTAATCATTGTGGCCATCCATACAGTCCTGATCAGTTTCCACCAAGGACTTTCCTGAATGTGAAGGGGCATTGTCATTGACTCCTTTATATATTTTCTTTTTTGTGTGGTCCAGAGCAGTTCTCTTCAGGAGGGAAGGTGAAGGATTCATTTGCTTGGTTTACTAGCAGAATTTTTCTTATCTCTAGGTGCTTATTTTTAAAATTATCTTTATCGTGTTTGTGGATATGTGACACATCATGACATAAATATTTCAATCAACAATGACAAAAATCATGGGTTCATAATTTATAGTCAGTTCTAAGAGGAAGTGATTCATTTTCAGTTCCTAGTGATTTGAGACAAAATGGACATATGTGAGGAAGTTTAAATGTTAAGTATTGAACACTTTTTACTTTCTCAAGGTCTTTAGGGGTAAAGTCATATATGATTTCTAATTGTACATATTAGATTTGACTTGAGATCACAGACAGTAGGAGCAGAGATATTAAGAGTGTCAACAATAAGAGACACACAATTATATAAATTCAGCTGCTTCTAGGGAAAAGGTGAAGCAGATGCTATAAAGCTTTGGGGACAATAATTAGTGAATAAAGTTAAACACATCTATTGCACAGAGGCAGAAACCAACCAACAACAGAAATGGATGTATAAGAACTATCAAATGTGTTCTTCAAAAGTAGTCTAGTATCAGTGTGAAACATTTTTAAAAGGCAAGGAAAGAGGGTCAAGCAAATAGAGCCCTCTGTCCAAAGGAGAGCAAACAGAAACAATGGAGATTTTTTATTTCAAACTACACATTGTGAATGTGTTGTGCACGTACATGGCCTAGCTGTGCTACAACAAGTTCTAATGCAGTCTACTGTCCTCTTGTGACAGGGAAATCAATGATAGAATAAAACCCTAATTGCAAAGATTCCATTCTGATTAATGGTTCTCTTTCTAAGCTTTGGGGTTGATACAGGAACCTGTTCTCTCTGTCAGCAGAGAAAGATTAAAATCATACAGCTTAGTTCCCAGCTGGTACTTTAAGGGATGGCTGGAGATTTTTACAGTTCCTCTAATGCATTTAGGATGACTGTCTCAAAGTAACCTGCAGCTTTCCTGACAACTCCTCACTCTCTCTCTCCTGCTAAGAAATGTAGCCCTTTTCTGCTGTTTTTGAAAACCTTCTGCTACCATATCCACCACATCCACCACCTGATCCATAGCCACCACCATAAGGACTGCCTGAACTTCTTCCACAAAAACTGCCCCCTTTTGTGGGTCCATAATTTGATTGCTGTTGTCCACTATAATTTCCAAAGTCATTATAGTTCCCACCACCATAGTTAACTCCACCAAAATTTCATCCTTCATTGTAACTGTCATATCCTCCTCCTGCACCACCACCATATCCACCACCTTGGTTTCCATAGCCTGGTCCACCACCACCACCACAGCTTCCTCTACTGCTGTAACCAGGACCACCACCATAGGTGCCACCATCACCTCCAAATCCATTATATCCACCATCACCACCTCCATAACTACCTCTGCTGCCATCACCTCCACCACCGTAGCCTCCTCTTCCACCAAAGTTTCCACCACGACCAAAATTACCTCCACCACCTCCAAAGTTGCCTCCATGACCCATAAAATTGCCAGATCCACCACTCTGGGATCCAGAAGACTGCATCTCTTGTTTAGAAAGGGCCTTTTTCACTTCACAATTTTGCCCCTTAATAGTGTGGTATTTCTGAACAACAATTTTATCAACTGTGTCATGGTCATCAAAAGTCACAAAAGCAAATCCTCTCTTTTTCCCCACTATGCCTGTCTTCCGTAACTTCTATGGTTTCAATCTTGCCATACTTTTCAAAGTAGTCTCTCTAGAAATGGCTCTCTTTGGTTCCAACACATGCCCATCAATTTTTGTGGCCAAGTACACACTGCAGCATCCACTTCTTCAATGCAAGTGTAGGTCACAAAATCAAAAGACACTTAAGGTCATGCTCAACCTCCTTAGCGATCAGGGAAATGCAAATCAAAACAACTTTGAGATACTATCTTACACCTGTCAGAATGGCTAAAATCAAAAACACCAACGATAGCCTTTGCTGGAGAGGATGTGGAGTAAGGGGTACACTCATCCATTGCTGGTGGGAATGCAAACTTGTGCAACCACTATGGAAAGCAGTGTTGCAGTTTCTCAGAAAATTTGGGATAAACATACCCCAGGACCCAGCTATACCACTCTTGGGAATATACCCAAGACATGCCCTATCATAAACAAAAGTATATGATCAACTATGTTCATAGCAGCATTGTTTGTAATAGCCAGAACCTGGAAACAACCTAGATGCCCTTCAATGGAAGAATGGATGCAGAAAGTATGGGATATATACATATTAGAGTACTACTCAGCAGTAAAAAACAATGACTTATTGAATTTTGCATGCAAATGGATGGAAATAGAAAACATTATCCTGAGTGAGGTAAGCCAGACCCCAAAAGAGGAACATGGGATGTACTCACTCATAATGGCTTTCTAGCTATAAATAAAGGACATTGAGCCTATAATTCGTGATCCTAGAGAAGCAAAATAAGAAGGTGAACCCAAAGAAAAAAACATATAGACATCCTTCTGGGTATTAACCTTCATCAGGAGATGAAAGAGACACAGACAGAGACCCACATTGGAGCACCGGACTGAAATCCCAAGACCCAAATGAGGAGCAGAAGGAGAGAGAGCACGAGCAAAGAACTCAGGACTGCGAGGGGTGCACCCACACACTGAGACAATGGGGATGGTCTATCAGGAACTCACCAAGGCCAGCTGGACTGGGTCTGAAAAAAGCATGAGATAAAACCGAACTTGCTGAACATAGCAGACAATGAGGTCTGCTGAGAAGTCAAAAACAGTGGCACTGGGTTTTGATCCTACTGCACCTACTGGCTTTGTGGGAGCCTAGGCTGTTTGGATGCTCACCTTACTAGACCTGGAAGGAGGTGGGAGATCCTTGGACTTCCCACAAGACAGGGAACCCTGACTGCTCTTTGGGCTGCTGAGGGAGGAGGAGTTGGTTGGGGGAGGGGGAGGGAAATGGGAGGCGGTGGCGGGGAGGAGGCAGAAATCTAAAATAAATAAATAAATAAATAAATAAATAAATAAATAAATAAGTTTTTAATCTCTTCACAAACCATCTCTTTTAGGTCCCTTCTGAAGAGGTCCTTCAGCCATAAGTACTGCAGATTCCGGTGCTCCTGTTGTATCTCCTTTGCCTGCTCCTTCAGCAGAGCTACCTGCTCCATACACATTCGGCTTAATTCATTCCTGACTTGTCCCATAATTTCCTCTACATCCTTTCTGAAAAGTTTCCTCATCCTTGCATGCTCTACAGCCAATTCCTCCCTCAGTATTTCTTTTATGTTATTTCTGAGGAGTTCCTTCCATCGTGTGCAACGGCAATCAGCTTGCTCCTTTGTGTCCTCCTTCCTCTTGACCGAAGGAAGTCTTGAATGCACTTGTGCATCTTTTCTATCAGTCATTTTCTGCTGATGAGAAAACGAAGATTAGTTTGTGTGGCTTTCTTCACAAATTTATTGTTGTTGTTGTTGGTGGTGGTGGTGGTGGTGGTGGTGGTGTTTGGGAATGCTTTTTCAAAGTGGCTTTGTCCTTGCAGGTATAGGGAACAGATTGGGAAAGTAGAGAGCTCATTTTTAACACTTTTGTTTCTTCATATGTTTGGCTATTCAAATCACTAGGCTATAGTCAGTCATTGAAAATTATTTACCTTAGCCTGGAGTAGAAGTATAACCATGATCCAACAAACTTACTCAGTATTAACTGAAAAAAATATATTTTATTGTATATTAAATTTGCCTAAAATAGTAAATTGCATGATTTTTAACATTACAAATTTATTCTTGAACAATGGACTTTGTGTTTTTCACCTTTGATGTCTAGTTGGGTCATTGTTGCCCTGTTATAAATAACTTCATTTAACAATTCTTATGTCTGCATATGTATATGTATATAAGGAGTGTGTGTTTCCTTAGATCTCTTTCTGCAGAGATCCCTGGCTAAGTGTTGATTTTATCTCGCATTACAGGCACTAGAGACAATTAGAAACTGGGGCAGAACTAAATCTATAAACTTGGAATTAGTGTGAATGGTAATAGCACTACAATGGCATCCTGGAGAATGACCTCTTTTTAACTTATCCTAAAGTGCTGGTTACTACAGACACATTGTTCATAATGCCAATCACATAATCAGGAGGTCTAAACTTATCATACATACATCATTAGGGGACATTATACAAGTGAGATAAAGTAAATTTTTCATATAAAGTTTACCTCAAATGTAAAGACAGTTTAAGGTAAGATTTCATGAAAAATTACTAGATTCTGAGAGTGTATGTTTAGTTTAATTTGTTTATGTACATGTGTGCCCAATAATTTGAACATGCATCATGTGTGTGCTGATCTCTTAGAGACCTGTATCAGGCATTAGATCCCTTGGAATTGTAAATGCAGGTGGTTGTATGTTGCTGTATGAGTTCTGGGAACTAAATTCAAGTCCTCTTGATGGAATAGTAAGGGATTTACATTCTATGCTATCTCTTCAGACATTTTTATTTAAAAAATTAGATAGTTTATTGTAAAGATTTTATACCTTACAAAATATTTCTAGATAAACATTAGCAAAATATTAGAGATGAACAAACATACAATGCTTTATGAAGGAAAATTCAGATATGGCTGATAGGAATTGCATGTAGAGTGATAAATTGACCAGGTCACGTGCACATTTCATTTAGTTACTTTTACAGAGAGAGTAGATGACATTTGCTTGAGATTGTGTCTCCTAGGAAGACCAAAGTAGCTACAATCATCTAGTCTTATCAACATGGCCACCTAAACATGACCTGAACAGAGATGGCACCAATAGACACACTAAGTCATGGAGCCTCACCTGTATATAAAGAACTATGGAAAATGGGGACTACTGAGGGATGGAGAGATGGTCTTCCCCAGAGACATGCCTCCCACGGTGAATTATCTAATACTGGAGGTCCATCCTGAGATCATATAATACATGTAATATTATACTGGTTGAAGAGGGTGTACTCATACATTTAGGAGTGTGTATCTGTGTGTGTGTGCTTAACATCATAAAGAAAAAAGTCATAAGTTTGAGAGCAAGGGGAGTGTATGGTAGGAGTTGGGGGAAATGAAGTAATAATGTATTTATATTTTTATTTGAAAAAATATTAATTAAGAATAAATCAAAAATTGGATCTTTAGCAATCCAATGAACAGGTGTGACTCAGATAGAAGGGAAACCTTCTGCATGGATCAGTTTAATGACATGGCTCAAAACACACTGGATTCAGTTCCTTACAGGGAACTATAATCCAGCTTGTTGAAGAAATCTGGAATTTTGATGGCTAATTCAGGGTATATAAGTAACTACATATATCCCCTTGGGGCCACAAGTCTCTTTTGGTGACTTGATTTTGAACAGTGCGTATTAAGCAAATACGTGTGCGTGAAATATTTTCATTTTTAATATCCAGTTTTCTCAAAAAAAAAGCTGCAAGATGAGACTGGGGTCATGGCTCAATGGATGTCTCAGTTTTCTTTCTGTTGTTGTGATAAAAATCATGATCAAAAGCAACATGGGAGGAAATGAATTATTTCACTTCTATATCCCAGGCCACAATCCACTGAGAGAAGTCAGGACAGAAACTCCAGTAGGAACTCAAGGAGGAGCCATGGAGCATTAGCTGCCTACTGGTTAGGTCCTAATGACTTTCTCAGTCTGTTTTCAGATACAACCCAGGTCTGTATGTCCAGAGGTATCACTGTCCATCCTGAACTGGGCCCCCACAAACCAATCATTAAGCAAGAAAATGTCCCACACACTTGCCCACAGGGAATTTGATGGCGAAACTTTCCCAAATAAAGTTACTCTTCAATGTCATAGAGCCATTTACTTGGATGAAGACAACAGCTAACAGAACAGAGTGATGGGCAGGTAAGAATCAGGAAGTAGTAAAAGTCAACATCTTCAGTTTGTTACTTGAAATCTGAGGCACAACTGAGTCAATATACACATAGTGAAAGGAACTTGCTTGTAAAAGTGCATACATATGGATTAAAGAGGTAAATGTTTGTAAAAATCAATAAACTTATACTTTTAAGATGCAAGCTTCTACAAATTCTGAAATATTTAATGTAAAAGCAAGGGAGAAACAAGCCAAAGTATTCAACTATTCAAGTAGGTAAGTCAACAGTAAAAAAACAAACAAACAAACAAACAAACAAACAAAACCTATGGTACCATTTTCATGTCAATCACATGACCATGGAAGCCTGGGTGCTTTTGGCTTTTGGTTTACTAGACTTTGTCAAGTGTCTCCTGGCTAATCACTGATTCCTTACAATGTGCTTTTTCTATTATCACTTGCAGAGACACCATGTTGGTTCTTTTCATGTCAACTGTAATGACTCCTGGGCCTTTGTGTTTACTATTATTTACTTTCAGTATTATTGCATGAATTTTTCATATAGTATTAAAAGCATGTTTGATTTTTAGTTTGTGATTTACAGAGTCTAGTTATTTTCATGATTTGAGTTTTACTACTGTTACAAAACCTCTATCCTACTGCAGAGATGGTCAATTCAGATGTTTTGTTTCTTACACACTCAAATATGCAAATTTTCAGATCAGAGGGAACAGAATTACCTTTAAGTGTGTTCTCACTTTAGGTTTATCAGGAATTGGCACTTTGTTAGAACAGATGGTACTTTCAGGCGTTTCGAACATTTTCTTGATTTTCTTCTTAAAATCTATGTCGATGAGTTTGCAACTGGTGGCGTATAGAACTGAACTCAAATGGGCCCACGCCTCTTCCTCACTCCTTTTTGCAAAGATATGTTCTGATGGGGAGTATTCTCTCCCATATTCATTCCTTATTTCTGGTTTTGGGAGCATGTTCTGCTGATGAGAAGACAGAAGATAAATCTGATTTGCTTTTTCTTAGTTTAGGGTTTTTCTTTATTTAAGGTGCTTGTGTTTTAAAATGACTATAACTTTTCAAGATAAAAGTTATTGACATAGAGAAATCAGAAAGCAATTGGTAATTAATAGTAAAATGTATCTGTATCTATGCTCAGCTACCCACAAATCATTCGGCTATCATTAAGAGCTGAGATAATTTGGCTTAGGTGAGAGCCTATAAAACATTCAGTGTTTCAGTGATATTTACCAGACACTATTTACTATCATGGAGAAAAATGATAACAGAACAGGATATTAGGCAGACAAGCATTAGGGAGCAGTAAAGGGCAATGTCTTCATGTTCTTCTGTGAACTCTGAGGCACCCAAATAACTTGTAAGACACAACTCAATCACGACATGAGAGAATGATAGCTTTAATTGCAGAACGCATATGGTCTCCAGAAGGTATATTTGCAAGATACACTGAAAATAACTAAAAATGTGTGTGTGTGTTTGTGTGTGTGTATACATAACTTACACTTAAACAGCTACCTGGTTTTTGACAAAGAGAACAACAACACACCTTATAAAGACAGTATCTTCAACAAATGGTACTGGTCAAATAGGGAAGATACATGTAGAAGAATAAAACTCGATTCTATCATTTCACTGTGAACAAAACTCAAACTTATACTTAAGAAGGACCTTAATATAAGTTCTGGTCCAGGAAGTGGTGGTACACTTCTTTAATACCAGCACTTGGGAGGTTGAGGCAGGAGGATCTCATTGAGTCTGAGACAGCCTGGTCTACAAAGTGAGCTACAGAATAGCCAGGAATGTTACACAAAAATAAACAAAAAATAAACATAAATAATTAAGTAGAACATCTGGTATCCTGAATTTGGTAGAAAAAAAGAATAGGGAATACACTTACATTTATGGGCACTGGAAAGGATTTTTTTGAACAAGACCCTGATAATACAAGTATTAAGACCAATGGCTGAGAAATGGGAATACATGAAACAGAAAAGTTTCTGTATAACAAAAGAAACCATAATTGGTAAAAAGAGGCAACATACAGAACATTTACCAGAAGGCTGCTGTCTAGAATACAAAAAGAACTAACAGAAGTCTAAGACCTTTAAGGGAGTAAGCCTGAGCCAGGTCCTCTGCAGTTCTGGGCTCACCCGGGCCTGGGAACTCCAAGGCAGTAGACCGGAACCAGAGAGCTTTGCAGGACCAATTCCAACCCAGGGACCTCAGCAGGAGTGGATCCAGACCAGGATTTACAGAAACAGGTCAAAGTCAGTAACCTAGGCCAAAGTAGGCCTTAGACAAGGATCTCCACCTTACGCCTGAGCAGGATTGAGGAAACAAATTCCACAGGAGTAGGACTGAACTGGCTACCTAGGATGGAGTGGGCCTGAGGAAGCAAGCTTTGTGGGAGCAGAAGCCAGGAGCCAACCCAGTCCTGGGACACTGGCAGGCTAGGTAGGATTGAGCTAGCAACCTGGTCCAGAGACAGTGAATTCCACTAGAACAGATACAGGAGCATAACTGCGGAGCGAGTGAGCCAGACCCAGAGACCGCTTAGGGTCCAGACATGAATCTTGAACTTTCAATGGAGTAGACCTAAGCCAGGACCCCTGTGGGTCTGAAAATGAGTCTAGGACCTCCCAGGAACTAGGCCTGAGCCAGGACCTATACCAGTCTGGGTGTGAATCTGAGAACTCTAAGGGAGTAGGCAGGAAACTATTCTGTGGGGCCAGGCATGAATCTGGGACCTCAGGAAGACTAGGCCTGAGCCAGGACCTCTGTGGGTCCAGGCATTAGTCTGGGACATCAAAGAGAATAGGCAGAAGCTTAGAATCTTTGTGGGTCCAAGTATGAGTCTGAGACCTCTGAGGGAATAAGCCAGAGCCAAGCAAACCCAAGCCTGGGAATTCCGAGTCAGTAGACTGGAACCAGAGACCATTGCTGGATCAATTCCAAGCCAGGGACTTCTGCACGAGGTGATCCAGACCAGGATTTACAGAAACAGTTCAAAGCCAGTAACCTAGGCCAAAGTAGTCCTGAGACAGCAAACTCCAAGGGAGCAGGGCAAAGCACCATAGTGCTGAGTTATCTCCAGGAGCACAGAGTAACCAATGGGGTAATTAGAACTGTGGCACTGACTGTACCACAAGAAGAAACCATCAGAGCTTTGCATTCACTGGCCTCTAGAAGATTAATCAACAGAATCTCAGCCCCAACCACACCTATTAGAGGAAAAGATGAGTAGAAAAGGTAAGAACACATGCAACAACACAAAGAGCAACACAACACTAGTAAAACCTAAAAACTCTACAACAGTGAGACCTGAACAACCTAATATAGACGAAGCAGAAGAAATTGACCTAAGAAGAACTTCAAGAATGTTTGAAACTCTTAGAGAGGAAATAAGAAATTCCCTTAAAGAAATGGAGGAAAAGACAAACAAAAAAAAAATGAAAGACACAAGCAAATCCCTTAAAGAAAATCAAGAAAAAGAAATAAAACATATGAAAGAAATTATTCAGGACTTGAAAACTGAAATTGAGGCAATAAAGTAAACACAAGCCAAGGGAATTATAAAAACAGAAGTCATGAGAAAACGATCAGGAACCACAAATGTAAGCATGAACAGCAGAATACAAGAGATAGAAGAGAGAATCTCAAGTACTGAAAATACAATAGAGGAAATAGATTGATCAGTTAAAGAAAGCATTAAATTTAACAAAAGCTTAACCCAAAAATATCCAGGAAATATGCAAAATATCCAGGAAATATGGGACAACATGAAAAGGTCAAATCTAAGAATAATAGGTATAGAAGAGGGAGAATAAGTTCAATTCAAAAGCACAGAAAATATATTTAACAAAATTATAGAAGAAAATTTCCCAACCTAAAGAAAGATATGCCTATGAAGATCCAAGAAGCTTACAGAACAACAAATAGACTAGATAAAAAAAGCCCTCTCGCCACATAATAATCAAAACACAAAATATACAGATTAAAGAAAGAATATTAAGAGATGCAAAGTAAAAAGGCCAAGTAACATATAAAGGCAGACTTATCAGAATTACACCTGACTTCTCATTGGAGACAGTGAAAGCCAGAAGATTGTAGTCAATCATTATGCAGACATTAAGAGACCATGGATGCCAGCCCAGTACAATACCCAGAAAAACTTTCAATCGCAATAAAAAGAATAAACAAGATATATTATGACAAAAATAGATTTCACCAGTAACTATCCACAAACCTAGCCCTACACAAAATACTAGGAGGAAAACTCCAACCCCCGGAAGTTGGCCATACCAACAAAAACAAAGACAATTGATGGTCTAAGAGCTGCAAATCCCAAGGAAAGGAGGGAAAAACACACAAATTAACATCATCAACAATGAAAACTAAATTAACAGGAGATAGCGATCACTGGTCATTAATATCCCCCAATGTAAATAACTCACCTCACCTATAAAAAGGCACAGGCTAACAGTTTGGATATGAAAACAAAATCCATCCTACTTCTGCATATAGAAAAACATCTCGCCGGGCGGTGGTGGCACACGCCTTTAATCCCAGCACTTGGGAGGCAGAGGCAGGCGGATCTCTGTGAGTTCGAGACCAGCCTGGTCTACAGAGCTAGTTCCAGGACAGGCTCCAAAGCCACAGAGAAACCCTGTCTAGAAAAAAAAAAAAGAAAAAAAAAAAAAGAAAAACATCTCAACCACAAAGACAGACATTGTCTCAGAGTAAAGGGTTGGGAAAAATATACCAATCAAATGGACCTAAGAAACAAGTGGGTGTAACTATCCTAATATCTAACAAAATAAACCTCAAGCTAAAATCAATATAAAGAGACATAGAAGGTCATTTCATATTACTAACAGAAAAAATCAATTAAGAGAAAATCTCAATACTGAACATCTATGCCCCAAATATAAAGACACCTTCATATGTAAAAGAAACACTTCTAAAGCTTAAATCATACATTAAACCCCACACACTAATAGTGGGAGAGTTCACCACTCTCCTCTCACCACTGGACGTGTCAGTCAGACAAAAAATGAACAGAGAAATAAGAGAACTAACTTATTTCTTAGGTTAGGACTCAAATGGACTGAACAGACATGTATAGAATATTCCATCCAAACACAAAAGAATATACCTTCTTCTCAGCACCTCATGGAACCTTCTCAAAAACTGACTACATACTTGGAAACAAAACAAACCTCAACAAATACAAAACAATGGAATAACCCAATGTACCTTATCAGATCACCATGGTTTAATACTAGAAGTCAACAGCAGTACTAATTCCAGAAAACCCACAAACACTTGGAAATTAAACAATGCTCACCTGAATCATCAATGGGTCAAGGGAGAAATAAAAGGAGAAATTAAAGACTTCCTAAAATTCAATGAAAATGACCACACAAAATACCCAAATTTATAGGACAAAATAAAGCAGTTTAAGAGAAAAGTTCATAGCAATAAATGCCTACATAAAGAAGCTGATAAAATCTTACATTAAGAGAACACTTGGAAACTTTAGAACAAAAAGAAGCAAACTCACCTAAGAGAACTTGATGGCAGGAAATGATCAAATTGAGAGCTGAAATCAACAAAATAAAAATAAAGAAAGCAATACAAAGAATCAATGAGACAAAGAGTTGGTTCTTCGAGAAAATCAACAAAATAGACAAACCTTTATCCAAACTAACCTAAAGTTAGAGAGAGAATATCCAAATTAACAAAATCAGAAATGAAAAGGGATAGTTAGCAAAAGACACTGAGGAAATACAGAGTATCATCAGATCATATTTCTAAAACCTGCACTCCACAAAATTGGAAAACTTACAGGAAATGGACAACTTTCTGGATAAATATCACTTACCAAAATTAAATAAAGACCAGATAAGCAAATTAAATAGACCTATAACTGCTGAAGAAAAAGAAACAGTCATCAAAAATCTCCCAACCAAAAAAAGCCCAGCATCAGATGGTTTCAGCTCAGAATTCTACAAGACTTTCAAAGTAGAACTAATACCAATACTCCTTAAATTATTCCACAAATAGAAACAGAAAGAACACTGCTGAACTCTATTTATGAGGCTACAATTACCCTGATACCCAAACCAAAGAAAGGAATTACAAGAAAGAGAACTACAGACCAATCTCACGCATGAACATTGATACAAAAATACTAAACCAAATATTGCCAAATCAAATCCAAGAACACATCAGACCATCACCCACCATAATCAAGTCGACTTCATCCCAGAGATGCAGGGATGGTTCAACATATGAAAATCTGTCAACATTCCACCATATAAACAATCTGAATAAATAAAAACCACATGATCATCTCATTTGATGCCACAGAAGCTTTTGACAAAATGCAACATCCCTTCATGATAAAGGTCTTGGAGAGAGCAGGGATACAAGGAACATACCTAAACATAATAAAGGCAATACACAGCAAGCCAACAGCCAACATCAAACTAAATGGAGTGAAACTCCCAGCGATTCCGCTGAAATCAGGAACAAGACAAGGTTGTCCACTCTCTCCATATCTATTCAATATAGTTCTAAAGGTCCTAGCTAGAGCAATAAGACACATAAAGGAAATCAAGGGGATACAAATCGGAAAAGAAGAAGTCAAACTCTCACTGTTTGCTGATGATATGATAGTTTACATAGGTGATCTCAAAAAAATCTACCAAGGACTTCTACAACTCAAAAACACTTTCTGTAACATACCAGGATACAAGATTAATTTTAAAAAAATCAGTAGCCCTCCTGTACACAGATGATAAACGAGCTGGGGAAGAAGTCAGAGAAACAACACCCTTCACAGTAGCCACAAATAGCATATAATATTCAGAGTAACTCTAACAAAACAAGTGGAGGACTTGTATGACAAGAATTTGAAATCTTTGAAGAAAGAAATTGGAGAAGACACCAGAAAGTGGAAAGACCTCCCATGCTCTTGGGTGGAGAGAATTAACATAGTAAAAATACCAATTTTACTAAAAGTAATCTACAGATTCAATGCAATGCCCATCAAAATCCCAGCAAAATTCTTCATAAACCTCGAAAGAGCAGTACTCAACTTCATATGGAAAAGCAAAAAACCCAGAATAGCCAAAACAATCCTTTACAACAAAAGAACTTCTGGAGGCATCACAATCTCTGACTTCAAACTCTACTACAGAGCTACAGTACTGAAAACAGCCTAGTATTGGTGGACAGGTGGACCAAAGGAACTGAATAGAAGACTTGTATATTAATCCACACTCCTTCGAATATCTGTTTTTGACAAAGAATCAAAAAGTATCACATGGAAAAAAGAAAGCATATATAACAAATGGTGCTGCCAAAACTGGATATCAATATGTAGGAGAATGAAAATAGACCCATATTTATCACCATGCACAAAACTCAAGTCCAAATGGATCAAAGACCTCAACATAAAGCCAGCCACACTGAACCTTATATAACAGAGTGGGAAGTACACTTGAACACATTGTTACAGGAGAGCACTTCCTAAATATAACCCGAGCAGCACAGACACTGAGAGAAACAATTGATAAATGGGACCTCCTGAAACTGAAAATCTTCTGTAAAGCAAAGGACAAGGTCAACAAGACAAAACTACAGCCTAAAGAATGGGAAAAAATCTTCACTAACCCCATATCTGACAGGAGCCTGATCTCTGAAATACAGAAAGAACTTAAGAAATTGGTCATCACAAGAACACATAATCCAATAAAAAAAATGAAGTACAGACCTGAACAGAGAACTCTCAACAAATGAATCTAAAATGGCTAAAAGATACTTAAGGAAATGTTCAACATCATCAGTTATCAGATAACTGCAAATCAAAACAACTCTGAGATTCTATGTTACACCTGTAAGAATGGCCAAGATCTTCATCAGTATGGCTATAGAATAGGGTCATTTCAGGTTCCCTCTCCTCAGTTGCCCAAGGTACTAGCTGGGGACATCTCCCTGGACACCTGTGAGCCCCTCTAGAGTCAAGTCTCTTGCCAACCCTAAGATGGCTCCCTTAATTAGGATATATACTTTCCTGCTCCCATATCCACCCTTCCTTTATCCCAACCATACCATTCCCCCAAGCTCCCCCCATCTTCTCCTTCTTACTCTTCTCACCCCATTTCCCCTTACCCCCATTCCACCTCACCCCCAATTTCCCAGTTTTTGCCCGGCAATCTTGTCTACTTCCCATATCCAGGCAGATGACTATATGTATTTCTTTGGGTTCACCTTCTTATTTAGCTTCTCTAGGACCACAAATTATAAGCTCAATGTCCTTTATTTATGGCTAGAAACCAATTATGAGTGAGTACATCCCATGTTCATCTTTTTGGGTCTGGCATACCTCACTCAGGATAGTGTTTTCTATTTCCATCCATTTGCATACAAAATTCATGATGTCATTGTTTTTTACCGCTGAGTAGTACTCTAATATGTATATATTCCACACTTTCTTCATTCATTCTTCCATTAAAGGGCATCTAGGTTGTTTCTAGCTTCTGGCTATTACAAATAATGCTGCTATGAACATAGTTGAACAAATGTTTTTGTCATATGATAGGGCATATAGCCATACTGATGAATTTTCATCTGGCGATGGATGGAGATAGAGACAGAGACCCACATTGGAACACTGGACTGAGCTCCCAAGGTCCAAATGAGGAGCAGAAGGAGGGAGAACATGAACAAGGAGGTCAGGACCGCGAGGGGTGCACCGACAAACTGTGACAGTGAGGCTGATCTATTGGGAGCTCACCAAGGCCAGCTGGACTGGGACTGAATAAGCATGAGATAAAACCGGACTCTCCGAACATGGTGGACAATGAAGGCTGAAGAGAAGCCAAGGACAATGGCACTAGGTTTCGATCCTACTGCATGAACTGGCTTTGTGGGAGCCTAGCCTGTTTGGATGCTCACCTTCCTGGACCTGGATGGAGGGGGGAGGACCCTGGACTTCCCACAGGGCAGGGAATCAGGACTGCTCTTCAGAAGCTAGAGGGGGGGAATGGAGTAGGGGGAGGGGAAGAGGAGTGGGGAGAGGGGGAGAAGAGTGGGGAAAGGGGGAGAGGAGTGGGAGGAGGGGGAGGGAAATGGAAGGCAGAAATTTTTTCAACAAAAATTTTTAAAATTTTTAAAAAGCAAAAAAATAAAAAATAAATTCTACTTTTTAAATAAAAAAATGGCCAAGGTCAACAACACTGATGACAAATTATGCAGAGAGGTTGTAGGGAAAAGGGAACACTTCTACATCGCTGGTGGGAATGCAAGCTGGGACAACCCCTTTGTATGTTAGTGTGACGATTTCTAAGAAAATTAGGAAACAACCTTCCTCAAGAACTATATATATATATATCCAAAGGATGCTCAATTGTGCCACAAGGATATGTGCTCAACTATGTTTATATCAGCTTTGTTTGTCATAGCCAGAACCTTTAAACAACCTAAATGACCCTCAACCAAAGAATGGATAAGGAAAATGTGGTACATTTACACAGTGGAGTACTACAGAGCAGAAAAAATAACGACATCTTGAATTTTGCAGGAAAATGGATGGAGCTAGAAAACATTATTTTAAGTGAGATAACCCAGACACAGAAAGACAATTATCACATGTACTCACTCATAGGTGGTTTTTAAACATAAAGCAAAGAAAATCAGCCTGCAACGCACAATCCCAGAGAACTTAGACAACAATGAGGACACTAAGAAGGACTTACATAGATCTAATCTACATGGGAAGTAGAAAAAGACAAGATCTCCTGAGTAAATTGGGATCATGGGGACCTTAGGGAAGGGTTGAAGGTGAAGAGGAGAGGCAGGGCGGGGACCAGAGGAAAATGTAAAGCTCAATAAGAATCAATAAAAATAGTGAAAAAGAAAAAAACTAACAAATAAATACATAAGCACCAAGGAAACAAGCAAACCAATTTGTAAAAAAGTGAAGCACGGAACTAAACAAATAGCTTCCAAGAGAGGAAAACCAAAAGTCCAATAATTTTTTTTTAAATGTTCAGCATCCTTAGCCAGAAGAAAAATATAAATTAAAACTACTTTGAGATTTCATCTTATCCCAGTCAGAATGGATAAGGTTCCTAAAATGACAAAAATTGCTGGCATGGATGTTGGGAAAAAGGAATAGGTGTTCACTCCTGGTGAGAGTGCGAAAAGGTGTAGCCAACTATGGAAATTAGTCAGATGTTCCTCGTGAATCTACGAATAAATCAACCACATGATCTTACTATTCCAGTCCTTAGGCATCTACCCAACGAGTCTGCGAGAACCTTCCACAGTGATACTTGCTCATTCATGTTCATTGCTGTCTTATTCCCAATTGTCAGAAAAATGAAAAGAACCTGGATGTTCACCAACTGATGAATAGAGAATGAAAATGTGGTGTATTTACACAACGGAATTTTATCCAGTCGATAAGAAAATTGGGTCATAAAATCCACAGGTAAATGGTTGAAGCTTGAGACAGTCATTTCAAGTGAGGTAACCCAGACCCAAAAGACAATATTGTAAGTTTTCTTTCATTTGTAGATATATTTGTATATCTTTCATTTGTAGATAGATGTGCATATTTCATTTGGAATACCCATAGAGGTCAGTGTTAAACTGGCTCCTATCTATTTTATTAAGCCCACAGGTAACTGCCCCTATTAACTCTCATCAGAGAAGCTTCCTTTTGCAGTAGATGGTGATTGACAGAGACCTACAGCTGGTCTCTGCAGAATGCTTGGGCCAAATGAAACACCTATCTCATACCATCTCCTAAAGCTCAGGCATCATTGCAGAAGAGGTGCCAGAAAGACTTTTAGAGCCATATAATGTAGATGACTACAAGAAAGCAGTGTTTTCTGGGCAAACAGGGCAGTTGAATGAAGAACTCCACAGCAGCCACAGCAGCATGTGCAAGGCCTGTGTGATCACAAGTCAGAGAAAGGCCCAGCACGAAGAGGTGAGGTGGGCCTGAAGTCCCGCCCCTGCTGAGGAGCTACTGGCAATCACTGCTGCAAGGAGAGGGAGAAGTAGTTTTCTGTTAGGGTCTTTGTAGTCCCTGGTGGGTGGACCACGTTCCAGTAGGTGGCAACACAAATCTGACTCGATGGGATTTTGAGAAAAACCGGAAGACACAGAATTAGGTGGGTAGGGCAGGGGATGTAATCTGTGAGGAGCTGGGGGTGAATGTGATCAAATGCATTCTGTTACATTCTCAATGACCTAAAGCAGAAATGAAACCTACACTAATTTCTGAAACATTTAAAGTAAAAACAAGTTAGAGAAATAAATGAGATTTCAACTATTCTATGCATGTATCTTTACAGAGATAAGGTGTCTTTTATTGCAATTAAATAAAAAATTCCTTGGAAGTGCATAAATGACTGGACTCTGGATTTAGTACTTTAGGTCTATGTCTAATATCAAGTTTCCAATTTCTTATGCTTTGGTTTACTTACATCAAATATTATTGCAACTGTAATGACTCCCAGTTCCCACCCTCCTTGCCTTGTGGATATTACCATTTATTTTTGTATCAGTGAATCAGAATCCTCTTTTGTGTTTAAACCGTGATAATCTGAAGGTTTGCTATTTTCATGGCTTAAATTACTTGCATGGGAAGTTGGGGAAATGTCTAACAAGCACATTCCTGGAACTAAGAGAACAGGAGGTGCAAGGATGCGTTCAAAGCTGCGTTCTTTCGTCTTGACATCTCTGCAGCACCACAGAGAGACCTTCTACATTCATCTTTCCCCTCATCATGAAATACTGAATGTTTTAAATTAGCGGGAACTCCTTACCGCTGAGCGTGTTCTTCCTCCAGAGGTACTATGTACTGGTTCTTCATCAGATGTATTGGATTCAGAGGATTCAATATTTTCTCTCATCTCCTCTAGTTTTTCCTTTAGATATGAACACTGTGCTGCAACCATCTTGGCCCATTTTTCTACTTCTGGGTTCTCAAACTGACGCCAGGAATAGGCAGGTGTGTATTTACTGTCACAGTTAGTTTCTTCTGCACCCTGAGTTATTTTCTGCAGATAGGAAAGGTGGAATACACATTTGCTTCATTATATACTCATTTTTTTTTGATTTAGGGTGCTCATCTTCAAACAACTCCTTTTTCTCTTAGGAGTCACCAGATATTGATACAGAAAAATACGCACTAATAATCATTTACTAATTACATGTCCACATAAAGGTTTAGCTGCTCACAATTACTTGCCTAACTTTAAGAAGTGGAACTAGCCGTGCCCATGCCCACAGTTGCCATCTCAGCATCCAAAGACTAACACTAAAACCTCCGGCTCTGACTTTAACTTGTGAGTCCTCCCTTACTCACACCTCCCTCATCTGGCATAGCCAAACCATAGCCATATCTCCAAACCATGACTCTCATTGGCTTTGCCTGGTGAAGGTCCTGTCAAACAGCTCATGCACCATCTTTCCCTGGTCTAGCTCTGGCCTCACAGCTTTGCCATTGGCCCTATCTAAGGCATGCTAGAATCTAACATGAGACACAACCCAAGAAGGAAGCCCATCAGCCCAGAGAGTAATGAACATAAACAAATAAAATGATAAGAAGAAGCAATGAATCTAAGAGCTGGTTCTTTTAGAAGATAAATCCACAGACCTATACCCAACAAACTAAAAGAAGGAAAGAAGTGACCATTACAATAGACACCAAAAAAAAAAACAAAAAAAACAAAAAAAAAAACAAAAAAAAAAACCAAAACATAACAGAAGAATGCTTTCAAAGCTTTTGCTCTGGAGAGGGTGAGATGGCTCAGAAGGTTAGAGTACTGGATGCTCTTCCAGCAGATCTGGGGTTCAATATCCAGCACCTGCATGCTGGCTCACAGCAGCAGACTGTGACTACCCTCCTAGGGGATTCAGTGTCCTCTTCTGGCCTCCATGGGTACTGTATGGGCATGATGCACAGATGCACATACAAGCAAAGACCAATACACATAAAAATAACTATGAAATTAGGTGCTCAAAATTATTTTTTGAAGTCTGCCCTTTAGTTAGTCAAAAAAACCTAAAAGAAATGAACCAATTTCCAGTTTCATACAAACTACCAAAAACTTAATTCAAAATGAGATCAACAACCTAAACAGACACAAAACTCATGAGAAAATTGAAATTCTAATAAAAATCGTTCTGACCATAAAAAGTCCAGGCCCAGAGTCCCACCACACTCTCAAAGATTTACCATCAGTCCTTAAGATATTAAAACAACAAAAACCAGGTCCAGCAGAAGCCCTTCCAAATTCCTTCTGTGAAGCCAGTAGTACTCAATATTAAAATCACAGAAAAGATGGAGAAAAGATAAACTACAGTAATATAAAAATGATACTAATACAATAAATAATGAAATAGAAAAGGAGTAGCATTTTATGTACCAATGACAAGTGTGCTGAGCAAGATTTCATGAGAACATTCCCATTCAAAATAGTTATCTATAAAAATATGTCAAATGTTTATGAAAGTGTAATACAACTAAGGAAAAAATCGAGGAACATACCAGAATTTGCAAACACCTCTCATGGACATGGATTGGAAAAATTCAATATTGTGAGAAATAGTTTTTTTGTTTGTTTGTTTGTTTTTGTTTTTTTTTAACCAGAAGCAATCTAGAGATTCAATGTGATTCCCATTGGAATTGCAGTTGCATTCTTCTTAGAAAAAGAGGAGAGAATTTTAATATCCCCATAGAAGCACACAAGACTTTGCAAAGCCAAACTAATCCCAAGTACAAAGACCAGTCCTGGGGGTGTCACCATATGTGACTTCAAGTTACACTCAGAGCCATAGTAATTAAACCAGCAGCTACTGCCCAAGAAGCAAAATCAGAGAACAGTGAAGCTGGTTCTAAGGTCGTGCAACTAAAGCCACATGCTGTTCAACCAAGACACCAAAACAACACATTGGTATGAATGTGGCCCAAAGGTGAAGGGTGCATGTAACCAACCAGTTTTCAATTGGGTCTGAGGCCTGTTTCATAGGTGAGAATTCATGCCTGGTACTGTAAACCAGGCCCAAAACCCATGACTTGGGGAGTCACAGGCCCTAGGGAACAAGTTAATAGTGTTGTCTTCCTAAATGGACATGATCGCAAATGTGTTCTAATTATTTATGTTTATTTACATAGATCAGCACTTTTCAAAGTAGTGGGGATTACCGTGTAGTGTGTTTTTCCTTTGGAGGTACTAGGCAGGGACTCTTCCACAAGGACAACATTAACTTTGTTTTTCTTAGAAAGCCCACCGTCTATCTTTGTTGTTTCTTTTTTGATGGGGCTGACACGCTGTGTAGATTCTTTCTCCTTCAGCACATGCTCACTCTTTTCCTCAGGAGGAAGTCCTGAAAGTACAGATTCTATATCATGTACTTTTGTTGCTGTGTCTGGAGATACATTCTGCAGAGGAGACGGTGGATGATTAGTTGTTTTTGGTTTTTTATTTATTTCATTGACAAACATTCTGTTGTTGTTTTTAGTTAGGAGTGCTTGTCTTCGAAATGATTTAATCCTTCTGAATTATGAGGTATGATAAAAGTCAAAATAGAAACAAATTGCTGTTGAAAAGTTAAATATCTCTGCATATGCTTTGTTATTCACATGTGGTTCTCAATTAGAAGTCATAATAATTCATACTGGCCTGGAATAGGAGCAAAACACAAGCCAACAAACAAAACCTACTGGAATTGCATCAAACACGTCTAAGTAGACATTCAGTTTGAAAAAAATCATTTAGATGATTTTTTTTATCATGGCCAAGCAATCCTTGCATTAAGAGATTTTACCCTAATCTATCTGAAATGTTGAAAACTGACTTAAAACAATTAAGACAATTAGAAGTACAAAGTATAAGTAGCTCTGTGAACTTAGTAGGAGTTCTCACAGCATAAACTAGAGATGTAAGGACCAGGAAGGAACTCCTCTTCCTCAACTCTAACCCACTGGACATCAGATCACATTGCTCATAACTTCAATTATCATGAGTTATCTGTCTCAAAGTTGACACAGCTTCATCTTTTCAGATTGGACACATGACTGCAGAAAGTCTATTCAGGAAAAGATATTGACCTTGAAACTAAAGATGTTTCTGAAAATAAAATTTACCTTGAAGTTACCAGAAATTATATTAGTTTATGCTTGTCAAATGTTGTTATGCTAAGAACTTTTTTGCCTAAAATTAAAAAAAAAATCTTTAATTTAAATATTTGGAATTTTGAGATAAATATTTGTCAAATTTGGTTGTAAAGGTGAAAATTAAGTAAAATAGGTCTTCAATATACCATTAAGGTATCACTCCAGCTTCAAACAACCTATATCTGTTCTAAACTTTCTTTCTTCATTCATCAGAAACTGAGGACAACATGCCTGCTAACAGACAGATCTTCCATTTGTCTTACCTGAGAGATATCCTTGGCTCAGATGCTGTTTCTGGTTTCCTTTATTATCAATAGGACTTGAGATCTATCTCCCTGCTAAGTCCTCCCTTGAACAATATTACTGAATTTGGCTGCAGATTCTCTTGGTTAGGGTTTTAGTGTTGTGATGAGACACCATGGTCATGGTAGCTTTTATAAAGGAAAATATTTAATTGGGGCTGTCTAAGAGGTTCAGAGGTTTAGTACATTATTGTCATGGCAGGAAGCATGGGATCACGTAGTCAGACATGCTCCTGGAGAAGGGGCTGAGACTTCTACATCTGGATTTGCAGGCAGCAGGAAGAGAAAAAGACACTGGTCCTGACTGGAGCTTCCTAAGCCTCAAAACCCACAGCCAATGACACACTTCCTCTAACACGATCACAACTATTCCAACACACCTCCTAATAGTGTCCCTCCCTATGAGTCTATCAGGCCCATTTTCATTCAGACAACCACACATAAAATAGTTAATGTCAGTTTGGAAACAAAATTGAATTGGGCTTAAAAGAAAGAGCATTTGAGTGTGATTTCTGACCATATTAGAGTCGCAGTGAATAATGGTTTCATTAGGTGTAATTATGCCATCTAATTTTACCCTTTTTTCACCTAATATTAATGTTAGACTCTTCAAGGCAATTACCTAGTTGCAGTGGAGATGAGTATTTGGAATAAGTGAGGTCTGAAAAATAGCTGTCTCTTGTCTTGATTTTGATTTTGAGTGGCGTATTAAAAAAGAAAAGGACTGTTATTTATCTAATTCTCTGGATTTCAATAAGTAAAACTGGCAGGTTGATAATGCCTGGGTCCCATGAAGCTAGCAAACATCTCAAGACTGGCTTTATTTCCACTTACGATATCTTGGCTTATACTCTACTCATTTGCATATCAAACATACTTGTTCTGGAGGCTGGAGAGGTGGATCAGCAGTTTAGAATACTTTTTTGCTCTTGCAGAAGACTAGCTTCAATTCATAGCATCCACACAGTAGCTAACAACCAATTGTCATTCAGATTCCAGGCATCAAATGCCATGTATGTCCTCCATGGGCAGCACACACATGGTGCACATACAGAATGCAGGAAAACATTCATATACACAAAATGAATAAATCTAAAGCATGCAAACATGTTGATTATTTTCATGTTGATTGTAAATTCATCCTGGATTCTTTATTATTTATTCTCTGTATTTTGATGAGTTCTCCTGACTTAAGTTATAAGTATGTTCACTTTCTGACTTTTTATTTCCATAGTCTAACTTAGAAGGTGACTGGCAAGGTATTGCTGGAAGTTAGTGGGTGAAGGTAGTTCAAGATCTGTTTGAGGCTGGACCCCTCTCTTCTGAAACCATCTTCAAACATAAGCACATAGATGCATTTTTCCCCTGACAAGCAAGTATTTTAGTTTTGTAATTCATGGGAATTACCTTCATGCGTATTTGTCCTTCAGAGCTAATTTGTAGTGGCTCTCTCCAAGGACAAACAGATTCATCATATCTTCTTAAGAAGTTTTTAAAGCTCCTCTTTGTCCTTTTTCTCTCTTGCTTGTTCGAAAGTTGTGAAAACGGAGGTGAAGTTTTCTCATGGATACATTCGGGGCTGTGTTTTAACATTTCTGCCCTTTGATGTATTTTCTGCAATGGAAAGGTAGAGGGTTAACTTTCTTGGTTTGGTTCTGAAATTAACTATTTTTGTTGTAAAGGGATTATCTTCAAAACTACTTCATTCTTTAGTATTCACAGGGTACTGACACATAAATAGTTGTATCTAATTATAGCAATAAAATATTTTCAAATACATTTACCTATTTACAAATTACTAGGACATCATTAAGAAGTAAAAATATTTATGCTGGCCTAAATATGAGACAATCATGAACTAAGAATCTTGGACTTGCCGTTGTGGTTTGGGCTAAAGTTAATTAATTATGTTTTAAAACATCTAAATCCTGTGTAAGATGATTGATTATTAATGTTAATAGTCCCACTTTCATCAATCTTTCTCTTCTTCCATGGTTGGGAAGTAAAAATGCACATTAATTTCCATTCACATTCTTCTTTTAAAAATAAGCACTTATTTAATTACCAGTGTCGTCCATATCATAGTACTGTGAAACTGCCTTAGAAACCCATTTCTCCACTGTTCACAGTCAAAATCATTAAAACGCAACTTATAACTCACATAAACCCTAGTGCTCCAGGTTACACACACCTCTAGGAGCTCATGGTTATGAAAAAGTTTTAATATAAATGTTAGGTATTTCAATAAAAACCTTCTATTTCAAGTCTTAGAATGTAAGTGTATACTATTTTTAAATGAAAAACAAAAAATAAAAATTTAAAATTTTGCTGTATGGTACAAATCGTCTGTTCCAAGATTGGTAGCTGATGGGGAAATCACATTCTTTAGCTAGATGAGGAGTTGTGAACACGTCCTCAGTCGAGTCAGACAGGAACAGAATGCAAACTGAGATGAATAGTTTGCATGTGTCTAAATACAGAACAAACTCAGAAAGAGAGGAGATGCTCTCATATATGATCAGAGAATAGGAGCATCCAAGGGAACATAAAACCTACCTGCATTTATGCTAAAGGTAAAGGCAACTGGGAGGTTCCTGGCTCGCTGACATTACCACCTGGAACCACTCGAGAGTATGTAGGTGGATTGTCGGAGTGATGCTTTAAAATCACTCTAATGTGCACCTGTTTCTGCCAACAATCCTTGGTCAAACATCAAGCATCTTCTATTGTGAGAGAACTCACAATATGTTTCAGGGCCATTCTCTTAATCGGTCACCACTACCTGCTTACTTGAACGTTAGTGAAGGAAGTTTCAGACCTACAGAATGGTGTCCTCTGGCCAGTATCCCTAGGAAACATGGATAGGGGGTACTACTGCATTTTAACACAATTCATAAGAGAATGAATTTCACAAAGAAGCATATTACCATAATAACACTGTTGTCTGTCGTAGACCAAGGAACATCAGGCTTGTCTGAGAACCTTTAGGATAAAAACAGGCAACAACGGGAGGATTTGGTCATTTGAGCTGCTTTGAGAGAGATCCGTTACTTATATAATTAAGTGACATTTCTGCATTCATGTAATTTAAAGTCAACCTATGTTTTAAAGCTTTCAGTTGTCTTTGTAGACCTAATTTATCTCAATCTATCAAACATTCAACCAAGACTCACTCAAGTTCCAGTTTAAAAGGAAAAAGTCAGTAGCTTAGGAGATGGGACAGAAATCAGAGTGCTTGCTGCCCACCCACAGTGACCAGACTGTGAATCTGCATCACACACACACAAAACTGGGCATGAACTTGCAGCCCAAGTACTGTGGGTGGCAGACACAGGGGCATCATGAGGGCTTGTTGGCTGCAAACCTAGGCCCACATTAGTGAGAGACCTTATATTAAGTGGATAAGATAGAGAATGATAGGACAAGAAACCTATAACCTCCTTTTACTTCCAAGCCTGCACACAGACATATGTCACACACACACACACACACACACACACACACACACACACAGTGAGACCTAGAGAGAGAGAGAGATTAATTGCCATTGTATTGACTTTTGCCTATACAAATTGCCTGTCTTAAAGTTGGAACTGGTAATTGCCTTAATTTGCTACCTGAACTGAAAGAAATCCATTGCCTAAAACAAGACAGAAGATTATGTATCTTCTGGGTCTTCTGAATGTCTAACTCCACTGAAGACTGGGCACTTCATGCCCTATACATTGTAAATACCTTGGTAAATATTAATTACTTTATTTATGTAAATTAATGAATAATATCAGGTACCAAAAACATACCTGTTATAGAGATCCCTTTAAGGGATTCAAATTACCTTCACATCTCTGTGTGCGGATGTCTGTGTGTGTGTACGCACGCGCGTTAGCCCGTGTATATGTGCGTGGAGGACTGTGGACGTCATGTGTTTCCTCCTTTGGCGCCATCCACCATACAAAGATGTCTCACTGTATCAGGGAACAATTCAATTCTTCTAGGTCTGTTTTTCAGCAAGTACTAGGGATAACCACAAGTCTGCCTCCCAGTAACGGATAAACAAGCATGTGCATTCTTGCCTGGGCTTTTATTTGCCTCCTGGTATCAAACTCAGTGTCTCGTGTTTACAGAAACTGCACTTCATTAATAGGACGATCTCCCCAGCCCCAAAGTGGTACCTTCAACAGACACGTTGACATTTTTAGGTCCTCCAATTAGGCAGTCTAAACTGCAACAGCATTTTCACAACTCTCTTCAATTCCTGGTTTTAATGTGCTTTTGTGATAATTTTAATATCTCTAAACTTGAATTTTCATATTATTATCGTCAAATTTGTCAAAGTCCATTATTTTCATCACTATTCTCAAACCCTCACTGTCATCCAAACTAATGTTCTTCATGCTCCACTTTTTAGTGTGAACACATTCCTATCCTTCTTTATAGGATTGACCAGGTATATCCACAATTGCCCTCTTCTATGGGTCTTCTTTCCTGTGCTCTCTCATTTATTGCTAAACACCCACCTGCCTGTGGATAAATAAGAAGACTCCCAGCTTTACAACTAAGGGACTACAGTACTAGTCTCGTGGGTGACACGTGTTGTGTCAACATAAACTGTCTTCATGGGTTTGGACTTCAGGGCTCTCCAACAGAACAATCATAGTGGAAAGATATTAAATACAAGAAATATTAACACATATTTTGCTACATATCTAAGAGTCTTTATAATCCTGAAATTCTGGGTGTTTTTAATCATCCACTGAAAAATGAATATTTAATTCTCAAAAATGAAAAAAATAGAAGAAAGGGGGAATGTTTTTTAAAAAACCAAGAAACTGTGTATGGGAAATCTTTTTAAAAAAACAAGAAACTTACCAGTTATCTCATGTATTTTTAATTTATATATTCTTACCTGGATAAAAACTTCTGTTCAATATTGTTGTCCACTTCTAAACATAAATGAAAAATATATTTTATAATGATCAGGTAAGCCACCTGCAGATCTTTTCTCCCACACCAAATCGTTCAGTCTTATTCTCGGTGCTACAAGAGAACTAGCTCCAGTCTCTCTCCCACTGCACTGTCAACATCTTCTGTGGATCCCATAGACCATCCACTCCCAACATCCCTCCCCCATTCATTGTTCACCAGCCTCCAACTTTAGCAGCAACCTCCTGTGCAGACATAAGCCATACCTGCCAGAAAACCAGGTAGGCTGCCCACAGTTCTCAGCACTCTCTGTGTGTTCCTCTAGACCCAGTCCCTCAGTCTCTTCCCTAGAGCATCAACACATCACCAGCTACAACCTCACTTCCTCCCTGCCCATGTCTCTTAAGGAACACACCGAATGTCTCTTCCTAACCTTCCTCCCAACAAGTCATCATTGCATCCCAGCCTCCAACACCTGTAGCCATTTCCTGAGAACACAGTAGCTGAGTGGGCCAGTAAAACAGGCAATGTGCAACTATCACACCTTAGTAAAATCTAGAGAAGTAACAAGGCAAAAACCAAAAAACCTCCATTATATCGACCTAACTAATGCAAACCCAGAAGTCAGCACCTAGACTTATAATTATCCCAAACCCAGATACCTAGACACTAGCTAGCATAAGAACATAATCAATAACAGCCAGCACAATACATCCCCACTAGAACATAGTTATCCTACCATATCAGGTACTTATTATTCCAGCATAACTGAAACATAAGATAAAGACCTTACAAGAAACCACTGAAGACAATAGAGGTTCTTAAAGAGGAAATAAGTGACCTGAGCTAGTGGGAGTCACTGACTCTGGACTGAAAGCAGGGAATCTGCATAGGACCAAACTAGGCCCTCTGAATGTGGGTGACAGTTGTGTGGCTTG